>NC_053426.1:98530112-99239440 GCF_007990345.1 Gossypium hirsutum | reverse complement strand
TCTCTCATTCTCTTTGTTCTTTATTCTTTTTTTTTATAATATGTTATCAGCACGATTCTCTTTTAATTGTTTTTCACCATAAGTCAAAAAAAATTTTCTCTTTCACCAAGCCTTACCCCTTTCAAACAACAACCAATACAATAGTTGGTCACTCAAATTTGCTACTCAAGCTATTGTCGGTTGCCTTCTAGAGCTATGGTTAATCATTATGCAAAGAAATTTATATAATCCTTACGTGATATTTTTTTTCTCCTTTGTTGATTGATTTTTGGTAAAATTATTTTATGCAAAATATTATTACTTTAAGGTTTCTTTTAAACTAAGATTCTTTTATTAAATTATAATATGTGTGATATTTGGATGATTAAAATTTTTTATGATTGGTTTTTTTTATTAAATATACTTGAAATGATTGTATTATATCTTTTAAATTGAATTTATAAATATTTGATTAGAGCATCATAAGATTTTATAACATATATGTGGTATTGAAATTTGGTATAATGTGTATCGGATAACTTTCAAGCAACGTACATGAAAATTTTGATTTTTTATTAAATGATTTTTTTACTATTAGATTATAAATGTTATTACGAAAACAAAGTTGTTTTACTACTTGTAATAGTGCTCGTGATAATAGCCAAGGTGGTAACAATCATGTTAAAGAATCTCAGGTATATTTTACTATGATTTATTTATTATATCATGCTTATTATAGTTGGAGATTAATCATGACAACATGAATAGATGGATTTTGATTTGAAACCCACGCATGTTTTGCAATGGTGATTATAAAATAAAGAATCAATAGAGGCGTTTAAAGTCTGTCTTACTAGATTTATTACATTCCCTGAAGTGAATGCAAACATAAAGAAAATAAAATATATAATCATGGACTACTAAAAGTGGGAACATAGTAATAAATAAGAGAACAATGAGAGTTCTCAAGATAACTCTTTAAAGGGTAAAGATAACCTATCTTATCAATGTGATATGAAAGATTATTGGCCACCTATGTGTCGTATGCTCAAATATTTTGTTTTTGTTAATATTTTTTGAGGAATGATATGAGAATGTAGTAATGAATTTTATCGTTACAAATAGAAAATATTAATCTTATTTAGTACTGAAACAAATAAATATTATTCCAATATTTGATACTACAAAATCAGTTGAAAGCTTTGTAAGAGCTAATATATAAATATCTAAAAAGCACAAAATTTATGAAGGTTAATGCATTAGTTTTAAAAGATATTCATTATAATGGATATCATATTGGGATTGCGAATGAAGAAAAGACTATATTTCATAAAAATTAAAAGAAGATTAGGTTATTGATTTATATTTATTACTCTTGTTATAAATCGAACTAGTCGTGATTATCTTTGTAATTTTTTTTTGTCATCATCCCTGTTAATGGGTAGAAAGCAAAATATTTAACTACGAAAGGTCTACTTATGAGCAATAGAATATGGTAAATCTATCTAAAGCTCGTTATGGTTGGATGCACTTGAAGTTGCAAGTTTTTTAAAACTGTGAGTATAACTCTACAGTATACAGAATAAGTTATCAATTAAAATTACGTGAAAAAATATTACTGATGAGAACCTTGCAAGAGAGAACTTATTCTACTTTTCATGATTCAAATGTGCTCCTACGGTAGCAATATCATGAAAAATAATTTTACGTATGATTGGAAAAAAAGTTTTTAATCACGAAACCTAACTATTCCTTAAAGAGAATGTAACAATATGTAATAAACTTGAAAAACATAATCTTTAATGTGGATAAATTGAAATATAATAATAGTCATGGGGGATTGTCGTAATAAATTTTTTCACCACCAGAAGTGAAAAAATGAAAAAAGAAAGAAAAGAACAAGAATTTCCAAGAACTTTTTAAGAAGAGAGTGAATTTATTTATGAAGAGTCATTGGTTATGTACCTATTGTACACTTGGAAAATAAGATCCACTCTCAAAGTTTGCTATTAATTGATTTTGATTGGATTCAAAGTCTGCCACTGAAGTTTAATTTGCTTACTTCTTATCGTCAAGACTCAACATAGAACAAAAAATATATATATGTATTTAAATATTAAATCAACTTGAAATATGATGGTCTTCTTTTTAAGTTTTGATTACATGTGTTACATATTATTTTAAGCATCTCATTTGTTCATAAAAATGAATATTAACTGATTTATTTATGTTGCTATAGTAGATTTTATAATTAAATAATATATTTGATTAAAACATATCTAGTATGTAAATTTATGTTAACAAACCAATGAAATTTTATAGTTATTCAGATTTGATTTAGTTTAAAGAATTGTTAAAGGTAGTAGTTCATACATTTTATATTATTCAATTTGTTAATTATTTAGAGGAATAACACGATCAATTGTAAATGAAAAGTTCTATAAGCTTGAATGGTTGGATTTTGAATTAAATTTCATACATGTTTATGATGATGGTTATGAAATTAAAAGTGCTAGTTTTTCATTATGTCATATTTTTATATTTGAGATGTGACGCTTATTGATATACTTAGTATAGGCTTGTTTCTATACACGACCTAGGCAATTATTCCTGATAGTTAGTTGATTATGCAAAACTCTTGTTAAAAGGGTTTTAAAAATATTTTGATTCGAACTCGGGACTTCTCGCATCCAAAGCGAGAATCATACCACTAGACCAAATGCTCTACATTTGAAGATTTTGGCATATTCTCTGAAGCGAATGTTGCATATAATTATTTGAAAATTATATTTATTTAGTAGTATTATAGAATTTATACTAATTAAACATTTCCAGTTTTAAATATCACAATAGTACTTATATATGGACAGAAAGTAAAAGGAATGATAGTCAAATTATCAATTTGTTACAATTTAGTACAATTGAAACGCATATTAAAGTAAACCAGAAGTTTACTGATACAAATACATTTACTACTTGGCGTGACCAGTTAGACCATCCTGGATCATATATGATGCGAAAATTAATTGAGAATTCATATAGACATTCCTTAAAGAACCAAAAGATTCTTTAATTTAAAGAATTCTTATTAGTTGCTTATTCTCAATGAAAATTTATTGTTAGAAACTTATTAATCGATTTTTTTATTACTAAAAATTTATTTATAATTTCGAAGTGGAAAAATGATATCTATTTAGGTTTTTAATAAAAATCGGGTTCATACATAACAAATTAATATTCATATTTCAATATCCTAAAATCAATTTTAATGTCATGTAGACTATATATATATATCCTAAGTCTCATGCCACAATTCCAAATAAAATAATATAGTCTCTAAATAATAAAAGTATCAAATAATGAACCTAAAATATTTGAATAAACAAAACCGAGCCGAGACCTTCGGATGTCTTGTCCGCGTCTTAACCTGGGGGTTATCTCTAAGGATGGAGATTAAGGGAGAAGTGAGCTATGAAGCTCAGTTTGAGTTCTATCACAATAAAATCAGTGCAAAATAATCAACCAATCTTACATAATTACAGCCTTCAATACAGTAAAAATCATATAGTGTAGAAGAATTTTGAAAGTTCATTAGCATGCTTTTATTTTTCGATGCAATGCAATTTCAGTTTAAAAGAAAATAAAGGTTTTACCCCACTGTTACACTCCACAGTAAGAGTTTCCCAGAACTCTTATATCCTGAACATTTCAGTTTGTGGATAAACCACCAGTGTTGTAGGCTAATACGCTGTTAGTAGTTGTGAGCACACAATGGGTTTGCAAATAAAAGTTGCCAATAAGCTTGTGGATGTACTACCATTGTTTGCAAATAAACTACCAATACTTCCTCTTTCATAGCGTCCCGCCCCTTGTAATGCAGTATGACATACTAGTAACAATACAATACAGAAACAGTAGCCATGCTTAGCATGTAATCAGATTAATAGTAGCAGTAGGCATGTATGACATGTACTTAGTTTATTGGTAATAGCAATCATCTTGATCATGTAATCGAAAAAACAGTGGTACCAGTAACAATAATAATATATAAGTAAACCAATGACAATAAACATGTACCAATCACATATCATGTACATATAGTAACAAATTAGTCAATCAGGTCATGGATTCCAACATTATTCATAATATTATGGACTCAATTGAATGAGATAAATTACTAAAAATAATTCGGGGAATATTCAGGGCTAAACTGAACAATTTACAAAATTTTGGGAAAAACTATAAAACAAGGGGCACATGGTTGTATGGCTAGACCGTGCCTGATGCCTTAATCTGTGTTGAGAGGTTACAGGGCTATGTGGTCAGGCTGTGTAACAAACTGTGGCCATGTGGAGCATACAAATTTAAGCTACAGTGGAGACATGTCCGTGTGGCAGACCATGTGGAAGGATCTTGGCCATATGAGATTCGAAATGGCATAAGGTTTTAGAGGCACATAACCGTGTGAAGGGTCATGTAGTCCACTCGTGTGGACCACATGATAGTATGGGATCTTTTATACCCCTATCGTGTTTGACGGTTGAACTCACTCGTTTCGGTAAGTGAATTTTTGATACTTTGTAAGTTGGGATGTTAAAACTGGGGTTATATTGACATTGTTGACTACAACATATCGCGAGGATTAAGGCTCTCTTCATACTGTTCCGTAGCGAATTGATTCGAAGCTTTGTGGTAAGTGTTCATCGCTTTAGGAATAAGTATTTTGGTTTCACGATTTTGATTAATCGCAAAGTAAGACTAATTGTGGTGTTGGATTGGTCAATATTTAGGGTCTGGATTGCTCGGAATTTGATTTAACTTCAAATGAAACCAAATGTGTACCCAAAACGCAGAAAACGGGGTTCAATAAAACGTTGAAAAAGCTTACTATCGACGCCGCACGAGTGTGTGGTCGCCCGTGTGGTAGGCCTTGTGATGGAACAAGGGCGTGTGATCGACGAGGTAGGCCATGCGCGCATGGCACGGTCGTGTGATGGCTAGGTAGGCCATATGCAACACACGGGCTAAATCAATTTGGGCCGTGTAGGCCACATGGACGTGTGGGCCCACACGAACGTGTGATATTTTGGTTCACATGGCCAAGGCCAATTTGGGCCATGTGGGCCCACACAGGCAGGCCACATGGGCATGTGAGCCCATGTTTTTGAAAAGTTGTCTAAGGTTACACGGGTCGCCCAAGTCTACTGTGGACCTACTGGAGGGTCGATAAGCCCTACTTAAACCTCTATATGAGAGATCTAATTGTCTGATTTCTGTACCGAGCATGAATTATGATATCTGATTATATTTACTATAATTGTATAATATCATGACATCTTTTGTATGTTGCATTGCATTGGGGTAGGTTATTGATGATATTTGGAGGAAGTGTCTGGAAGGCTATTAAGCCTGTTATCTGGCAGCTCTACTATAATTTTTTTATTATTATGTCGCATTTCGGTACAGCATGGTGTGTAGGGATGGGTGGGTTGATTTTATGCCCACATGGTGTGTAGGGATGGATGAAGATGGTGTGTAGAGGCTGGTGGGTAGGATTCTGATTTCTGCTATTGCATATTGTATATGAGATGGGCCACGACCCTAAATTATATCTGAGACTCTATCCGAATGGGTCAATGCCCAAACTAAATCTGTAATGGGCTTGGGCCAGTCTCTATCTGACTGTATTCTGACGTGTTTTTGATTGCATGTTTTCTATGGGGATTACACACTGAATTTTCAAAAACTCACCCTTTTTCTATTAATCTGTACAGGTAATCCCTAGTCTTAGACGGATCGGTTGGCGGAGGACTTGACGGTGACTACCACTGTTTAGTACTGCTTTGACTCAGTTGTTGAATTTACGCTATTTTGGGTATTTGTTTTGTAATTTATAGGACTTTGGACTGTTTTGGATTTAAACTTTGGATATTTAACTGCTTTATGGTTTTAGAATGACTAGACGGTAAAAACTCGATTTTGCCTAAAACAACAGTTTCTTTCAACACCAATGGTTTTTTTTTCAAACAAACGTTTTCAAAGCTTCCGCTAAAAAGGATATGATTTTAAATATAATGAAGAACATGTGTTTTACCTTGAACTAAGATAAAGGCTAATTAACTGGAACGGTTTTAACTCGACAAACTCAAAATTTGAATTTTTTTTATTTTTTTGAATCGAATCGAATTTTGCTCACCCCTAACCTCAGCAGAGGGAGTATCAGAGTCGTACATGATAGGGAACCTTATCTCAAGATTGTCAATGGCATGCCATAACTAGGTAGGAGACTCCCCGTCTATAAATATCCCAAGGCACAACATTAGGGGTTTTCTTCCTCCTCGATAAACCTAGATTGCAACAACGCATAACATCCTCCTCATTCTCCTTATCTCCTTCCTCTTATTTTTTACTACTCTTTAGGAATTCTGAGTCTCCACCAATCACAGGTGAACTAGCCTCCTTTTTGCCACCACTTTCTTCTCCCTTGTTGTATCATAGTATCAACAAAGTTGTTTATATTTAAAATTTTAATAAAAGAAAAAGAATAAAATTACTAAATATTAAATAAAATAGCATATATTAAAAAAATAAAATAATATAGGTGAGCCTAAATGAACTTGCATTAATTATTTATAAATATAAATATGTTTGGACAAATTTATGATGATAATGTTATATATGGTCCAGTTTTGTTTAAGGTATGATTTTTTTTATTTTTATTTTTTTGTATAACCACATTTGTTCTCATTCATTTTATAATTTGAGATTAATTATGTTTGAACCAGGGTTGTATTAAGGTAAGTTCTTTGATTCCAACACAATTCAAATACCTTGTAAAAAGTTCTTTATTACTTCTTCCAACTACTTATACTTGAAAAGAAAAAGAATGGGAGGTGAGGTGAGGGATCCAAAGAAACGCTTGTTTTCAATCTTTTTCCACCACCCAGATTTTCCCCTTTAAATATTTCCAATTTGGGATATATATATATATAAATTTCTTGGTCTCCTATTAGTGAAATTAACAAATCCGACAAGTATGGTACTGTCGCATATGTTTAAATAGTATTGAAAAATATAAAATAATCAAATCAGACACATATAATTCATTCAGTTTTATTTGTAAAATAAAATTAAAAGAAACTCATTAACACCCAAACAGAATATATATTTATATAAAATCATGGGCATAGCATGACTTTGAATTGGTGAAATGTGAGCTTCTGTTTTGGAACTCCCTTTCAAAGTCTTAAAGACAACAGAGGACCACATTTTATGCCGTAAACCATGTGTGGAATATGACATACATGGGTAGTTAAATACAGTAGTGTTGATAAGTTCCAAACCAGACCCACCCACCTACAAATGTATATGTATATATATATACATGGGTGTTTAAACGAATAATCGAACTTTTTTAATTCGTTAATTGAACTAAAATCTTTTTAAAAGAAAATTAATTAAACTGAAATATTTCAGTTAATTCTGTTGGTTAGCCGAATTAATCAAAATTTATATGTTTTTTTTTTGTTAAAATAAGTATAAAACATATAAAAATAAATAAATTGATAATGTTCCTTTGGTCGAATTAAAACTACATATAATTTGTATTATTAATTATTAAGTTCGGTTAATTATCCGATTTTGAACCGAGTTAACCTATAACTGAACTTTTAAAAAATCATTAACCGACCTCCGACCGAATTAAATCGATTAATCGAATTAGATCAATTTTGTTAGATAATTAAATTTTAATCAAAATTTAAAAACCCCTATATATATATACCCTTAAGTGCCGATTTAAGACCCTCGGTCGGGAGATTAATGTTTTATTTATAATATAGTCCTCCAAATTCGTGTGCTTGTTTTTAGGGTTTGGGCAATTTGTTTGATTCTCGACAATTTGAAAGGTGGCCCAAGGGTTTGAAAAAAGTGCATAGCCCATAGTTAATATATGGAAATTTCATTATAGTTTGACCAAACCATTATAAAAACTGGTATTAAAATAAACAAGATTCGGTCAATATTCCATATATTGGCTTCTTAAATCTTGATTGCCTCACATGCAAATGCAATATCTTAACCTGATTGCTCAATCAAATATATATGATCTTAATTCTTGGAATATAGACATTATTCACTCCATAACATCATCTATATAAATAAATTGCATTCACAATATTATATTTATATATGGGAGCGCTTTTAATATAATTTCGTCATTGAAATTGTTTCATGCATGATAGGTGTACAATTCTTAGTTTTGGATGACAAACGTACGTCCATTAGTCAAAATCTTTGGATGCGTTTGAGGAAGGGTTTAACAACGTACGTCCTCTAAATTATGCCTATATTTATGTATGTTTACTCTAGCTAGTCATCAATAAAATTAATACCATCCACGTATTTAGATGATGGATCGGTACATTAATTATATATAAAGTAAATTAACTCAACAAACAGGAGGCATAGCTTCTAAGGGATGACAAGGCTTTCTCTAACCTTCCAATGAAAAAATTAACATATAAATCTCTATTAGATTAATACATCTTATTCACCTCTACTATTCCTTCCACAAACCACATCACATCTATCTCTTTCTTCATTTCCACTAGGCAGACTATCCAAAATCATGTGTGTACTCCTCATCACCACTACATGACGTCAATGACTCGTATAACCATATATATAATAAGCTTCTTTGTTTACAGTTCAATAACCAATATTCTAATTTTATTCGTTTAATTCTCTCTCATAATTTATAATCTGATTTTATATTACTACATACATTGTTTTATGTTATTTTATATCTTACCCACTATAAATAAAATTTTAAATGAAGTTGATATCTTTATCATTTTAATATTAATAAAGAGTTTACTTTTTTTTCTATACATACAACCTTTTTTCATCAAACAAATATTTTTTTTTTAATTTACTAAAAACTCAACTTTCATCTACATGACTAAAACATGAATACTATGAAGAAATTAAGCAATTATGACTAATATAAAATGGCATCAATAAATACTGAAAAAACTCATTGAATTTGACGTTTCAGCCTATTTGGTGTCATGTTAGACACTGTTTTTCTTTTTCTTTCAATTTATACATCATGGATGGACATCGGGCATGTGAGCAATTGTCTCATTATGGTTTACCCACGAAACATGATAATGATTTATTTAATCTTTTAATTTTATTAAAATATTCATTTTAATTTTTAATTTAATTTTCATTTTTTAGTTTTTAAATTTGTTTTTAAGTCAAATTACTTTAAAATAAATGAAAAAATTAATCTTTTTTAAACTTTGTTAAGTTGATATATACCTGAATTATCATGTATACGACACGTCGACATTTAACCATTTTTTTAAAATTTTAAAATCACTAAAATTATTTAATATGCATAAAAATTATAAAATAAATATTTTTTAATATTATTAAAATTTTAAAATATTAATAAAATGTTTATATCTCCATCTACATGACAATCCACGTGTATACCATGTCAGCAAAATTAACAGATGTTAAACTTTTTTTATCTATTTTGAGGCAATTTAAAAAGAAAAAGAAAAAAATAAGTGAAGGGCTAAAATAGTTTCTTTGTAAAGTTTGCCCAAATGTTAAAAAGGACAACGGATGAGCTGCAGTGTCCCATAGTTTATGCGCAGAAAAAGGTGATGGGGATACCGTTAGGTCCCTGCCCTCTTTTTTATTATTGTTATTTGCATAGAGGAAATCCATCAAACAGTATGAATATGATGGCACTTTGTTTTTGCTCAGAATTAGCATATTGGAGATGTATTATAAAGGGTGGTTGATAAACAATGGTCCGCCCTTAATCTACCAACTTTGTCATGTTCATTATATAAAGCGAATCAGTACTTGGTGAGAAAATAGCACAATCTTTTCAACCTCCACACATTATGCCTTAAAAAATATATTTAGTTAATCAATCCAAAATATATGGCATTATGCCTTAAAAAGCTTATAATTTCCAACCACGGTAAAAAGGGGCAATTGGGGGCAGCTTTTGCCCCGTGTATTTAAAGGCGTAACCTTTTCAGTCTATACATTTTGCCATGATATCAGATTATTGAGATTAAAATGTACCTACATTTCCTTAATCCTTCATAAAAAAATTAAAAAGTAGTTTAATTAGTTTAAACAAAAAGAAACAAGTCCTGAAATTCCAACCTCAACAAGATCCTAAACAGAACAGTCATCCAGTATCTTAAGTTCCCAAAAGATGTTAAAAAAGAACATTAAAAAGAAACAAGAACAGTCATGAAGCATGCCATCGAAGTATGAAGTAAAAGAATGTTGCACCTTTATATTAGGCTAAATCATACCTGCATGTATTCCGCATCTCGAGAAGTTGAGTTTTACTACACTTCTCGAATCAAAGATGAATAACAGAAAGCATGGAAAGATTACACAAGCAAGAGATAAATTAAGTCATATGTAGGCATACATTTTATGATGTTAAAACTTCTTAAGCATAATCTAAAAGCAAAGAACAAAACAAGTTCGCTGCCGGAAAACACGAGAAACTAAACAAAAGAAAGCAAGTTCTAAAAGCTAGCTGTTTTTAACTCTAAAATTTACAGCCACCACCCTCTGCTTGGAGGTGCAACCAAAAGGTTCTGCTGGATTTGCTGCAAGGCAAGAAGCAACTTTTGAGTACTACACACTAGCTTCCAGATTTCTTCTTCCTAAAAGCGAACTTCACAAGCCTTTTGAAGACGAGATGTTGCGTAGATCAGAATAACACATTTACTGGAGTCGATTTTATTCTTGGGACACAATACAGAAACAAAGTAAACACCGTCCCAAAAGGTTACTCTTCAACAACATTAACCAGTTCATACTCGATCAGTGACAAATTGTTGTCTTCCTTCACATTGAAATTAGCAGGTTCAGCAACCTCAACACGACCCCACTTGTCCACAGCAAGCCTCATTGATCCTTTAAACATGTCAATTTTCGCATTGCGAAGAGTTATGGTAGTACCCTCTTTCATTAAGTCCACTACCAAAATAAAAAGATGGGTGTTAGTCGTAAAATTAAAACTGTGATCTTCCAACAAAGAAACCATGTTTGTTGATCTCCCATCTGATTGAAGGCATAATATCAAATCCAGGGATATTGAAATGATCAAGGAAACGTTCAAAATCACTACTATGTAAATTATCATAAATGAAATTTAACTCCCCAGTTTGGTTAATTCAGTTCCTTATGCATGTGCCAAATTCTCTTTGATATTGGACAATTTGAGAAGACTTTCCAGAATTAAGGCTTGATGTATACCACTGAAATTCAGTACTTATTTGTATTCTTTGTAATGAATACAAGTGCAAGCACTTCTTTTTCTTTCCATTGTTGTTTCAAAGACAGGCAAAGCATTTTACAGACCTCTAACATTGCAATAGCACCTAGTAGCCAGTCAGATGAAATTAGTTAGGTGATCAACAATTCCAGAGGGATATCACCTATCTTACCCAGGTTTGCTTGAACTGCATATATATTCAGAATGAATGCAACTCTAGAAGAAAACCTGGAAAAACAAGGTCCCCAGGAGCTATATTCCTACATGATGGAGTTAGCTATTAGATCTATTGTTAGTTCTTCTCTTATATTCCCTTAAGACGTGTAGAAAAACTAGGTTGCATTCAGTCAAGTAAAGTTTTTAGTAGCTGTATCTGGGTGAATGACAAGCTTGCAAAACTTCGTAGCAGATGTGCTTTCATTGGATATTGGAATAAAATTCAAGTCCCAAAAACAAAATAATTTCCAGCCCCACTTCAAATTAATCAAGAAAAAAGGCTTTTGCATCAGTAAGAAACACAAGAAAACCAAAGATGAATGAATTCTATCACAAGTATAAGCAGCAGAATGCACTAGAACACCTAAAGCATCATCTCTCTGAACTCAACAATATACCACAATGAAGTTCGACATCACAATAAATGCAATGTAATATTTGCAATGATTAGATGTAAATGGAACTTTAGCACTAAAACTTAACATGTGCTGCTTATGAGCAGCCTAGAACCCATAGCCAAGTGAAAATACTCAAAATTTTAGGAAAATAAGGGCCAAAGCCAATCAAATAGGATATGGCATATTCTGTTAATAAAGCAACAATATCACTAACTTAAGTGATCAAGGTTTTCCTTCATGTTAGTGGCATTATTGATTGTCATGTGATACTAATCCAATGAAGTGCATGAGAACATGCCTTCACAAATATTGTATTGGGTTAAAATCATGGAACCCTTATGCATTAAAGTTGTTCCTGAAAATATTCATAGTCATCATATTATCGAGACAGCATCCACAATGCTCAAAGACATGGTAAATCTTTTATGCATATGATGCAACTTATCTAAGTTGAAGTATGGAGATACTTGGGGATGACATATAGGTGCTTATTAAAGAAGTTCACGAAACAGCTTATTATGTGAACTCTATTTGGTGCGAACAACCACTCAAGGGTCTATGAATAGATATCATTGTTATTGCAAAAGCAGTTTAACTTGCATTGCAGAATTACACGAGAAGGGGGAAAACAAAGTAATTAAATGCAACAATTGTAAGATGCGTGACAAGTGAAACCTCAAGCAAGAACAGAAGTAACACTACTACCCAAATTAAACCTACATCACGAGGCAACTATAAGAAAGTACCTTGTTCATTTCTAGCAGTAAAGATAATCATTCCAGTTTCATCTCCTACCAAGCATTCAGCAATTCGCATTTGACGCACCTGAGGACCATCAGCCCGACCCTTTTGCAATACCATCTTTGTATTGACAACCTTGACAGTAAGAGTGTGACCAATAGTGCCAGGGCGGAGTTGGTCCACCTTGGTAAAAACAGGTTTCCTCAATGACTTTGATTCCGCCATTTCAATATCTTCAAAAAGAAAGCACAGATATATCAATCATCGACAAATGTACAAGATAAACCAGCTTTGAAAAGGAAATATCACACCAAAAAACACATGCCGTCTTAACATAGGAAGAATGGTGAGGAAAGCACAGCATATGATTTACTGCATTCCAAATTTATTTATTTTTTCAACAATAAATAAATAAAGTAGCTAAACAAAATGATTTGAAACTCTAATTGATTTTTAACAAATTCAAGATCCAAGCAGTTCGTTCCAAAAAAAAAAACAAAAGCAGTCAAGTTTTGCATCCAAAGGCAATACTTGGATCTAATAATAGAATATAAGTCCAAACATATTTAATAAGTTTAGATAGCGCAGTAAAATCCCCAAATTTACCCTAAAAGTACAGATTCCGATAAAAAAATAAAAAAGACAGACAGATCAGGTAATAGAATTGATCGAGCCTAACGATTTAGACTACTGCGGTTTTCGATTCTAATAATTTAACAGAAGCTTAACGAATGATATATTGAGGAAAGAAAAAAGAAATTAGGGTTTGGGAGTTACCGAGTGGGAGAGCGAAAGAAATTGAAGATTAGAGAGCGATTAAAGAGATCTGTTTAAGAAACGGCAGGCACTCACTCAGCAGTTAGCAGAGTCAAAGTCGGCTAAATGGTTTGCATCAATATCCACCCTTCATTTTATCTCACTTCGGATTCCATATCCTAACCGTACACATATTCTTCTTTTCTTTTTGGTTAAAATCTTCTTCAATAATTTTTTTTAAAATTTTAATTAGTATCATTAAATTTTAAATATAAATATAATTTAATTTATTAAGATTTAGATAATTTTTAAATATAATAATATAAATCGAAATACTTTTTTTGTCATATTACTAAAATTCAATTTAAATATAAATATAATTTAATTTAAAATAATTTATTAAAATTTAGATAATTTTTAAATATAATTATATAATTAATAAAAGTCTAGGTAATCACGTTAAGTATAATATATGTATAGATAATATTACTTGAGTATAGACAATCACTTGTACATCATCCTTATAGGGACTCTTTCGTATACCTAATTCATAATTATATTATATTTATAATTTTTAAACTTGAAGCCATAAAAATATTTCATGGTAAGGACATTTTCTTAACAAATTCTTAATCTCTCTCATGTTTCAATATTAAACTGAAAAAAAAAGATGTCATTTCTCAATTTAATTGTTTTAGTCAGTGGAAAATATTTTAACAACATTTAAGCGCAAGTTGTGATAGAACCTCGTGGCAATGAATTTAACCATTGTTTTGCCTTACTCCTCAAAGAGAATAAGAACAACCGTAAGTGTATGGCATCATCAGTAACGTCCTTGATCTTAAATGTGTCACAAATCTTTAGAAAGTTAGCCAAATGAATATTCGGATCTTCATCTTACAAACCATCAAACTGAATATATTATCGTACCATCTGAATTGTGTTCGGCTTTAACTTAAAATTGTTTACAGCAATAGTCGGTCTCACGATACTCGATTCAGCCCCAATCAGAGTGGGCTTAGCATAATCAAACAAAGTATGAGGAACAAAAGTTGTATGAAGCTGCTGATTATTTTGATTATCACCTATCTCCACAGTGATATCATTTTCTTCTTGATCGTCTACTATATTCTTTTGGTTCTACGTTGCTTCTTTAACTTATCTACAATTTCTGCAAGTAGTCTTTTCAACTTCACTATGAAAAATTAACGGTTCTGACAGGTTTTGTAACACCCCGATTAATTTAATCCTATTTTTGTGAAATTTGACATAAATGAGTATCTGCTTCAGTCGTTAAGTGATTTGGGTGTTTGTATGAGGTCTTGGGTTCAAGTCCCACTTTTGGCAAATTTTGTTATTTTAAACCCTAGCCTTATCCTTGGTAGGTTGGGTTATATTTTCTTGTTAGTGAACTCATATTAGAATGAGCCTGCTGGTTCAAGTGGTAAGGTGTTAGTTTGCCCTAAGGTTTCAGTTTGCCCTAAGGTCTCAGTTTGCCTTAAGGTCTCCTGTTCGATTCCTTGTGTGAGCATGAATGATATTTTTGCTTCGGTTGTGAGATAGAGGTTGGGTGGAAGTAAAATTCTTATCTGAGATAGTGGAAAGTTAGTGGGTTAGTTAGTGGGATAATGAGAAATTGAGATATTAATCAAAAATCAAATTGATTATCTTTTTTATTTTATTTTATTCAAAATTTCCTCTCTCTTCCCAAAAATCTAACGTCAGTTTTGTTCTTCCCTTTCTCCCCACTTTCATTTCTTCTTCTTTTTACTATCTCCTCCTATCCTGTTCGCAAACTGTCATCAAATCTCTGCATTTTTGTTATGTGACCCCTTCTCGGATTCTAGTTGGTAAGTGTTCTTGAAGTTTTGTGTGATTGTAGGTTGTTTTCGGATATGTTAATGTTGTAAATTCTAGTGGTAGGTGTTAATCAAGTGGATCAGAATTCATTGTCTATCGTGTAGTGTATTAAGGCTATTGTAGTTGTTCTGGTAAGTGATCAAACTTTTCGTTTGTGTTTTACATTCAAGTATGTCGATTAGGGTTTTGATAATTGGTGTTTCAGTACTTGGAATTGATCGTTGGAATGTTGTTTTTAGGTTTTGGGGGCTCGAGATTGCAGTAGCATCAAAATCGTACCAGGTGTGTAGCGATAACACGACAAATCGAGGTTCAACGAAAATAAAAAAGGGGACTGTCGATGTCACACTAGTAATTACCGTCTTTCTATTATTTAACCGATAAATTAGAGTGATTGATCAAAACTAAAATAAACTAAATAAATTAACTAAAGAACACGACAAAGAACAAATCAAGAAAATAAACGATTAACAACCAAGAAGTGAGACAATACCCAATAAAGAATCCACCTAGACTTCATCTGTTATTATCAATCTATATAATGCAATTTCTTCACTTAGTATCTTGATCTGTAGAAATCCCTAAATTATGCTAATATCTCTCATCAAGACTAACAACAACCGACTCTAGGTCGATTAATTGAAATTTCTTTCTAATTAAAACCTTTATTATCATATTAACTCAATTTATGGATTCCCCTATTAGATTTGACTCCGATAAATTTATGTTGTCCTATTTCTAAGATTGCATGCAACTCCACTTAGTTACGCTAGATTTACTCTTAAATAGGGTCTATTCCTCTAATTTAAGCACATCAAATATTGATTAATAGTCTAGAAATATTAAACCAAGAATTAAGCACACATAATTGAGAATAAGATCCAAGTATTTATTGCGTAGAAATAGAAATCAAATAACAGAATCTATTATAAGGTTCATAACCCTAGGTACTTAGAAAATTAATTCATGATAGCAAATAAAAAAAATCCCAAATACAGTATAACCACAATAAATAAAGAAACTCATAATAAACTTCAAAGAAATCAAAAGAAGATCTTCAATCTTGATAGAAATCTACTTTAGAGTCGGCTGCAATGGTTTTTTTGAGTTATTTTCTTGAGTATTCTATGACAAAGCCCTACCCTCTTTTTATCTTTGCATATATAGGTCTTAAAATGCTCGAAAAACCTAAAAACGCGTTTTCTCGCAAGTTTGGAGTGTGATTTATGAATCCCACATGGTTTGGCACACGGCAATGTGGCAGCCCATGTGGTTCCTAAAACTTGCTCCGATTTTTACTTATTTTGCTCCCAAATGCTCTCCTAAGTATAGAAACATGAATTTAAAATATTAGGAGCATAAAATTCACCATTTTAAATCAAATAATCATCCAAAAATGCATTAAGAATGAGGCTAAAACATGTTACTTTTGGCATTTAACATTCATGGTTAATGAAGAAGAATTACTGTAAGAACCTAGTATTGTATGGTATAGAATATAATTCAATTTTAAAGTTTGAAATTTGTTGTTATCCATGATGTTAAGTAAAGGTTGAATTGTTGTAATAGATGTATAATGTAGTATTATCCAAGTCTATATGTAAATCAGGTTAGAAATTTCATTAAGATATTCGAGTTAATTGTGACACTTGGTACCCGAACCTGATGATCAGGTCAGGTATAGGGTGTTACATATTTCCTCTTTCTTATGTTTCAGTCTTGTTACATATTTCCTCTTTCTTATATTTCAGTCTTCTTTTAAAGTTTTTCCAAAATGGAGGAAGTTTGTCTATAATGGAGGATACAAAAATCATTGCATCCATTTTCATATTATATTGCTTAAATTGATTCAACATTTTTTCAATATCACGAAATTGTTCCATAATAGAATGACCATTAATCACTTGATAATTATTGAAAGGACTAACAAGAAATGTCTTTCTTGTAGCATCTTCGGTCATGTATCTTGTCTCTGTTGGGAAATATGTCTATATTATAGTAAACACGTAACTGTTTTCTATTTATTTAAACGATGAATAAATAAATAAAGTTAATTTCATATTTCACTATTATGTCTTTTGTATTTATGTCTCTTATATTTTGCATGCATAGCGAAATTGTAACAAGCAAATATTAGCTCATTGATTGTCTAAAGTTCAAACTAAAGAAAAGTGGCACTGTAAAGAACGTTTACATTGCAAGAAAGACAACTTACTTTAGTAAATAATCTAAATAAGTCTGTAGTCTCGTAAAAGAATCAAAGTGAGCATTTGATTCAAATATTGAGAAGGATTATTATGTCGTCTATAATTCCAATTAGGGAGATGGCTAGTTTTGGCTATAAAAGCAGTTGACTCCACGAGTAGAGGCATAAATGTATTCATTGGTAGAATGATACATTAGACTAGACCCAAGATGAATTAATTTTGAATCTAGTTTTGAATTAATTCACTTATGACGTTCATGATGTGATTTACCTAAATCCTGAGTTAGTCATTGACCATACATATGCAACTCATTTGCTTTGATATAAGTAGAGGCTTATGCTCTAAAGATGATCGAGCCCATAGCTTGTATGTTGGGTACATGTGTAACGCCCCAAATTTCTGTAGTTTCGGCTTTTGGTAAGTGTTGGGCTTGGAAGTGTCTGAATCTGTGTTTCGAGTTATTTTTGGTTTTTTTTTATTAGTGAATAAAGCCTGACTTGAGGTCAGTAGGCTTATAATGAATTATGGGTAAAAACTTAACAGAATAGACCTACTGGTCTAGTGGTTAAGAGGCAAAGGAATACGCTTAGGGTCAGGGGTTCGATTCCCTGCAGTGGCGATGGGATTATTTTTGCTGCAAGTTGCAATTAAGAGTTGAGTTTTATTAAAATTCTGAGTTGTGGGCTTTAGGGAAGAATTAGGGTTTCTTATTTTCTTCTGGTTGACAAAATAGTTTCTCGGCCGTTTCTTCCTCTTCCAAACCCTTGCTGCCGAAATTCTTTTCTTTTCTTTCTTTTTCCTTTTTTTTTTTTGTTTTTCTTCTATTCAATTTTCTGTTCTCTTCCGTTTAGTCGTGACATTTGCTAGTGGTTCTGAAGATTCAGTAAGTAACATTTAAACTAAGTTACAAGATTTCGGTTGGGGATTATTTAAAAGGATTTTGGATGCTGTTTAGGGATTAATCAAGGTTCGATAGATCAGTATTCGAATTCTTAGCAGCGAGGAAACACAGTTCTTCGTTGAAGGTAAGTAGATCTTGCGTTTTGGAATTTGTCCATTCTTATGTAAGTCGATTTAAGTGACTGATTTGGGCTCGGTATTTTCAATCTTAGGCTTTGGAGTGCTTGCGGTTGGATTAGAGTGAAAACGAATCAGGTGTGTACTCCGATCGCGTAGAAAACGAGTTTTGGTAAAAGCTAAAAAGTAGCCTGTCGACGCCACACAGGTGTGTGGTCTGCCCGTGTGGTAGCCTGCGATGTGAGACACGGACGTGTGACTAACTAGCCAGGCCGTGCGCGTGCAGCACGGGCGCGACAGACACGGGCGTGTGAGGCTGGAGAGGCCGTGTGCGAGGCACGAGATTGACCAATTGGGCTGTCTAGGTCACATGGGCATGTGGGTGAGCCACATGGGCGTGTAGAACTTTGGGCCAGGCCGTGTGATCCACACAGGCAAAGCCAAGTTGGGCTGTGTGGACCCACATGCCACACGGACATGTGAGCCCAATTAATTTGAAATGTTCTGTAAGGTTACACGAGTTGCCTAAGTTGACTATGACCTGATTGTAGGGGCGGTAAGCGTTACTTAGACCCCATACTCTGATTGATTACTGAATTGTGTGCAAAAGCATGTTACTATAAGCATGTATATCTGTTTGACTCCGTATATTCATTGTGCCATGATTTTGATAAGATCTGATATCTGCATATAAGCATGTCATGGTATGTATGTTGCATTGCATTGGGTTGGGATTGTTGTGAAGGGAAGGAAATCTGAGAGGCGATTAGCCTGTTATCTGGCAGCTATGCTGCATATATCTATTATGTACTGTTTTACGGTACCTTTTGGTGTGTAGGGTTGGATGGGTTGATTATATCCCCATACTTGGCGTGTAGGGTTAGGTGGGTCGATTCTATCCCCACATGGTGTGTTGGGTTGGTCGGAGATGGTGTGCAGGGTTGGTGGGCATGTTTTTCTGATATCTGATTTGTTATGCATGCGATACCTGTATGGTTAAGGCCGAACTATCTGGATTCTGTTATCTGTTTGTATGCATGCTGTTTGTGGGGATGTACATACTGAGTTTGCGAAAACTCACCCCTTTGTTTATTTGTCTGTTAGGTAATCCTCAACAGTAGATGGATCGGTGTGACGGAGGGCTCGGTGGTGACCACTGTTGGACATTTATAGATTTTTTAGTAACATTCTATTTGTTTGCTTTACTTTAAATATTTATTTTTGGGATTAAAATGTCTTTGAACTTGAACTATTTTTAAGTTTATTTCGGGATTTTAAACTATTAAGCTATTGATTAATGAATTAATAATGTTTTAGCTTCCGCGATAATGAAATGTGTTCACCTAATAATCGGTTTGGAGATTTCACGACTTAAGTAAAGAGAATGAACTGAACGATTTTTAACTTACTAAGATTTTCTAATAACACTCTAATGTGACACCACCAAATTTGGCCAAAACGTCTAGGCCGGGTTTGGGGTGTTACAACATGACTTGTGTATAGCATGGCTTTACTAGCAACAATGGATTTCATAGCTCAATTGAAGAGTTAATATTATCCTTTCATTGGCATTGTGTGGATTGATAAATATGAAACGTGGCCACGGGTTGCTCGTTCTTGAACGAGCAATTTATCATAGTCATTTGTTGACAATGATCATATTAATCATTAAGAAGACACAATGGTGACATGAGATAAAATAGGATTGTATTGAGTGAACAGATTTAATTCAAAGGAATCAATGATATCATATGAGGGTAACATACACATGACAAGGTCATTGGACAAAACAACTTGATGAATTGCTTTCGTAAAGAGTATACAATAAGGAGTGTTCAATCATGGTATTTCTTGTGGACTAACTCCATGATTAACTAATTGTGAATTATCGGAACGATACTTCAGGACATAATTGCAATCACTAAAGCCTAATTGTATATGTCCGATTGGTCCCCTCGCTAGCTTAATAAAAGCTCGACCGGACTGCATTTGATTCAGAAGAAAATTCTACAACTTTGGGAATAATTTAATTGAGTCGATTTATTTGGTGTGGAATTAAATTAGGTGGTCTTGAGAATTGTTCAACTAGAGAATTCGATTAAAGAATTTTCTTGAAAAATTAATTTGGAAAATGTAAGTGATTTTTTGAAAAATTAATTTTGATCAAGTAAAATTAAATTAATCAAACCAATTAAAATTAATATATTTGGAAGTTAGTTTTCAAGTTATGCAATTAGTCCAATGGGCAATTGAACTTGAAAATTGGACCTAAGATCGTAAATTGGGCCTAGGAGTCCAAAATCGAGACCAAGACCCAAAAATTGGTCGAATCGAGCTCAATATATGAAACCGGGCCAACGGTCTAACCGGTGGCTAGACCAGACCGGTCGGATCGTTATTGACCCGGAACGAATTGGCTCGGGGTGTCGTAAGGGTGTTACACCTACATCATCGGACATAGCAGTGCAGGTGGTTGCGATGGTGGTGTCCCGGTGGCTGGCGGTGGTTGGTTGTCAATGGTTGAGCAGTGGAAGAGTTACACTCCTACTCGAATTCTACTAGAGAATTTGATTTCAGATGAATTATTTCAAAAATAATAATATTTTAATAGTTTAATATTAAATTTAGTTTAATACTTATTTTAATAATATTTTATTAATTTAATATTAAAGTGATTATCTTATTATTAAATTTAATTTAATGTTTCTATTATTTTAATAAAATTGAATATTAAATTTGATCTAATATTAGATAAATATTATATTAATTTAATATTAATGTGATGAAGCTTAATCAAAGTTGAACTCCCTATACTCTCCCTATATAAAGAAAGCATTGGGTCATTATTTACACACACTTGAATTCAAGAGAAAGTTGTAAAGAGAAAATTCTCTGAAGAGATTATTCCAGAAAATTTCTAAAGATGTTTTTCTGATTTACATCTTGACCCAAAAGTTTATAAAAATTGTAAAATTACCCCACTGGTAATTTTTGTGGAAAAAAATTTGATTTGAAATGAGCCTACACTCGGCAGACGTGAGCTTGGGGATAGCGAAGAAGATTACTCGATCAAAGCACTCATCCTAGATGAATCGGAAAGATACAATTTTGATTAGGTGTTTATTACTTTAGATATCACAACAAAGATCTTGTTTTGAATTTTTTTAAAATTCTGGTTTTTACCTAAATTTATTTTTTGATGCGTTTTCTAAACTTGTTTTTCCAACAATCTCCAATTTGTCCCATAATTCCTTAGTGGTGGCCTTATTTTCGTAGGTGTCAAATAAACCATCGGATAAACCATTCAATATGTGGCCTATGCACATGTAATCATCATTATCCCATTTTTGTCTTTCTCAGGTTGTGGCAACAGATTCGTTTTCATTCTCTTTTGGTTTTTGAGTATCCAAAACATAAGCAATCTTCAAAGTTGATAATAAAGAGTGCATCTTTTTCTACTACTGTCAGAAATTGTCACTATCAAACCGATCAAGTTTGACAAAGTTAGAAGCCAACTCTCTTAGTGTTCCATTTTCATCTGCTGTAGTAGTCATCATGATATTAGAACCTTAAAATTGTTAGTACAAAACTTCAATGAGGAAAATCTCGAACACACGAGCGGAACACAAACAACAACTAGAACAGAAAACGAAGAAATAGGACAAGGCTCCAAGGTGTGTATCAAGCCACTATCTTTAAGGTTCTATTTGTCTCCACCTATACTCGGTATGAAAATGAGTTTCAAGCAAATGAACCTTGAGGATACAATGAAGCCCGATGACTATTTGTGTTTTGCGTTGACAGAAATAGTCCACTAAGCACTGTGCAATGTATAACAAGAAAATCAATTTCTATAAAGAATTTCTGCAATAATTCTTTATAGAACAATCTAATAATATTAGAAGATAAATGAAAGATAGAAAGAATTTTTAGAACTTGTTAATATGATTTCCAAATGAAATCTCATTACTATTTATAGGAATTTTCATATCTCTTTATAGAGACATTTTTTATAGGTGTTTTTTCTAAATAATAACATCTTCAAAAGAGACATAATTATCAATCTAATATTATAACTATTCAATTAATATAGTTTGAATAGTTATAATTCTTTGTCAAAAATCAAGTGATATAACTCTTGACCAATAACCAAAAGATATAACTTTTAATTAATTACACATTTTCATTTATAGTTATTGGAACAGTATAAATTTTTTTGAAAATGTTCCAACAATAAAATCAATTTATAGGTTTTAAAAATATTTGAAAATCATTTAGAAACTTTGTGTGAGTGCTTGGAGGTGTTCGGAATCAATTACAAGTTTTGGGGAGCTCAAAGAACCAAAATAATGCAATGAGCACCATTCAGGGGCAAGGTATCAATACCTGATCAATAGGTTTCGATACCTTCGCTCAGAATAGTAGCTTTTTTGCTACTGTCCAACATGTTCTGATAAATATGAGTCCAAGTTTCAGAACTTGAGTTCCCTAAAGCTAAAATAAGTTTAAACAATTCAAATTATCCCCGAATACTACCAAAACATGGCGATAAGCTCCCAACCACTTTAAAATATTTTCAAAACTCAGTCAAGCCTCAATTCAAATCTTACACATGTTCAAATCAATTCTTTAATTGAAGATTAAATTAAGATGTCAATATAATTTTCAATGGGACATGAATTTACAAGTCAAAGTATTTGCAATACTCAATTAGCCTAAGCCTTTATATACATGCCAAACACTAAAACCAATACAATTCCTCATTTTACAACCTTTAAACCATGTTGGTGATGTTGAAAAAATTCGGTTTAGAAAACAGTTTTGTTGCACAATAAATAATTATTTCTTTTTAAAACTAAACAATTATATTATTTATAATAATAAACCCTCGATATACTTTAACCTTCGAGTTATTATTATAGGGGCTTTTTTACCCAACTAATCCAAAAAAATATTTACGAGAATGCCCCAAGTTGAAAAACTATAATGAAAATGACCTGAAATCTACAGTATCGAATAGTGTCGACACCCCGATGGTGACACCAAAGTCCATCATCGTGTAATCATTACTTTGTGATTGAGTTGGGGATTAAAATTTTTAATTTTTTTGGTGCCGGCACTGCCATGGTTGACACCTGTATGCATTTTGTTGAGTACTTTTTAAAAAATAAGGTATTTTTCAATTGAAAAATATATATGTGTGTACTAATTGCCCCAAATGGATTATATTGGGGGCTTGATGTTATAATTCAGTGTATCCTTCTCCAACGCACACTATATACAAATGGGAGTGATGGAGGAATATAATTAATGAACACAATTCTGAGTCATAGACTTACTGTAACACCCCTATCTCGTCTCTGTCACTGGATTAGGGATACAAAGCATTACCTGTAACACCCCTAACCTTTATTCGTCGCCGGAACAGGGTTATAAAGCATTACCAAAATTTACAGATCAAATACAAACATTTCATTTCATTTAGCATTCATATCAGAAAAAGAATTAAAATTAATCATATTGTCCCTCACTTGAGCCCTCGAGGCCCAAACTATACATTAGAAATAAGTCGGGACTAAACAGGGAGCTTAGAGAATTTTTCGTAAAATTTCAAAAATTTTGCCTAGCTACAGGGAACACACGTCCGAGTGGCCAGGCCGTGTGGGCATTCGAAGTAGGGCACATGGCTGTGTCCCAGCTTGTGTACAATTTAGGGTTTTCTCTGACTTAGGTCACACGGCCAAGTCACACACCCGTGTGCTAGGCCGTGTGAACATACTGACTTGCATTAAATTGGTACAGGGGTCACATGGCCAAGCCACACACCCGTGTGCCAGGCCGTGTGAATATTTTGAGCATTTTGTTTCTCGCTTTTTAAGATGCAAGAGACATACGCCAATTCCAAAGCCATTTTTCTCACCCAGTTTGTCTTCCACCTACATCAACACTTTAACACATTCACATGCCATTACAAAACCTTCAAATCAAGCCAAAATCAAGTCTTATGCATGACATATCAATACATATGACCAAGTTTCCAAAATTATCAAATTAACCTAATACATATATAACCATCATTATACTAAATATGCCCTTTTCAAACCAATCATTAATACATCTATATAATTTTCGTCATTCATCCATTTCAAAAACAACAACATGATAAAGCCACACATATATATATATCAAATCATGTCTAACTCAAGCCATTCCAATGACTATTTACAACAAAGTGCTATTAAGCCAACATTAGCCAATTTACCTATACATGCCATTATAACCAAAATTAGTTTTCTATATGTACCGAAATCGGCCAATAGATAGTGTGATGATATCTCCGCCAAGCTTCCAACCCAACGAGCTTCCGAATTACTATAGAACAGAGTAAAATAAAACAGAGTAAGCTTTTAAAGCTGAGTAAGTTTGTATAACATTGAATTTAACTTACCCTTATTTCATACATAAGGTAAGCATACAAACATATTCCAAACCAACTTGGCCATAGCCTAACACATATCCATATCACATTAGCCAAGTAATCACATGTAATAAATCATAATCATGGATGAAATTAGTCATTTAACATGTTTCACATACTTGTATCAGGCATACCATACTTCATTATATATCAAATAATATCATTTCTATTTAATTCAGGTTTACACAAGCAATAGCTCACTTTGAACTCATGTTACTTTATATCAGTACTTTGCCCGTTGAACCATTTAAAATACAAATGGATACACGGGTAGTACACACGAAGTATACAAATCTATAATTCGTCAATTTATATTCAGGAATGCTCATACGAGCACTTAAACGAGAAGTTCTCTTTCGAGCCATATAACGGGAAGGTTATGTGAGCCATGTAATGGGAAGCTCTAGAGAGCCTTTAACGGGAAGCTCATATGAGTAAATATTGGGAAGTTCAAGCAAGCCAATATCGGGAAGCTCTGGAGAGCCATTAATCAGGAAGCTCATAAAAGAGCCTTTAATCGGAAAGCTCTGAGGAGCCATATATTGGGACGCTCATAAGAGCTGTGGTGTGTCCACAATACATACAACATCATAACCAATCAAAATGATTGTAAGAACTATGAACAGGAAGCTCGTGAGAGCCATGTATCGGGTAGCTCAAAAGAGCCAATATCGAGATGTTCATGAGAGCTAATAACAGGACACTCTTTCGAGCTGTGGTGTGTTTGCAACACATGCAGGACCACAACCAATTCAGAAACCCTGTATTCCATTGAATTTTATTTGTTCAAACGAGACTTAATACTTGTCAGATATTGTTGGTTATGTGATTGATTTTGTAACGACCCGATAGTTAAGGGTGTCAGAAAGTGTATTCCCGAGACTCCATTCCCGTAAATTGGACTTGTAAATATTTATTAAAAATATTTACGAAGCTAGTTGTGTAGTTAATTAGGTCTTGGTTAAGAGAATTTGCTTGAATTAAGAGTAAATACGTAAAAGGACTAAATTGCATATAGGGTGAAAGTTGAATTATAGGTTAAAGAAAAATTAAAGGGACTAAAGAGGCAATTATGCCATTTTTCTTAAATGAGGCGGCATAAGTAAAAAAATCTATGTAAAATTTAATATATATTATAAAAAAATATGTTTACTTAACATTTAAGTATATATATATTATAAAAATAAATTATATAATAAAACAATTAAATAAAAGAAAAAGAAAAAGAAAGAAACAAAGATAGAAACTAAACAGAAAGATAAATGAAAGAAAAGGAGAAAGACCAAAGCTAGTGGTTTCAAAGTTTCAAGCTCAATTGGTTAGTCAATTTAGTCTCTTTTTTTGTAATTTTTATATTTTTGAAATCTCGATATTAAATACTACTCGACTCATGTTGAAATTTTAGAAATTATTGAGTTTTAAAGTGTTGTCTATGTTAAATAATTTTAGTATTAGGGATTAAATTGATAGATTTTAAAGTTAGAAATAAAAAAGGATTGAATTGTAGAATAAATTGTGAATTTTGAATAATAGGGACTAAATTGTGAAAAATTCAAAATTTAAGGATTTAAGTGAAATTAGGGAGTTAAATTTAGTTTAAAGTAGAATTTGTATGAAGATATAAGATTAATTGTGAAGAAATAAAGTTAGTTTCAGTTTAAGGACTAAATTGAAATTTAGGCAAAAATTGAGTAAAAATTTAAAATATTCAATATAAAATTGATTTGTGTTGTATTGATGATTTTTAATTGTTTTACTTCCGTAGCTAAAGTCGTACGAAACCCTCGACTAAAAAGGGAAAAGATAAAGTCGACGAGGAATAGCTTGGAATTTCCTGTTTGTATTTCTATAATCCGAATCTAGTTATTACTTGTTGTATTTTAATTTAATGCTTATGGTAAGTGGTTGATGTAAGTATTTGGCATTTTGATATTAAATTGATGCATTGATATATATTATGAATATATTGATTATTTGAATTGAATTGAATTCATATGTATATGTGATTATATAATAAATTGATATTAAATATTGGTTGTTTTTGAAATGTGAAATTAAACCTTATTAACTGTATCGGGCTGAGTTGACGAGACATTGGGTGTCAATTTACTACTTCGGATTAATTCAATGAGGCATTGGGTACCAATTTACTTTGGTTTAGCCAATGAGACACTGGGTATCAATTTATTACTTCGAATTATCCGTTGAGGCACTGGGTGCCAAATTGGTGTGTTTTGATTAGATCTGTGTATCCGTCCGAGTCCAAGTCATGTTAATAAGGGTAAATGAATAATAAAGTTTTGTAATTGATAATTAAATGACATGATATGAGAAATGGAAGTGAAATAGTGAATTGAAAATAGAATGTGAAATATGCTGCAAATATATAAAATATATGAGTTATATACTCATGAAATGAATATGAAATGGATAATACAATTGTGTAATGAAATGTGAAATAAATTGTGAAAAGCTAGTTATATAGCTAGTATGAGAATTGAGATATTTGTAAAACAAATGAAATATGATATGGTTATAATATTTAAATATTAATCTATTTTTATATTTCAATTGTATATTTGTAATTTCTTATTTTTAAATATTTGGATTATAGAAATACCACTGAGTTTTACTCAGCGTACGGTTTTATTTTCCGTGCGCAGATTAGTTACAGTGATTCTAAAGAGTTGTAATTGAGGTTTTGAACATCTATCTCATCACATCTCCAAGTGCCAAGAGGGTATGTTTCAAAATTTTGAATAGAATGACATGTACTTAGGAAGATCAAGTGTGTTCCAATTTGTTGTCTACTAATCCGATACTTTTTCTTTTCCACGATCTAACTCCGCATTTGGTCTATCTGGATCTATACGAATGAATTTAACATCAATTTATATTCAATTCAAGTCAATTTCACATCTTAAGTAAAATTACCATTTTACCCCTATACTTTTAATTAATTCTGATTTTGTCCCTAAACTCAGCAAATAAAATTAATACAATTTAATCCTTATTCCAAGCCTAGCCGATTTTTACGTATCACAATAACAGTCCATGTATTTCACAACATTCAAAAAATTTTAATGAATTTTACATCTTTTCAATTTATTCCCTAAATCATAATTTGATCAAAATTCACTTAACAAAAGTTGTTATCTATCAACAACCTTTCATTTTCTACCATAAAACTTCATAATTCATGCATATTCATCCATGGCAAAACCCTAATACTTTAATAATTTTACAAATTAATCCCCGAGATAGCTAGATTAAGCCATTACGATCTCGAAAATATAAAAATTACTAAAAACAGGACAAGAAAACATACCTAATTGAGCCAAATAAGTTTGCTCAAAACCCAATTTGTAACAGTCCAGTTTAGACCCTAGTCGAAATACTGGTTTCGGGACCACAAATTTGAGTTAGAAAAAAATTTAAATATTATTTTTTGTTCTTATGATATGTGAATTGGCATGTGTGAAAGTATCGTATGAAAATTTAATCGTTTGTGTGCTTAATTTGATAAAAGGACTTAATCGCGTAAAATTTAAAAGTTGTCTGCTACTTGTTAAAAGTGCCTATTTGATTTGGATTTATGATTGTTAGTTCCTTATGAGGTTATTTAACCATTGAATGAATTAAATGACTTAAATGGACATTATATCATAATTTATTTATGGTTTAATAAAAGGGCGAAATTGGTATTTAGCCTATTATGTTAATTATATGAAAACAAAATAGAAAAAAAAGCCATTTTATGATTAGCTTTACTGAAAATCACAAGAAAAATAAAAGAGAAAGAACATTAGGGTTCGGCCATTGGTTTTCTTTGATTAAGGTATGTGTTTTGTTCAGTTTTTGATAATTTCTACGTTTTTGTAATCGTTGCTTTGTATACTATTAAGCCCATGTCTCAATTTCTGATTTTTTTGATGATTTTGAAGTGTGCCATTGATGAAACTATGAGTTTTGTGAAGTTAGTTGTTGATAAATGGAAGATATGTTTTGGGTTAACATGTTTTGTCTTTGGATTTTTGATGATTTTGAGTAAAATGAGCTAATTTGTAAAATTTGTAAATTGAAGGATTAAAATGTGAAATAAATTGAATATGTGGAGTTGTAGGAGTGCTATGAATATTACGCCAAGCATCAGCATATGCAAATTACGTGTATTTTGTGATTTTGTGAATTAGGGATTAAAGTGTCAAAATGTGAAAGTGTGAAGGCTAGTTTGCAAAATGCCCTAAGTAGGTGTTTATGGATTGTTTTGAATGAATTTGTGATTGAATAATTTAAGTTTGAATTTATATAGATCAATAATTAAAGAAAACGAAATTAGATTGGGGAAAGTTGAAAGTCGTCGAATAGCCGATTCAGTTTATCCAATTTTGTACGAGGTAAGTCGATATACAAATAAGCTTTTTTGAATTGAATTATTATTATTCATATGATATTGAATTGTGATGAATGAATATTCAAACTATATATGTGCCATCCGAGAAAGTATAGACAAAGTATTGAGTCAGAAAAGCGTCGTACGAACCTTAGGAATAGTTAGGATACATATGTCATGACATAGGATTTTTGATATATGTTTTACGTGTAAGACCACGTCTGTGACGTTGGCATCGACTTCTGTTTTGTGTGTAAGATCATGTCTGGGACATGGGCATCGTATTTGATTTTGGGTAAGACCCTGTCTGGGATAGTGGCATCGATGTTTGATTACCTATAAGACCGCGTCTGGGATGTTGGCATTGTATTTGTTTTCCGATCTATCCGCGTATCCTTATGTTTCCGAACGATTCAAATGAGCATTTCAAGTAAATGAATGACATTATGAAATTGTATCCGATTCAGGTACGTTTGTATTGTATATTATGCTTGAGAATGAAAGGTAAATATATCTACAAATGATGATCTATAATATAAGTATATGAATATGAGGTTTGTGTTGGTATTGATTGCAAAGCATAAGTAATTTGTTAATGCTTATATGTTTTAAATGATAAGTTTATTTGTATATGGCTTACTAAGCTTTTGAAAGCTTACTTTGTGTGTTTTTGCATTGTTTTTTTAGATATCAAAGCTACTGTGAGCTCGGGGATCGTCAAGGATGGTCACCACACTATCGAATCTCATTTTGGTACCTTTTGAAAATGTATAAATTAAGTATGGCATGTATAGGATATTGGTGTTTTGATATGTTTTGTAATGTCTGTATTATGCCATGTGATATGGCTAAATTGTGTTTGAACTTATGGCTTGTTATGTGTTATAATGGTGGTATCATACTGTATGTTTTGAATGACCAAAAGAAATGGCCAATTTTGATATGTTTTGGTAAGTTTTGATCATGAGATTGAAGAATGTATTGAAATATATGTTTTGATATGCTTTTGTCTTATGTTTTGACATGGATTAGTAAGGTTTATAATCATGGAATTGGTTGGTAATGATATGTTATGAATGGTGTATGTTTTGGATGTAAATTGGTCATAAAATGCTGTGCAAATATGCTTGGTTTGGTACTTGTAGGTTTGACCCAATGGGGGTGGCAAATTGGCTATTCAAATGGCCTATTTTTGTCCACACGGGTAGAGACACGGGCGTGTGTCTCAGCCGTGTGTGACACACGGTCACGTTACACGACCGTGTGTCCCCTGGGGTACCCTACAAATTAAAGTCAATATACCCTCCAGTTTTGACACGGACGTGTCTAATGGTCGTGTGTGTCACACGGACATGCATATGGGCGTGTGATTGGCCGTGTGGCCAAGTCAATAGCCTCCCTAATTTTCACACGGCCTGGCACATGGGCGTGCATTGTGGCCGTGTGGACAAGTTAGTATGTATGCCCTATTTTACCACGGCTTAGACACGCAGGCGTGTCTAATGCCGTGTGAGGCACACAGCCTGTACACACGGGTATGTGGTACTTGAAAAGTTAAAAATTTTCTAAGTTTCTGAAACTTCCATATGTTTCTGATTTGGTTTCGAATGCATGATTTAGGCTTTGTATGCTCGATTTAAGTTCATATTAAATAAGAATGACTTATATTATTTGAAATGAGATGATATTTGATATATGATTGTTCTGATCTGATTTACAAGTCCGGTAATGCCTCTTAACCTATTCCGGCAACGGTTACGGGTTAGGAGTGTTACATTTTATTGGTATTAGAGCTATGGTTTAGTCAGTTCTAGGATTACTATAGTGTATGTGAGTCTAGCTATACATGTCATATTTATGAACTACGATAGTGTGATAAATCCTAATATTGAAATGTGCTTTTATATAGCAAATGGACCCCAAATGAGCTATAGCAGACGATGTCGAAAGCAATACTCCTGCTCCCGTGCAAGGGACGGTGCCATTTGATTCTGGACCGGCTACGAGTAGCCGTGATGGTGCGGCTAGACAAGCCTTTTATCAAATAATGAACGATTGGTTTGGTCAATACATTAGAACCAATCCGACTGTTCAACAACCTTCACCCCCAGTAAATCCTCCACAAACTCCTGCTATGACACCAATGAATCCGGTTTAGTTAAGTAAGCCTCTGGTAAATAAGATTAAAAAATATGGGGCCGAAGAGTTTCGAGCTACAATGAATGATGATACTGAAAAAGCCGAGTTCTGGTTAGAGAACACGATAAGAGCATTTGATGAATTATCTTTGAATCCTGAATGTGCCGTTTCACTTTTGAGAGATACGACGTACCACTGGTAGAAGACTTTAATATCGGTAGTTCCAAGTGAGCAAGTCACCTGGATTTCTTCCAAGCTAAATTCCGGAAGAAATACATCAGTGAAAGATTCATCGACCAGAAACGTAAAGAGTTTCTTGAACTTAAACAAAGCCGTATGTCTGTTACAGAATACAAGTGGGAATTTGTAAGACTGAGTCAGTATGCTTGTGAATGTGTATCTACTTAGGCAATAATGTGCAAAAGATTCGAGGATGGCTTAAACGAGGATATTCATTTATTAGTCGGGATTCTTGAGATTAAAGAATTCGTTATGCTTGTTGAACGAGTATGTAAAGGTGAAGATCTCGGGAAAGAGAAAAGAAATGTTGCTTCTGAAGCTAGAAAAGTGCAAAAGAGATCGTTGGGCAAGTCATTTCAATCTGCATCAAAGAAGTTTAAAGATGATAATAGCCGTTCAAAGACTAATGTGGGACATTCGAATAGAGATCGTGCTAGATCGCATTCGAACTTCAAAGCTCCAGCTAGATCTGTTGCCAGTGTTGGAAATGCTAAATCTAGTCTCCCTGAGTGCAAGCATTGTGGTAAAAGACATCTCGGTAATTGTAGACTGTATGATCAGGCTTGTTTTAGATGTGGATCGTTGGATCATTTTATCCACGATTGCCCTGAATCTATCGAACAAAAAATTGTACAAAATTCGAGACCAAGTGGCAATGCATCTCGTGGTACACGTCTCAAAAATACGAAAAATGTAAATGGCAGTCAAAGAATGACAAAAGACACAACTGTTAGATCCGAGGCTCGTGCACCTGCCAGAGCCTATGCTATTCGAGCTCGTGAGGAAGCTTCGTCTCCAGATGTGATTACGGATACTTTAACACTTTATGATACTTCTGTGATTGCTTTGATAGACCCTGGATCAACACATTCGTATATATGTATAAACTTAGTGAACAGTAAGACTTTTCCTGTAGAGTCTACTGAATTTGTAGTTAGAGTTTTGAACCCCCTAGGTAGATTTGTTCTGGTTGATAAAATCTGTAAGAATTGTCCATTAATGTTTTGAGATACTAGTTTTCTGGCTGATTTGATGCTGTTACCTTTTGATGAATTTGATATAACTATGGGTATGGATTGGTTAACTTTTCATAATGCAGTTGCAAACTGCAAACAAAAAACTATTGATTTATGATGCAAGAATGATGAAATAGTCAGAATTGAATCTAGTGATTTGAATGGATTACCTGCTATAATATCTTCAATGAAAGCTCTGAGTGTTGTGAAAAAAGGGTGTGAAGCCTACTTTGCTTATGTGATCGATTCGAAAGTGTCAGAAAAGAAAGTTGAATCAGTGCCTGTTGTATGTGAGTTCCCTAATGTGTTTCCTGAAAAACTTCCGGGATTATCTCATATCCGAGAAGTTAAATTTGACATTGAATTAGTACCGGGAACTGCGCTGATTTCGATAGCTCCGTATAGAATGGCTCCAATCGAATTAAAAGAATTAAAGTCTTAGTTGCAAGAGTTGACCAATAGAGGGTTTGCTAGACCGAGTTTCTCACGTTAGGGTGCTCCAATTTTATTTGTGAAAAAGAAAAAACGGTGCGATGAGAATGTGTATTGATTATCGTCAGTTGAACAATGTGACTATCAAGAATAAGTATCCTCTACCCCGAATTGATGATTTATTTGATCAGTTGAAAAGAGCTACTGTATTTTCGAAGATAGATTTTAGATCGAGTTATTATCAGTTGAGAGTAAAAGATTCAGACATTCCGAAAACTGTTTTCCAAATGAGGTACGACCACTATGAATTATTAGTTATGCTTTTCGGATTGACTAATGCACCTGCTATCTTTATGGATTTGATGAAAAAAATTTAGATCGTATTTAGATTGATTTGTTGTTGTATTCATTGATGTCATATTGGTTTATTCATGTGATGAGACTGAACATGCCGAGCATCTGAGAATAGTGCTACAAACTCTGCAAGATAAACAGTTGTATGTGAAGTTTAGTAAATGTGAATTCTGGTTGCGGGAGATCGATTTCCCAGGTCATATTGTATACGCATCTAGTATCCGAGTTGATCAAAGCAAGATTTCAGCTATTCTGAATTGGAAACCTCCGAGGAATGTCTCTGAAGTTCACAGTTTTTGGGGACTTACCGGTTATTATAGAAGGTTTGTAAAAGGCTTTTCTATGATTGCAACTCTGTTAACGAAGCTACTTCAGAAAGATGTGAAGTTTGAATGGTCTGAAAAGTGTCAGAATAGCTTTGATCAGTTAAAAAATTTGTTGGCTGAAGCTCCGGTATTGGTAAAAATTGAATCGGGTAAAGAATTGGTGATCTATAGTGATGCTTCATTGATCGGTCTGGGATGTGTTTGATGGAAGAAGGTAAAGTCATTGCTTATGCTTCGAGACAGTTCAAGCCACATGAAAAGAACTATCTGGCTCACTACCTTGAGTTAGCTGCGATTGTGTTTGCTTTGAAGATTTGGCACCACTATCTGTCTGGTGAGAAATGTCACGTATATTTTGATCATAAGAGTTTGAAATATCTGATGACTCAGAAAGATTTGAATCTTAGACAAAGAAAATGGTTAGAACTGCTAAAAGACTATGACCTTGTGATTGATTATCATCCGGGTAAAGCAAAAGTTGTTGCTGATGCTGTGAGTCGAAAATCATTATTTGCTCTGTGTACCATGAATACTCATTTGGTTCTGTATGATGATGGTTCAGTTTTAGCCGAATTAAAAGTGAGACATTTGTTTTTACAGCAGATTATCGAAGCTCAGAAGATTAATAATGAGATTTTAGCAAAACGAGCTCAGTGTGATTTAGAGTCTAATTCAGAATTCAGAATTGATAAAGATGATTGTCTACGATTCCGAGATAGAATTTGTGTTCCGAGAAATCTAGAGTTAATTCAGTTGATTTTGAGGGAAGCTCACAACAGTCGGCTATCTGTGCATCCGGGTAGTACGAAAATCATCTATTGTATCAGACAAAGATCCGAGAAAGAAAGAAAGATGCTATCTGGGTCGTAGTAGATCGATTGACGAAATCAACCCATTTTATTCCAGTACGATCTGATTACTCACTTGATAAGTTAGCTAAGTTATACATTTCCGATATTGTGAGATTGCACAGTGTGCCATTATCTATTGTATCAGACAGAGATCTGAGATTCACATCACGATTCTGGAAGAAATTGCAAGATACTGTAGGTACTAAATTGCACTTCAGTACTGCTTTTCACCCGCAAACGGATGCTCAATCCGAGCGGATTATTCAGATACTCGAGGATATGTTGAGATGTTGCATTCTTGAATTTGAAGGTACGTAGGAATAGTATTTTCCTTTGATTGAATTCGCTTATAATAACAGTTTTCAATTGAGCATTAAAATGGCAACGTACGAAGCTTTATATGGTTGCAAATGCCGTACACCTTTCTATTGGACTGAGCTAATCGAAAATAAGATTCACGGGATTGATTTGATAAAAAAAACTGAATAGAAAATGAGAGTGATCCGAGATAGTTTGAAAGTAGCTTTCGATCGTCAAAAATCTTATGCGAATTTGAAAAGAAAAGACTTCGGTTCGGTAGAAAAAGTAAACTGAGTCCGAGGTTCATTAGACCGTATGAGATTACCGAGCGTATTGGTTCGGTAGCATATTGATTGTTGTTTTCCACCAGAACTAGAAAAGATTCATGATGTGTTTAACGTATTGATGCTTCGACAATACAGATTCGATCCTTCGCATGTGATTCCTTCGCCTGAGATTGAAATTTAGTCTGATATGACTTATGAAGAAAAGTCGATTAGTATCTTAGCTCACAAGGTTAAAGAACTGCGACATAAGAAAATTCTGTTAGTAAAAGTGATGTGGCATCGACACGGTATTGAAGAGGCTACGTGAGAGTCTGAAGATACTATGAGACAGCAATATCCGAATCTGTTTAACGGTCAGATTTTCGGGGATGAAAATCCCTAAGGGGGGAGAATTGTAACAGTCCAGTTTAGACCCTAGTTGAAATAGTGGTTTCAAGACCACAAATCTAAGTTAGAAAAATATTTAAATATTATTTTCTACTCTTATGATATGTGAATTAGCATGTGTGAAAGTATCATTTGAAAATTTAATCGTTTGTGTGCTTAATTTGATAAAATGACTTAATCGCGTAAAATGTAAAAGTTGTCTACTACTTGTTAAAAGTGCCTATTTGATTTGGCTTTATGATTGTGAGGTCCTTATGAGATTATTTGACCATTGAATGAATTAAATGACTTAAATGGACATTATATCATAATTTATTTATGGTTTAATAAAAGGGCAAAATTGATATTTAGCCTATTATGTTAATTATATGAAAACAAAATAGAAAACAAAGCCATTTTATGCTTAGCTTTGCTGAAAATCACAAGAAAAATAAAAGAGAAAGAACATTAAGGTTTGGCCATTGATTTTCTTTGATTAAGGTATGTGTTTCGTTCGGCTTTTGATAATTTCTATGTTTTTGTAATCGTTGCTTTGTATACTATCAAGCCCATGTTTCAGTTTCTGATTTTGTTGATGATTTTGAAATGTGCCATTGATGAAACTGATAAGTCGTAATTTATACATATTTTTATCCCATGCTTAGCACATTTTTGGATGAATTATCATTAGATTTTTGGAATTTGATGCTCAAAATCGTCTAATTTCATGTTTTATACTTAGGTGAGCATAGGAGAGTAAAAAGAGCGAGAAACGGGCCAAAAAAGGAGAAAATGGGTCAACATCAGAAATCAATACGGCTTGGACTTCCTCACACGGGTAGACCACACGCCCGTTTCTATTTAGTAGACTTTAACACGGCCTAAACCACCCCATACGGGCGTGGCACATAGCCGTGTCCCTGTCGAGCCCAAGTCTAGTTCTACTCAATAAAGGCCACTTTTAATGGTTTGGAAGCATCCCAAATCCTATATAAACACCCGAAGAGGCACCTAGAGAAACACGCGAAGTGGGAGGCAAGGAATTACTTGAAGAAAGCTGACTGATCCATCTTAGAAGCCGGATTCTCCTTCAAGACTGAAGATCTCCCTTCAATTTCCTTCAGGTTTTTTTTGGGTTTCTTTATGTTTTGTTATTATTATTCTTCTGAGATGTTTTCTTTTACACATATGAACTAAATCCCCTAAATACGTAAGGGGGATGAAACCTAAGATGGATCTTGTTACTATTTTCTAGATTATATGATAAATACTTGATTTATTCTTAATTATGTGTTCTTAATTCTTGCTTTAATATTCCAGGATATTGATTCAAGTATCGATGTGCTTATTCAGAGGAGAAAAAGTCCCTGTATAAGAGAAGATCTAGCATAATTAAGTGGAGTTGATTGCACCCCTAGACATAGGGCGACATAAATTTCCCAGATTAGGGTCAAACGTAATAAGGGAATCCATAGATCTAGCTAATGCAACACTAGGGGTTTTAATTAGAAAGAGATTTCAATTAATCAACCTAGGTTAGACGTTGTTAGTCTCGAGAAAGATAATAAAATAAATTAGGGATTTCTACTGATCAAGTCAAGTGAATAAATCGTCTAGTTCAGAGTCAAATAACAAGTGAAGTCTAGGTGGATTCTTACTTGGGTATTGTCTAAATCAATCAGTTTTCCTAAAAGTATTTCCCCAATTTACTTCCTGTGCATTCTTAGATTAGTTAATTAGTTTAGATAAAGTAAAAACCCTTATTTTTAGGCTAGATAATAAAAAAAGGTTAATACTAGTACTTTTAGTTCCTGTGGGTTCGACATTCTGGTCTTGCTATAAGCTATACTACTGTTCGATAGGTGCGCTTGCCTTTATCATGATAATAGTTAGTTTTCAAGTACGATCAATCATAAATATAAAACTTATCACGTACATCAATTTTTTGGCGCCGTTGCCGAGGAACTAAGATATTAGGAACACTTAATTTTTATTACTTTTTCCATTTATTTTATTGCAAGTTAAATTTATTTTAATTTTTTTATATTACTAAATTTATTTTATTTGCTTCTAGCAGGTTTTTATAGTTTATAACTAGAAGAAATCCGTCAGGACCTTTACTTTTTGATAGTGAGATCGAAAGCACAGCTTGCAGAAACCGAAGAGAAATAAGGTAAAGCCTACGATACAGAGAGGAAGGGCAAGAGGACGATAGTCAAACTACAACCAAGGGGATGAATGAAAATCAGAATAATCAGCTATCTCCTATGGTTGCCGCAGATCCAATAAATCAGAATCCTGCTCCTCGTACTATGTATGATTATGCTAAACCTACTTTAACAGGAGCTGAATCGAGTATAGTTAGACCTACTGTTGTTGCAAATAATTTTGAACTGAAACCTAACACGATTCAAATCATACAACAGTTTGTTCAGTTTGATGGTTTGCAGGATGAGGATCCAAACACTCATTTGGCAAATTTTCTAGAGTTCTACGACACTTTTAAGATTAATGGCGTTTCTGACAATGCCATACGCCTTCGGTTGTTTCCATTTCATTGAGGAACAAAGCTAAACAATGGTTGAACTCGTTACCACGAGGGTCAATCACAACTTGGGAACAAATGACTGAAAAATGTTTATTAAAATATTTTCCGCCAGCTAAAACGGCTAAATTGAGGAATGATATCTCTTCTTTTGTGCAAATGGATCTAAAAACTCTTTATGGTGCATGGGAGAGATACAAGGACCTATTGAGATGGTGCCCTCACCATGGGTTACCCTTATGGTTGCAGGTTCAGACCTTTTACAACGGTGTGAACCCCTCAACAAGGCAACTTATCGAAGCAGCCACCGGTGGAACATTAAACAAAAAAACACCTGAAGAGGCTTACAAATTTATTGAAGATATGTCACTGAATAACTATCAGTGGCAAGTCATGAGAACAAAGCCGACAAAAGCAACTAGTGTTTTCAACCTCGACACGGTCACTATGCTATCAAACCAGGTAGAACTTTTAAATAAAAAGATTGATGGTTTAAATGGTTCTACTCAAGTACATCCAGTGATAAGGTGTGATTCAAATGGAGGAATGCACAACCCAGATTATCCACCCTTCAATCCTGGCACCGATGAGGAACAAGTCTAATATATGGGTAATAATAATTCTAGACCTCAAAATAACACATACAGTAACACTTATAATGCAGGTTGGAGGAACCATCCCAACTTCTCGTGGGGTGGCCAAGGAAATCAAAGGCCACAACATCCCCCAGGTTTTCAACAACCACCTTACCAGCAGGAAAAGAAGCTGAACCTTGAGGAGATGCTAATGAAGATGTCAGAAACTTATTTTCATAATTCCGAACAGCACTTAAGAATCAACAAGCGTTGATCCAAGGGCTCGAAACTCAGATAAGCCAGCTTGCTAAATTGATTTCTGATCGACCACAAGGTAGTTTGTCGAGTAATACTGAAACTAACCCAAAGGAGCAACTTAATACAATTACCGTTCGAGATGAGGAAGGGTTAGTTGACCTTAAACCAGAATCGAGGCAAGTACTTGTGGTAAGTAAATGTAAGGATGAGGTGGACCACAATGAACAAAAACCTGTAAGTAGAGAATATAAACCTCGTGTGCCATATCCAAGTGTGACAAGGAAAGACCATACGGACGAACAATTTGGTAAATTCGTTAAATTATTAAAGAAATTACATATTAACTTACTGTTTATTAAAGCTCTTTTGCAGATGCTGGACGCAGTTAAATTTTTAAAGGAGCTTTTAAATAATAAGCGGAAGTTGGATGAGGTGTCGCATGTGGAATTGAATGCGGTTTGCTCAGCCATTCTACAGAATAAGCTACCCAACAAATTAGAAGATCCAGGGAATTTTACGATTCCTTGTTTAATTGGTAGTTTAGATGTTAACAATATTTTGGCTGATTTAAGGGCGAGCATTAACGTCATGCCCTATAAAATGTCTAAACAACTAGGTCTTGGGAAACCCAAACAAACTAGGATGAGCATTCAGTTAGCAGATAAAACCATTAGATTTCCTAGGGGTATCATTGAAGACATACTTGTCAAAATCGATAAATTTATATTCCCAATTGAATTTGTTGTTCTAGACATGAAAGAGGATAGTGACGTACCTTTAATCTTAAGAAGGCCCTTTTTAGCAACTGCTAGAACTATTATTGATGTTGGTACAGGTGAACTCACACTTCGTGTAGGTGATAAAAAAATCACTCTTCAAGCTCGTAATTCGAGTAACACATCAAATATTGAGGGTGGTTGTATAAATCATGCTACTAATACTGATCATGTGGTGCAACCTTCTTTGCAGGAAACACATTCGAAGAGCATACATAAGCCATGTTCAAGTAACAACAAAGGACCCATCTATGAAGAGAAAATGCTACAGATCGAGGAACTAGATGAATGGTGGAGACAAAAATCGAGAACACACGATAAACCGAAACCATGCCATGACAGACTCAATGATTTATCAAATCAACTTAAGGTTGGAGACAAAGTACTATTAGATGCGGCAGACCCTCATATTGCCACTCCTGAACCCGATGGAGCAATCCCTTTTACGGTACTTAACATTTTCCCATACGGTACAGTCAAGGTAAATCATTCCAAATTCAGCACTTTTAAGGTTTTGATAAAATTGATAGCAAGAATGACGAGTGTCAACTCTTTGAACCACCATGACTATGCAAAATCGAGGTAAGTCGAGCTTAGACTATAAATAAGTGCTTCTCGGGAAGCAATCCGAGCACTAACGGTGTTGATTTCTTTAAATTTTAGTTTTTAACATCTAAATCATTAACTGAGTCCTTGAACATAGTTTTCGAAATTCACACGGCTAGGCACACGGGCGTGCCTTAGGCCGTGCTCATACCACGGGTAGTGACACGGCCGTGCGATACGGCCATGTGAAAAAAGAGTAAAGTTTTTTCAAAAACACGGGATTCGATACGTTGCCACGGCCGTGCGACATGGCCGTGGACAATCCTACCAAATCAACACGGGTGTGCAACACGCCCGTGCTTATTGCCCGTGGTCAAAATTGTCAAAATAACATGGGCGTGCGTATATGTACACAGGCATAGGAGAAGCAAACGAAGCAAGACACGGCCATGCGACACGACCGTGTGCACCAACAAGCCCAAAGAACACGGGCGTGGGCCGAATTCTAGACGCACCCAAATTTGAAAACCACAAAACACATGGGCTGTAAGAAGGGCACACGGTCCTATTCATCATCCCCTTCCCCAATACCCTAACCCTAGCCGCCGCTCTCTCTGTCGCTGTCGTCCCCTAAGCTCCAATCATTACCCCAAAATCCACATTTTCTCCTCTCTTTTCCTCCATACGAATCAAAATCTTCTCTCTTGTCCTCCCTTCCCTACACATTCCTTCCTTCTTCTCTCTTTCTCCATACTACAAACCCCATCCATCGCGCCGTCGCTCATCCGGCCACTGGTCCTCCAGTATCGGTTTTCTCTTCTCTTTTATTTTCTTTTGATGCTTACTATCATGATGATATTAATTTTCCCCAATTACTTACATTTTGTTTATTAATTGCTTATCATATCATTCTCATTCTTAGGATCTATTTCATGTATTTTGTACCCTTGTCTTACCATTATTAGCTACTTTCATCTATTTCGTGTTGAATTTAGTCATGTTATTACTATGCCATTTGCCATAAAATTTCTGTAGTCAATTGATTTATGTTATGAAGTTAGATTGCTTTTGGTTGAGTCTTGTTAGTGTCATTAGTTTTTGGTTGAATTTGTTAGTTTAATTATATTCATGGTTAATTCCTTTTTGGATTTGTTAGCGTATGTTATCTTCTCCGTTCATTAAGACATGATAACCGTTCTTCTTGTAGGTATACCATGTCAAATCTACGTGATAATAAAATCGTCGTTCCCGCTTCAAAAAAATAAAAAGGACCTGGAGCTACATTAGCAAGCGCATCTGCCGAAGTGTGCCACCCCTTCTTACAGTTCCCCTTGGGACCCCAAGAGGAACTTTTTCAGATACTCTGTGCAAGACCTATCAGCACGGGCCGATGTATTGATTGGACTACTCTAGAGCAGATCCAGTCCGAGCTCTCCTGACTACTGACCCATGGGGGCTCTTCTTCGAGATCATCCAGCCGACATATCTCGAGCTCATATTAGAACTCTGTTCGACCTTCCACCTTCAAAATGTTATGACAGAGTTCGATGATCCCAGAACAGTCCAATTCTGTCTCGGCGGTTTAGTTCACCAGTTGAGCGTGCCTGAGTTCGGTGTCGCATTAGGACTATATACGGAGGAGTTTATGGACGACGACGACTTCGACAGTCTCCATCGCCACATCCACTATTCTCCTTCAAATTGCTGGAAGGTCTTAGTCTCTACTTCGGCCACTTATGACTCTAACCGCTCCAAGGCATCGGCTCTCGCCCCATCACTAAGATAATTAACACCATCTTAGTCCACACCCTGAGAGGACGGCGAGAGAGTACCGGTGTCGTCAACACTAATGATGCCTATAGTGCATGGGCACGTATTCGACCTTGCATATTTTATTGCCCTCGCCATTCGCCATCAGATAGAGCGGCATAAGAAGGGAGTCCTTTCCATCAGCCCTTATGTGACTCGCCTGGAGCGATACTTTGGTCTCCTCAACACGGCGGCACAATCATCCTCTCTCACCCTCATTGGTCAGATGTCCCCACAGGGCATCTCGAGTATGTTCCATATGAGGATGATCGAGCGACGACGTGGATTTGATCCTCCTCAGTACCGCATCATCCAGTCAGCCGAGCAGAAGGACCCAGAGGACATTACTGATGATGTATCTCCACCTCACGAGGATCCACCATCTCAGCCACCACCTATTTCATCGTCCAGTTTATGCGGCTGCTTCACTCTCTGACATCTCTAAGCGTCTCACTAGATTCGAGCAATAATGTTTTCAACGCTTTGATCACATTGATGCAACCTTATATCAGATTTCTCAGCACCTTCACATCTCATCGCCACCTCCACCTCGCGAACCATCTGGCGATGAGGATTTTTGAAGACTTTTAATTATTATTTTTATTTTTTTACTTTTATCTTTATTTATCTTTTTAGATTAATTTTTATTTTCTTTCTCTTTAATACTATTTTTACTTCATATTTAGGTTTTACAATTTATATTAAGCAATTTATGTTTTCGGTCATTTCTTTACTAGTAATCATGCTACTTTATATTTCCTAAAGAGTTATTTATTCTATCGCAATTATGAAAACCAAAGCTCACTATTACTTAAAAATTTACAACTCCACTGGAAAAGGTCCTCCACGACTACCATGCCCTGCTCGACCACGACCATAGCTACCACCAGTTATAATATTCTTTTGGCACAGCACTTGTGGACTAACAACCTCTACCACCACCAGAGTATCCTCCTCCAATCTTACCCTTGCCTTAGTCGATTACTTTCCGTTACTCTAATTCAAGGATTCCATTTAAAATTGAGGAAGTTTCACTTCTCTCCCTATCTTATGATCTTATATCTATATTTTTCACGTAAATCTATCAATGTACATTGAGGACAATATACATATTAAGTGTGTGGGGGTTATTTATATCATTATCAGAAAAATCCCTGAATTTTGTCTTATTCTCACGTGAGTCACTCATATCACTATTAGAATGAATTTTGATTAATTTATGATTTTTATTGATATGTCTTGAATTAAAACATAGGCATTTATGCATTGATTGTTTAAAGTTTAAGGCATTAAAGAATTAAGCATGATAAGTTGATTTCTGAAAATTAAAAATCTTTAGGTTATTTCCCCAAGTTTAGGTATTATCTTGAAGTTGAAATTTACAGGATTAACATCAAAAAGCCATAATTTTTATTAGATCTTGAGCCTTTAGAGCATATATTATTTCTTTCATGCTCACTTTTATTATTGCTATGAGCGCGTCTATATTGATTTGTTATTCTAAAACTTGCTTCGATTATACATGTCAAGACCACACCATTGATTTGAAATGTCGAGATGATAAAGGCACTTAGGTTTAACCCACTCACTCCATAAAAGTCTACATTCATAATTAACCCTTAGTGAACCTCCTTGACTATTAATCCATAACTCATTTTTGTTGGAATCCCCTCAATTAATTTGATCCATATTTTTGTCGAGATTTGATTTGAATAAATTGCTTAGCTATGTTTTATTTTTGATAGTTAGCAAAGTTCTATGTTACATGATTTGTTCTTTAAAAAAACAAAAAAAAACGAAGTTGCTGCAATTAAGATTTTTCATCTAGCATATTACGAAATTATGTAATGCTTGGATTAAAACGATGTTATCCATGAAGAAAAGCTCAAATCTAGGATCATCTAATTAGGAATGTAATTTGCCAGTTTTAGTATTTTTCTATTTCGGTAATTTTTTAATTCAATCTCGATTCTAACCTTCTCTTTCAGCTTGTGACCACACCCCCTAACCAAAGCCACGTTACAACCCTCTAAAGACCTTTTGATTGATGTATCATCTCAATATATAATGGTGGAGATTTAATTTTCACGCAAGCCTATGGTAATAACTTTCATATTGATTGTTGAGTGCTAAGTTTGTTGTCCTTAAACACCTCGATTGATTTGAGTGAATCTTTAGTTAGGATGTTAAACCCTGTAATATTTTGAATCAAATGTGATTACTTAGATAAGGGGAGACACTTATGTTTTCGTGATAAAATGCTCAACTTGGAATGTTTGAAACTTTGATGTTCTTCTAGTTGAATTCTCAATGTATGATTACTTATGGATTATTTTGAGATATTATTGATAGGAATTAAAAGTTGAGAAAAAAATGAATTCTTAATTGTGAATTGAGGATTTTGCTTGAGGGCAAGCAAACGCTTAAGTGTATGGGTATTTGATAGGTCGTAATTTATACATATTTTTATCCCATGCTTAACACATTTTTGGATGAATTATCATTAGATTTGTGGAATTTGATGCTCATAATCCTTTAATTTCATGTTTTATACTTAGGTGAGCATAGGAGAGTAAAAAGAGCAAGAAACGGGCCAAAAACAAAGAAAATGGGTCAATATGGGAAATCAACACGGCCTGGACTTCCTCACACGGGTAGACCACACGCCCGTGTCTATTTAGCAGACTTTAACATGGCCTAAACCACCCTACACGGGCGTGGCACACGGCCGTGTCCCTGTCAAGCCCAAGTCTAGTTCTACTCGGAAAAGGCCACTTTTAAGGGTTTGGAAGCATTCCAAAGCCTATATAAACACCCGAGGAGGCACCTAGAGAAACACACGGAGTGGGAGGCAAGGAATTACTCAAAAAAAGCCGATTGATCTATCTCAGAAGTCGAATTCTCCTTCAAGACTAAAGATCTCCCTTCAATTTCCTTCAGTTTTTTTTGGGGGTTTCTTTATGTTTTGTTATTATTATTCTTTTGAGATGTTTTCTTTTACACATATGAACTGAATCCCTTAAATACATAAGGGGGATGAAATCTAAGACAGATCTTGTTACTATTTTCTGGATTATATGATAAATACTTGATTTGTTCTTAATTATGTGTTCTTAATTCTTGCTTTAATATTCCATGATATTGATTCAAGTATTGATGTGCTTATTCAGAGGAGCAAAAGTCTCTGTCTAAGAGAAGATCTAGCATAATTAAGCGAAGTTGATTGCACCTCTAGAAATAGGGCGACATAAATTTTCCGGATTAGGGTCAAACCTAATAAGGGAATCCATAGATCAAGTTAATGCAACACTAGGGGTTTTAATTAGAAAGAGATTTCAATTAATCAACCTAAGGTTGGACGTTGTTAGTCTCGAGAGAGATAATAATATAAATTAGGGATTTCTACTGATCAAGTCAAGTGAATAAATCGTCTAGTTCAGAGTCAAATAACAAGTGAAGTCTAGGTGGATTCTTACTTGGGTATTGTCTAAATCAATCAGTTTTCCCAAAGGTATTTCCCCAATTTACTTCCTGTGCGTTCTTAGTTTAGTTAATTAGTTTAGATAAAGCAAATACCCTTATTTTTAGGCTAGATAATAAAAAGAAGGTCAATACTAGTACTTTTAATTCCTGTGGGTTCGACATTCCGGTCTTGCTATAAGCTATACTACTGTTTGATAGGTGCGCTTGCCTTTATTGTGATCATAGTTAGTTTTCAAGTACGATCAATCATAAATATAAGACTTATCATGCACATCAGAAACTATGAGTTTTGTGAAGCTAGTTGTTGATAAATGGAAGATATGTTTTGGGTTAACATGTTTTGTCTTTGGATTTTTGATGATTTTGAGTAAAATGGGCTAAATTGTAAAATTTGTAAATTAAAGGACTAAAATGTGAAATAAATGGAAGATATGTTTTGGGTTAGCAAATGATGATCTATAATCTAAGTATATGAATATGAGGTTTGTGTTGGTATTTATTGCAAAGCATAAGTAATTTGTTGATGTTTATATGTTTTAAATGATAAGTTTATTTGTATATAGCTTACTACGCTTTTGAAAGCTTACTTTGTGTGTGTTTGCATTGTTTTTTTTAGATATCAAAGTTACTGTGAGCTCAGGGATCGTCGAGGATCATCACCACACTATCGAATCTCATTTTGGTACCTTTTGAAAATGTATAAATTAAAGTATGGCATGTATAGGCTAGTGGTGTTTTGATATGTTTTGTAATGTCTTTTTCATGCCATGTGATATGGCTAAATTATGTTTGAACTTATGGCTTGTTATGTGTTATAATGGTGGTATCATATGGTATGTTTTGAATGACCAAAAGAAATGGTCAATGTTAATATGTTTTGGTAAGTTTTGATCATGAGATTGAAGAATGTATTGAAATATTTGTTTTGATATGCTTTTATCTTATGTTTTGACATGGATTAGTAAGGTTTATAATCATGGAATTGGTTGGCAATGATATGTTATGAATGGTGTATGTTTTGGATGTAAATTGGTCATAAAATGCTGTGCAAATATGCTTGGTTTGGTACTTGTAGGTTTGACCCAATTGGGGTGGCAAATTGGCTATTCAAATGGCCTATTTTTGTCCACACGGGTAGAGACACAGGCGTGTATCTCAGCCGTATGCGACACACGGCCGTGTGTCCCTTGGGTACCCTACAAATTAAAGTCAGTATACCCTCCAGTTTTGACACGGCCTAGACACATGGGTGTGTCTAATGGTCGTGTGTGTCACACGAGCTAGCACATGGACGTGTAATCGGCCGTGTGGCCAAGTCAGTAGCCTCCCTAATTTTCACATGGCCTGGCACACGGGCATGTATTGTGGCCGTGTGGACAAGTCAGTATGTATGCCCTGTTTTGCCACGGCTTAGACACAAGGGCGTGGCTAATGCAGTGTGAGGCACACAGGCGTGTGGCACTTGAAAAGTTCAAAATTTTCTAAGTTTCTAAAACTTCCATATGTTTCTGATTTGGTTTCGAATGCATGATTTAGACTTTGTATGCTTGATTTAAGTTCATATTGAATAAGAATGACTCATATTATTTGAAATGAGATGATATTTGATATATGATTGTTCTTATTTGAGTTACAAGTCTGGTAATGCCTCTTAACCTATTCCGGCAACGGTTACGGGTTAGGGGTGTTACACAATTTCCATGGCTAGGGTTTCCATGTTTATTTTAGGAAAAATGATGATAAATGATGATATTTTTATTATTAAATTCATTTATCATCTTTTATCATTTCATCTTTCCAATTTATTCATTTTCTTTATTTAATTTTCCAATGATGAATCATCATACTTATCTACTAACTCATCTTAATGGTCTATTTCCCATATAAGGACCTCAAATTTTGAATTTCATAGCTATTTGATACCTTTAGCAACTAGAACTCAACTTTTGCATTTCCTGCAATTTGGTCATTTCTATCTAATTAGACATGAAAACGGTAAAATTTTCTTAACGAAATTCTCATACGAAATTTCTATTATAATGCAGACCATGAAATAATATAAAATAATTTTTCTTCCGGACTTAGATTTGTGGTCTCGAAACCACTGTTTTGATTTCACTGAAAACGGGTTGTTACTTTGCCGAACAAAACATAATCAATTATGTAAATTAATGTAACATTCCATAACTTATTCCAATCATAGAAACAATACACTTACGAGCCTTAAATCAAGCTTACAAGACCTTAAAAAATTTTGAAAACAACCAGGGATCATTTTGAAACAAAATAGAAAAATATGGAAAATTTGAAAATATTTGAAAACAGGGTTCACGTGGCCATTTGGCCAGTCCGTGTGGCTACTCCATATGCCCGTGTAGTTATTTCACGCGCCCGTGTTAAATTAGGTCACACGGTCGTATGGCCAAGCCATGTAACTCACAATAATCATGTCGTTCAGGGTCACACAACTGTGTAACTCTCTATGCCTGTATGGCTCAGGGTCACACGACCATGTCGTCAGGTCGTGTAATTCTCTGTGCTCGTGTGGACCAATCTACACTGAAAACAAATAAAGCATAGAGCCGTGTATGACACACAATCATGTGACATCCTGTTTCTCAGGCCATGTGTACCATAAAAAGTTGGAAAAACAAGGCACATTTTCATCCAAAACTTAGGTACCAAACCAAATCAAAACTATCCAATTCCATACCTTAAAAAAGCATTTAACAAGCCTAAAATATGCCAAAACATTTACCCTAATTGCCTAACCAATGTGTCCTCATTGACACCACAATTCAAACACCTAAACAAAAGCACATTCGTCTATAAAAAATTTACTCATTGATTCATCCATTTACACATTAAATACCAAATCGATATGAGCTATGCCATATATAACCAAAAGATCAAACTTGTAATATAGTGTTTAACATTAAACTTGAATAAAGATCCATTACAACACAACGTACCAAAACATGTCCATATTCTTACAAAACAAATACCCTATTTACATGCCATGATTAACCATAAAATTAGACTTCAAAAACTACCGAAAAGAGATGATCGTAGGTGTATGCTTCAGTGAACCGACCAACATGACCCAATAGTTCAAGATCTACAAAGAAATAATATCCAAAGTAAGTATAAGAAACACTTAGTAAGTTTCCACAAAATCAACACAGCACTTACTATGCTCATTAAGTATCTATGAACCTACAATCACTTGAACTTCAACCTTGATTCAACATGGTTTAGAAACTCAAAGTCAGTAACGTTTAAACATACGGATATTCAAAATTCATAACTTATTATACTTCGTTGCAACCAATTCGTATTGGATAACTTTTTATTATTACGATGGATCTTTGTAAAAGTACTCAATACGTAAGTCCATGCTCATAAGAGCTGATCAAATTCAGATTAATTGCGTCAGGTTACCCTTCTAGGTTAAACCAATAACAACACAGATCAACTAGCTTGGCCAGAGCTAGGTAAATGTATTAAACGACAACAGATAGATAATTCAGGCTAAATCCGAGTCTCATGTTAACTCGAGTCTGCAATATACAAGAGCTCCATCTAGAATAGATATTCAGACAAAATTTTCATGTATGAAACTTTTACTTGATCTATCAAAATCTTTTCAGAAAATTTATTTCTACTCATTATAGATCAAATTATTCACTATAATGACAACTCAATATGTATATATGTACAATGGATAACATTAATATCAAATTATAACCAAAACAATAGTAGAAACTTACTTGTTGAGTAATTCAACTAACAATGACTAATCAACGATTTCCCCTTTTCCTCGTACGTCCCCAGCCCGTTGAGTTTGTAACAGCCCATTTTCAGTAAAGTCGAAATAGTGGTTTTGGGACCACAAATCTGAGGCCGAAATAAAATTTATTTTAAAATTATTTTATGGTTTAAATTATTATAGAAATATCGTATAAAAATTTTGTTAAGAAATTTTATTGATAAAATGTTTAATTTGATAAAAATGACCAAATTGCATAAAGTGTAAAAGTTGAATTCTAGTAGCTAGAGGTACCAAATAGCTATGGAATTCAAAATTGGAGGTCCTTGTATGGCAAATAGACCATTTAGAGGAGTTAGTAGATAAGGATGATTATTCATCATTGGAATTTGGTAAATTATTAAGGGTTAAATTGGAAAGATGATAAAATAAAAGATGATAAATGAATTAAATAATAAAACTATCATTATTTTTATCATCTTTCCTAAATCAAAATACATGGAAAACCTAGTTATGAAGTTTGAAGATAAACAAGCTTATTTTACTTAATTAGGTGAGTAATCTTGTCCCATTTTTAATGATTTTTATGTTTTTGAGATCGTAATAGTTTAATCTAGATATCTCAGGGATTAATTTGTAAAACTATCAAAGTATTAGGGTTTTTCCATGCATGAATATAGTTGAATTATGAAGTTTTATGGTAGAAAATGAAAGGTTGTTGATAGATAAACAACTTTTGTAAAGAGAATTTTGAAAGTTATAAATAATTGAAAAGTGGTTTCGGGACCACGAAACCGAGTTTTATAAATAATTGAAAGTTATATTCTATGTTCGTGAGGTGAGTAAATGCATGTGTAAAAATTTCAAGCATTAATTTTGCCATTTGTATGTGAAATTTTGAAACGGGACTTATGTGAAACATTGGTAAAATAGGTTAGGTAAATATATAAAGTGATCTAATAGAGCATGTATTCAAAACTGTGGACTTGCATGTCAATTAGACCATTTTTGAATGTAAATGGCCGACCAACACATGCATGTAACAATGTGTTCTCTTGTCTCCATTTTTAATTGGTGGGAATTATGTATAATAAAGATAAAAATAAACATTTTATTATAAAATGATTTTTATATATTGAAATAATAAATTTATATTAGTGGTGGTGATAAAAACAAAGTTCCATCATCTTTTTTTTATCTTGCCGAAACCATAAGGAAAAGAAAAAGAAAAATGGAAGAAATAACACCTAAGGCATTCGGCCATCTTGTGTTGGGAATTAAGGTATGATTTCATATGTTTTTCTTTGGATTTTGAGAAATTTAAATTGGTTTTAAAGCTCCTAAAATGATCCATGTATATGATTTTGTGTTTGTGATGCATGAAGCATTCAGTCATGAGCTCAATGGGTTACATTGTGTATGTTTGATAATTTGTAAGGAGAAATGTTTCTAATTGAGTATAAACAAACTAAATTACTATATGTGGCTCAAATGAGCTTGAGTAGTCGGCTAATGAAGTTAGTTGAGTTATAATACTTGCTTAATAATGAAAAGAACATGAGCTTAATGCTCAAATAGCATTCGGCTTTGGACTAAGTTAAATTAATTAGGAAATGAGTTCCAAGATAGTGAATTATGTGTTAAAAGAGGGATCTAGGTTGTATATACGTGTTTAGATTGAATACAAGAGGCTATGTTAGCTAATTGAGGGATTCGGCCATAGTATTATAGTGAATAATAATTTGAACAAGGGTTTTAATTGTATGATAGGTTTTCGGATATGGTTGATTGGATAATAAATTGGTGTGGATGTTTTGAATGAGATATGTACAATTATAAGTTAAATTTAAGGTTTGTTAAATTTGTCCTTATCATTGCCGAATGAGTTCAATGGCTAAAGAAAATTGTTAAGTGCTTAGTTAATGTGCATTCGGTCATTTAGGATGAGTATACATTTGATAATGTTTTGATACTTTGAAATGGAATTTAATTATTAAATGAGTTATAAGCTTGTTGAATTTTGAGATGTGATTAGGAGTAAATTTGACATGAGCGTATTTTGTTAATGACATATTGATAAATGTTGAGTTATGATACCATGATATTAAGCTTAAAGGCATTCGATCATGAGATGGATTAAGGTGAACTAAATGATATTCGGCAATGGTACTTTTTACATGAGGAATTCGGTGTTAATTGTATTAAATAAGGTTGAGGTAATTGTTGAATGTGTTTATAATTAAGTAAGGTTAATAATAGAGCAATGAGTGGCTAGTAGAATCTAGTTAGTCTTCTTGTTATATTCGGCCATGAGTTTGTATAATTGGTTTGTAATAGATTGAATTTGTTTATTCAAGCTCAAGAGCTTAGGGAGTCTAATTCGGATAAGAGAAAAGCTACCTAACCGAATAGTCAATCTGTAATCGTTCGGCAATTTCCGAGGTAAGTTCTTAAGTAATTGAGTTTGATTCCTTTGTAAGTTTTAAGTTTTAAAACGGGATGAATATGAATTATGTATATACGTTAAGGTCAATGACTTTTCTAAATGACGGCATATATGATATTATGTTTTAAATATGTGAATGAGAACTTTACAGAGTAAATTGTATAAATCTGCTAGGGACAGCAGCAGTAGCGTGTTTTGGAAAAATTACCATAAATTGTGGGAGTTGAGTTAAAGGCTGAATAAATTATGTAATTAAATCTTGATGCGTCTAGTTTCGCACAAAAGAAATCGTGTAAGTAAAGGGGTTGCCGATAATGAGATTTTCAAAGTTGTGTGAGACAGAGTCAGAATGGCTTCGAAATCCCCTGTTCAGTATTTGGAAAATCATTATAAATCGTACAAAAATGAATATAAGATAAAATTATATGATTAGACTCCTTAATGAGTCTAGTTTCAAACAAAATAAACGAAAACATATTTTGAATTCGGTACAATGAGAAATTAAATTCTTAGTGAAGAGTAGTCAGAGTAGTCAAGCAGTAAAATAGGGGAAATTTAAGAAAAATCTGGTATTGATTGGCCAAACCAAAAATTCTGAAAATTTTTTGGATAGAGGATATACGAGTCTATTTTCATAGAAAATTAACGGCACATAATTTGGAATTTCGTAGCCCCAGTTACAAATAATTTAACGACTGTTGCTCAGGAAAACAACATGTAGAGAATTTGTGGTTATGTTGTAAACATGGATAAAACTTGTTTTAGTTGCTCATAAGCTATTGATTAAACCCATACGTGAATTCTAAATTGTGATATTGTAAAATGATATATGAGTGTTAGATGGATCTTTGATATTAAAATTTGTGAAATTGTAAGTTTATAAGTATTCGAATATGAAATGATAGTATGGCATGAAATTGAATTATTCATTGGAAAATGATAGATGTAGACTCAGCCAAGACAAAGTGTATACATGAAAGTATATGTGGTATGTGAAGTATATTTGGATAATTGTGATGTGAATACATGAAAATTTATATTTTGATTTAGGATTTTATGAGATGAATGTGAACATGCATATGTGTGATAAGGCCGAATGGCCAATGTGATGAATGTGAACATGCATATGTGTGATAAGGTAGAATGGCCAATGTGATAAACGTGGAAGTGTATATATGTGATAAGGCCGAATGGCCAATGTGATGAATGTGAACATGCATATGTGTGATAAGGTAGAATGGCCAATGTGATAAACGTGGAAGTGTATATATGTGATAAGGCCGAATGGCCAATGTGATGAATGTGAACATGCATATGTGTGATAAGGCCGAATGGCCAATGTGATAAACGTGGAAGTGTATATATATGTGATAAGGCCGAATGGCCAATGTGATAAACGTGGAAGTGTATATATGTGATAAGGCCGAATGGCCAATGTGATGAATGTGAACATGCATATGTGTGATAAGGCCGAATGGCCAATGTGATAAACATGGAAGTGTATATATGTGATAAGGCCGAATGGCCAATGTGATGAATGTGAACATGCATATGTGTGATAAGGCCGAATGGCCAATGTGATAAACGTGGAAGTGTATATATGTGATAAGGCCGAATGGCCAATGTGATGAATTTGAACATGCATATGTGTGATAAGGCCGAATGGCCAATGTGATGAATGTGAACATGCATATGTGTGATAAGGTAGAATGGCCAATGTGATAAACGTGGAAGTGTATATATGTGGCGAAGCCGAATGGCTAATGTGAGATATGTATGAGATGTGTATATATATATATTGTGGCCAAATGACAGACGGCGGAAGGTGTGTTTTATTAGATATTTGATGAGGTAAATGAATTACAGATATGATAGTCGATGTGAATGTTGTAACATGTGAATAAATATGCATGAAACTCTATGATGTAAACCCAGGATTAAAGACCAGATGGCCATATGTGGTGACTATGTCTGGGTTAAGACCCGCTGACTTCGTGTGGAGATTTCATCTGAGCTAAAGGTCTCGCCGATAATCCGAGTAGAGTTTAAAGCTATAAGACTTCGCAATAAGAATTGCTTATAAATATATTCAATGCGAAAGGTTAAACAGGTATGTACTCCAAGTTTATATGTGAGCTTGATTTGAACTAAATCATAAGGTAGTTATGTGATGCATACGTGAGCAATCTATGAGACTATTCCTATGATTTTGTGACATCGGACCAGTGTGAGGGGTTATGTGAAATTATACAATATATCTATGTCACATGAGCTCACTTTTATGTGAAAGTTTATTTGCCTATTATATATGATGAGATGTGCATATTCGGTAAAGGGATGGTATGCCGAAGGAAGAGTGAAATAAAAATACGAACAACTATGTTATAATTTGATTGTTATCTGTTGAGACTGCTTAAAACTTACTAAGCATTGTAATGCTTACTCCGTTTACTTTGTTTCCTCTGTTTTATATATCTCATTTGGAAGCTACAGGCTCGGGGATCGTCAGCAACTAGTCACACTATCACTATCCACTGCTTGTTACTGTTATGTTTTGAATTAATTTATGGCATGTAAAGAATAGACCAGTGGCCGAAGAATATTTTGGTTAATTTATATAAGCCATGCGAAAATGACATCTTTTGAATGTGTACTTATAGAAGTTTAAATTGTATCCCTGACTGTCTTTAGTATTTACCTAAAGGAATGTTCTTTATAAAAAAAATTCAAAATTTTTACTGTTCTGATATGAGTTTCAAGTCCGGTAATGCCCTTTTACCTATTCCGGCGACGGATACGGGATATGGGTGTTACATGAACCGTCTGGAATCATTAAGGATACTTGAAAATCACATACGCTCATACAATGCCATATCCCAGATATGGTCTTACATGTTATCACATATGGACGCCACTGTCCCAGACAGGGTCTTACACGAAATCGATTAGCAATGCCAATATCCCAAACATGGTCTTACACGTAATCTCAATACAATGCCAATGTCCCAGACATGGTCTTACATGTTATCACATATCGATAACCTAATGTCATGATATTCGTATCCCATACTATTCCTAAGGTTCGTTCATCACTTTCAGATGCCGTAACTCTGTCAATTCTCACACATAATTGTTTGTTCAACATTTATAACATTTCGATAACAAGTAAACACATATAATTCAATTTAAAGGCATTTATTTGTATATGAACCTAGCCTAATCGACTATTCAATAACTTTCGACTTCTCCCAATCTAAATTCAGTTTCTTTCATTCTTGATCTATATACATTTAAAAATTAACACTTTTATTCATCAACACATTCAAATTAGTCCACAAACACATATTTTGCCATTTTTACACTTTAGCCCTTAAAGTTCCACATTTATTCAATTTAGTCTCTCTTTCTCAAATACATCAAATTCAGACAATTCAATTTAATCCATGCATAGCCAAATTACCAAAATACTCCTACCAAACCATGTTTCACATTTATTCACACTTTTAACCTCACATTTTCATCTTTTCACAATTTAATCCCTTATTTGTATTTTTACCAAAAATCACTTTACAAAACATGATAATCTATCAACAAATACTCATTTTCCATCATTAAACATTCAAGAGCTCAAGTATTTATCAATGGCACTTCACAAAATCATCATCAAATTCGAAAATTAAAGCACGGGCTAGCTAGAACACGAAGTAACGATCACAAAAGCATAGAAATCATCAAAAACCGAGTTAAAAACACTTACCAAATTAGATTTATAATTGCTGAACCCTAAAACTCCATTTAAGCATTCTTCTTCTTCAATATTTGGTCACCATTAAGAAAGATGGACAAGATTTCATATTTTTTTTGTATTTCAATTAACTTACTTATAAAATTACTTATTTACCCTTAAGGAATAAAAATTAAAAACATATAATGGTTGTCCATAATAGTCCATTATCATTTAAAATGGTCTAATATCATCATAAGGACCTTTCATTTAATAAGTCATAGCAATTTGCACATTTATCAAGTAGAATGCAGCTTTTGCAGTTTACGCGATTAAGTCTTTTTTTCTCAAATTGAGCTATTAAACAATAAAATCAGCTCACATAATTTTCACACATATATAATCACATACTATAAACACCAAAAATAATATTAAAATAATTTTACGACCTCATATTTGTGGTTCTGAAACTACTGTTCTGATTTAGCTAAAACTGAGTTGTTACAAAGATAAATTGGGTGAGAAATATGGCTAGAAAAATGACCTATTTCATCCACACGAGCAGAGACACGGGCGTGTGTCTCAGCCTGTGTGACACACGGCCTGGTAGCACGGCCATATGTCCCCTGTATTTTAAATTTTGCACAAGTCAGTATACTTATAATTTGTTCACACGGCCTAGCACACAAGCATGTGGTTTGGCTGTGAGTCCTCTGCATCATTTAATTTGCAAAATGGAATGCTCAAATTATTCACATGGCCTAGCGCACGGGCGTGTGGCTTGGCCGTGAGACCCCTGCATCTTATTAATGCAAGTCAGTATGCTCACACGGCCTAGTGTCACGGGGCTAGACCTTTCGTCTCGCAATCCATGCGGCCTTAGGCAATTTGCTCATCCAAACTCGTCTAAGTTAGCCTTTACTTGAGTGAGGATTCCTTAAGAACTCCTCCAAGGCACCAAATTGAAACGCGGAAACGATTTATGCAAAAAGAAGCAACCAAAAGAACAACGGAAAGGGACGCTCGCAAAGTGTTTGAGTAAATGCTTTCTATTCTCTTATTCACAAATAATAATGAAACAATGTAATGGAGTGAGTACAAATTAGGGGAAAGCTCTCTATTTATAGTTTAGCTCCCCCAAAATCGACGGTCAAGATACATTTACATCGACGGACGAGATTAACCATATCCCATGACTTAAGGGATTTACAAGATATTGTCATATCAAATCCTATCTAATCTTTATAAGATATGATTCGCTCTATCTTCTAAGATTAGTTACCAAATCAACCTAAGTTTTCATATCTTCACTATCAGGCCAACCAGTCTGATAGGCTTTTCCAACAGTTCCTTCAATCGGGCCAGTTCTTGTGGGCCAAATGATCCCAATCTAAACAATAGACATCCATCAGATGTATTGGTATGATGGTCACGGGCTTTAAACTCTGACCAGCTACATTCTCCCCCACCCATTCTCGTAACATCCTTGTTGCGACTTCTTAACGGCACTGACTTGATTTGCCTCGATCTCGTTTTGACGCCTTAGCTTTTCCTTTCCTTCGGGACTTTTGCCTCGGCTTTCGTCGCTTCTTAACTCGAGCCGTCCTACTCATTTGTACATCTTGACAATAAGGAGTTATGTCACTTTCTTGCCCACATTCTAACTTCCCTCGAACAAAATCCTCATGATTCACAACACTTGGTTTTGCTTTGCCCACAGTCTCTCGGCCTCCTTACTCAAGAACTTCAAAAGGGCCCCTATATTCTTCCCAAGTCAACAAGTTAGAATACAACACAGTATCAGAGTGTTTGAAATGCACCTTTGCAACACACTATCAGAATGTAACACACTCCTTACTCAAAATGCATCACCTCTTTTTCCTTGAAGTCCAATGCACCACCACTTCTCCTATAGGTGAAAGCCTTGTTGATGACTCGGCCAACTCTGACGCTTCACTCGACTTGAGCCTCATTGGTCCCAGCGTTACTGTTTTCATTGCAACTTCTTCATCTAAGTTTGATGACAAACTCACATTTTTCTTGGGTAGAAGCCCCTCCGAGGACTCACCATGCTCGGACGTTACCTTTCCTTTGACTACAGCTTGCTTTGGACAGTTCCGCAACTCATGTGGACCACGGCACAAGAAGCACTTTACTCGCTTCTTTTTCCTCCTTTTTTCCCTCTTGGCTTCGGCTTTTCCTTTGTTTGAACCAAGCTTCTTGGACTCCTTTTGCTCCATTGTTCCCTTCGATAATAGACTTGTTCTTCTTTGCCCTCTTGGCTTTGGTTTTTCCCTTGCTCGAACCAAGCTTCTTGGGCTCCTTGTCTGCTCCACCATTCCCTTCGATGAAAGAATTCTTCAGACACTTCTGCAACCTATGCAGACTATGACATATGAAGTACTCCACTGGCTTCTTCTCGCTTTCGACCTCCTTGGCTTCGACACCCCTTGCACTCAAACCAAGTCTCAAGGCCTTCTCCACCGGTTTCTTCTTAAGCGCGGATTTCTTCAAACATTTCTTCACCATGTGTGGACCGTCGAAGAGAAAGCATTTCAGCTTGTCCCTTTTCCTTTTGGGTTTCTTCCTCCCAAGTCGTGGTTTCCTATTACCACCATTGTTGCCGTTTCTATTGCCATCATATTTGTCTTCCTTGTGATCCCCTTCACATACGCCCCTTTCCTCAGACTTGGAAGATTCAATCTTGTCTTTCTCTAGACCAAGCTTAAACATGGATTCTGCTACTGCCATGGCTTCTGACAGCTTTTGGACACCTCTTTGTTCCACCTCCTGTCTGACCCACGGCTTCAATCCCTCTTGAAAAGCAAGTAATGCTTCTTTCTCGGTCACATCTGAAACTTGGAACATGAGTTCCTTGAGCTCTCGAACATACTCTCCCACTGTGCTCCGTTGCGTTATCCTTTGTAACTTTGCCCGAGCTTCTTCCTCGGCAAACCCTGGGAAAACTGTCCCTTCAACCCACATTGGAACTATTGTTACATTCCAATCTCACATTGCCTTTTATCTGTGGTCCTACCTCGCCACCATAAAAGCGTAATATCAGTAAGAAATAATGAACAATATTTACCTTACCCGCATCATCCACGATGCCTTTGGCATAGAAGTAGTTTTCCATCCTCTACAAGAAATTGTCTACATCGCATGCAGACCTTATCCACACAAACTCTTTCGACTTCGGGACATACTCGTTATTGAGTGCTGCACTTGACACTCCTTTCCCCCCGACTGCTTGGCACAAGGCCAGCTCTCCCTCCAGCTCCTCTATTCTTGTGCTCAAAGCCCTCGTCGTGGCCATTGTTTCCTCTTTCAAAGCCTTCACCATGGCTTCGAGAGCATCGTTCCTCTCCATCAGCTTCTTCCTTTGGGAATCTACTAGCTCTTGCACGCTATCCCTTTGGGAAGTGAGACAAATGGTCACAAAGTCCTTGAACTGCTCCTTCAAGTCCTCAATACGTTTCCCAAGTGCATTGTCTAACTCTTTTACATCCTCCACGAACTCCTCAAGTTTTCCCACGCATTCCTCAACAGCCGACAGCATCTCTCTCAAAGACTTTCCCACCAACCTTTGTTCAAACTCATCTCTCACATTTCAATAGTGCCTTCGAACCAATAGCTTGGATACCACTTGACACGGGGCTAGACCTTTTGTCTCGCAATCCGTGTGGCCTTAGGTGGTTCGCTTGTCCAAACTCGCCTAAGTCAACCTTTACTCAATGAAGGATTCCTTAAGAACTCCTCCAATGCACCAAATTGAAAAGCGAAAGTGATTTATGCCAAAAGAAGCAATCAAAAGAACAACAGAAAGGGATGTTCGCAAAGTGTTTGAGTAAATGCTCTATATTCTCTTTTTTCACAAAGAATAATGAAACAATGTAATGGAGTGAGTACAAATGGGGGGAGCCTTTCTATTTATAGTTAAGCTCCCTCAAAACTGATGGTCAAGATACATTTACATCGACGGATGAGATTAACCATATCCCATGACTTAAGGGATTTACAAGATATTTTCATATCAAATCCTATCTAATCTTTACAAGATATGATTCCCTCTATCTTCTAAGATTAATTACCAAATCAGCCAAAGTTTTCATATCTTCGCTATTGGGTCAACCAAGCTTCAATCTGACAGGCTTCTCCAATAGTTCCTTAAATTAGGCTAGCTCTCATGGGTCAAATGATCCCCAACTAAACAATACACCTCTATCGGATGCATTTGGTGTGATGGTCACGAGCTTTGAACTCTGACCCATGACACTAGCACACAGACGTGTAGCTTGGCCGTGTGACCCAAGACAGAGAACTCATAAGTTTGGACACGGGCTGGAACACGGCCGTGTGTCCCTATTTCGAATGTCCACATAGCCTAAGACACTGGCATGTCTCTTGATCGTGTGAGACACACGAGCGTTTGTCCCTTGTAACTTTGAAAAATTTTGATGATTTCTGAAAAATTTTCTAAGTACCCGGTTTAGTCCTGACTTATTTCTAACATGTATTTTGGGCCTCGAGGGCTCATATAAGGGCCTTTATGATTGACTTATGATATGAATACTATATGATGTGAAATATCTATTTACTTCATCTGTAAATTTCGGTAATACTCCGTAACTCTGTTTCGGCAACAGATATGGGTTAGGGGTGTTACAAAGTTTCTTGATCTAAAGCACAATTTGATTCAATTAAACCGGTTTAAACCACCTAAATATTTAATATATGCATTTAAGCCCTTTTAACCATATTTCAAAAATTTACCCTTAACTTTAGTATTTATGCAATTTAGTCCTTAACCCAAAAATTATCAAATTAAGCATAATTAAAGCTAAATCAAGCTAACTGAATTTCCTATAGTTTTATAACAATCCATAAAATTCACAAATTCCTCATATATCTATGTACTTTTAATAATTTATTAATTCAATCCCTTACCATTAAAAACATCAAAACTACTTCATAAAATAACATCATTTAACTCCCAAACTCACAAAACCATCACACAATTTCAAAAATCTCCTAAAATCAACAATGGTACATATCAAAACATTCATCAATTTCACAAATTTATACCTAGGTTAGCTTATTAAATCTAGCTGCAACGATCTCAAAAACATGAAAATTACTAACAGAATCAAAAATCACTTACATGCAAGGTAGATGCTTAGCCGAAACTTTAAGGTCTTTTACTGGTGATTTTGGTTGCAAAAATCCAACTGAAGAATATGATAGACATCATTTTTCTTTTCTTTATGACATTTAATTTATTTACCTTTTTACCCTTAAAATTTAACTAAAATTTAATGCTTATAAATTCTAAACCGTCCACTAATATTTAGGGATGTTCTAATTACCATTTAAGGCCATCAAATCAAATGTTTATAACCATCTAAGACTTTTAACTAATAGCAACTAATCTTTGGAACTTTTACAATTTAATCCTTTTTCTTTAATTAATTATCTAAACGTTAAAATTTCTTAACCAAAATTTAATAGGACATTATAGAAACTCTATAAATACGAAACAAAAATAAAAAATTGACTTACTAGTCAAACTTTGTGATTCCGAAACCACTATTTCTGATACCATTGAAAAACTGGATGCCACACTTACTCACCTTTTATCAACTCGCCATAAAATCTCGATTTTTTTATAAAAATAATCCAAACAAATTTGATTAATTATGAAAATGGCCCACTTTTCTTATTATACACAAAAATGACCTGAAAGCTATAGTAAAATTTGGTGGAGCCAAAGAGTTTGGTACTACCAACATGCCACGTTAGCAAACAGGGTAAAAATTTCATTTTTTTTGTGGCGCTATGTAGAATGGCGTCACCTATATAAATACGAGGGAAAAATTGCTATTTCTGAAAAATTAAAGTGACTTTGAAAAAATAATCCTTTTTCTTTGGAGCCAAAGAGTTTGGCGCTTTCGGTTTTCAATGCGCCAATGTTCTTTTTTTTTTAATTTTAAAAATATAAAAATATATATTTTCTTATTAAGCGCCACCACTTTATTACCAAGGTTTTTTTAATTTGTTTTTTTAATTTAATGTAACACCCTCTAACCCTTATCCGTTCTCGAAACAGGATTACAGGGCATTACCGGTCTTACAGTTCAATTATAGTCATTTATTAAAATAAATGTTTCTAACCGTGCAAATTAAAATTTCAACCAAAACAATTTGTCAACATTCAAATAATCTAAATACACTTAAATATACTCAAATCTTACCAATCTCAAAAATTTAATAACCTATCCAATGAATCTTTTTTAAGTATATCACTTACTTTATCAATTATTTCAACTTCATACTATACACCATTGCCAACCATAATTTACTTATTTCATCAATACTTTCACAACCTAGGTGAGTCTCATAAGACATCTTAGGTACATGCCATTATCAATACTCAATATACTTTACCTCATCGAATTCGGGATCGGCCTGGGATGATGATTCAACGGTCTAGCCTTAACTTAATCTGCGCACAGAAACAAACCGTACTCTGAGTATACACTCAGTGGTATTTCTATAATCTGAACACTTAAATAATTATAAAACATATTAATTTATATATATTGAACTATTCAAACTCAATGAGTATTCAAACATTCACTTTCCAACCAATGTTTTGATCCACTTTAAATTCAAAATCATTTATTATTTTTCAATAGCAATTAATCAATCAGTAATATTCATTAACAACCAGTAATATTCATTAACAATCAGTCAATCAAAATAATTATTTATTCAGTAACAGTCAGTTATTCGGTAACAATCAATTTTTCAATAATAATCAATTATTCAGTATCAATCAATTGATCGGTTATCCAGTAACAGTCAATTCTTCAGTAAAAATCAGATATACAGTAACAATTAAATTATTCAGTAACAATCGATCTTTCCAGTTCCTTTATTTACCCCTTTAATATGACTCGGACCCAGACGGATACACGGATCCAACCAACACACCAGTACAGCACATAGTGCCTCATTGGCTGAAGCAGGAACAGTAACAGTAACAGTAGCAGTACGGTACACAGAGTACCTCATCAGAACAAATCTGAAACGGTAACAATAACAGTACAGTACACAAAGTACCTCATCGGAACAAATTCGAAACAGTAACAATATTCGACAAACAAAGTGTCGAATCGATAACAGTAACGGTAACAGTAACATAGTCGGCACATAAGTGCCTAATCAGTAAGCCGGCAAAACCTGTACTCTTCCATATCCTATGGCATGCCAACTATATCCGACTAGCCCGACTAGTTAATAGGGTATTTAATTCACTTTGTCTTTTTCCTTGCTTAGCCGAGATTTCCCGAGACAACATTAGCTACGGGAATTAAAATAATTATACCATTAATTTTAAGCACTCATTATAACAAATAATTGAATTTCTATTCAATTTACACCTTATTTTCAATTAGGTCCTAACTAATTCATTCACTTTACTAACTTAATTTGTGACAGCCCTATTCTGACCCTAGTCGGGAAGTGGTTTCGGGATCGCTAAACCGAGTTGCAGAAATAATTGAATATAATATTTTATGTCTAAAATATGTGATCATGCATGTGTGAAATTTGAATGCTTTGATTTTTGTCAATTTGAATGTGTTTCTAAATAAAAAGGACTTATGTGAGAAGCTTTGAATATATGTGTGGCTTATTTTAAGTGATTAATTATTGAATGATGCAAATAAGTGGGTTTGCATGCCAATTTGCCACTTTTAATGCTAGTGGCCGGCCAAGCTCATAAGTATGGGCATTATATACATGGTTTAATATTATTATATTTATTAGTGGTGAGAAATATGTAATAAAAAAATGTATTAAATGAATTAAAGATGAATAAAAGAGTATGGGTAATAAAAATAATGTGTTAGTGGGAGGAGAAACCAAAGTTGGTTTATTCCTCCATTGCCGTAGCTAGGAAAGGGTGGAGAAGAAATTTCCTTTTGTTGTTAAAATTTTCGGCTAAGGAGATTGCTAGATTAAGGTATGTACAATGCTACTCTTGGAAATTCATGCATAAATTGAATGGTTAGTTTGAATTCTACCTATTTCATGGTTCAAATTTTTGTTATTTTGGAAGATTGAAATTCGGCCAAGGAGCTTGAAATTCTTAGTAGTTGTTTTGATGTCATTAGCATGGAAATTTATGTTGGATGTGTTGAATTTGCTAGTTGTTTTGGCTTGGAAGTTAAGGTTTAGTGTTTGATTATGTGATTGCCGAATGTGTGGATAGTTGAAGGAAAATTTGTTAAAATGCTTAGTAAATGGATATTTGGTTAATATTGTGTATATTAATTACTTAAAATATAAACTTTAAATGAGTACTAAAGGTTGTATATAAATTCGGCCTTGGGGGAAATGTTAGTATAAAAATGCTTGAAAGTTAAATAGGTGATTGCTTTAATGACCAAATGTGCCAAAGAATAATGCATGATCTAGTTGACCAATATGTGTTAAGGGAACATGAATAAATATATTTCGATGAGCTATACATTCGGTTATAGTATGAAATGCAATGTTAATACATAGTTGCTAGTATGTATATGTGTGCTGGCCGAATTTGAACTTGAATAATGATTTGAGCACGATATATTGTATTGAGATTATGCTTAAGTGAAATTGTGATGAAATTGATTGGTGATATACATGGTTAAATAATATGTAATGCATTAGTTAGTAAAATGTATGCCATTTATGTGTGGTATTAAGTATATAATCGGCCTCAACATAGACATGCATATTCGGCCATAGGAAGAAGATTGGTGTTGCATGTATTCGGTTAGAGGCAAGCATATTGATGCTTTTGTCTTGGCTTAGAAAATTCGGCCAAGGGGGAATATTAGCTAAAATGTTGAGTTTGATTCATGATTCCATATATATATGTGACTCTAATGCCTAAAGTATATATGGGCTAAGTACCTTGAGGTTTTCTTTTGATGTTCGAATGAATTGTATTAAATTGCTTGATGTGATTAAAAATGCATATGACCATTGTGTAGTTGAGCTAGAAGGTGGCCATATGACCAATCAAACTCCTTGTCATATTCGGCCATAAGCTAGCATAATGAGACTTTAATACGTTAAATTTGTTTGAATTAGCTCAAGAGCTTAGAGGACCACAGTTGGATAAGGGAAAGGAAAAAGTGATCGAATAGCCGCCGAAATTGTTCGACCACATCCGAGGTAAGTTTTAAGTGTTTAAACGTTGAGTAAATTCAATTATAATAGGACATGATGAGTTGATTTAATAAGATATGATGTGGCCATGATATGTTCTAAGCTCAAATGGTAAGTTCTTAAGTGTTTGAGCTTGGGAATTTAAGGGTAATTTGAAATAGTCTGCTTAGGACAGCAGCAGTAACGTGACTTTAGAAAATCACCATAAATTTATGGACTTGAATTAGAGGCTGAATGAGACATGAAATTAAAGCTTAATGAGTCTAGTTTCTTATAAAAGAAACCGTGTAAGCAAAGGAATTTCCGATAATGAGATATTTAAAGTTGTGTGAGACGGTGTCAGAATGACTCCGAAATCCCCTGTTCGGTTCATAGAAAATCATTATAAATTGTACAAAAATGGTTATAAGATAAAATTTATATGCTTAGACTCCCTAATGAGTCTAGTTTCAAATGAAATCAAATACAACACATTTTGAATTCTGTAAAATAAGAAATTTGATTCGTAGTGAAGAGTGGTCAGATTAGTCAAACAGTGAAACAGGGGAAACTTTAAGAAAAATCTGGTATTGATTGGCCAAACCTAAAATTCTGGAAATTTTATGGATGGAAGATATACGAGTCTATATTCAGGAAAAATTAACGGAAAGTGTATATATGTGATAAGGCCTAATAGCCGATGTGATGAATGTGAAAGTGTATATATGTGATAAGGCCGAATGGCCAATGTGATGAATGTGAAAGTGTATATATATGTGATAAGGCCTAATGGCCGATGTGATGAATGTGAAAGTGTATATATGTGATAAGGCCTAATAGCCGATGTGATGAATGTGAAAGTGTATATATGTGATAAGGCCTAATGGCCGATGTGGTGAATGTGAAAGTGTATATATGTGATAAGGCCTAATGGCCGATGTGATGAATGTGAAAGTGTATATATGTGATACGGCCGAATGGCCGATGTGATGAATGTGAAAGTGTATATATGTGATAGGGCCGAATGGCCAATGTGATGAATGTGAAAGTGTATATATGTGATAGGGCCGAGTGGCCAACGTGATGGATGTGAAAGTGTATAAATGTGATAAGTCCCGAAGGGCATTTGTGTCAGTACTATATCCGGGTTAAAACCCCGCAGGCTTTATGCGAGAATATTATCACTGATTAATGTCCGTAGGCTTCGTGCTCGTACTATATCCGAGCTCTAAAGACCCGATAACTTCGTGTGGAGATTACGTCCGAGCTAAAGGTCTCGCCGATAATCCGAGTAGAGGTTAAAGCTATAAGACTTCGTAATAAGAATTGCTTATAAATATATTCAATGCGAAAGGTTAAACAGGTATGTACTCCAAGTTTATATGTGAGCTTGATTTGCACTAAATCATAAAGTAGTTATGTGATGCATACGAGAGCAATCTATGAGACTATTCCTATGATTATGTGACATCGGATCACTGTGAGAGGTTATGTGAAATCATACGATATATCTATGTCACATGAGCTCACTTTTATGTGAAAGTTTATCTGCCTATTGTATATGATGAGATGTGCATATTCGGTAAAGGGATGGTATGCCCGAAGGAAGAGTGAAATAAAAATACGAACAACTATGTTATAATTTGATTGTTATCTGTTGACACTGCTTAAAACTTACTAAGCATTGTAATGCTTACTCCGTTTACTTTGTTTCCTCTGTTTTATAGATCTCATTGCGAAGCTACAGGCTCGGGGATCGTCAGCAACTCGTCACACTATCACTATCCACTGTTTGGTACTGCTACGTTTTGGATTATCTTATGGCATGTATAGAATAGACTAGTGGCGGAAGAATATTTTTGGTTAATGTATATAAGCCATGCGAAAATGGCATCTTTTGAATGTTTACTTAGAGAAGTTTAAATTGTATCACTGACTGCCTTTAGTACTTATCTAAAGGAATGTTCAAAAAAAAACTTACTGTTCTGATATGAGTTTCAAGACTGGTAACGCCCCTTTATCTATTCCAGCGACGGATACGGGATTGGGGTGTTACATAATTCATACTCTATTTCTATTCAAGTTCCATCCAAACTCAAATTTAACTACTAAATTTTCATCTTATTTCACTAGTTTCAAAATTTCCTCAAATTAGCCCTTCAATATAAAACTTATGAATTACTTTACAATTCAATCCTTATTTCATTTCTAACTTGAATTTCTATCAATTTAACCCTTATTTCATCATTTTACTCAACATGAACATTATCTAGAAATCTAATAACTTTCAAAATATCAACTTAATTTCATCAAAATCTTGTTCCAAAGCTTCTAAAACATTAAAATTAAGTAAAAAGGGTTAAATTAACTTACCTATTAAACTTTCAAGCTTTAAAATCCCTATTTCTCCTTTTTCCTTTCTTTTCTTCTTTCATTGCTTTTCATTCCACATTCTGTTTCTTTCTCTTTATTTCCTTTATTTCATTTGTTTTGGTTATTTATATATCATATAAATATCTTATAACATAATTATTTAATTAATAAATATCTTTTATAAATAATAAATATCTATTAATACTTAAATACAAATATTACAAGTGTATTTATTTATTTATTTTTATTAATACATTTGTATCCAATCATTACCATACATTTGTCTTACTTTTATTTATTTATCATATAATATCAATTTAATAATAATAAATACATTAATACTTACTTAAATAATAAGTAAATACATACATGTATTACAAATGTATGTACATTATTTATCACACATGTATTTTATTTTTATCACACACTTGGCACTCACTTTGGCCTATTTACTTATTTAATCCCCTCAACTTTCTTTATTCTATAATTAAACTTTTACACTTCATTCAATTTAATCCTTTTATTCATTTATCCTTAATTAAGCTAAATTCACTTCATTAAACTTTAATTAACCACTCACTTAACTTCGTAAATATTTTTAATAAATATTTACTAATCCATTTTTCAGAAATGAAGACTCGAAAATACACTTTTCCTATAACCGTAAAGTTCGAGTCATTACATTTAAAACTTTTTAAAAAATAATATTTTATTTGGTGGAGCCATATAGAATGGTTCCACCAATATACTATATGGTTTTTTTTAAATGTGTTTTTTTTAATTTAAATTTTTTTTAAATGATATTTTATTTTGGGTGGCTCCACCATCTTGGTTGTCCTACATATATAGATATTGTTGAGGCTTTTTTGTAACAGTTGAACTGGAAGAGAAGAAAAGAGAGAAATTGTTGTGTTTAGTAGGAGAGCTTAAAAATTCTGGTGAAGATGAATTACTTGGTGTTTTTGGTGTACGTTCTTTTTTATGGTGAAATTGTAGAATATGATGTTGATTGTGTATTTCAAGGTTAGCAAAGAGTAGGGTTGCGATTCAATAAAATTGTGAAACTGGAAAAAAAGAAACGGAAGATCAGTGCGAAAAAAGCTATCTGTTATGGAAGGGCAATATCCAGATTATTTTACAAGTTTCTAATCTCTACAGATCCATTGATATTTTGTGAGATGCAACAGTTAGATGATGATGACCTGGGCATTATGATGGAAATATGGTGGTCGACTAGAAGCGAGAACCCTAACTAGTTGAGTTATTTGCTGAGTTAGCGGACTTAGAGCCCATTGAGAATGTTAGTCCAATAAGTCAACATCGCGGGTTTAAATTTGATCTTAATGTCGGATAGACAGATCAATTAAGCTACGAAGGAATATCGCAGATGCCCGAAAATCCAAATTATGGTGGGATTTTGTATATATATCCAAAGGTGATAAGCACTGATGCAGACGTCAGAGAGGGGACCAATAATGGTGAATATTATAATTAAGATGTTGAAGATTTTAGTGACCTCGATATTGATGAGGTTCCTGATGATATCGACAATAAAGGCCTGGAAGAGGTTGCAGATGCTCACACCCTTTTTTCCAGTAACCTAAGTTGTGGCATTATTTTACGGAATAACCCTAGAGGCGACATGTTAACCATAGATCCAGATACAGCGCATGCATTTGAGTTCCTTGAGTACACTGATAAAGTTCATGCTCACAAATTGGCGTCAAATTTGCAGTTGGAAGAGTTGTTCATTGGGCAATGGTTTGAAAACAAGGACATTATGTTTTCCATCAAACAGTACAACATGAAGGTGTCGATTAATTACAAAGTCACCAAGTCTACACCAACATTATATGTTGGTGAATGTTGGAAAGTCGACGATAGGTGTGGCTGGCAGGTTTGAGCTGTTTTTGTACAGAGGAATCAACAGTGGCAAATACAAAAATTAGAAGGGCATCATACAAGCACTATCACACATATGACTCAAGACAACCAGAAATTGGATGCCAAAAGTATCTGTAACCGCACTATGCCACTAGTGAAAGATATCCCAACCATTCTTGTGTCAACATTGATTGCGGACATAGAAGCCCGGTTCCAATACAACGTATCGGACAAGAAAGCATGGTGGGCGAAACAAGTTTTCATGCAGCAATTGTACGGAGACTAGGATGAATCATACAATGAATTTCAAGGGTGGATTTCAACGATGGTTGAGTACGTCCTAGGAACTGTCGTAGACTTCAAAACATTGCCATATAGAGGCCCAAATGGACAATTGAAACCCGGGAAAAGAGTTTTTCATCGATCATTCTGGACTTTTGATCCATGTTTTAGGGCATTTTCCCACTTCAAACCACTCGTGCAAGTTGATGGAATGTAACTTTATGGAAAATACACTCAGATACTTTTGATTGCAGTTGCACAAGACAGTAATCAAAATATACTACCGATCGCTTTCGCCATTGTGGAGTCGACAAACTCAGAATCGTGGGAATTTTTCATTAGGAACTTGTGAAGGCATGTTGTCAAGGAAAACACCATTTGTGTTGTCTCTGAGAGATCGAAGGCTTTGTTGCTGTGATTCTGCAATCCAATGCTTCGTAGAGGTCCGTCTACTACAGTCGACACATCACTATCAATTTTCACAATAAGTACAAGAACAAATAATAAAGCAAACAAATCTTGAACATGGGTAAAAATATCATATTTAAATTTGTAGCTATAGATATTTCGAGTCCATTTACTAAAAGGGATTGTAACATGTTTTATCAAAATACATACGTAAAGTATGAGCTGTAACCACATCGATTCAGACATAAGTTGACGAGGTTAGAGACTGATATGGTGGGGTCTGATCCTTCTATCAAATAGTGGTTGGGTAGCATGGAGCTGTGCCAATGGGCTCAATATTTTGATAAATGGTACCAATATGGTCATATGACGACCATTTTCGTTGAGGCCGTTAGTTCCATCTTAAGGCATACGCATCACTTACCGATTTCATCGATTTTCTCAGCCACGTTTTACAAGCTAACAACCTTGATGTCAAAAATAGGGTTGAGACAAGCAAAACAATTGGAGGTAGGACACGTACACGTCGAAGGTGTAAGGAATGCCATGAAAGATAGTGCTCAGAGGGCGAGGGCAATGAATGCAGAACTATATTCCCAGAACTTGGAAACTTTCTGAGTTACAAAGTACATTAGTCATCTATCAGGGATCTCACCACGGTCCTACGGAGTTGATATTTGAAATAGACGGTGAAAGTGCGGGAGGTTCCAACCACTACAATACCCGTATGCACATGTGGTTGCAGCGTGTACAACCTTCAACTTGAATATTGAACAATATATCAATGATGTGTACACATTTAAACATACATTGCATATTTGGGGTAATGAGTTCCCCGTATTTAGGGATGTATCAATATGGAAAATACATCTGCCTGCATTCGAGATGTTTCCAAATAGGTCACTATGTAGGAAAGTCAAAGGCTGACTGAAAATGATGATGACTCAGAATGACATGGATATCAGAGAAGAGCTCGTTCCAAAGCGTTGCATCATATGTAAATCAGTCGGCCATAATCGGAGTAAGTGTCCCCATGGAAACATCTATACTGGCCAATCTTCACAATCTAGAGGAAATTAAATGTTGTACCCGATGTTTGCATTTTATGGTGATATGGAAATAAAGTTTGTATTGTTCAGTGTTAAGTTTTTATTTAAAATTAACTTATACAACTTTTAATACTTTTAAAAGATATTATAAGTTATATAAAAATAATAATACATAAGTTTTGGAATTATAAACCAATACAACAAATATGACATAACACTTGAAATTTATATGTATCAAAATTGGAATGAACCAGGAATGGTATTGACATTCAAGGTATAGCGATTTACGAGCTTCTATTGATGGGGTGAACGTTGTAGTGTACTGTACATATCAGAAGGATTGGGCGTTGGGTCAAACATGGCTTGAGGCGGGGTGGAGAACATGGTATCACCAAACATATCAAATATTATCGGTGGTTACAGTTGCATGCAAGTCAAACTGGAACCGCCCATCACCGGATGACACGCATTACTCTAGGACCCCTCACAAAAGGTGTCAACCCATTGGTCTGGTGAAATATGTGTGTTACAAGGTTGGTTCTCCGGGTTGGGCTCTGCCATATGTTGGCCAACTGGGTTAGGCTCCACTATATATTGACTTTCACATTTGTAGTCGTGATCCAGTACTATCATAGTTGCTCACAATATAAATAAATGCACCATCGGGCAATGTACCACTGTATGTATTCAATCGAGGGACTAAAGTCAAACATATAAGAGTGCATCTCAGGCCGTTTTTCATATCGGGCATTCCATAGTGCTATATAACGCTGATGTTCCACTCTCCAATCTGCTCCGTCTTTTCCCCTCATGGTCTTACCATAGACATTAGCAAATTATTTTGGATCGACCAACATAAATTATCTTCACCCAAACTATCGCATAACCCAATCGGTGTTGTACCACTCAATAGTTCAAAAGTTGAGCGCCAACATGGTAATGCACCACACATGGGCTTTGTCATGAACCCACTATACAATAAGGGTTGCTACGTTCGGCACGAAATATGACATCCACAAGAACTGCACAAAATAACATAATGGGTCAAGTCACATACTGCAAGTGGATAAGTTAAATCAATGTATATTAATCTCTCCGGCGGATGCTTCTATCATTTGGAGGAAAATAATTAATGTATTGCTCACGTCAATTCCTGAAGATGTGGCCCATCTGAAACCGAAATAAACATGTTAGCATTTAAACATGGGAAAATATTATCCACACTTTTGAGTCATTAAATGTTAAGTATAATTTTGTCTTTACCTATTTACAAGTGGCCAAGTATTTGGTTGGTGCCTAACATCTGCTAAAAACGACATCCTGTACAGAGCTCAGGACTGTAGTAGCCCCATACAACCAGCCACGTTACTTACCCCCTATTTTTTTACTCGACAAAGCTCACGGTACAATATGGCCAACATTGCTGATCCCTAACTGTAAGTACTTGCACGATGAAAATCCTCCAATAAAGGCAAGTACTTTAAGTGGACCCTATTAGACGTGTTGTCCGGCATAAGTACCCCATTGATCAGCTGTATAATATAGGCTCGAGTGGCGTAAATCACCTTCTGCTCAGTGGCGGTGCTCAATAACTTCTTGAAATTTACTTTTAACCATGCCAATTTCAAGCACATGAAGTTCCATTCCCGTCACCAAGGGACTATCCAAGCAATTTGTGGCATACCACTGAAGGTTCCAACACTTTGCTTCGGCCCATAACCAATTCACCTTCAACTCATAACCCAAGTTGCATAGCGACATCCCCCAATGTGATCATGCACTCACCACACGACATAATAATGGTGTGGGTCTCTGGCCACCACCGCTCAACCAAGGCGGATATTAGGTTCGCCATCATGTCAAACCTCCGAATTAATGCAACGTCCCTAAATCCCACCAACTGTAAGTATGGTATGACCCGCTCACCCGGATCGTACTTGGGAAAATGAAACTGCAACATCAAAACCCGGTACCCATCATGTACTGTAAGTTTTTTATAAAAAAAATGATAAATCAAGTATCTATATAATTTAAACATAAAATTGTCAATGTTTTCAAGTAATTCTCATATCTATTTGCTTCTTTTTACGTACTATATACTATATATCTATTTGTTTAACTCATTAAAGAAATTGAATTTGGCTAATAAAAAAATAAATAATTCAAATAAGATCCGAGGGAAAAAAATAAAGAAATTATTTATTGTATTTATTTTTAACTTAAAATTAATTTAAAATTTAATTATATATAATATATAATTAAATATTTTTTATTTAAGTTAAATTAAATGAGTAATTTTATTTAAATTAAATTAATATATATAATTACGCCACGTGACACAATTTTAATGTCATATTATATTATATATATGATTAGTTTATGATTTGTACCATCTACTGCTAGAAGAAAATGATTAATAAAATGTTACTAAAATGAAAAAAAAAAACACTTATTTCTAACGTTGTTATAAAAAATATAAGTTGATCTAGTAATAAAAAGTATTTACAGTTCAAAAATTCTAAGGTTCATCCTATTATTTAATGATAAGTGCAAAAACTTCAAAATCAATGCAACAATAAGATTATAATATTTTTTATTAAAATTGACTGGGTATTTATTAATAAAAAAGAAGAATAACTGAAGCCCAAAAACAATGGGCTCAAGCCTACTAAAACAAACAAACTATCAAAACTGGCATTCACTATATTTTTTTTAGTGAATACCTCTAAAGTAAACTTAATAAAAAAAAACAAAACTTAATAACAAAGTAAAGCAATAAATGAATCTCGAAAAAAGGAAACCTATTGTCTACCTTAGTCAAATTCAAACAGGCTAGACTCCATAAACTTTATCGACTTTTCATTTCAAATGTCCCGTCTATTCTGATGATAGCATTTTCCAAAGAACTTTCTTTACTTGCTATCTGTTGTTGCTTTATTTCCTCTCAAAGACACCTTAATCTGGGCTCCTTGACCATTGCCCTTCCGGAGCAGTTACATTGTGATTCGGCGCTTCTCTCACCAGGTATGAGTTCTCTCCTCTTACTAAAGCTTCTTTTGCAATTTTATGGGCTCGAATGTTTTCTGATATGTGAATATACTGGAAATCAATTTCTTCGAAGCAAGATTTCTTACTCTGAATGTCCCTAATAATCGCCCCAATAACTGGTTTGTCTCTTGATGATGTTTGGCATTTCTTGAATATTGTTCGCGAATCCCCCATTATTATTACTAAGTGTATACCCATTGAGATTTCTAACTTAATCGCTTGTAAACCTGCATATGCTTCTACTGCAGACGGAGATGAGACGTTGTTGTGAAAGGTCGTCTTTGGTGCTAGAAATTCACCCATCAGACTCCAAACCACCAAACCCAATGCCGATTTGGAATTTCTTTTCTCAAACATTGCATTAAACTGAATCATTATCCTCGGTGTGTCCTCTCTATGTTTTTGGTTTTTATCCATATTTAAGGTGATCTTCTTTGCTGTCACTCCTTGTTCTGCCAAATACTTTTGTATTCTCTGAGTTAGGTCTCTTCTTTTTGTATTTTTCCTCTCATGTACAAATTGGTTCCTTGAATTCTAGATTGACCATAAGGCATAGCAAAAATATCGACACTGTTTATCGGTACCTCTCTTGAAAACCCAGGTTAGCCACTCCCAAAAATTTTGATTCATGTTGTTTGTGACCCAATAGAGACTTAAATTCTGCCATACTTTTATGGTCATAGGGCATTGCCAAAAGACATGGTGACAATCTTCTTCCCAGGAGTAGCAACGGGGATATTTGGTGTTTGTAATAACTCTTCTTGGCATTTGTAATAACTCTTCTATGTCTAATGTTTACTAGATTAGGAATATAGTTCCAGGAAATTTGCCAAATTGTGATTGTAATTTTTTACGGTAGTTGTAGATACCATAGTTTCCTGTAGAATTCTTTGATTTCGGCCTGTATTAAACAACTATTAGGATCAGGGTTAGCATCTTGTAATAATAGGCGCTTCGTACTGAGTATTCACCGGACAGTTCTCCTTTCCAAACTTGAATGTCTTCATAATCTGTTTCCGCAAGAGGGATCCCGCAAGAGGGATCTGCAAGATTTTCTGAGCAATTTCCACTTGAAAGGTATTGTTAATCAAATTTGTCTTCCATTTCTTATTTGTGAAATCAATGGGATCTGACACTAACTTTAGATCTTCATTGTCTGTTCTATTGTGGCATTCATTTGTATCGATCCCTGGGATCCATCGATCATCCCAAATAGAGATTTCATTCCCTTTCCAACTCTCCAGCATAGCCCATTTTGAAGAAGACCTTTTGCTGCCCAAACACTCTTCTAGGTAAATGAAGATAGATTTCCTAACTCTGTATTTAGAAAATTCAAATGCGGATAATACTTTACTTTTAATACCCTGGCCAATAAAGAATTTGGATAATTAATAAGACGTCAGCCTTGTTTGGCTAATAACGCAATATTGAATTGACTAAATTTTTGAAACCCTAAACCACCATTTTCTTTTATGATACAAAGGTTCCTCCAAGCACACCAATGAATTCCTTTTTTTCCATGTCCTTTTTGCCACCAAAACTTTGCAATAATACTATCAAGGTCATCACATAGTGATTTAGGTAATAATAAGCAAGCCATCATGTAAGTTGGTACGGATTGAAGAATGGCCTTTATAAATACTTCTTTCTTGCCCTAAGATAGGTACCTAATACTCCAGTTATCAATGCACTTTTTGAGTCGGTCCTTCAAATTTTTAGAAGATTCATTTTTTCTTCTATCAACCATATTCGGCAAACCTAAGTAGTGTTCTAGATCACTTGAACTATGTACCTCTAGTATGTTGATAACCAACCTTCTATATTCCTCTAATGTGTTTTTACTAAAGAATACAGTTAATTTATCAAAATTTACAAACTGACCCAAACAAGATCTATATTCGCATAGGATTTCTTTGAGTAAATTTGCTCCCCTATTTGTTGCCTCCCCAAATAAAATGTAGTCATCTGCAAATAGGTGTGATATTTGTGGGTCACTTTTGCTAACATTAATACCTTTTAAGAGCCCGCCCTTTGTTGCTAATCTCATCAGGCTCGATAAACCCTTTGCATATATTAGAAATAAAAATGGGCTTAAGGGGTCACCTTGTCAAAGTCCTCTGGTCGAAAGAAACTATTCTCCAACATTACCATTAATTGTAATATCTCGAATTAGGGCTTAGTCAAAATAGTAGTTTTGAGATCATAAATTTGAGACAGAAATACATATTTTATGATTCTTATGAGGTTTATGATATGAATGCATGCTGTGAAAGTTTTAAGAAGAAATTCTATGCATAAAATGTCTAATTAAATTTTAAGGACCAAATTGAATAAGATGAAAAACTTGAATTCTAGAAGATTTTAGCATGAAATTACTTTAAATTATGAATTAGAAGGTCCTAATTAGCAATTTGACCAATTTTTAAAAGTTCGAACAAAAATGGATATGTATAAGAAAATTTTGAAAGAAAAGAATTAAGGATATTTTGGTTATTTGGTAAATAAAAGAATAAAAAGGGAAAATAAGTCAAAATTGGTGTCCATCTTTTTCTCTCATTGCCGAAAATTGCAAGACAACATAGCTAGGGCTTTCTTCAACATTTCGAACTTGATTGTAAGTCAATCCTAATCCCGTTTCTAATGTTCTTTGCATTTTTGAAATGTTTGAAACATGATCTATCCATTTCTAGTTATATTTTGAGCTAGGGTTTAAGTATGAAATTTGACCCATGTGTAACATGCATGTATTTTGTTGATTAATGGAGGAATATGAATGTTTGATGCATGATAAATATCTTTTACTAAGTGATTTTTAGTGAAAACACATAAAAATGGGACTTGTTTGTAAAAGTGTAAAAGTGGGTTGTAATAATGTGTAATAAAGGAAAATATGGGCTGATATTAGCATAGTAAAGGTTAGGCTAGGCTTGGGTAACCAATAAAATACATGTATTTCATTTTACGATCTTAGGGACTAAATCGTAAATAAGTGGAAAGATAGGGGTAAAAAGGTAATTTTATCAAAGCATGAATTATGGATCGATTTGAGTAATGTGATTAATAAACAAGTTAAATTTGGCATTATATATTAAGAAAAATGTAAACCGGGTCTTGATCGAGGGAAGGATAATGTGTAACACCCCGAACCCGAGATCGACACCGGAGTCGGACACGAGATGTTAACAAACTTTGAAAAATTTTTCCAGACACTGCCCAGTCTGAGTACTAGTCGCTTCAAAAATCATATCTTGAGTTTCACAACTCGAAAATCAGTTTTGTGATTTTTCCCTGAAACTAGACTCATGTCTCCACTTATGTATTTTTTTCTAGAATTTTTGGTCGGGCCAATTAGTACAGTTTATTAGTCAAAGTCTCCCATGTTACAGGGGTCGACTGCACTGACCTTTTCCCATTACGACTTGGATATCTCTCTGCACAGAGCTTCAATACTGATGCCGTTTGTTTCTATGGAAACTAGACTCAGAGGGGAATCCATACATATATGGTATGACCCCTAATTATCTCTGGTCAATTTATAGTGAATTTCCAAAGTCGGAACAGGGAATCCAGAAACTGTTTTGGCCCTGTTCTACAAGAACCCGAATATCTCTTACTGTACTGTTCATATGATTGTTTCGTTACTTTCATATGAAAGTAGATTCATCAAGGTTCGATTACATAATTTATTCACTATTTAATTCCACTCCTACGAATTCTTGTGATTTTTCCAATTCACACCACTGCTGCTGTCAGCCTCTGTTTTCAAAGTAAACCTTACCTATTTTCGGGGTTTCATGGACCAACTAGGGCCTTGTCATACATATGCCCACATATGATCATACTTAGCCATTCCAATGGCTGATCATTTGCTCAACACTTCCATTCCAACTATAGTTACATCATGAAACCATCTATACATTCATAAACACGAATGGTCTAATGCCATACTCCACTTCTACAAGCCATTTTCGCATGGCTGTACACTTATACATTTCATAAAGTACTCGAAAAACAACAATGGGTAGTCCTATACATGCCATATCAAAATTCAACCAAAATAGTACCCAAAAGAGCCTTTGATAGTGTGGGCGACTTCGACTTCAAGATCCCAAGTCCGATAGCTGGAGAACTAAAAATCTATAAAACAGAGGAGCAGTGTAACGAGTAAGCAATTTATGCTTAGTAAGTTTTGAGCAAGGAATTCCAGCATAAACAAAGAATAACACACATTTAGCTAAACGAAATATTTCATAATACGCAATTTACAGATATCAAACTTGCTTCACAACATTAACAACCCTTATGTACATACACAATAGACTAACTTAGCCGAAGGCCGGTAGCTCGTTTATCAACTGAGCGAACATTTATTTGTAAGGGCTCGATTAAATTCAACACATACGTAACATATCCCCGTATTGGGATGTTTTTCGAGTATTCGCTGGAATTTTACAGCAAGCTCATTATTACTAAATCACGTACCTTCGGGATTTAACCGGATATAGCTCCTCGTTCAAATGCCTTCGGGACATAGCCCGGTTTTAGTAACTCACACAATGCCTTCGGGACATAACCCAGATTTAATAACTCGCACGAATGCCTTCGGGACTTAACCCGGATTTAGTATCTCGCCCAAAGGCCTTCGGGGCTTAACCCGGAATTTGTATCTCGCACAAATGCCTTCGGATCTTAGTCCGGATATATTCACTTAGCACAAAGCCTTCGGGACTTAGCCCGGACAGCATTCAATTAATCATGCACATCTAACAATAATTCATGGCACATTCATATTTCATTTTCATTTGCGAAACTTAAACACAAGGCACATATCGTCCTTGCACATTCGGCTCAATAGCCACACATAGAGCATGATTTAATCACATCGTAATTTAAGCTCTCTTACTCAAGAACTTACCTCGGGTGTTGTCGAACGATTCCGCTAGCTATTCAACAACTTTTTCCTTCCCTTTATCGGATTTATTTCCCTTTTGCTCTTGAGCTTAATTAAACAAATAAATTGATTTCATCATTTAGGCATCAAAAAGATGAATACAAGGCACTTAGCCCATATTTATACATTAGACATTAAAGTCTCATACATGCAAAAATCATGCATCAACACAACATATTAGCTAATTTCTTTCCCCTTGGCGGAATATGCATGTCTATTTTTGGGGTCGATTTCAACACTTAATACACACATATACACTAGTAAAGCATCCTCCCCCTTTTCATCAATTTAACACATGCATTGCTCATTAACATGCAAAGTTACATTCGGCCTTAGCACACATTTTGCTAGCCGATTCTTCTCCATTTAGCAACCAATGCACATATGTGCTCACACAAAAATGCTAAAAAGGAGGTTCAAGAATCATCAAGCCATCATCACATGCATCATTAACAAGCTTCATATTTTGCATGCAATGGCATTAACACAACCTCCACCTAGGCCGAATCTTAACTCATCCTCATGCATCATCACCACAACATCAAACACCAACCAAGAATGATGCATCCATGGTCAAGTGCCAATTCCATCACATAGCAAGATTTAGACCATGGGCTAGGTAGAACTCAAGCTAACAACTAAAACATGCATGCATCTCATGGAACATCATCAAACATACCTTAGCCTAGCTACATGCAAGGCCGAATCTCTTCACCTTTCTTCTTCTTTCCTCCTTAAAATTTTGGCCAAGGATGAACCAAAGGATGAGAAAATTTTTCTTTGTTTTTCTTTCTAATTTAGGCTAAATGAAGGTGAGAAAAGGATGAACAAAGATCTTCTCCTCTCTTTTCTTTAGCTCACGGCAATGGGGGGAAAAGAATCAACTACACTTTTTTTTTGTGTATTCATCATACTCCTTTTCATTATTTAATTTCCATGCCTATTATTTTATTTTTTTCCACCCATGATGCACCAACAAAACATGTCTATGACATGTCTTGGCCATCAAACTTGGTCTACCATGCTTGTCATGGCCGGCCACTACTAGTAGGAGGGAATTTGACATGCAAGTCCCCCCTTTGTCCACATGCACTAATAGGTCCTCACACATTGACCTATCACATTTTAGAATTTTCTCACATAAGTCCTATTGACTAAATTCACATGAAATCAACCAAATTGAAGCTTGAAATTTTCACACATTCATAATTGCATATTCTAGACAATAAGTATCACATTCAAATATTTCGGTAACTCGGTTTAGCGGTCCCGAAACCACTTCCCGACTAGGGTCAACTTTGGGCTGTCACAACTCTCCCCCACTTAAGAAATTTTCGTCCCCGAAAATCTTACCGGTAAATAGGTTTGGGTATCGTTCTTTCATCGAGCTCTCGGTCTCCTAAGTAGCTTCCTCGATCCCGTGTTTGAGCCATAACACCTTTACTAGCGGAACTCTTTTGTTTCGCAACTCCTTCACTTCACGAGCTAGGATACGCATCGGTTCTTCTTCATAGCTCATGTCGACTTGAATTTCAACCTCTGATGGGCTAATTATATGCGATGGATCAGATCGATAGCGTCGAAGCATCGAAACATGAAAGACGTCATGAATCTTTTGAAGCTCCGGGGGCAAAATCAATCTATACGCAACCGGACCAACTCGTTCGGAGATTTCGTACGGCCCAATGAATCTTGGGCTCAACTTGCCCTTACGGCCGAACCTGAGTATCTTTTTCCAAGGTGAAACCTTAAGGAACACTTTGTCTCCCACCTGATACTCGATGTCTTTTCGTTTCAAATCTGCGTACGACTTCTGACGATCCGTGGCTACCTTCAGACTTTCACGGATTACCTTTACTTTCTGTTCAGCATCTTTAATCAAATCAACTCCGAAAATTTTACTTTCACCGAGCTCGGTCCAAAACAATGGTGTACGGCATTTACGACCGTACAAAGCCTCGTAAGGTGCCATCTTAATACTTGATTGAAAACTATTGTTGTAAGCGAATTCAATCAAAGGTAAATACCATTCCCATAAACTACTGAACTCGAGGATGCAACATCTCAACATATCCTCAAGTATCTGAATTATCCGCTCGGATTGACCATCGGTTTGGGGGTGAAAAGCAGTGCTAAAATGCAGCTTGGTACCCAGAGCTTCTTGCAATTTCTTCCAAAATCGTGAGGTGAATCTCGGATCTCTATCCGACACGATAGAAACAGGTACCCCGTGTAATCTCACAATTTGATAAACGTACAATTCAGCTAGTTTATCCAATGAAAAATCCGTACGTACGGGGATGAAATGAGCCGACTTAGTCAGTCTATCAACAACAACCCATATCGCATCCTTCTTACTTGCTGACAAGGGCAGTCCGGACACAAAGTCCATTGTGACTCGATCCCATTTCCACTCGGGTATCATGATCGGCTGGAGTAATCCTGAAGGCACTTGATGTTCCGCTTTCACTTGTTGACATATTATACATCTCGAAACAAAGTCGGAGATGTCCCGTTTCATACCATGCCACCAAAATTGACGTTTCAAATCGTTGTACATTTTCGTACTCCCCGGGTGAATTGACAGTCGGCTACAATGGGCTTCGTTCAGAATCATCGAAATGAGTTCCGAATTCCTTGGAACACAAACGATTTCTGAACCTCAAACAATCATCATCATCAATTTGAAACTCCGATTCCTCGTTCGGAAAACACTTAGCCCGTTTTGCAACCAATTCATCATCGACTTTCTGAGCTTCACGAATTTGGTGAGTCAATAATGGTTTAGCTTTTAATTCAGCTACTAACACATTGTCTGGTAGAACAGACAAATGCACGTTCATCGCTCGTAAAGCAAACAATGACTTCCGGCTTAAGGCGTCCGCAACCACGTTAGCCTTTCCCGGGTGGTAATCAATGACAAGCTTGTAATCTTTCAACAACTCAAGCCAACGTCTGTCGCAGATTCAAGTCTCGTTGAGTCATCAAATATTTGAGACTTTTGTGATCCGAAAATACATGGCACTTCTCACCAAACAGATAATGTCGCCATATTTTTAAAGCAAACACGATGGCAGCTAGTTCGAGATCATGGGTCGGATAATTCCTCTCGTGTGGCTTCAATTGTCTCGACGCATAGGCCACGACTCGACCTTTTTGCATCAATACGCAACCCAACCCAAGTAGGGATGCGTCACTACAAATGACAAACTCTTTACCTGATTCGGGTTGCACCAAAATTGGAGCTTCAGTCAAATGAGTTTTCAGTTGGTCGAAACTTTTCTGACATTTCTCCGTCCACTCGAATTTAACATCCTTTTGAAGTAGCTTCGTCATTGGTGTGGCTATCATCGAGAAATCTTTCACAAATCGTCGGTAATAACCGGCGAGCCCCAAAAAGCTCCGAACTTCAGTAATATTTCTCGGAGGTTTCCAGTCAAGTATGGCTGAAATTTTGTTCGGGTCAACTCGAATACCCGACGCGGATACCACATGACCCAAGAAGCTAACCTCTCTTAACCAGAACTCACACTTACTGAACTTAGCATATAACTGCTTATCCCGCAAAATTTGCAGCACTAGCCTCAGATGCTCAGCATGTTCGGTCTCATCTCTTGAATAGACCAAAATGTCATCAAGTACATACGCAAGGTATGCTTCGCACCCTTTTCTTACATATTTCTGTGCCAACATTGCTGATATTACAGCTGGCATCCCCTCCAAGTCCGCAGACTCAATTCGGACTACTTCGTTATTTGCGCACCTCAAATCAATAGTCTTGCTCTTGCAATTCACAATCGCATCATGCGCGGTCAACCAATCCAAACCAAGGATAACATCAAATTCATCAAACGGAAAAAGCATCAAGTCCGCCGGAAAACAGGAACCTCGAATTTCCAGGGGACATTTCTCACACTTTGTCGACAAGCACGTAATGACCCAAGGGATTTGACACCCGAATTACAAACTCAGTAGACTCAATAGGTAAAGTCTTACTGGATGCTAAGGTTTCACATATGTAAGAATGAGTAGAACCGGGGTCAATCAAAGCAATTACATTAGTATCAAAGAGTGAATGTACCGGTAATAACATCAGGCGAAGAAGCATCCTCGCGGGCACGTATAGCATAAGCTCTAGCAGGCGCACGAGCTTCGGATCTGGTTATATCATCTCTAGATCCTCTCTGACCACCACTAGTATTGCCCGTATTTCCAGATGGTCTACCTCGAGCAGTGGTAGCACCCGGTTTCCCACTCTGATTTTCATTCTGTTCAAACAACCTCGGGCAATCTTTAATGAAGTGGTCAACTGATCCGCACTTGTAACAGGAGCGGTCAGGGAATCTACAACTCCTCGAATGCCATTTACCGCAATATCGACATTTCGTTCTATCTTGACGTTCATTCCCAACACTGGCGACCGAAGTGCCTCGTGTACCCACAGGGGGTCGATCACGATCTCGTCTAAAAAGGCCCGAAGTGCCTCTAAATTGGCCCGCATCATCTCGAAATCTCTTCGATGTCTGTTGAAGAGACCTTCCCGAGGATCTTTTACGAAACTCTCCAGTTCCCTCATCAACTCTTTGCTTTTCTTTTCTAAGCTCTTCGGCTTTACAAGCTCGTTCAACAAGTACCACGAACTCTCGTATTTCAAGAACGCCAACGAACATTTTTATATCTTCATTTAGCCCATCCTCGAAGCGTTTACACATAATAGCTTCGGACGAAACACATTCCCGAGCGTATTTGCTAAGTCTAACAAATTTTCGCTCGTAATCAGTAACCGACATGGAGCCTTGCTTAAGCTCAAGAAATTCCTTCCGTTTTTTATCAACAAATCTCTGACTGATATACTTTTTCCGAAACTCAGTTTGGAAAAACTCCCAAGTTACTTGCTCTCGGGGCACAACAGAAGTCAGAGTACTCCACCAATAGTAGGCAGAATCACGTAGCAAGGAGATAGCACACTTTAGGCATTCATCGGGTGTACAAGATAGCTCATCGAGTACCCGGATAGTGTTGTCCAGCCAAAATTCAGCTTGCTCGGCATCATCGCTATCCATAGCCTTAAATTCAGTAGCCCCATGTTTTCGGATTCTGTCAACTGGGGGCTTATTTGACCTTATTTAGTCCGTTACCGGTGGTATTGTAGGTGCGGAGGTAGTATTTGTCGGGAATGGAGGTTGTGGAACAACCATATTAGTTTGAATGTATTGGTTGAACCAATCATTCATCACGCTATAGAATGCTTGTCTAGCTTCATCATTCGGATTACTAGCATTAGGTTGAGAGTCTGCCGGCACTGTCCCTTGTGCGGGAGCAGGCGCTACACTCTCAAGATCATCAGCTACCTCTCGGTCACGATCGGGATCCATTACTATAAACACATTTACAATTGTCAGAAATCACCACACTATCAAGTAATCACATAAAATGGCATGTATAGCTAGACCCAACACATTACGGTAGTCCTAGAATCGACTAAACCGTAGCTCTGATATCAATTTAATGTAACACCCCGAACCCGAGACCGACACCGGAGTCAGACACGAGATGTTAACAAACTTTGAAAAATTTTTCCAGACACTGCCCAGTCTGAGTACTAGTCGCTTCAAAAATCATATCTTGAGTTTCACAACTCGAAAATCAGTTTTGTGATTTTTCCCTGAAACTAGACTCATGTCTCCACCTATGTATTTTTTTCTAGAATTTTTGGTCGGGCCAATTAGTACAGTTTATTAGTCAAAGTCTCCCATGTTACAGGGGTCGACTACAATGACCTTTTCCCATTACGACTTGGATATCTCTCTGCATAGAGCTTCAATACTGATGCCGTTTGTTTCTATGGAAACTAGACTCAGAGAGGAATCCATACATATATGGTATGACCCCTAATTATCTCTGGTCAATTTATAGTGAATTTCCAAAGTCGGAACAGGGAATCCAGAAACTGTTCTGGCCCTGTTCCACAAGAACCCGAATATCTCTTACTGTACTGTTCATATGATTGTTTCGTTACTTTCATATGAAAGTAGATTCATCAAGGTTCGATTACATAATTTATTCACTATTTAATTCCACTCCTACGAATTCTTGTGATTTTTCCAATTCACACCACTGCTGCTGTCAGCCTCTGTTTTCAAAGTAAACCTTACCTATTTTCGGGGTTTCATGGACCAACTAGGGCCTTGTCATACATATGCCCACATATGATCATACTTAGCCATTCCAATGGCTGATCATTTGCTCAACACTTCCATTCCAACTATAGTTACATCATGAAACCATCTATACATTCATAAACACGAATGGTCTAATGCCATACTCCACTTCTACAAGCCATTTTCGCATGGCTGTACACTTATACATTTCATAAAGTACTCGAAAAACAACAATGGGTAGTCCTATACATGCCATATCAAAATTCAACCAAAATAGTACCCAAAAGAGCCTTTGATAGTGTGGGCGACTTCGACTTCGACTTCAAGATCCCGAGTCCGATAGCTGGAGAACCAAAAATCTATAAAACAGAGGAGCAGTGTAACGAGTAAGCAATTTATGCTTAGTAAGTTTTGAGCAAGGAATTCCAGCATAAACAAAGAATAACACACATTTAGCTAAACGGAATATTTCATAATACGCAATTTACCGATATCAAACTTGCTTCACAACATTAACAACCCTTATGTACATACACAATAGACTAACTTAGCCGAAGGTCGGTGGCTCGTTTATCAACTGAGCGAACATTTATTTGTAAGGGCTCGATTAAATTCAACACATACGTAACATATCCCCATATTGGGATGTTTTTCGAGTATTCGCTGGAATTTTACAGCAAGCTCATTCATTACCAAATCACGTACCTTCGGGATTTAACCGGATATAGCTCTTCGTTCAAATGCCTTCGGGACATAGCCCGGTTTTAGTAACTCACACAATGCCTTCGGGACATAACCCGGATTTAATAACTTGCACGAATACCTTCGGGACTTAACCCGGATTTAGTATCTCGCACAAAGGCCTTCGGGGCTTAACCCGAAATTTGTATCTCGCACAAATGCCTTCGGATCTTAGTCCGGATATATTCACTTAGCATAAAGCCTTCGGGACTTAGCCCGGACAGCATTCAATTAATCATGCACATCTAACAATAATTCATGGCACATTCATATTTCATTTTCATTTGCGAAACTCAAACACAAGGCACATATCGTCCTTGCACATTCGGCTCAATAGCCACACATAGAGCATGATTTAATCACATCGTAATTTAAGCTCTCTTACTCAAGAACTTACCTCGGGTGTTGTCGAACGATTCCGCTAGCTATTCAACAACTTTTTCCTTCCCTTTATCGGATTTATTTCCCCTTTGCTCTTGAGCTTAATTAAACAAATAAATTGATTTCATCATTTAGGCATCAAAAAGATGAACACAAGGCACTTAGCCCATATTTATACATTAGACATTAAAGTCTCATACATGCAAAAATCATGCATCAACACAACATATTAGCTAATTTCTTTTCCCTTGGCGGAATATGCATGTCTATTTTTGGGGTCGATTTCAACACTTAATACACACATATACACACTAGTAAAGCATCCTCCCCCTTTTCATCAATTTAACACATGCATTGCTCATTAACATGCAAAGTTACATTCGGCCTTAGCACACATCTTGCTAGCCGATTCTTCTCCATTTAGCAACCAATGCACATATGTGCTCACACAAAAATGCTAAAAAGGAGGTTCAAGAATCATCAAGCCATCATCACATGCATCATTAACAAGCTTCATATTTTGCATGCAATGGCATTAACACAACCTCCACCTAGGCCGAATCTTAACTCATCCTCATGCCTCATCACCACAACATCAAACACCAACCAAGAATGATGCATCCATGGTCAAGTGCCAATTCCATCACATAGCAAGATTTAGACCATGGGCTAGGTAGAACTCAAGCTAACAACTAAAACATGCATGCATCTCATGGAACATCATCAAACATACCTTAGCCTAGTTACATGCATGGCCGAATCTCTTCACCTTTCTTCTTCTTTCCTCCTTAAAATTTTTGGCCAAGGATGAACCAAAGGATGAGAAAATTTTTTCTTTGTTTTTCTTCCTAATTTAGGCTAAATGAAGGTGAGAAAAGGATGAACAAAGATCTTCTCCTCTCTTTTCTTTAGCTCACGGCAATGGGGGGAAAAGAATCAACTACACATTTTTTTTTGTGTATTCATCATACTCCTTTTCATTATTTAATTTCCATGCCTATTATTTTATTTTTTTCCACCCATGATGCACCAACAAAACATGTCTATGACATGTCTTGGCCATCAAACTTGGTCTACCATGCTTGTCATGGCCGGGCACTACTAGTAGGGGGAATTTGACATGCAAGTCCCCCCTTTGTCCACATGCACTAATAGGTCCTCACACATTGACCTATCACATTTTAGAATTTTCTCACATAAGTCCTATTGCCTAAATTCACATGAAATCAACCAAATTGAAGCTTGAAATTTTCACACATTCATAATTGCATATTCTAGACAATAAGTATCACATTCAAACATTTCGGTGACTCGGTTTAGCGGTCTCGAAACCACTTCCCGACTAGGGTCAACTTTGGGCTGTCACATAATGTGCAATAGAGGTGATAATTATACACATTAATAAAGTATACGACGATTAGGCTCGATTACCATCATTTTTGTATCGAGGTAAGTACATGTGTAAATAATGGTAAGTACATGTGTAAATAATGCGACAATGTGGTATGTTGTGTTGTGTTAACATTATGTGATAATTATTCTATTGCTTATTATGTATGCTATGTCTAATGGTACTATTGTAAGCATGAATTATATTATGGTCGCTATCCACGACGTCACGAGTAAGTGCAATAGAGGTGCAATGTGCAAGTGAGAAAAACCTCATTTGAACATCAAGAATAGTTTAGGATACAAGTGAATTGTCATTAGGAATTAAGAAGTCCGAACTCGTTGAATGGTCCGGATTCGTGTTATATGTGGCATCTGAGCTCGTTGAGTGGTCTGAGTTCATAATGGATGCGATATATGTGATTGACTTCCGGGCAATGGTCTTGTGTGTCCTACCGGTGGCTAGGTAATCCTTGAGTGGTCAGATACTTGACAGCTTTTGTGAGCAACCTGTGTAGTTAAACCTTGATTGATAGCTTATACGAGCAAGCCCGTGAGTAGCTCCATTGCGAGTGTTGCATGATATGAGGTAGTTTCAGTTACATATGTTTATGTGGTACTTATAGTATTCTGAGTGTTCAATGGGTATTATAATGGATGATGCAATGAAATTCCCAAGATGGGCATGGTAATGAAGGTAAAGTTATTTGATATGCTACGGGTATGTACAAGTACGTACGTTATACTCATGAGTGATGCCTTGTTAAAGGATGATATGTGACGAGAAAGTACATTTATATATATATGAATACTTGATAAATGAGCTAGAATACTTGTGTAATACCTTGAAATTTTTTTTACAGTAAGATATTATCCTTGATATAGTAAAATAAAGAAATAAAGTGACAAAAAGAGAAATTTTGAGTTATGTCAATATTGAGAAGTATATTATGATATATTTATTCAAGAAAGGACTAAATTGTAAAAGTGAGAAAAGTTTTGTTGCACAAGAGAAAATATTCAAAATTTTAGAGGTTAAAGTGTAAATATGAAAAATTTAAAGGACTAATAGTGTAAATATTTTAAGGGTGGAATGATTTAGAAACTAAGGAAAATGGATGAATTAAGACCAAATTAAATAGGTGAAGAATTATGAGGGGTTAAATTGTAATTTTACTAAATTTAAATGATGACTCAAGGATGGAATTTTAAAAGATCATAAAGGGCAAAATGGTCAATTGGAAAGAGAGAGAATTCTAGAAGGCAATAATGATGCTAGAGATATTTTGATATTTTATAATTATTTAATTAGATAAATATTATTTTATTAATATATTAATAATATATTTTATTATTTTATTAGTATATAAAAAAAGAAAGCTGAGGAATTCTCATCCATCTTTCCCATGCAAAACCAACGTGAGAAGAAGAAGAATAAAAGAAGTTTTTATTTTTTTACAATTTGGTCCTTCTACTAAAAATTTACCATTTTCACTCAAAAATCAAAAGAATTTCCATAACTACTAAGAGAGAAAAATGTTAAGGAGACAACAGGAAGTTAGAATATCAAGTTGGATTCAAGAAATGAAAGCTGAAGGAGAGAGAAAATCAAGATGAAGATTGAAATCAATAGAACAAGGTAAGAACATCATGATTTCAATATATTTTTAAGTTTGATATTATTGAAAAAGCATGGGATTGATGTTAATGTAGAGTTTCCTTACATATGGTCCTATGTTCTTGATATGTTAGTGAAGAGAAAATAAGAGAAAGTGATGAGAAATAATGTAGAGAAAGAAAATAAGGGTGTTATAACATGGTAATTAATATCTTGCACTAAAATAGTTCTGGACAGCAGCAGTGGTCTAACTTTAAAAAATCAACAAAAATAGTAGAAATAGAATTAACAGTTGAATAAAATATGAAATTAAATTTATTGAGTCTTGTTTTTCATAGAATAAACGGTGTAAGCAATGAAATTGTAAATTGTAAGATATAACAAATTTAGTTATACAAGGTCAGAATGATTTTGGGTTCCCCTTTTTTGAATTTGAAAATTCATAAAAAAATTAGATAAAAATAATTAGGGGCTTAAATTTATATGTTTAGAATTCTGAACGATTCTATTTTCAATAGAAATAAACTAGAATATCATTTAAATCTTGTACAAGAAGATAATTAATTTTTAGTGAATAAGGGTCGGAACTGCCAGATAGCAGAACATGGGTGATTTTAAAGAGTAAACTGTACTTATTGGCTGAATAAAAAATTTTGAAAATTTTATGGTAAGAAGATATGTGAGTCTAGTTTTAGGAAAAATTAGCGGATCCAAATTTTGAGTTTTGTAGATCAATATAAAAATAATTTAGTGACTATGACATGGATGGACAGCTTTGAATAAATGCATAAATAAATAGTGAAAACATAGATAATGTTACTTATAAGAATGATATATACATTAAGGATGTGGAATGGAGAGGAGGAAAATAAATATAAAAATAAATATATGAATTTTCAGCTAGCAAGGGTTTACATTTAAAATGGATAATTTGTATGTTTTAGACTCAGTGACTAAATTGAATAAAAGAAGAACTATAGGGGCAATTTTGTAAAAATTTCAAAAATGACCAAAATAAAGGAAATGAATTGTTTTATTGATTAAATTAATAAATTGAATGAAATTATTAATTTGGATCAAGATTGGGTGAAAATCGGGGAAAATGAAAAATTTACCAAAATGCCACTGAATTTTGATATTTCTACAATTTCGCCATGTAAGTTCGTGTAACTTGAATTATATTCTTAAATACTCAACATGTATGTTATTGATGTGAATATGATTTAAATATCCCTTGTATGAAAACTGATGAAACATTGATATATTTGATAAAAAAGGGGAAGAAATCACGGTTGAATGAAAGGAAAATCCGATGGATCTCTGAAAAGGAATTGACGGTAAAAAGGATCTAGCCCGGACAGATGATCCTATCCTGATATAGCCTTCCCGAATAATACGTGTAAAATGGATTTAGCCCGGACGGGTAATCCGAATTAGGGTGTGAATTTAGCCTGAACTGGTAATTAAGATCTAAGCTCATTAGAGTAATTGTCGTTGTAGGGGATTTAGCCTGGACTAGTAATCCCGACAATACTCTATAAGTTTATATTACAGGGGATTTAGCCTGGACTGGTAATCCCGCTGTAAGAATGAGGTTCGCGGGAGTGTGCTTTCTGAAATAAAATGTGTAAGACCATAGTTGAAAGATACCATGGCAATATGATATGAAATGTGTAAGACCATGGTTGAAAGATACCATGGCAACGTGACATGAAATGAATAAGACCATGGTTAAAAGATACCATGGCAACATGACGGGAAATGAATAAGACCATGGTTGAAAGATACCATGACAACGTGACATGAAATGAATAAGACTGGTTGAAAAATACCATGGCAACATGACAGGAAATGAATAAGACCATGGTTGAAAGATATCATGGCAATGTGATATGAAATGAATAAGACCATGGTTGAAAGATACCATGGCAATATGATGAGAAATGAATAAGACCATGGTTGAAAGATACCATGGCAACATGACAGAAAATGAGTAAGACCATAGTTGAAAGACACTATGGCATCATGTCGAAGATAAATAAGGTCATGGATGAGAGACGCCAAGACGTCTGTTGAACAACTACTATTCAGGTAATATGTACCAGATGACGAATAGTTATATGAATTAGTTATAGAAAATGGTTGTGTGAAATGTTTACAAGAATTGGTCATATGAAAATATATGTACAAAATAGTTGTATGAAATAATTAAGAAGATAGATAAATGAAATAAGTATAGGTACATGAAATTTAATTTATATTAAGTTTAATATGAACTATTACCGAAATAAATATACATAAGATATATAGAAATGACGGTGCATGAAATATTGATATAATGAAATGAATGATATATGCTTATCAAGAAATGGTAAGAGAATAATATGTTCCGTGACATGTACATAAATGATTTTCTTTGATATGTTGATACAAGGAAATTATGTAAGTTGAGACTATTGTTAAACTCAAGTGTGATATGTCGAGAAAATAGGTATATCAATGTTGAAATTATATAAAATATGTACAAGTATACTAACAATGTTGTTTGATGCTTAGACAAGTGTCAAGCTATTGATTGAATCGTAATATGTTTATTTATATGATGCATTGAATCGGTAAGTGTTTTTATTGAAAGATTTTGTTAAATGATATGTAAATATCCTAGTAATGCCTCGAAATCCTGTTCCGACAACGGATACAGGTTAGGGGTGTTACAGCTTGAATGATGAACAATCTTGGTGGTTATGTTATTATGTCTTGTATGATTATGGTTACTAATATTGCATATTATTTGCATGTGGACTTATTAAGCTTAAATGCTTACTCCCCTCACTTTTCCATCCTCTGTAGTTTCGCCAAGCTAGCTCGGGGATTGAAAGTTGTTGAAGCATTCGATCACACTATCAAAAGAATGTTGGGTATAGTAAATTTGTTATTTTGAGTATGGTATGTACAGGGGACTTGGTTATTTTGTGATATGTGTCATGCTATTTTGGCCAAATTTTGAAGGCCTATGATATTGATTATTCATTTTGTAATAGCCATGTGATATGGCTCATAATTGATTCTTGGGTTGTAATATCTAATTGTTCATACATGCATGTATTGATGCCTTGATGATGTGCTATGTGCTTTGTGTGATGGATATATGATGAGATATTGTCTTGATGATGAGAATATGATTGCTTGGTGAATGTATGAAGATGTATGGATTAAATATTAGGAGATAAGGAATGGTTTAATAACCTAAGATGACAATAGTTATAAATATGCAACTGGAAATTTTGATAATTAAGTTGATATGCATGAAGTTTGTATAGAATGCTTCCAAATGGTGTGATTAAGGGAATGTGCAATAGGATGATATTATAAAGATGCGAAAGTGCTATGGTGTTGAATATTGAGTGTCTAAGTATGTCATGTTGCATGCTATGAAATATGTTTAAGTGCATGAGTGATTAAGGGTGGCAATTGGCTTGGAAAATAACCTTCAAATTGTCCACACAGGTAGACACACGGGCATGTGTCTATGCCGTGTGTGACACACAGTCTGTCCCACGGGCGTGTTGAATAGCTGTGTGTCCCCCGCACCCTAATTTTACAAGTCAGTATGTTCAGTAGTAAACACACGGGCTAAGACACGAGTGTGTCTTGGTCGTGTGAGAGACATGGCTTACCTACATGGGCATGCTTTGGCCGTGTGAAGTCTGCACCTCTTTATGAAAAATTCATTTAATTTTAATTGACCACACGGTCTGGTCACACGGGCGTGTAATACGGTCGTATAACCCTAAATTGGTGCTGACGTCATAGTCAGAGAGTTACACGGCTGGAGGACACGGGCGTGTCCCTTGTCCCACACGAGCGTGTGGTTCTGTATTAGGGAAAAGTTCCCAAACTTTTCTAAAAGTTCTCGATTTAGTCCCGATCCTTATTCGATGGTTGTTTTGAGCCTCATAGGCCCATATTAGGGACGAATTGTGTATGTATGAATGAAATTGATCTGAAGAAAAAAATTTATAGCTCAGTTTTGCATGAATCACTGTGTATGTTTTCGATAATGCCTCGTACTTTGTCCCGACGTCGGACACGGGTAAGGGGTGTTACAATAATAACTAATGAATAAGAAACAGTGGTTACACATTTCATGAGAGAATTTATCCATTTTGGAGCAAACTCCATTCGTACCATTAACTCCTTGATAAAATTTTATTCAACTCTATCATAAGTTTTACTCATGTCTAGTTTTACTGCCATAAACCCTTTTTTCCCCAATCTCTTCTGTTTTAGCTTATGCAATATTTCATAGGCTAACAACACATTATCTGATATTAATCGTCCTAGCACAAAGGCACTCTACGCACCATCAATGCATTTTTCAATAACTCTTCGAAATCGATTTGCTATAGCCTTTGCCATGACTTTATAAATAACATTGCATAAACTAATCAGTCGAAAATGCGTCATATTAGAAGGGTTGATAGTTTTTAGAATAAGCACAATATGAGTGGAATTTATCGAACTAACCTCCATGTCTCAATTTAGAAGTTGTAGACAAAAAGAGGTGACTTCTTCTCCAATAATATGCGAGCATTTTTGATAAAATAAGGCTAGGAATCTGTCTGCCCCTGGTGCCTTCATGGACCCCATTTCAAATACTACCTCCCGAATTTCTTCTTTTGTGTAGGGCGTTGTAAGTTTTTGATTATCCTCCTCATAGACACAGTGGTCTATCCTTGACAGCAAGTGTTCGTAGTTTCCCCTTCCCCTGTTGAGAATAATTTTTGAAAATAAGATCGTATGACACCCTCCATTTCCTATAAGGCTTCAATTTCCTTTCCATCTTCATTTTGCAGCCTATGAATAAGATTTTTCCTCCGACGCTGCGTTGCTTGACTATGAAAAAATGTTGTGTTTTTATCACCAAATTTCAACCAGTTCAGTCGAGCCCTTTGTTCCTGGTAGCATTCATCCTTCTCAATCTCAAAATTTAGTTGGATTTTCGTATCAATCATCTCAGCCAAATTTTTATCATCCCTTTCAACTTCAGTTAATTCAGATAATTTTGCTGTTAAAAGTTCATTTCTCTTCTTTCTATTTATTTGTATTTGACCATCCCATTTTTTCAAACCTTTTTTTAAAATTTCCAACTTTTGCAACAAGTTCCCTGATGACATCACCCAAATACATTTAACTTCATCGATGAATCAATCCTCTAGTGACCACCAAGCTTCAAATTTAAAAATGTTGCTCTTCAGCCGTTCTTCTTCCCTTCTCGTATTAATTAAAAGAGGATAGTAATCTGAAAAAGAATGCACTAGATGTTGAATTTTAACCTCTGGAAACATAAAAATCCATTACGTATTGACGACTCCTCTATCCAATCATTCTTGCATGTTTGTCTTAGGTAAATTGCCTCTCTCTCATGTGAACCAGTTACCAGAATACCCTACATCAATCAATTGACATTCCTCCAATGTTCTTCAGAAGAGTTCCATTCTTCTTTCATCTCTGGGCAGACCTCACTTTTTTTCAAACCCATACATTATTTTATTAAAATCTCCGCATACGAACCAAAGGATACCCTCAGCATTAGATAAACTTTTCAAAATAGCCCATGAGTCATCTCTATCTTATGCATAAAAGGATCCATAAAAGCCTGTATATCTTCATTTATTTCTTACTTCATTATCTTCTACTATCATATCAATATGTCTTTTAGAGAAATTTCAAAGCGTGATATTAACATCAATTCTCTATGCCAAACACAATCCTCCTCTAGTACCTTTTGAATTGACTTCAATACCATTCATGAAACTACAACTTCGTCGAACTCTTTCCATCTGACTTCTACAAAGCTTTGTCTCCATAAAGAAGACTATTTGGGGATTATAGATCTTCAGCAAATGCCAAAGTCTTTGAGTCGTCCGTAGCTCCCCAAACCACGGACATTCCAACTTAAGATTTTCATTGCGCCCAGTCGGCTTGCCTCTTGGCAACCGCCGATGATAAATGATTAAATTCTACCATTCTCCTATTCCTTACCATTAAGTTATTGTTCTCTTCTTTCCCTGTTAAATCTTCCATCTCCCCCCTATTTCTTTTTTTCCCCTCCTCTCCTATTAAAACACCATCTTCCAAATCATATTCCATAGCAATTTGAGTCTGATCTGCCAATAGTTTTTCCTTCCATTAATCGAGAAATGACAGTCCCCCTTCTAAATTAAATCCCAAAATTGGATCAATAATCTTTCCACATCTTTTTTTTTCCACATCCCATATTCTATTTCCCAATACTCGATTATCCTTTCAGTTTCCTTCCCGTTTCCCTTCACATTTTTTCACGTAACCAGATATTATTCATTGATAAAGCTCTTCGATAAGATTATAATATTAGATTAAATGCATATGTATATACCGTGGTAAAGCTTGCAAACAAAAAAAATAACTTAACAAATATATATACCGATTTACAAATAAATACATGCAAAAAAGGGCTAAAAAAACCAAATAGAGATTAATTTCATGCAACCAAAACATGTAGAGCAAAATAGCGCTGAGCACGAAAAATCGAGAAACCAAAATGAAATCTTTTTTATTTAATTTTTAATTAATTTTACTATTTTGTTTATCCTCAATGAAGTGTGATCCGTGTTTACTCGAGAATACATTCTGATATCTACATAATTTTAAAAAAATACATAAATTAAATATAATTAATTATTACATTACAATAACTACTTTTAATATAATACATGCACATCAAAATAGCTATATATATACCTTACTTATATTTATCTTGTATTTATTAACTTCAAAATAAATACAACTCTTTTTCTCTTCTCTTCTTTCTCTTCTTCTACTTCAAAATTTTAACCCCACATTTCCTTTTAAATGGTTGTTGATCGTCTCTTTCCTTCTCCCTTTCTATTTTTTTTTAAGTCAAACCAGTCATATCGTTGACATCGTTGACACAGCTAACGCAATGTGATCGGTCATAATGTTTATTTTTTAACCTTTTCATTTTTTTATTTCTTTTAAAAATGCCCTAGTTTATTTTTTTTACAAATAAACCCTTTCTCATTTTTTTCCAGTCAATTCAATCCCCTCACTTTCTTTCTTTTTTTCTCATTTTTTCTAAACTTTCTTTATTTTTTGGTCCTCTATTTCTTGATTTCTATTAAAAATATCCTTTATCAATTTTTTTTAAATGTCCCTTTGATTTTCTTGATTTCACATTACATAAATTATTTATATGAAAATTATATTTTACAAAATAACTATTGTAACAATCCGATTTTAACCCTAGTCAGAATAGTGGTTTCGGGACCACAAATCTGGGTCCAAAAATATTTTAATATTATTTTTTGTGTCTGTGATATGTGAATTTACATCTTTGAAATTTCTGTGATTTAATTTGTCTGTTTCTGAGCTTAATTATGAAAAAGGACTTAATTGCAGAGAATGCAAAAGTGGCCTTCTATTTGATTAAGTACTTAATTGATTTGTCTTTTTAAATATGAGGTATTTAAGATGTAAATAGACCATTGATATATTAAATGGACATTGTTGGACATCCATGATAAGCTTAAATGTTTATTATACTAAGGTTAATTTGGTAAAAAGGACATTATAATGTTTATAATAAAATAAAACATGTTTTTGGATGAATCATTCATCCTTATTGCCGAAAATCACAAGAAAAATAAAAGAGAAAAGCTTACCTAGGGTTCGGCCCTTGTTCATCTTGATTAAGGTATGAATTTTCATTCGTTTTTTTATAATTTCTACGTTTCTGTGATCATTGCTTCGTGTTCTTCAAAGCCCATGTCTGAATTTCTATTTCTGTTAAAGTTTTTAATGAAATGCCATTGTTGATATCATGATTTTTGTGATGTTTTTGGATGAATTATGAAGGCTTGGTAGATGGATTATAAGTTTTGTCTTTGAGTTTTGATGTAATAGAGTCATTTGAACTAATTTGTGAAAATAGGGTTTTGAAGGACTAAATTATGAATTAAATATGTTATTTGGGCTTGTATAGAAGCCATGTATATTTAGCCAAGATATAGTCTTGGTGAATTTTGCATATTTGTGATTTTGTGGAAAATAGACTAAATTGTTAAAGTGTGAAATTGTAAGGGCTAAAATGAAAAGTTCCCTATAAATTGAATATAATAAATGATTGAATGGTTGAAATTATATTGTATTGGATCAATAACAAAGAAAATCGGACTTAGATCGGGGGAAGTCCAAATTTGTCGAATAGTTGACTCGTTCCGTCCGAAATCCGTCCAAGGTAAGTCAAATTAAAATTACGTGTTAATTGAAATAAATTCTACATATATAAACTGTAATCCGTATTGAATGGCCTTGAGTGCCAGATAAATATATTTGGAGTAAAGTATGATAATATGTTAGTATTAGAAAAGCTCTGTATGTTTCTAAGAAAAGTTGACATCTGTCTGAGACATTGTGTAAGACCGTGTCTGGGACACAAGCCTCGATTGAGATTTACGTATAAGACCATGTCTGAGACATCGGCATCATATCTGATTTCGTGTAAGACCCTATCTGGGACAGAGGCATCGATATTGAATTACATGTAAGACCACGTCCGGGACGTCCGTATTGTACTTGTTTATGAGCATCTATATCGTTTTTGACCCGTCTGATGATAGCATATGAAATCTGAGATTGAGTATATAAAATGTATAACCTATGCAGGTACGTTTGTATCGTACTAAATTTCTGAATATGAAAAACTCTGTCTCTGTGAAATATGTATGGAAATGAAGCATGGCATATATGCAAACAAAGGAGCATGGTTAAGTTTATGAATTATTCTATGAAATGGTTATGAATCTTTATGGTTGAATTGTACTTATATGCTTTAGTAATTAGACCAATTGTATTTGGCTTACTAAGCTCTTTGTAGCTTACTCTGTGTGTTTACTATCTGTTTTACAGTTATCGTAGCTACTGCAGGCTCGGGGATAGTCGAGGATCATCACCACACTATCGATCTCATTTTGGTACTTTTGAAAGTGTATATATTTTAAAGTATGTCATGTATAGGCTAGAAGGTCTATGTATATAAGTTTTGATGTATATATTATGCCATGGGAGTTGGCTAGCAAATGAAATGTTGTATATAGTTTTGGTATTTGGTTGATGGTGCCAAATGATGTATGGTTGTAGTGTTTTATGAGCTAATATGTTTTTGTTATAATGAAGTATGTTTTGAGCATGGAATTGGTTGGAAATTTTGGTATGAATGTTGTATATTATTGCTTGTAGGATTGGACCCAAAAAAGGTGGCAAATTTGGCTTAAACCAAGCTTGCTTGGTGCCACACGGTCAGGGGACACGGGCGTGACTTGTGGCCGTGTAAGAAAAGCAATATTCTCCTAAGAACCAAAGGGTTTTGACACACGGGCGTGTCACATGGCCGTGGGCTAAAGTCAGTAGCTAGCTAAGTATCACACGGCCATAGTACACGGGCATGCCTATTGGTCGTGTGAAAAAGTCAGTATAGGACCTATTTTTTGGCACGGCTGGTTCACATGGGCGTGTCTAGTACCAGTGTATGACACACGGCCTAGTCGCACGGGCGTGTGACTTTAACAGTTTGAAAGAATTGGTTAAGTTCTAAAAATTCTGAATGGGTTCGATTTAGTTCCGACCTTTCCTTAAATGTACGTTCTAGGTCTCGTAGACTATATTTAGTGATGATTGCTTATGAAATGATGTTAAATAATATCTGTGATTCTAAATTTGGTCCGAAATGTTCTATCTGTTTGGTAATGCCTCGTAACCTTAATCTAATACCGGTTACGGGTTAGGGGTGTTACAACTATCAATTTACATAATTCAAATTTTACATTTTAAATATTCTAAAATAGTTTCACTTAACTTACAATATATAATTTTACAACATGGACAACTTTTTCAATACTAAAAAAAATTTAAACGATTTTGTTCAAGACCGACATCATTGTTTCTTACAATTTGAAAAATAAATTGTTTAATCGCAACAGAAGCGACTTTCTTGGTGCTATTATCTTGTAGCTTGGATGCTGCCAATATTGATGATCTCACTCGTGCGGTTCAATTTGAGATTCATTGAAACCTTCAAACATCCCGTTGACCTAAGAAATCTCAAATAATTCACCCATTGGCTGCATAACCAATTTGAGCCCATTATCGTCTTACTACATCCAATGGAAAAACTTACATAACCAATTTGAACTCGTTACCTAATAAATTACTGGCAACAAAAAATAACCATTAAATTTACCGCTATTAGAGCTCCACCAGATTATCGTTACATAAAACATACCTTCAAATTAAAAAATTTACTAAATAAGCAAAAACATAAATATATAAAAAGAAAATGCTCATCATCTCTCTTCCATTCATTTTCTAACAAAATATAAGCAAAAAAAAAATTTCCTTCAAAACTCAGATTGATTTGCCATTGGGGGTTATATATATCAATTTGGTCATGCCAAAGAGAATGGCTCCACCAGATAAAATATTATTTTTTATTTTTTATATTTAAATTTAAATAAAACATTTAAAAAAAATTAAAAAAAGGTATAGTGAACTGGTGGTGCCATTTAGAATGTCTCAACCAATAAGAAAATATTTAAAAAAAAAAGAGACGCTGACACATTGAAAATGAGTGGCGCCAAACTCTTTGGCTCCACCAAAAATTAGATTTTTTACCCTGTTTGCTAACATGGCATATTGGTGGCACCAAATTCTTTGGCCCCACCAACTTTTATTGTAGCGTTCAGGTCATTTCGTGTATAATCAGAAAAGTAAGTCATATTCGTAATTAATCAAATTTTTAGGGTCAATTTTATAAATAAAAAAAGCCTAATCTACAGTCCACACGTCATTTAAATCTTTTTCGGAAAAAGTTAATTTTTAAACTTTTTAAAGCATATCCAAAAGAAAACTATTGGTTAAATTCTGCTATTAAATTTTGTATTTTGTGTAAGTTGTAGATTTAGCACTTATATATTAATTTAGTCAATATTATCCATATAGTCTAATTTGATTATTCTTAGTCACTATATTTTTTTAATTTCAAAACTTCAATATCAATGCAAACGGCCATCGTTAAATGTATTAACTGATTTTTTATAAGTAATATATGAGAATAATAAACTTATATAGCGTAACATATTTTGACATATCAAATTTTAAAAATAACAATACTTAATGAATTTAATAGTTATCATTTGGCTGGAACTAAAATTTTTAAATTCTAAAAATAAAGATACTAAAAAAATGACCAAATTAAAATACAGATACTAATTTGAGTCTAGAATGAATTATAAAAAGATTTCGCCATTAATTTTTAAATTATAAAATATTAAAAGTGGTGATTGTATTTTTAGATACGAATGAATGATGTAAAATTTAATTACGAATGATAATTAGTTTTTAAAAAAAAAAGTTGGATCACACAAAAATATTTAAAATATTTAAATATCAAGGGGATGATAAAAATGGATCACACTTCCATTTTTATAATTAATAATTGTCACAATAACAGTAATTTCTTATAATTAATTTAAAAAAAATCCTTATAATCTCTGGAGTCAGATTAATTGGTGATAAAAACTCAAGCAATTCTTGTGGTTCAGATTTTCAAGGCTACCAACATTTTAATTCTTTTAAGATGAAAGAAAACATAGAAATAGGAAAAAGAGATAAGGCATTGGCTCTGACTGTTGGAGAGGCTTTGGAACAAAAAGAAAAATGAAAGCCACACTTCCCACACCCCATCTCCGGTCTTTCCCTTCTCCAACCCCACTTTCTTTCAAACTCTCCTTCGCATTCCCTGAAACCAGAAGGAAATCACTAAGCATCAGCTCTACTCCGAAGGGAACACCATCTCCTTCTTTGGCTTACGTGCCACTGAGGGTGAGTGCCAGTTCTCAAGCCGCTGCTGCACCTACTGTCAATTTGACGGCAATTCCCACCGAAATGAAGGCTTGGGTGTACGGGGAATATGGAGGTGTTGATGTGTTGAAGTTGGATGATAAAGTGAGCGTTCCAGAAGTGAAGGAAGATGAGGTTTTGATAAAAGTGGCTGCTGCTGCCCTTAACCCCGTTGATGCCAAGCGAAGGCAGGGCAAGTTTAAGGCTACCGATTCTCCTCTTCCGGTATTTTTCTCCCTTTTCTCTGCTTACTTAACTTGCATGCAACTTATGTCTTGTAATGATTAAAAGTCGATACTGTTCTGTAGCTTTCATAGCTCAGTTGGTTAGAGCACCCGTTCAGTAAGCGGGAGGTCTTGAGTTCGACTCTCAATGAAAGCATTTTTTGAGTCCTGGTGTGCTCATATTCCAACTATGAACCAAATATTTCTTTTACATGTAAAATTATTGCTGCTTTGCTGGTCTAACTTGTTTTTATTAACATGTAAAATGTGGAATTATCATTTAACTTGGTTCCCCTGTAGACTGTTCCAGGCTATGATGTAGCGGGAGTGGTGGTGAAAGTTGGAAGTCAAGTGAAGGAGCTAAAGGAAGGAGATGAAGTGTATGGAAACATAAATGAGAAAGCATTAGAAGGGCCGAGACAGTTCGGTTCCCTTGCTCAGTACACTGCTGTTGAAGAGAAGCTGTTGGCTTTAAAGCCCAAGAATCTAGATTTTTCCCAAGCTGCTGGTCTCCCTCTTGCTATCGAAACCGCCTACGAGGGTCTTGAGCGGACCGGCTTTTCATCCGGGAAATCCATCCTTGTTTTGAATGGTTCTGGTGGTGTTGGAAGCTTAGTTATTCAGGTATGGCATCCCTTCTTCATTTCAAACTTGGCCTGCCTTGGGATAAAAGAAATTTCAGTTTTGTGATTTATGGCAAATTCCGTTTCGAATATCAAGGATGAATGTTTTTACACTGCCGTGGGATAAAAGATAATTCATGCTTCAAGTTACTAGCTTCTTACACTATGCCTCCTGCATTCTAGTGTTTTTACAGTAATCTTCTTCCCATTTACACAGTTAGCAAAACAAGTATTCGGTGCTTCAAAAGTTGCGGCCACTTCCAGTACTGGAAAACTGGAGTTACTGAAGAGCTTAGGTGCCGATTTGGCTATTGATTACACAAAGGAGAACTTTGAAGATTTGCCAGAAAAATTCGATGTAGTCTTTGATGCCATTGGTAAGATTCCAATGTTCTTTCTAGATGTGTGTTATCATTACTTTCAGTCATTGGGGACCCTTTGAAAATATAATGAGGATATACTTGATTACTTGAGTGTGAAACAAGTGTCCTGAACTTCGTTTTTTGCATTGCATGCCTAAACCGAACTCGAATTTGTTTCTTGTGTTTCAATTTAGGGCTCTGAGATTTTCGGGTATCGGTTTCCGTACTTGATTGTTTCCATCTTTGGTTACAGGACAATGTGATAGGGCTGTGAAGGCAGTGAAAGAAGGCGGCAGCGTCGTGGCCTTAACCGGTGCTGTGACACCGCCCGGTTTTAGGTTTGTTGTTACTTCTAAGGGAGAGGTTCTTAAGAAGCTAAATTCATATTTAGAGAGTGGGAAAGTGAAGCCGGTTGTTGATCCCCGGGGACCATTCCCATTTACTCAAGTTGACGAGGCTTTCTCATACATTGAAACAAATCGAGCGACTGGAAAGGTAGTTATACACCCAATTCCATAACTCAGGTAGAACAGAGAAAGGGAAACAGCCATTTTCTATTGCAAGCTGCAAACCCCTAACTAGTTTTAGAACCAAAACGCTAATGTATATGAATGAATGCGACGTTATTAAGAGAATCACAAGCTACTTTCCGCATGTCTTCTTCCGTCAATTTGTTGTTATGATTGAAGAATGAAGTCTAGTAAGGCTTCATTTCTATATCCAAATAAAATGTGACAATGCATGCAAATGGAGGGAGGCCTTTGGTTTTGATATAAAATAAAATGCCTTCATGAAATTAGCTAGTCGGTAAAAGTGTACTATGTAGGTTCTTGTGTTAAGAGTTAAATTACATTTTGCTCTTTTTATTTAAAAATGAATAAATTAATCATTATATGTTAGATTAAAAAAACAAACTGTTTCTTTCTTTAAAAATTTCATCCATTTTTATTATTAAAAACTGTTATGGATGATAGAATAAGTAGATAATTACACATGGTATCTCACATGTACCTTGCTTTGATATATAGGGATTAATTTTTAACAACAGAAATTAATAGAATTTTTAATAGAAATACTAGTTTACTCTTTGATACTAATTTATCCATATTATTAGTAGATTGAATAAAATGTAATCCAATTCTTAGTACAAGTTCATGATATCTTAAGTAGTCTTATGCTCAAGCTAAAGAAACGATTTGTTAAGAGTTTGTATAACCTGAAACCCGTCACTCATTAAAAAAATAAATGCAATAGTAAAATAAGAGAATTTGTGGGTACGGACCATACTGTACAAATAAAATTAATATAAAATTACACTTCTTCTATTTGACATTAATTAAAATAAGATTTCTAATATAATCGAAATAATTTGTATGTCTTATTATTTTACAATTATTCTAAGTTATTATCAATGTCTATTATAACGCGATTAAATAACTAAACAAATATCTTCATGAATCGAATATCTTCGCAATATCAACAGCCCAAAATTTCTGGATATCCCCATGAGTGACATATATGATAGTTTGATGGTAGAATGAAAGATGAACATATGTGCCGAGTAAGGGGGGGTTGGCCACCTACCCCTCAGTCACCTTATCGATGTTGGATAATGAAGGATGATTAAGGTGGTTGTAGAACATGCCAAATGGCAAGGTTACAACCCCAGAGAGTGAGAAAGAATATGGTTATGGTTATGGGTTGGGTCACATCCAGAATAAATTCGTGTCTATTCGGCAGTTGGTAGCAATTAGCATGTGTCATTACATATAGGGACCTTAGCTTTGTGGTCCAACAAATGTGTGGAAACAAATTCAACAACACAAATGCAAATGTTTTGGTTAAAGTCAGCTATTAGTATCTCTATTTTATAAAAATCCCCCTATACTTTCAATTTAGTTAATTTTAGTTTATTTATTTTTCGAGTTTTAAAATTTTAATTCTAATCCAAACAATAACTATTAAATTTATTTGTTTAAATGCAATTATTAGTCTTGTATTAACATATAATTGCAGATTTAATCCATATTTTTCAATTGAATCATTCTAAGTTGCGAATTTTGAAATTTTAGTCATAAAGCAAATGATATCAGTAATCCATTAACTTAATCTTTAGTCAATAATATATGTAAATAACAAGCTAACATAGTATTACACAAATGATAATATGTTTGGAGCATTAGATATTGAAAATAACAAAACTTAACTAAATGAATATAATAATCATCATTTTGCAATGACCGAAATTTTAAAATTTAAAAAGTAAAGAAACTAAAAATGATTAAATTAAAATACAATGACTAAATCCACAACTTTGACAGAACATAAAAATTAATAGCAAAATTTAACTCAAATATATTTTCTCTCTTTTTTGGTGGTAGTGATTTAGGGATATCCCATACTTACGTACCATAAAAGTGTTATTTAAAATATTAAAGAAGATTATTTTTGTATATTATATATTAATATAAACTTTAAACCACAAAATAGTACTTCATTTTTTTAAAAAAAAATCAATACTTAACTTGTGTGGTTTTGAACCCTAATATATAAAATTTTGAAGGAATTTAATATCACAACTTAAATAAGCATTAATTTAATCAATAATATTAAGATTATATAAGTACTAAGATATTTGCCTATTTATTAATTTTAAATTTTTTAATATTTCATTATTTTAAATACAGTATACTTACAAATATAATATAAATATATATTCAAATAAACTACAACAAAAATCTTATCAACTTTTATAGTTGTGCCAAATTTGAGCACATTGATAGAAATTGAGCTTCCAAACTCAATATAAACAAATTTATCATCTGAATATCATATAATTATTTTAAATTAAATAACATAGACTCTGTTTTTTTTATTGAAAATGATTTTCAAGAAATATTTTCTGCATTTTCCTATATGTATTTCATGGATAACAGTTTAGTCAACGGAAAATGACTCACAAGTCAAGTCAATGGAAAATAAATCATTTTTCCTATAAAAAGGACTTAAACGTGATTTTGTTTTTATATAAAAATTAACTTAAGCCAAGCTTAATATTATTATATTAATAATATTTTTATTTTTTAAAATATATAAAATTAATAAAATATTAATATAAAAAATTATAATTTTCAATATTATTAAACAAACATATTTAATTATCTATATTTAATCATATAATAAATTATATTAATAATTTATTATTTTAATAAATTATTTAATGTTTTAATTTTATTTTAATAATAAATTTTAAAAATAATCATTTTAAATAATATTCATCACATATAAATGTAAATTTTCAATACTAATATTTTAATAATAAATATTCGTTAAAATTATAAATATATTAATAATAAATGTTTTATAGTATAAAGGTTAAAATATGGCATAATTTTATGTATTCTTCACAAATTTAGAATTTAGTCTCTGTACTTTTATTTTCAAGAATTTAGTCCCTCTACTTTTTAGATTTAAAAATTAAGTCCAATTGTTAACATTGTTTTTTTTTTTTGTCAATTTTGTTGATGCCACAATTTTAAATAAAAAATACTTGGTATTTATGTAACTAAAAAATAACATTATAATGAACATAAATGTAATAAAATGTAACAAAATATTTTTAATAATGCTAACAGTTGAATCTGAATTTTGATATTTAAAAAGTAGGACTAACCCATAAATAAAAGTATATAGACTAAATTTTAAATTTACGAAGAGCATAATGACTTGTGACATCTAGAATAAAAATATGAATATTTTAATTATATAAATATGAGTTTTTGTTTAAATAATGCTTAGCTACATTTTTCCCTTACAACTCTAATGTGTCAATATGTATTATTATATGTCTGATATATGTTATTTAAATTAAGTTTTAATTAAGCATTATTTTTATTAAATTTATATATTGCATTGATTATTATAAAATATTTTCTTATTATAAAATAAATATAGTTTGTTAAAAGGAAATTGCAGTATAATATTTTATAAAAAATATTTTTATGCCGTGTTTTTTTACAAAAAAAATAATATAAAATATAAACTCAATTAAACAATGAAAAAAAATCTCAAATGTATATTTATTTCATTGAAAATTTTTATGAAATATTTTCAAAAAATCCGTAGAACAACAAAAAAAATATTTTACATAGATTCGTTTAAATACAAAAAAAATATTAAGTCAAGAAATAATTTTCTAAAAATAATTTTGTAGTAATACAAATGGAAGTTTAAATTCAATACTTAAATTTCTTATCGCAACTTAAGTTGATTTCATTCTTAAAATTTGAATCAACACAAATTGAAAAAAACCCTACTCCGTTAAGCTCAAGATTTTCCTTCTAGAGTGCAAATTAAACAACACTTTCTTTTGAACACTTTTTCTTTTTTCACACAGAAAATTATTAAAATGAACCAAGATAGGAACTCCAGCACTACTTTTATTCTCTGAAATTAGCAATGACGATGAAGAAACATAAAAGCTGAAGGCAGGCCTTTAGTTTGACTAGAAGCAAATAGAAGAGCTTTGATTAGTCGAAAAAAATGCTGCATGCATCCTCATATTGCTAAAGTGGGTGAAATCTTGAAATCCAGATTCCACAGGTCAAACTTCCCATTCACGAAATCGTAATGTGCACCTTTCAGGGCCACTGTTTTCTTCACCACTGCTTCTCTCACAAACGGATACGTCAATAGGTTCCCCAGTGATACATTCACTGCCTCCTGCATTTTTTGGTTAATTTAATTCACAACATTATCACATACTTAACGTTTTATTCTACACTAAACAAAAAATGTACATAACCTTCTCGCAGTTGGTGCATTGCTCCGAGAAACTTAGCTCATTCTGTTCTGATTTCACTTTGGTCTTTGCTGGTGTACAGATGCTAACCCATTGTTCTATGAAATCACTGCATCACATAAATTAATAAGACCCAAAGTTCATCTTACCCAAATTTGGAATAAGATTATATATATAGGATCATATAATTGCTATAAATGAATCCCAATGTCTTTGCATTTTATACCTGATTGGTAAAAAATGACAAGGAATCTACATTTACTTTGACATGTTCCAGGATCTAAAAGCTTGAATATTAGAGCTTCATTTTTTACAAAACTTTATTCCCTTCCTTTATTCCCCTTTATAGGTGATATAATATATATAGCGAGAGAGAGAGAGAGAGACAGAGAGAACTTCTCACTTCTCACTTATCAGCTTATCAGCTTATTATATTAGTTATTGATAAGTCACTAAATTATATAGATTCCGAGAGTGAAACACCAAATAAAACACTGAAATACCTTTTCACTATTTAATCTTAAAAAGTAAATGGCGGCACTTGCAACATTTAAACAGAGAGTTGTAAAGTATGGCTATAAATATATGGTTTGTATTAATTATATGCCACAATACCTAGCAGTGGTCCCGTCGTCTGGGATGGACATAAGCCCTTTGATACCTCCACAGCAACTGTGTCCAATAACCACTATATTCTCCACCTGTAATTAAAACCAACCACATCCAATTCCAAAAAGCATAAAAAGTAAGATGGCAAAAGAGAACTTGACTCCACTAACAAATTACTGTTTCTTTATTACATTTCAAAAGTTGAGCTTTGATAAACTATACAGTATTTCAATACTTGAAAGTTAATCGTATTTAACATCTATATCCAACACATAAATATAAAAAGGACACTCATGTTGGATATAAAAAGTGGTTAGAGATCATGTTGCCCCCATCAATGAGTCAACATCCACATCATTAAAAAAAAAAACTAAGGAAAATGTACTTATAAGACTAGTGTATTGATTATTTAATTCACCTTCAGATGCAGGACAGCGTATTCGATGGCCGCCCCAGCTCCAGAGTATTTTTTCTGCAGTGAATAAATTAAAGCAAATCAAAACATAAAATTTTGGATGTCATCGTTTGAATAAACTGGGGGAGGTGGCATCAAAGTCCAAATGGCGAGAAGAAATAAAGTGAAATCGGTAATCAGGGTTACCTTGTCATAGGGCGGGACCATGCTGGCAATGTTACGGACGATAAAAGCCTCCCCTGGTTGGAAATTCAGGATGTGGGAGGGGCACACCCGGGAGTCGGAGCATGCAAATACCAAGAACTACACAATTTTTTTCAATAAACAAACAAACGACTTTGTTAGGAATTTTTTTAATATATTTGTACAATTACAATCAAAATAATTACTCTCCACCATTCATTCTGCTCTATAATCATTCATTCTTTTTGCTACTCCCCACCATTCAAAAAGTGGTGCAAATAATAGCCATACACGTCCCATTTCGTCAAGCAATGCACGCAATTATAGCACAGAAGCGTTTATTTCGTTGAATTATTAAGCATATTCTTCGTTCAAACTTGCATTTTTTTCAAAGTATCTTCGTTCAAACTTAAAAACTTCAAAAATGGACCAATTTCTACGACCCCAAAAAAGACCAATTTCTGATAATAAAAACAAACAACGAATCTCAGGATTTAACATGTGAAATAATACGAATCTTGTCTGAAATTATCAGTAAATTATGTACGAGAAGAAAAAAACAAAGCTGCCCAAGTATGATAAGAACAGAACGAACCTTAGGACTTTGCCCTTTGGCAAGTGCACCGTACAGATCAGGATTTTTGCTGGAAAAAATTGGAGGCAAAAGAAAAAAGAAAAGAAAACAAGACAAACAGATTAAAGTTAAGCTAATTATTATGCAAAATAAAAAGGTCCACGGGAATCTGAAGCCAGCCAACATCAAAATTCAACCACATTTTTTTCCCTTTTCTGCAATTAATAATTCATGTGCTGTCACCTTTCCAAATCCATTTTCTTTATTATATTTTAAAACAAAAATAGTAATAACAATTCTCTTTCCTTTTTTTTTTTGGAAAGCCATGAAAAACGCTTTGTTAAATTGGAAAGATAATTGGGCACGCGACATGAAAGGGCAAAAAAAAAAAAAAGAGAGAGCAGTGACGTACTCAAATTTTTCTTTCTTGAAGTGAAGGAAACCGGTCTCGAGCCGCTTGACCGGGTCGAACTGAGTGGACTCGGCAGCTGCCTCTAACTCGTCTGTTATCTGCTTGATTTTTGCGGCGGCGACACTCCCGAGATCAGCTTTGTCACTGCAACCGAGGACGAAGCCATTATCATCAAATAAAAACCGTTATGGTGTTTTACAGTTCAGCTGGGCCCCAATTGGGTACAAGGTAAATGAAAAACACGGTTTACTATGAGTCAAAACAAACGGATAAGAACGGCAACTGAATTATTGGTGAAAATGAAATTATGGCTTTCCGATTTTTAAGGTTCGGAGATCGGAGAGAGAAATGTTAAACGTGCAGCACTGTTAAAAATTACCTAAGAAGCTTCGACAAAGCTGCAATGGCTTCCTCGTATGACTCGCTTCCCATATCTTCTTCCTTCTGTTAACTCAAAAGGGAAAAAAAAAACCTCCAACTTAAAACAATTATGAATATTAACCAACATGGTCTACCGAAAGAAAACGTTTAAAAAGAAAGTAAAAGAAAAGCAAATCGGAAGGTGATCTGAATCGGGATCAAAGCAAGAACAAAGATTAAAAAGCTATGAACAGTTTCAAAAGGAAAAAAAAAGAGATATTCAAACTTATGATGAGATTCTTGTTTCTGGTTCTGAATTTGATAATAAAGACTAAAAAAAGCAGAGAATATTTCAACAACCTGACAAGTTGATTATCACTTTTTTTTTTCTTCAAGGAGACATCAACTATTTTCATAGCTTCTGCTACAGATAGGTTGTCTATATTTATACTGGTTTTATTAATTACCACGGTAATTGAAATTAACCTAAGGTTAAATCAAAGTGCAATGATTTAGGTTTTGAAGAAATGGAAGTGTTCCATTACATCGGACAGAGCGGTGGACGCGCTTGTCTTGGTTTTGCTTATGGTAAGCAAAATTTGGCAGCCTACGAGGAGGAAAAGTTACTGTGTTGCGTGGTGTATGAATGATTTAGTGTTGTCCGTTTGATTGGGTTTTCGTTAGTTGATCGGACGGTGCCTGACTTGTTATAGAAAAAGAGGGAAGAGAACATCCTTATCGAAATTAAGAGCTACGGCTACCGGATGTTACGGCGCGCCAAGGCCAATTGGACGACGTGGGAGTGCTGCCACGTGGTGGGATTATCGAGTGTGACGAGAACAAAAATTGATTACTTCCATTGTAATTGTTATTCAATCACTGTATAAAAAATTGATATATGTGAGTTTTGAGATTCGGTGTTTATATTTAAAATTTTTAATTTTATCTTTTATATAATTTATTAAAAATTGATATAAAAATTAAACATGTCTTTAATTAAAATGGTAAAATTAAGATAATAAAGAATATAAAGTTTTGGGTACAAAAATCTTATATTTCTCATTATACTATGTATTTTTTTAAATTTATCAAATATAAAAGATATAAATACCCTAAAATATTTTTCTTTAAATGTGCTTGATTGAAACAAAATTAAAGTTTTATGTATATATTTAAACTACAATCAAAATTTCATGTGTATAATAAATACACCAAAATAAAATTCATGTATCAAATTGTATATTTAGTGAAAGTTTATGTATATTTTTTATATTTATCCTTTAATATTTTTATATAAAGAAGATAAAATTATAAATATTTTTAAGTAATTAAAATAATTTTTACTATATATAATTTAATTTTAATTAATATAAATAAGGAGGAAATTTGAAAAGGCTAAAGCAAAATTTACTAGCTTGTTGGTTTGATTTTTAAAATTAGTTTAAACCCAAAAGCTTATTGCTAAACATTACTTATTGATAAAAACTAGTTGACTTGAATAACTAATTTTATAAAACAATAATAAGCAATGCCTTAATAGATTATAAATCCAAGATGATCCATATCAAACATTACTAATGGAATTTGTTCATCTATCTAATATTATACTTCTCACTAATTCAATAAAAATTACATGTATTTTTTAAAATATAAATAATTAATCGTAAAATATGTTTCATTCTTTTGAGTTTGACCTCTTAATTAATGAATGAAGTAACCAAGTATCACATTACACATCATAATTTTTTCACTAATTTAAATATCAACATATATAATAATTAAAAAATAAATTATTGTCAAAGTAGTGACGACTTACAAGAAAAAAAAAAAGAAAAGAAAAGAGTTATAAAGAAGCGAAATAAAGGGAAGTGGAAGGTTGACTTCTTCCTTAAACTGCTTCATTTTCAGATTTTCCTTTTTCTTTTTAAAAACTTTTGCCTTTAAAATTCAATGGTTTTCTTGCTCTGACATAAATCTAAATGAGTCTTGTTTCGCGTGCCCGAAGGTAAAAGAACAAAGAGACGCCTGTCCGCTACTACGATCGCGCTTGCTGGTAGTCTCCAGTCCACACGTCACTTAAATCCTTTCCGGAAAAAGTTCAATTTTTAAACTTTTTAAAACATATCAAAAGAAAATTATTGATTTAATCCTGCTATTAAATTTTTTATATTGTGTAATTATATTTTAATTTAATTATTTTTATTTATATACTCTAATTTATTTATTTTTAGTCAATATATTTTTTGAATTTTGAAATTTCATTATCAATACAAACATTATCCTTAAATCTATTAATTAATTTTTTATTAGTAATATATAAAAATAACAAACTGACATAACATTATATATATGATTATATGTTTGACGTATCAAATTTTAAAAATAATATTACTTTGAATTTAATAGTTATCATCCAATTGGATTTTGGACTAAAATTTTCAAATTATAAAAATAAAAAAACTGAAAATGACCAAATTAAAATACAAATATTAAATTTATAACTAATGTAAAATATAAAATCTAATAATGGCCAAAATTATTTGACTCTAGAATGAATTATAAAAAAAATACTAAAAAGTGGTGATTGTATTTTTATATATGAATGAATGATGTAAAATTTAATTACTAATGATAATTAGTTTTTAAAAAAGTTGGGTCACACAAAAATATTTAAATGATAGTTTGGATCAAGGGAATTAATTATGTCTAGTCGGTTTCATTCGCACTAGGCATTAATCTCGATTTTTTATTTTCAAGAAGGTAGTGATTTTATTTTTAAAATCTAAATTTTAAGATAAATTATTATTATTTTATTAAATTAGTTGATTCTGATATTTTAAAATTAAAAAATATTTCATTTGTAGTAATAAATTAAAAATTAAATTTAAAATTTATGAGATATTTCAACCTCGAGATTATTACAAAGTTGTGTGCTAACTACCCCAATGGATTGTATTGAGACCTTGATGTTATAACTCTCCGACACCCACTACATACAAGTGGGAGTGACGGAGGAATATAATTAATGAACACAATTCTGAGCCATACACCTACTCACCTTCAATTAAATCACAACTCCATCATCCCCACTGCATCTATGTTTCTCTTCTACCCCCATTTAGTGGCCTAAAATTTTCAAGTCTTTTTCGGTTCAATATTTTAATTTTGACCATTTCTTGTGTACCTCATTACCCTTTCAGAACCAGTGAAGCCCACAAACTTTGGGTTTGGAACATTTAGATAATTAAGGGTTTCGATTTTAATAAATATATATATATTTGAATTCACTTGGCAGTCATTGACTTTATTATAATTGTATGCAAATTTAGATTTTCTTAATTAAAAAAGTTGAAATAATTGAAATAAAGGATATATAAAGAAAGGCTAGATGAGCTGTATAAGGTTTCTATATATAAAATTATAAATAGTTTTTTTATATGTTTACCAGCTCGTACAGTTGTACTTAAAAAGTTTTTAGGTCTTAACTTTCTTGCTTATTAAGACATTGGTATCATAATTAATTTACATTATTATATTGCACCCAAAATGAAATGAAAAGTAGCACCAAATTGAACTTTATTTTATTTTATTTTCGCAATTGGTAAAAAAACAAAAACAGAAAGGACCGTATTCTAAATTATCTTACCGAGACCTTTGCCGAACAACATAACATCATGCACTTTTTAAATTTTGTAGCCATGCTTCAATTCACCCTGTAAAGCATAACATTAATTATATTTACCCAAAACTAATAGAATTAAAAAAAAAGAAGAAGAAGAAGAAGAAATTACAATATTGATATATAAGATAGGGTTATGCGACAAAAAACTGAAATAAAGATTTCAATTCACATTTATTTACTCCATAAAATTTGATGTTCTGTTTACTTTAATCTATTTATGGAAGTTTGGAAGGAACCTTCAAGTCTAAATACAACTAACCCGACCACCTCTTTTCCAAAACATAGGTATATACTTGTTCTTCAAATTTTAAAAAATAAAATAAACAATACCATTTGATGCAGTCCAAATGACATTAAAAGAGAAGTGAAGAGAGAAAATATATAATAAAAAAAAATACTAACTTGTAAGAGTTGACAGTGAGGTGAGGAAGAATGGCGTTTGGTTTCCTGGAAAAAGCAGGTAGAATGGCGTTTGCGTAGTGAAAGTAGGCAGGGTAAGACAAAGCGGTGGAATGTACATTATATAAATCTACATATGGGATGGTTAAGAAATGAATGGGCATTGGATAAAGAAAGTGAAATGTGAGACAACAAGGGCTTTATCCCTTCTATTGTGTAAAAAATATAAAGGATTAGAAAGGAATGTAGAGAAATGGATGGTAGGAAGTTGATGGTTGGTCAATCTAATCCTGAAAACACAAATCTCAGGTGAATAGGCAGCCACCGATTCCCCATCTATCCCGCTGATTCACTTTCACCATAACATGCTTCAATATCACTAACGTTGATTCCGACTATCTTCTCATATATCAAATATTTATCAAATCTAGATATATGATATTTTTAAACGCTTACATCGGATGAAAAATCACTTTATCTCCTCATTTGTTTGTTTGTTTTTTAAATTTTGTTAATTAATATATTTTTATTTTAAGTTAATTAATCTGAAATAGTATTAGTCAAAATTGTTCACCATAATAATTGTTATACACCAACTTAAAGCCTAGATAAGATTCAGATCGCTCATCCGCGACTCAATTAGGCCCCGCCAGATGGATGTGCGCGAGACGTACAAGGAGAGGACAGTCAAAGGAGCTCGCGGTTAGAGGTGATCGTGGGTTGGGCTGGGCCCAGACAAAAACTTAGGCCCGGGCCAAGCCCGATCCGAAATATAGGTCTGGAAATTTGTCCAAACCTAGCCCAAAATAAAATTGCTAAGGCCGAGCCTAGCCCGGCCCATAATACTTTTTTTAGCTTATTTGATTAAATAAAAATTTTAAAATATAATAAATCAAATACATTTAAAACATAAAAACAAATATTAAAACAAGAAACAAATAAAAAAATAAGACTAAAATAATTCTTAAAACGATACACAAATTGAAAATATAATATAAAGTGGTTATATTAAAATTGAAAATAAAAAAGTAAATATGATTAAAAAAATTTTAAAAAATTATTTAGTATATAATTTGGGCCAGGGCCAAAAAAGTTTTACTCGAGGCCTGGCCTGTTTTCTAAACGAGCCTTTTTTTTTGCCCAAACCCATATTTTGACCTATATTTTTACCCGAGCCCTCTCATCTTTCAAGCAGGCCTTCAGGCCGGGCTGGGTAGCCCAACCCATGATCACCTCTACTCGCGGTATCAGCTCGCACGAGCCAAGGAGAGTTCACAGTCTCATTTCGCATATACCCAAGGAGTTAGCATGTAGAGGGCCGCAAGGTCTAGCAGACGACCCAGAATTATACACGTGTTCAACATACTTGAGACCTGCTCAGAATGTCAGTCCTATGAATAGTGGGATCAAGTTTATGAACAGTAAAGTCAAATCATAAACAATGATAATATATATAAATACCTGAATGTTTCCTTTAATAAGGCACGCAGAGAATTACTCAACAGTAATAAATTTTAAATCGGAATCAAAATAACAATGAATTTTTTTAAAATTTTTTTAAAATCTTTTTAGTGATATGTTAGTTATTAATCGAATGAAAATTTTAAAATGAAAATCTTAGTTTTAATTGAATAACTTAAATCATGGTGAAAATGTGATTTTATATGAATATAAAAATATAATTTTAAAATTAATTGAATTGATATTAATATTATTATTAATATAAAAAGATGTCGATTCAAAATAATAATAAAAATATATTTTTTTTTATAAATTGGTTGTTTGATGTATCCAAAAGAAGGATTTTGCCACAGTTTACAACTATAATTGTAGCAATTCAGTTTCAAAGTTATTTAATCCATGCTATACAAGCCCTATCATTTACCAAGTCCCATATCCTTTTTTTTCCCCTTAAAAAACCTGAAACAAGGTATTCGGGAAGCAGAAGCCATTGCAAGAGAAAAACCCACTCCATGGGAAGAGAAGAAATCCAATTTGAAAGCAGAACTGCTCATGGATTAGATCATCTATCTAGATTCAAATATTCGTCTAAAAAATGAGAGACTTTAAATAAAAATATGATATTCAAAAAATGAGTTTTGATAAATTTTAAGCCCTGTTTTCTATATGGGTTGGGCATTGGGTAATTTTTTTTACCCAAGCCCGTCTCAACCTAGATTGGCCCAACTATATTATGTTGTAAAAAATAATTATATTAATTATATAAATTTTTATTAAATTACTAACCCAATAACAATTAGACTAATTACTCAAAACCTAAAAAAAACTTACCTATAACACCCTCGCCCGATTCGATTGTTGGGCCTGAGCTACAGGATGCTACATTCAATGCCGGAGCAATTACAATCAAATCACAATAAAATAATCATTAGCACATGCAATTAGGCGTCAATCATGTTCAAATCATATTAAACAAGAAATTACGAGTCTTAATCGAGGTTACAAAAACTCTTTTGTCAATCCAAAAATGAAATAGGACCAAATTGTAATGTTTTAAAAATTCAGAGCCGACGTCGTGATGCCATCTCCTCCAAGTCATGACATCGAAAAACCAGTATGTCATGTCTCGACATGACTCATTGTTGGTCGACGTTGCGACAAGGAATGTTTGCTCGTCAAGACGAGGACCCTATATTTGGTAAAAATGAATCATTTGGTACCTATTTCAAACTTCCAAACAAAACTTACAACATTTGCATCAAATACCACTCAATCCAAAACATACCTAAAACCGTACCAATCAAGTTTAAACACTCAAATTCAATTTCTTAACAAGATATTCAATACATTCTCACTAATTGAACTTAAGCATTTCAATACTATTAGACATATCAACCAAAAAATTAAAATAAAATTAGGTGTTCCAAAGTAACATATCCTCAAGCCTCACTAGATTAGATAGATCATGAAAACCAAGCTAAAGATAGTCAGAAACAAATAAGCTATTAAAAATAAAACTTTCTAACATATGCAACAATCAAGTGAAGAAGTAGTCACACTTTTCACTTTGCTTTCGGTTTATGGCATTAAATTGTCTGTACACATTGTTGCCCTTAGCAACACAAACCTAACATAATAAACAACACTTTTAGACTTGAATTTCCATTCAACCTAATTAAGAAACCAACCTACATTAAGGTGTATAAATAAAAAAATCCAGTAAAAGAATTACTACCTTGAGATCATCCTCAATCTTTTCCACTTGAGTGTAATTGAAATGGATTATCAAAGAATACATCTGTTTTACGGGAGAGCTTTTTTTTTCTTTTCTGGGTTTTATAAATTTATAGATGTGGAACGCCTCAATTTTAAAAGTTGAAAGTTTTAGTTAGAAAGTTTGAGAATCAATTTGATAGAATTTGTAAATGTGAAAGGTTAAATGTATTAAATTATTTTGAATTAGGATCAAATTGATAGAAATTTGAAGTACTGAGGATTAAATATGTTATTATACTAATTAGAGCATTATCAATCTGACGACATGTGACCTAAATAAGAATAAATTCAAACATTAATGCCTAAGTTAAAAATTTCTAAAATTGAGTAACCAAAACAAGAATACAAACATAATTAGGTGACCATTTATAAAATTTACCCAAAAATTAAACCCACGGTTTTACAAATTGAAATTTAAACACCGACCTTCATATTTAAACCCAAGACCATACCCAAATATATTACACAAGCCTGAACCTAAATTAAGCCCAATACATCCAAATAATTATCTAAACTCAAATTCAAATATAAACAATAAACACAATAGCAAAAAATTAAACCCACCGATTATATAAATTGGAATTTAAACACGATTTGTTTGTATAATAAGTGAGTAGTATTTGTACTTTGGTTTAATTCTATATAATGTTTTCAGAAAAAAAAGTTTTATATAATTTTTTTTGATTAAATCAATTTTTCAATCCAACCAATTGGTAAAATTCAATTTTATGTAGTTGGTTTTATTCTAAAGTCGGCTTGAAAAATTATAAAGTAGATTTTTAATATTTTTTTTAATTGAACCGATGGATTGTTTACCTTTATTTATAATCCATCACTAATTTATCTAGTCATAGTCCATCATAATTCATAATAATTTGGTAAATGTACATTTTTGTAAACCAATAAGTAAATAAAAGAAAATATGAATGCATTATTATGGTATTGCCTAATTAGCCTAGGTTAAAAGAAGATCATAATTTTTGTACTTTATATATTTAGTGAAGATTTTTAAAATTAATATATAATTTATTTTTTTTAGTGAATTATAAGAGAGGGACAGAACCTTAACAATAACATGCTAGATTACACCTGAGATAATAAATATGAAGCCAAAATAATAAAAAGGGAATCAGAAAAAGAAAAATGATGATTGGGCCAATTAGCAATCTTATTTAAAATTAACAGAAGGAAGGCTCGTCAAAAATTCAGCCCAAGTTCCTCCCTACAACATTGAACAATACTGTCATGTCTGATCAAATCTTTGTCCCTGTTCCGCGTCTATGATCCCTGCTTTCTTCCTTGAAATTTCTCACGTATAAAAATTAATTCAAGATTTCTGTTTCCCAGAAGGAACGGTAAGAACTTCTCCTAGTTTTTCTTAAAGTTATTATCATGACCATTATAGTTCATGTAAATTGTTTTGGAATCATCAGTTCATTATGTTCTAAAATGGGTATTCATTTCTTGTTCCCCTTAAATCGTTGGTACTTGTTTAGATCGAAATCGTGGAGATTTCGATATTAGCCTTTGCTCATGCAATGAAATTATATAAACAATGATGATTATATTTGACAAAGGCAATTCAGATTAAGTTGGTTATTGGTTTGAGACTTACATGGGAAGCAATGAAAATATAAAATTGCTTTAAGAGATCTAAAGTTCATAAATTTATTTAGGTTGTTAAAGTTTCAATCTAGAATCACTGAAGCAATGAGGGAGGAACTAGTGGATATGGCTGTTAAGTTTCTATTGCATCCAACTGTCGGAAGAAGTCCGGTCAGCCAGAGGCGCTTGTTTCTTGAGAAAAGAGGCCTTTCAAGTGAAGAGATAGATGAAGCCTTTCGTCGTGTTTCTGTGAGCACATTGACCTTTTTGCTAATTCTATGTAATTTCTTCTTTCCGCTTTTAGATTGTGATAAATTTTTTTTTCTCTATTTTGCAAATTGAAGGATACAAGTTCAAGTTTAACATTTCGACAGGACGTTAACTCAAGTCAACGTAACAAGTGACATATTTTAAGCCTTTTTTACTAATATTTTGAGTGTCTGTCCTTATTATAAAAGATGGCTTAGCTGTTCTGTTGGCATGTTTCATCCATGAAATAATTATAACTTCTTAACAAAGTTCATTAGTGTCGACAACATACATAGTAATTGTATACCCTGGAGTGCCTGATCAAAAACACATTTTGCTTGATGCCTATCGATTATCAAGAACAGATGTGCAATCAAAGCCTTTACATGGTGTTCAGCTACAAGACACGGCACAATCATCCCAACCTCTGGTGGCATCAATTCTTACAGCATCTCGACCATCCTGGTTTTCCTGGTCATATGCTATTTTTTCTATAGTGCTACTTATTTTTTCTGGTGTTGGGACTTCCATGCTCCTAAAGGTAATCAAAACAAGTTTGCTTTAATAGCTTGTGTAAATAAATTCCCTGAATGTTTATTTTCCGTCCTAGCATGTCAGTGTGGTTCATTTGATGGTCTATCGCCTGTTTAGAATTTCTTGTTGCCCAGGTTGAAGTCTTGGATCTGCAAGGTTGTTTTTGAAGAGGACAATGACAAAGGAAGAAAATCAAAACTATGTTTGTCAAAAGAAGCGATCAAATCTGCAAAGGCAGCCGCAACTGCTTCCGTCAATGCTGCAAAAGCAAGTCTGGAAATATTGCAGTCAAAGAAAGATGGTATGTTTTATGCAAAAGATGCTTTGGTCTTTTTCTTGTTCTTGGCAGTTTCTTTCATCTCGCTCGTCCACTTTTGATATTTTGTTCTACTTTTATCCTTAAAATGGCACTAATTTTATCCTTTGTTAGAGGGGAGGCACTTAGACGATTTATTGAGACGATTAGGCTCCCATGTAGCGGAACTGAGGTCAATGAGTATAACAGTACAGAGACTGGAGAGTGATAGGAATGCTTCCCACAAAAACCCGGAACAGTACCTTCAGCACACATCACAGTATGGTAGGCCGTATTGTTTTGTTATGCAACATTTTATTCTCTGTTTATATTTCACTTGTTTTCTTTTTGCTTCATCATCATAAACAAGTTGTAAATGTTTTGATTATCATTTTTGCTGTCTTGTATGTTTCTAACTAATTATTAATCTGTTTTTAATTAATAGTCTTTCCATTTTTACTATTTTTTTCAAAGCTGAAGTACTGAAAATGTCTATCAATTACATTAATACATACCAAATCGTTGGAATAATTATAAGTTTAGGTGCAATATACTCTCTTAAGGTATAATCCTTATTTTTTAGGTGGAGTCCTGTAACTAATGTATCATATGGCTTCTCATTAGGAGCTTTGTGACTCCTCTTTGGTATTTAAATCCACTGTCCGTAGGATTTGTTACGAGTTCAATAAATAGCATGTCTTTTTCTCGGAAATCCTCTTGTCTAATAACTGAGCTGTCTGAAATCTTATTGATTACTTGTATTTCATCTCAAGGATTTAAGAATGTATTGCAGACCGTCTCAGTAGCTTTTTATTATTGTATTACATTATTGCCGGTTGTTTAACATGGCAGGAATAAAACTAAAGCATGTATTATGCCACTTGAAATTCAATGTAATCGAAAGTTTGTAAGTAGCATGAAAAACATCTAAATGTGAAAATTAGAGTGGTGGCAGTTGATTTTCAGTACTCATGGGTACCCATCCTGCATTGATAATTTAGACCAGAAGCATGGATCTTAGAATAGACATCCCTCATCAGATTGAACATCAGAATGTTGGAATTTAGGAAATTGCCTATAATTTTACCACTAATGTTGGCTATTGTTTAAATAACAAATGTTTTGGCTGTGTTTTGTCTTGCACATGTAAAAATGTTTCAAATTTGTCTTGATTTACTTTTTCCTCTTTCAAATAATCAGGACGCAATAGCAATCTGTTGAAGATGTCTGTTGTACAAAGGGGTTACCCTGGTCCAACGGTAAACTAACAAAGCTTATCTTTGATTACTGCTTGAAATCCATAACGTTATCATATTCTACTGTGGCATTACTTGAACATCCCCGTTCTGATGACTCTGTTTCTTCCTTTTCCATTCAGAAATTTAAACCAAGTGGTATATCGAATTTTGATAATTTGGGTACCTTTCAGAGCTCTTCTCTGGACTATGTTGTCTCATTCTATCTATTCCTTCATTTGGGCTTTAATATTTTTTCTTCACTTGTTTGTTTGCTTTGATGATTGGAACTTCTACAGTTAGGCCTTCATCTGCACCTCTGAGACCCCCTGCTGGCCAGTACCCGAAGCCCTATATGGAGGTAATTCTTTTTCCTTTTAGTTCTCTTTGCTAATGCTTAGGTGGTTCATTGGGGCTAACACTCATAACTTTCCTTTTTTTTACCCACATCGTCAAATGTCATCTTAATCGTTTGATGATCAAATTTCCTTTCATTAGTATTACATTGCATAGGTGATTCAATAATTCAATCCAACGTCAAAGACGGTTCACTTTTGTGTCCATTCTGAGATTTCATAGACCAGGAAAGGTTGAGTAAATAAGATTGTTATAATGTGGTGAATGGTTTCTTTGCATGAATGGCCTGTGGAATTGACCGATATGTTGTTCCTTTCAGCTTTCTCATGTTTTCAGCAACTAAAATCAGCAAGTTTTGCAGGTCTTGGCTAAGGTACAAAGAGGGGAGAAACCTCCTGGAATAAAGGTTTGTACCAACTTAGCAACTCCCCCACAAATGTGATCTGTAGGTTTGATTTCAATGCTATTTTTCTTGCTTCGGGTTTCAGGATACTGATGACTCACCACCGAATCCTAATCAACCATTACCAAATCCTCATATAACTCCAAGACTTCAGGTAATCCATTCTGAACAAAAATAGACATATTATCTTGCTTACTGCTCTTTACACATAATATGCGTGAGGAATCAAAACAACCGCGGTGAACCTGGATTGAATTCTTACTTAATATGTAATGCATAACCACTGATTCAATCTTGGTTTTTTAGCTATAATTAGTCTTTTCCTTTAGTTTTCCCACTTTCAGTTTGATTTTTTGTGTCTTGAACAGCCTTGGGAGATTGCTCAACCGCAAAACAGCTTTGGTTACTCTCGGGACAGAGGGTTTTCTCAGCCAAACAGAGAGAATGCACTGCCATGGTGGAAACGTAATAATACCAACATAAGAGGAGTAGAAGCTGGAAATGGCTCGTATGGTCTGAGGACCGACAAATAGCTGCTTTTCAGCAGTCTTAAGGTATCTCCCCTGCTGCAAAGAGTTGGGGGTCTAGTCCCCAATCATTGATCAACTTCCGGATGAGAAATTAGGAATCCATGATTCTGAAGATATGCATAAAGGGAACCGTATACTTGTTATGCTTCTATACTTGCTGGTGGAATGGTCACCTTTGGGTTGAAGTCTTGGGAACAAAATCTGTAAAAATGGTTTCTAAAAAGTTATACAAGGGAGATTATGTTTGTATGTTGTGTGTATGCAATTTCCATATATTTTTTTACATAAAGAAATTAAAAAACATATGCAAATCCGTGAAAAATCATTATTTGATAATAGGTACTGTATATATTTTGGGAATTCAAAGTGTAGGCAATGCATGCTAGCTTATGTTATTCTCTCAGCAATTTCAGCACATCCATTTCTTTTAAACTTGACACTTCAGGTGTTCATGTGTTTCTTCTTATGATTATATAAATAATTTGATAAGTTAAAATTTTGAACTAAAGTTAAAATTTTTAACTTTTCTCTCAAAAGTATTTTTGACAGCTTAATTACATTTTCACTCCTCTAACACATATGGTACTTTCCCTTCCATGGTTAATTGTTTAAAAAATATTTAAAATTTATTTTTTATATATTAAAATATTAACAACAAATTATAATAAATTATTTTTATATTCTTATTAAATTATTATTTGTTACTTTATAACACCATGCTTAAAATAAATATTTTATTTCTTCAAAACACTTTTTGACAATACCATGCATTTAAACCAAAATTTTCAAAAGTTTTGCAAAATCATGTTTTTCAAAATACTTTTTAAAAATAATGCTAAACTAGCCCTAAATATATTTACAAGAGTAAACTATCAAAATCGTCACTTTTTTTTTCCTCTCAGGTTACATTTTTAATCACTTATGTTTGAAATGTTAAACTGATATGGCATGTGAAATAATTATTTCAAATGAAAATTTTAGGTTAAATTATACAATTGGTCCTTATATTTTTTTTGTTTTGAACAATTTAATTTTTTCCTTTTACGTTGAAAGTGATGGAGAAAGGATGAAAATAGAGGGAGAAGTAGAAGAGAATGAAAAAAAAAAAGGGAAAGTTAAAAGAACAGAAAAGAAAAAAAATAAATTGCTTAAAACAAAAAAATACGGGGGACTAATTGTACAATTTACCCTAAAATTTTTATTTAAAATAATGATTTAATGTGCTGAGTCAGCTTACTGCTACACAGTTAATGACAATTAACATGACTAAAATGTTATAATAGGCTAACATAAGTGACTAAAACGTAACATTTCAAACATAAATAACTAAAATGTAACATGTGGAAAATAAAAATGACTATTTTAACAGTTTACCCTTAAAAATATTGAGCCGGTCCGGGTTGCATTACCGCTAACCGGGGATTCATTTGCTAAACCGAGGCCCACTTCCGATAAATATAAATAATATTGAAATTAAAAAAAAGAAAAAGAGAAGAAACTTTCAGTTTCAGCCTTCAGCGGCATGGAACAGTGTGCCTAACACTCTTCAATCTCGATTTCTTTTTTTTTCTTTTTTTTTCTTTTCATATTAATCGAAGGCTAAAAGATATTGTTAGATGACATGACAGACGATAGGTTTTCTCAGCTGCCGAACAACAGATTTTCACAGGTACAAAGATTTCGAAACGAAACCTTTGTTTTCTGTTTTATTTTCTTTTGGAAGTTATGGGTTTTCTCTTGTAAGGATTTTGCCTGTATCATCTTCCTTAGTAAGATTGAAAATCACTGGATAATCTGCTTTATATTAAAAGCCGGCAATCGAATATTTATTTTGTAGTTCTCAAATTTTGGGTTCTTAATTGTTGCATGAGTTCTCAACCTTTTTTTTCCTTCCTCTTTTGGTTGATGGTGATTTTTACCGTATTCCTTTTAAATTTAGCTTTTATCTTTCAAAAAATAAATTTTAAAAAGATAAGGTTTCCGTTTTCATAATGGATGGTTTAATTTTCTTTGATGGAACTAGCAACGAAAGGATCAACTTTTCGTTCTTTAGCTAGTTGCTTTTTGCTTTTCATTTCTTTTATATGTTTTGCTTTGTAATGTATTATAAAAGTAAAACAAATGGTACAAAGCTGCATTTACTGATTTTTTTTTTACAACTCAGACACTACTAGCAGAAGCAAATAACTGAACTCAGATTTTTTATTTTTGTTTCTACAACCCAAGGCGTGTTGCAAAACAATCAATTTAGTGAAGTAGTTGATGATTTATCTTATTCCTTGATGTTCTGTAACATGGATGTGGTGTTTTTCAATCCAGTTTACAAAGGTCTTCACAGCAGCACGGTAAAGAATCTTATTTGAGGACTGGTGTTTGAATTTCTAATGTTGTCACTTGTTTTAAGACAGGAAAGGAGATAATGGTGGTGTAGATTTAAGATCTGATCGGTATATGAAACCAATAAATTGTGTTTTTCTTTCTTGATATGGAAAATCAATAATGGTGGTTTAGATCGTCTTTCTTATTAAATTGTGTAGAAATCAGAGTATTTTATTCTAAATAGAACATAAATCAGAGTTTTTATATACAACCTATGACACTACTTTAGGAAACTCTAAGTTAGGAAAGATACTAAATAGGAGATATGATCCCTTAAAATAAGGGATTTTAATAAAAAAATATCTACAAAATATTTACAGAATATTCCTACACTCCCCCTCAAGCTGGAGAATATACATTGTATAATCCCAGCTTGAATAGGAATTTATTGAACACAGGTTTTGTCAAAGCCTTGGTAAGAATGTCTGCAATCTGTCCTTCTGAAGGAATGTAAGAAAGAGTGGCTATCTTTTTGTTGACTTGATCAGCAATAAAATGCCTATCAATTTCAACATGCTTTGTTCGGTCATGTTGAACTGAGTTCTTGGCAATCTGAATGGCAGATTGATTATCACACAAAACTTCAAAGTGATCCTCCTGATTTGTGCCAAGTTCTTTTAGTAATTTAAGTAGCCAAATTCCTTCGCATATCCCCAAAGCTAGTGCTCTAAATTCAGCTTCAGCACTACTTCTTGAAACAACAGATTGTTTCTTACTTCTCCAAGTTGTTAGGTTACCCCGAACAAAAGTGCAGTACCCACTAGTGGATCTTCTTTCAGTGAGATCTCCAGCCCAACTAGAGTCTGTAAAAATCTTAACAGTTCTGTCTTGTGTCTTCTTAAACATTAAGCCGTGTCCTGGAGTTTTCTTCAAGTACTTGAGAATTCTATTTGCTGCTGCCATATGCTCTTCAGTAGGATTTGTCATGTGTTGACTTATCACATTTACGGGAAAAGCTATATCTGGCCTTGTCAAGGATAAGTAGATTAGTTTCCCAACTAACCTTTGAAATTTCTCTCTATCTACTAAGGACTCATCTTCTTTATTGAATCTCAAGTTTGCCTCCATTGGTGTATCAGCTGGCGTACAGCCAAGAAAACCAGTTTCTTTGAGTAAATCAAGTACATACTTTCTCTGGTTGATCACAAGTCCTTCTTTTGATCTTGCCACCTCCATTCCTAGGAAATACCTTAGCTTTCCCAAGTCCTTGGTTTCGAATTCCCTGTTTAACAACTTCTTCAAATTGCTAATCTCTTCCTCATCATCTCCAGTAAGAATGATGTCATCCACATACACAATTAGGATAGCTTTCTTATTTGTAGAAGTTACCTTGATGAAAAGCGTATGATCGGAAAGGGACTGCTTGTAGCCATTTTGAAGAATGACTTTAGTGAACCTCTCGAACCAAGCTCTGGGTGATTGTTTTAACCCGTATAGAGACTTGTTGAGCTTGCAAACTTTATTGCTACCTTCAATAGACTTTGAGCCAGGTGGCAATTGCATATAGACTTCTTCCTCAAGCTTACCATTAAGAAATGCGTTTTTTACATCAAGTTGGTGTAATTTCCAATCGCAATTTACAGCCAAACTTAGGAGTACTCGAATAGTGTTAAGCTTTGCCACAGGTGCAAAAGTTTCTGTGAAGTCTATCCCATATGTTTGCGTGAAACTTCTGGCTACTAGTCTAGCTTTGTATCGTTGGATACTGCCATTGGAGTTATACTTTACAGCAAAGATCCATTTACAGCCGACAGCCTTTTTTCCTTGAGGAAGGTCTGTAATGGTCCAAGTAGCATTTTTCTCTAGTGCACAAATTTCCTCTTCAACAGTCCTTCTCCATTTTGGATCCTTTAGAGCTTCAGCTATGCTTGTGGGAACCTGTTCTTTATCCAAAGTTGCTGTAAATGCTTGAAAAGACGGCATCAATGAATTATAACCAGTAAATTTTTCAATAAGATGCTTGGTGCACTGTCTAACCCCTTTTCTAATAGCAATAGGAAAGTCATCTAGAGTAGTGGACTTACTGATTTCTTCTTCCATTTCGGCAGCTGGACCCAAATCCAATTCTCGGCAAGAATCAGATTGCAAAACAGTCTCAGGGATATGTCTTCTTTTTCTTGTGTAGACACGAAACTGTTTGGGTGGTGGTGTTTTTTGAAGACTGTCAATTGGAGTAGGTGTATTTTCAGGAAGAGTGTTTAAAGTGGGTGTAGGTGAATTAGTCATAGGTACTACAGGAGAATCAATGGGAGCATTCACAGGTGACAGATCTGCAGGTAATGGCGAACAAGATGGCAATTCTGAAGGTTGAGAATGAAGATTAGGAGGAGATACCTGTTGTGGCTGAAAATCACTCCATGTTTCCCCCTGATTTTCAGCCTGAGTGAAATAGGAATCCTACTCATAAAATGTTATATCCATAGTGGTGAAAAATCGTTTAGAAGGAGGATGATAGCATTTATAACCCTTCTTAAGTGAAGAATACCCAACCAATACACATTTTAAAGACTTAGGATTTAACTTGGACTTATTAGGAGCAATATTTTGGATAAAAACAGTGCAGCCAAAAATTTTAAGTGGCAGAATGGAGGAGATAGGCTTAAAATGAGGAAAGTGCTGCAAAAATATAGATTGAGGCGTTTGAAATTTTAAAACCTTACTAGGCATCCGGTTGATTAAATATGTGGTAGTTAATAAGGCTTCCCCCCACAAATATTTAAGAACATTAGTGGTAAATAGAAGAGAACGAGTAACTTCAAGAAGGTGCCTATTTTTCCTATCGGCAATGCCGTTTTGCTATGGGGTTCCAACACAAGAACTAATCTGAACTATGCCCTTTTCCTTTAAAAAATCACCTAAAAACCTAGCAAAAAATTCACTGCCATTATCAGATTTAAATAGCTGGATTTTAGACCCAAATTGAGTGAGAACCATGTTATAAAATTGCACAAAAACACTAGCAGTTTCAGATTTATCTTTCAGCAAATAAGTCCAAGTTATCCTACTGTGATCATCAATAAAAGTGATAAACCACTTACAATTATCAGCATTCTTCACCCGAGAAGGGCCCCAAATATCACTATGGATCAAAGCAAAAGGGTAAGAAGGCTTGTATGTAGAAGGAAAATAAGATGATTTAGTATGTTTGGCAAGAGAGCAAACTTTGCAAGAAAAAGAATTAGGCCTTTTATTAATGAATAGAGCAGGAAACAATTTTGCAAGGTATTGGAAACTAGGATGGCCTAAACGAAAGTGCCATAACATAACAGTATCAACTTTTCCTAAAGCGGTAAATGACTTGGAGATCTCGATTTTAGGAGAGGTAGGGAGGATGTAGAGACCATTATGCAAGCTGGCCTTACCAATCATCTTCTTCGAGTTCAGTGCCTGCAAAGTACAATCACGATCATTAAAAATGACAGAGCAGTGCAAGTCTGTGGACAATTTACTAACAGAGATGAGATTGCATGCCAAATTTGGTACAAAGAGAACATTTTTAAGTGCAATCTGTTCATTGAGAATAACAGTGCCATGTCCCTCTATTTTGCACAAGGTACCATCAGCCGTTTTGATAGCTTTATCAAAGGTATGGAAAAAATTGTGAAACAATGCTTTGTTACCAGTCATATGATCCGTAGCACCAGAATCGAGGATCCAATTAGGAGTCAATTGGGAGGAGAAAAATGCAGTAGAAGAAAGGTTACCTTCTGGATCTTTTATGACCAGATTACCCTCACAAGACCCTTGAAACTTTCCAAATAGTTTTTGAAGTTCAGCAATCTGTTCTTTAGTGAAACTAGTGACAGAGGTGGCAACGACAAGGCTTGATTTATTATCTCGAGAGTGCTTGGACTTCCAGTCCTGAGGCTTACCATGAAGCTTCCAACACTTCTCCTTAGAGTGGCCGGGCTTTTTGCAATGATCACACCAAGGTCTCCCCCGTTTGGAAGAGGGAGATGATTGATGGGTCAGTAAGGCAGATCTTTCAGAAGTGGAATATGGTTCATCAGACAGCATCACACACCTTCGGCTTTCTTCCTTCTTGACCATAGAGAAAGCCTCTCGAAGGGAGGGAAGAGGAGAAATAGCCAGGACCCTGCCGCGAACCTCGTCCAGGTCCTTATTTAAGCTTTGGAGAAATTGAAAAAGTCTTCGTTGAGTAATAATTTGCTGATAAAGAGCAGCATCTCTTGGATCTACCCAATCATAATGTGCATACAAATCTACTTGTTGCCAAAGAGCAGTAAGGGTATTGTAGTAGAGAGTAACAGGCATGGTTCCTTGTTTAAGGGTGGCTGCTTGATCTTCAACATGATATAATTCAGCAATGTTATCCGTGCTAGAGTAGGTTTCGCGGACTGCACTCCAAATTTCAGCGGCTGTGGTGTAAAGAAGAAAGTTTCTGCTTATACTCGGGGTCATGGAATTAAGGAGCCAAGTCATAACCTGACCATTGTCACGCATCCACTTAGCAAAACCAGCATCAGTCACAGCAGGCTTCTTGATTTCACCAGTAACGTAGTCCAATCTTTCTCTGCCCAAGAGAAAAATCTTAACCGATTGGGACCATTCAAGAAAATTGTTGCCATTCAATCGATGGCAGGTGATAGTTAGACCAGACGAATCTGATGGAGCATCGGAACCAGAAAAATTTTCTGGATTTGAAGTAATCTCCGAAGTAGGAGAAGGAGTTTCGGACATGGTCTAGGTTGAAAAAAGAAATCGTAACCTAAGCTGATACCATGTAGAAATCAGAGTATTTTATTCTAAATAGAACATAAATCAGAGTTTTTATATACAACCTATGACACTACTTTAGGAAACTCTAAGTTAGGAAAGATACTAAATAGGAGATATGATCCCTTAAAATAAGGGATTTTAATAAAAAAACTATCTACAAAATATTCCTAAAATATTTACAGAATATTCCTACAAATTGTGTTCAGCAAACTACTGGTTCTATTTAGAACTCTGAATAGTGAAGAAAATGATGTGTATAATTGGGTATGAAGAAGTTAAATCTTATTGTTTTTTATTCTCTCAGATGCACCAGTTTGTTGATGGACGAGAAACTTTGAAATCAATAGTTGTCCAAGATTCAAGCTCTCAAAAGATTTATAGCCGTTTAAACGTAGGTGAGAAGAAGGTAAAACTCTACAAAGTCCACTGCATTAGCTTTTGATGAATGCTGCTTGTATTATGTGACGGCCACACACTTGAGTTTTAAAAATATAATTTGGCAAGGAATAATAATAATGATAGAAAAATGCTTATAACTGGCAGAAACTTCTGAATACTATTAATAAAGTTCTATGAAAGTTCAGAGACATTTGTTTTGTTACAATGTTGTTTGCATTATCCGCCTTTCTCCTGGAAGGTATCAAGAACTTAATGAACTTTAATTGCTTGAGTCAATTGGAACAAAAGAAACGTTAAACATTATTTTATCACTGAGATTTCTGCTGTTTGAATTCTGAAATGCATTGTAGGATGACTTCCCTTTTAGAGAAAAAGCTTGCTAAGCTTCCTTCATCAATAGTGTTAGCAGTCTAATCAATTATTTGTACTTTCACAATTCGGATGGGAACTAGAGTATAACAAATTTAGAATTACCAGAATGAATTGTTCTTTATCTCGAAATGTAATTAAAACATAAACGGGTGATTAATTTGTTGACTTTGGTATATAGGAGAGAATCTGTGGTATACCTCAAACAGAATGTCAAAGGTATAGTTTCTATGAACTTGCTTAAATCTGGTTTCAAAGTTACCTTCTTAATTCTGAAATTTTTTTTGTTAATCAACAATATTGAATTAAGAATTTCCTGCCTTGATTTCAGCTTGAGGATTGTCATTGAGGAAAGAGTTGGACTGGCATCTTGTAATGAACTGGATTTTGTGAGTAGCTACAGAGGACATGGATCACCTTGTCCGATTCCAGATCAGGCAACCACTACATGCAAGCTCTTCAATGTTCATGCTGTCACTCAATCTTCCCCTTCTACTATACTCTCTTTCACTGAGAAAGCATCTCAAACTTCTCATGTTTCACGTGTAATTGATTCAGACCAACAGTCATCCAATGAACCGGAAGCTTCTAGGGTGCTTCAGAATGTTCATATAGTAATCACACTTTAATTATACAATTTTACTGTCTTTCCTTTATACCCCCCTATAATAATTACACTTTAATTATACAATTTTACTGTCTTTCTTTTATACCCCCCTGTAGAGGTTTTCTAGAACAACTGCCCCCCTCCCCCCCCCCCAAAAAAAAAAAAGGAATGTAGTTAACAAGGTTTTCAATATCTTTAAGGTTACCTAAAAATATCCATTTCATTTTTTTCTCAGTCAACACGACTAATGGAGGATTTTCTTGAACTAGCTAAGGAAAACACAAAAAAGGATCTGGAAACCTGTGGTGTTCTTGGTGCTTTTCTTGTAAGACTTACGACTTCTTTCTTTAACATTCACAGTGTGTTGTTTTGTTGATATTTATAGCATCATTGGCTCAGGAGTATGTTGGCATAATTGGTCCTTTTCTTGTAATGCCCACGCTCTACAAATGCTTCTTTATTTTATTGTAGCCTCGTGTTTATAGAATAAATTTGTCCATACCAATTTCATGAAAAATAATTGCAGTTGGTAGAAGCATGACATTGTAAACGGTTTTATGAAGATTTTGTTAGGTGGGAATGTCATTTTGGTTGTTTTATTTGCCTGCTGTTATGCTAGCGCAGAGTTTGGGGAATTAGATACTACATTGCTCCAACTCTTCATTTTCTTGAAATACCTGTCTGATACATATTCAGACACGGGTGTAGGGATGTAACAGTCCAAATACATGAAAAAATTTAGAAAAAATTGAACGTTCTTGTGTTAGACATATCTGTATCCAACACTCACACTTGAGTCTGAGTAACATAGATTAGATATAGCCTTGTATTCTTTCCTTTTTAGAACTTAAGCTCAGTCTATAACCAACATAAGCCCAGTCTTGAAAGTTTTTGATCGATGAGGCTTACCAAGGATTTCCTTCAACAGTATCATTTAGGTGAAGTGATTCCTACATCTGAGCTAATGTCTGCTAATGTTTTAAACATTATAGCTGGTCTTTATTTAGTCTTATTATGCTTGTGTTTATTTATATTTGAGTAAGCTAGTCTACCAGTCTTTTTGGCTAAAAACTTATCTTCTGTTAAAATTAGCATGCCATTATTAACATTGCAAATTCTACCTCTTTGACCTTCATGAAACAGGAAAAGGGAACTTTCTATGTAACCACTCTGATAATACCTAAACAGGAATCAACTTCAAATTCTGTAAGTGTGAAGAGATTTTTACACCTTGATTCACTTTATTGTTTTACTTTGTCTTACACTTGGTGCTTGCTTCTGTTAACTTGTCAATAATGAACAATAGTGTCAAGCTATTAATGAGGAGGAAATTTTTGCCATACAAAATGAACGGTCCCTTTTTCCAGTGGGATGGATACATGTAGGTTCATTCCTTTCTTTCATTAGTTTCTTTAATATTTCTGTTTCTCTGGTCTTTAGGTTTTACAAGAAATAGGTAAAATCATCAAATGCAAATACGAGTAGACGACTATGCCCTCAAACTGACCTCAGTACTATGTTTCTTGTTTACTTTCAGACACACCCTTCTCAGAGTTGTTTCATGTCATCAATAGATCTCCATACTCAATACTCGTATCAGGTAATGAAGTTAATCACCTATGCACCCAATATTACTCAAAGATTGGGTATTTAGATCATCCTAGACTCCAATCTATTTATTCCTCTGTGGGTTAACAGTCTTATATAACATATTTTAACCTATGTATCGTATTCTGATATTTCTTAAATCTTTTAGGAAACAAAAATAATAATTTCTTAATGGACATTTGTAAAATGCAGTTGTGATGATAGTTGTTTCACTCATCAGCTATTAAGATTATTGCCACTGTATGACATTTCTCAAATTATTTTCAGGTAATGGTGCCTGAGGCTTTTGCCATCGTTGTGGCTCCTACCGATAATTCAAGGTCTGCCCCTCGTACATAATGATTCAATTGTTGGCAACTTGGATAATGTCACAGATAAACTGATAATGCCTTCATCTGCATATCTAGGTTTACCTTTCATCCACTTTCTTTATTTTGGTCTTCCATCACGCTGGTTAACTATGATGCTTGGCCTCTAACATACATGACTTCCCTCTAGCCTCTTTAATGTATCAATATAACTTCCTACCATAGCCTGATAATCTGTTCACTGCCTTTATACGTCGGAGTTATGTGCCGTCAATATAAAGATGATTTGTACCCCATCTTTTGTTACAAAAATAGGTTTTGGGCTGACATTAATCTATTGAAAATTCACTTCTCTTTGCATTCTATAAAATGTAAAATATGAATCTAGGTAGTATAAGCCAACTCTGAAGAATGTTGATTTTGCTTCTACTTAGTTCATCTCTATTGCATTATTGCAGCGCAGCTGCAGCCTTACTGTGTAGCCGTCAAGCTACAATTTCAAACAAATAAATCCTATATGTTTTAGATGGCAAAATATTAAGTTTTAGAATCACATGCTTGGTGGGATTGCCTCAATAGACAAGCATAATAGTAACATCTTTGCATGAAAAACTAGAGTACTCTCATTATTCAAGTGAAAAGGCATAAAGTTTTCTGTGAACAAATTAATACAAAAATATCATCATAAAGTTTTCTGAATGTGTTTAATCATGACCAAGTTAATAGTATTGAGTTATTTGATTTTTTTTCCCAGGAGTTATGGAATATTCCGAGTATCTGAACCCAATGGAATGAGTCTCCTGAAAGAATGCCAAGAGAAAGGATCTCAATTTCATTCTCACGAAGAAACAGTAGATGGGAGCCCCATATATGAACGCTGCACTCATGTCTACAAAAATTCAAATCTAAGGTTTGAAATCTTTGACCTGCGCTGAGATACAAAAATGTACATAATAAAATGGGTGCAACCTGCATGCCACACTACAGGATCTAGCTTATTAGAAACGCTGCTTAACAAGTGTGCATATTACTGTCTTTCTAGTTGTAATAATGATGAGAATGATTGTATCATGTGTTTTAATAAATTGCATTTTCATTTATCATGTATGCATTTCAGTTTGTTTAGAAATCGTTATTTCACACTAATATCATAGTCTTCCAGATGCTGTAATGGGATTTGGAGGACTACAACTTCTCCCTCGACCCCCAAATAATTCACCTGTAAGAGATAAGAATTATATATCATATCTCTTATAACCTTATATCATTTTACAATCAGCATTATCAATAATGGTAGAGAACTTGTATTTCTGATTCTGATTTGGTGAACTTCACCTTAATAAAACATTTATCTTTTAATTTTCACATATACATCTTTCTTCTTCTTTTGTCTTTTTTACGTATTATCTATATCTTTAAAATCCATATGTATTTTAAAGGAACAACTTTTAGTACTTTTAGTTAGAGATATCAAACTTAAGTATTGTGATAAAGCGTATGAATTGTTAAAAGAGAAACAGATTGAACCTTCTTGGAGAGACGGTTTTAGCTATTTTCATGTTTATCATACATTAGCTATCGGTTTTGTATTATTTTGCTCTTCTTGCTGAATAAAAAAAAAAAAGCTTGGCTCGGCCCTTGGGCAAGGAAAACCTAGTTCATCTTTCTTGGTTTTGCCCATTGCATGCATGAAATAGGGAATCCGTGCTATCTTAAGACTTGAGAGAGTTCCTGACTCCTGACAACGCCACTTTTTTTAATTTTGTCCCCAACTATAGTATTATATTTGCAGATCAATATGCTAGTTTTAACAGAGAAGGATTTAGCCTAGAGAGAGAAAAAAGATTGCAGATGTCTATTAGATGCTACCTCTTAAAAGTGATTTGATGAACCATTTGAACTAAGCTTCGGTTTGATACATATAAATATGCTTTATTAGATGATTATCGTATGCCTAAACCCCACCTTATTTCATTGTTTAAACCAAACTCCGGTTTAAACTGTGTCTGAAATTCAGACAGCAAATAATGTACAAACTGTTGTTTTTTCTTGATATGTTGCTAGCCCCCCACCTAATTTTATCTCTCATAGATCATCCTATTTCATGCATTGTAGATATTCTATATATATCGTAGCAGTTGTTTAATTGTACGTTGCTTTTGAATATGTGTGTATATGTATATAATAGAAAGCTGAATGTTTAAAGTTCTGACTTCATTAAAGACAGATGCCGACAAGAACTTTATTTTATCTTTTTTTATGGGATCTTATAATTTATAGCAAAAGCCTGCAAACTCCATTATTCTATATCTAGGACATGGACCAGATGGTGAAACTATTACCATGACCATTGTTTGATTTTGAGATTCCTTGGGAAAAATTCTGATAGGAAATTGCTTGCTAAAAAAGCTATTACTATTATATGCATGTATTAAAGTTGTTGATATTACAGTAATGTCTTATAATTCGTATTTACATAATTACACTTGTAGTACTATATATTTTATTAAACGTATCATGATCTGAAAATTTTAGATCTCATTTTTTACTAAATTTATGACACCTTCGATACAATAAATGTATTTATTAAAAATTTACTTAAAAATCAATTTATTACAATAATAAAGTTGATTGTTTTTTAAATTCAAATTGATTAAGTTTTTATTAATTTACCATATAAAGAAAATAAATACATTATCATAAAATATAATTTAATGTGCATATGTGAGGATAATTCAGTAATTTTACAGTTAGGTTGAACAACTCAGAAAAAGACATCAATACTTAGATTTTATATCACGTATAAAAATTACGTGGTCCAGTCACTGTAAAAAGAAAAAAGAAAAAGTGTGGTGAGTGATGGGTGAAAATGGCCGGCGTTGGGTTAGGAGATGGGCACGGGGAAGGCGGGGAACCCCACTTTTGTCTGTGAACCCAAAATAATGGAGTTGTGAGCTGTCAATATCCTAACAGCTCTTTTTTCAACTATCAAATCAAAGCCCAATGTGGCATAGTCAGTTTTTCTTCCTTTTTTACTTTTTAGCTGTAAAAAAAAAAATTGTACCCTATGCTATGCGTGTTTAATAATTAAACATTTTAATCACCAATCATTAATCCATTAATAGAGTCTGATGTAGCGTTTCATATAATCATTTTTAAGTCTCTTTTTTTTTTTATCGATTACTGTTTATCATCTTCCTCCTCCCCACACCACTCCTACTTCCATCATTCTTTCTTCTTTTTCCTTTGCCTCTTGCTTTCGGCTACCACATCATCTCTTCCTTTACCAATAAAAAATGATAATGTGAAACATCACATTAAACTCTATTAACGAGTTAACGGTTAGATGACTAAAATATTTAATTATTATAATAATAGTGATTAAATTACATGATCAAAATAAAAGTGCTCAAAAAATTAAATGACTAATTAAATATTTACTCTTGTTTTTAAAGCAAAAGCAAACACAAAAATTACTTTTTTTTTATATATATGTATACAGATAAATAAGTTGATACAAGAGTGTGGCTCCTGTTTCAAATAAAACCTTTTTGATTTTATTTTTCCTCTTTCAAAGTACCTTCTTAATTATTTTAATAAGATTCTTTATAAAAATTTGATAGTTTTATATATTATACGTTACTCAGTGATGTTATTGGTGTAAAATATAATGAGTGTTTGAACATGATGATGAATAAATTTTTTTGCACATCATAAGATGGGTTAAAGTAGAGAGGTTGTTCAAAATTTTCATACCTTCTGTTCTAAACTACGAGGAGAAATGCAATGCCACCAAACAAAAGGTATCAAGTAATAAATTATGTCTTACCATTTTCAAGGCATTTGCTGTCTTTTTTGTTGGTTAATTTCTACCACAAATACCTCATATTTTATATTTAAAAAAATTATAATTAATAGAAAATTTGAACCTAGAATTGTTGAAAATTGTTTTTTTAAATCTTTGAAGTGTGCAACTTTTCTTGTATTTTTAATAACTTTGGTTATGGAGATGAAGTGATAAACATGAGGCGCACTCATACTTTTCAGTCAACGCGTTGGAATTCAGATTTATTCCTATTTTTATACTACAAACCTTGATTCTTTATACACGTATCTAGATTCTACAATTCTGATTTTTATATAATATGCTTTTTGGCCCTTACATTTCACAACTAATTTCATTTTAGTGTATGTAACTTTTTATCCACTTTGGTACCAAAATTTAGCAATTAGATTTATTTTAGTCACTAAACTTGAAAACTATAAAAAGTTTGATATCATTACTTTAAAGTTATAAAAAAGTTATATAAAGTTTCATGTTATAATGTCACATATAGTATTCCATTTAGGGACGTAGCTAAAGGGGCTAGCAGGGCCCCGGCCCTCCTAAAATAGATTTTTTTTATTTAGGCCCTTTAAAATTTTTAAAATTTTAACTTATTTAAGGTAAAATTGCACTTTGGCCCCTTAAAAATGATAAAAATTTTATTAATACTTTAAAATCATAAAGATATAAATTATTAAAATGATGAAATTGCTTTTTTATATCATAAAAATTACAACTTAATTTCGGCCCCCTTAAAAAAAATTGTCTTTGCCCCTGATTCTAATAATCAAGTCAATGGTTAAATTGGTCAAACCATTAGTTTCCAATTCAATCAATTTGATCAGTTCAACTGCTAGATCAAATCCAATCAAATAAATAATTAAATTTTCATAAAATTAAAAGATATTAAATCAATTCAAACTGTTCAACTACCAATTTTTGTCCCAATTTTTTTTTTTACTGATTTTGAGCAATTTTCGATTCAACCAGTTCAATCCTTTTGTTTGGACCAATATATTGGTTGATTCTCAATCTAATCAGTTCAGCCAACCAATCCAATCTAGTTTCAAAAACATTGGTCACATCATAAAATCTTGACGAAATTATCCAAGTTCAGATACCAAAGTGAACAGAAAAAGACCAAAATAGATCTTTTTTTAAAAAAAATAATACCAAAGTAGATCTAATTACCAAGTTTAGGGGCCAAAAATTATATTATCCCAAAAATAGTAATGCAAATAAAAAAGTATGAATTATCATAGCCCTTAAATGGTTGGACTATTTCAATAATTTTTTTATATATAAATAAATTATTAATATTAAAATTTTGTAACTTTAAAACAAGTATTTTAATAATCCATCTTTTAAAATTGGAATAATTATAAATTTAGCTCTTAATGTTTATATTTTTTTTATTAATTTAACCCTTTTTTTACTAAATTTAACCTGCAACTTTTTAAAAAGAGATAGAATTGTTGTTTTTAACAAAAATAACAAATGTTACAATTTTAAAGAAAGCAACCAGCATAGTAATTCATGTGTATTTCATACTAACTTTTTTTCAATTTTTTTTGAACATTTTTATTTATTTTTTATTTTTTAAAAAATATTTTCATAATTTTTAAATTATTTGTTGATGTTGTATTTTGGAAAAATAGTATCATGTCATCATGAAATACAAATAAATTACCACACCAGTTGGCATGCCAGCATCGTAAAAAAATTAATATTTTAGTTAAAATTTTTGATAAAAAAATAATTTGAACATTTCAGTAAAGTTAATAGCCAAATTTAACTCAAAAAAATAAGGATCAATTTGACAAAAGTTATAAGCGTTAAGGGTAAATTTATCATTATGCCTTTAAAATTTTATTACTAAAATTAAAAGTATAGTGATAAATTTAGCCATTAATGTTTAATTTTTATTCATAATTCTTTTGTGTTTTAGTCAATTTATTTTCCTTTTAGATTGAAAAGTTAATTGGACTGTTAAAGTTTTAATGACACTAGTGTGACAACTCATGGGTCAATCTACATATGTTTCATAAAAATTAAAAAAAATAAAAATTTTAATAAATTTAAAAAAGTTTATTAAAACATTTAGAAAAATTATCCATGCCAGACATGAAAAACCACATGGATTGATGTACCCAAAAAAAACACATGAATTGTCATGTTAACTGGAATGTCAATACCATTAAAATTTTACTAATTAAATCAATTTTCTCATTTAAAACAAAGCAGTATGGTTAAATTTAAAAAATTAAATATCAAAGTTAAATTTATGTATTATGATAAAGTAAAATTTCCCCACCTTTGTATTTGGATTTACGTACATACACTCACTCATAAATAATTTGTATTACATAAACATATAATACAAAAAGATAAGATAACTTTTGTTTTTAAATGTAAACTTTGGTTTGTTGGATTAATTGTAATTATTAGTTTACTATATTTTATTTATCAGTTTTTGAAAATTAATTTTAATATCAATTATATTTTTTAAATTGTAACTTATAAAAAATTAATAAAACAAAAAAATTAAGGTAAACTACATTCAAGGTCACTCAATTATTAAGTAAATTTATGTTTTGATTACTCAACTCATAAAAGTTACAATATGATTATTGAACTATTCGAAAGTTTTCATTTAAATCATTAAGTTGAAAAATTATTATTGTATGAACTTCTCTATTTGCACTGTCTGCACCAATCAAAAGCTCTTTTTCACATTCTCTACTACACTTCAATTTTTCTCATGAAACAATATTGAACGTCACAAATCTACAAACTAAAATTCAAACAACTTTTTTCTCGGATCTCCAACATTGATCATCAAATCGGCTTAGATCTAAGATATGTTCTTCTACTCATCAATAGGTATTGATCAACTGTACTGATCATCAAATTGTAACTTGGATTTCGCTAGCTAAACTAAACAAAAGGCTTATAGGTACAAAAGGCCTCTAAGAAAAAATTGAAAAAAATCACTTGAGCCACTACACTAAATCTGCACCCAATTGAGCTCCTACACTAAATTTGCACCTAATTGAGCCATTATCATTAACTAAAACAAATTAAGCCCCCATTAACGGTTTTCATATTTGACTACGTTGACCATTAAAATTAACTGACAAACCAACTAAATGATGACACGTGACAACTTATGATTTAATCTTACTTTTTCTCATAATAATCATAAAAAATACAAAAATATAATAATAATAATAACATTAAAAATTTTAAAAATTTAAAATAAAAATATTAAAATTTTATATAAACTTATAAAATAGTAAAAATTCATAATAAAATTATAAATATTATAAAAACTTATATAATATTCTAATAAATTATAAAAATATTTAAAAAATAAAATCTTTCAAAAATATTTTAAACTTGCTATGAACTTAAAAAATTATTAAAAATTATAAATAATTATAAAACTTCCAAAAAATCATAGAAACTTATAAAAATCCAAAACAATTTGTAATAGCCCGATTTTCAGTGGTGCCAGAAAAGATAGTTTTAGAACCCCATTTCTGTGAACCGGATCCGTAAATATTAAATTAAAATATTTACGGAGTTGGTATAATAGAATATTAGATTTTGGACCTTCAATTTTGTCTATTAATTGTTTAACTAAGGTACTAATATTAAATTGTAAAAGTCTTATTGCTATAGATTATTAATTAACTAAAGGTTTAAAATGGTAAATAAACCATTTTGCTACATCAAATAGTGGATGATGATGCCATTCCCGCTCATGTTTTTTATTAATGGTGATTAAGGCTTAAATTATTAAGATTAAATTAGTTAATCAAGGTTAATTAAACTAATCAAATTTTAATTAAAGTATAAATAACATACATTAGTGGAAAATCTCATCTTTTTCTTTATTCTCCATCGAAACAAACTAAAGAAAACCTAAACAAGCCACTTTTGAAGCTTCAAAGCTTTCTGCCCTTCATTGGTAAGTGCAATTAAATCATTCTCTTATATTTTTTTTTATGTTTTTAAGGTTATGGGAGCTTGATTTAGCTAGCCCATGTATCAATTTGTAAAATTTTAAAGGTTTTTAAATTTTCATAGTTGGTTTCTTGGTGAATTTGTTATTAAATTGATAGATTTTAAGTTTAGATGTGAAAAGGGACTAAATTGTAATGTTTAATTGTTTGTTTTTGTACATAAGGACTAACGTGAATAAATTGTAAGAATGATGTGAAATTTAAATAATAATAGATATTATAGGGTTTATAATGGATGTGATTGAAATCAATTTTGAAACCGAAGCTCAATTTGAAAGATATTGTTATTTAAAATTTAGGGACTAAACTGAATAAAATGTAAAAATTAATGGGAATTTGAAAAATGAAATTTTATAGGTCCATACATGTCATGGAATAATATTAAAATGTTTAGTATTGATAAACTGACTAAAATAATTATTTAGATCAAGAATTGAATCAAATCGAAGATAATCGAGGAAAAGCCAAAATTGTTAAATAGTCCTTAAAGATTCAACTTGCTTGTTGTTTTTGCCAAGTAAGTTCATATGGTATTTATAAATTATATTGTATGTATTTGAATTATGTATATGTATGCTTGGTTGTAAATTGAATTGGTTTTGAATTGGTACAAAAGGTGAGGATTGGGCTAAATTGAAAAGTGGCGATGATATGTGTAATAGATGCCCGTGTGAATTTAGTAAAGGTTAGGATACAATTGGCAAGCTAATAGGGTCTTATGCACGCTTTTACGAGATATGTGTTTGTATGGAGGTTGTCAGGTTAAATCAAGATCCAACATTTGTTGCAAATCATCAAGTAATATTCGTTTTTATAGTGACCTTGGTGTGGTGGAGGGATGTACTAGCATGTGAATATGCATATGATGCCTACGGGTTTTGCACTTCAGTGTCCTAACATGGTGCTGTTACTTGAGTATCCGAGCCCGTTTCCTAGAGTTCATCAGGCTAAGTGGTTAATAAAAAATGAAAAGTTGAAATGAAATTATATGAGTTTGATGTTCAAATGGATAAATGATGAATTGAGCACGAGCATGATATTGAAATGGTGATTTTTTAAATGAATTGGATTGATATATGATTGGGATATCTTATAGTTGATTATATGTTAAACTCATTTTATTGATGTTTTGTTTTGCCATGACTAGCCAACTATGTCAAATTATGGTAGCATATTGTATTTGATTGTAAAATAAGGTAAGACTTGTTTGATACCTATGAACTTACTAAGCATTGTATATGCTTATCCCATTTTTTTTTTCATTTCCCTTGTATATCTTCACTTTGTGGAATGCTTCAAGCTGGATTGTTCGAAGCTTACACTATCCTATCACTGATTCAGTAAATGTTTGATCGTTTTGAACCCTAAGGTTGTGGCATGTATATAGTTGTCTTGATATGTATAATAATTTATGAGTTGATTATGGTATTGAACTTGGTATATATGTGATTTAAATGTTGGTGTTACCTATGGTTTAAAAATGCATGATTTGGCATTTGTGATGCCTACTTTGACTTGTATGTTTAAGGTATGTATGGCACATAAATTGGCATGTTCAAAATGGTTTGGCATAGACGATGTTTAGCAATGGAACGAAATTGGTCAATATGCTCAAATGGTAGTGAAATGCTATGCTTGATGTTGTTTGGTTAATGATCCCAAGCTTAAATAGGTTACTTTATTATGCAAAGAATGGCAAATAGATGAAATGGTAAGTGAATTAGATGGTGAAATGAATACGATATAGTTTTGACCATATGCATGAAATGCATTGAATGGACAAATATTTGATGTCTTATTACTTTGTTCTAGGTTGTGTAGACTGTTTTGGAATAGGTAATTGTGAAATAAGATGCTGTACATCGGTTAGTTTGTTTGGAGACTTGAAATAAGTACCAAATGACTCAAATTTTACTAAAAACAAAGTCTTCGTCTCAACAATCATTCTTCTTTGTTACAACACCAATTGACAGTAAGTGACATTGCTATGTCGAGTGGTTTGATGTCAAGGCAAGACAAACTGTTTGGTGACTCTTAAAAGTGATGACATCACAACGTCAACCCATAAATTTTAACACATTGCAATTTAATCCTATTTCATGCTCGGCTCAAGAAAAGAGCTTTTGTGAGCTTGATTAAAACTCGTTTTTGATTGTTTAACCATAAATGGATATGTTTGGCATTAGATTATGTATGCATATGAATATTTTACTGTGATTTGACTGTAATTGCTTCGACAACGAATGTAGCATCTTGTAACTCGGATTCGACGATTGGGTCGAGCGAAGGGTGTTACACAAGTTCTAATAAATTATTATAAAATTATAATTTTTAAAAACTAATAAAATATTAAAATATACAAAAATAAAAATTCATTTATTGGTTCCTCATTTTGAAACACGTGACATTAGACCAACTATTGGATAATAGAGATAGTCATCAAAATATTTTATGCTAACATATACTAATATTTGCAGCCATTGGTTAATAAATTTTGGTTCTATAGTATTTAATTGTACAAAAAATACTCCATACCATACAATACTTAGCAAAAAAAATTCAACTTTCCCAGGTTCAAGATACTATAGTGTATTTTAAAAGCTGGAGATAAAAAATTATAAAAATAAAATAATAATTTATCAATAAAAAAAAAGAGAGGGTCCTACTGTTATTTTTTTTTATGAAAATTCAAAAACATTTTATTCAAAATGAAAATTATCTTAAAAATCTAATGACTATTTTCATTATCCAACAGTTTATCCAATGTCATGTGTTCATTATGATTTTAGAAATTTAAACTTTTTTTTTTATAATTTCTAACTTTTTATATTATTTATAAGTTTTATTTATAAAAATTTAAATATATTTTATGTGTTTTATGTTTAACAAATTTTATAATTTTTGTGAGTTTATATGTTTTTAAATATTTTATGAAAAAAATATAATATTAAATCTAAGTTATCATGTGTTGCCATGATCCATCAATTAATCTTAAAGATCTACGTGGTTAAAGATTTAATTACAATAAGAGTTCATTTAATAATAAGAGTTCAATTTTTTTTTTTCTTAAAGATGATTTGTAACTATAAAAAAATAACAATATAATGATTTAAATAAAAAATTTAATCATTAAATATAATATTTTATAACATTAAAATTTTATAACTTATAAAAAATATACTAAAAAGGTAATGAATTGCCATAGCCCTAAAATTGGACTGCTTCAATAAGTTTTTTTATACAGACAAATTAGAATACATCAAAATATAATCTTAAAAAAAAATCAAAATACTGTACTTCCAAAATTTACAAAGCAAATATAATTAATTAAATTTAAGAAGACCTAAAAAAATATAACCTAAAATGGATGGACATTCCTGCTCAGCCCATTGACGTTGGTAAAAAACCCGACCTGCCTATACGGCAAATACGACCGCCGTTTATCCCCTTCCTTTTGGGCTCTGTTTTTAACGTAAAGCTTTTCGTGAGCTGAGAGCGACGCCGTCTTAATGCTCTTTTGCGTCTTCTTCACCTTCGGTGTCTCTTCGCTTACTTTCACCTTGTCTTTCTTCTCTTCTTTCTCGTTTTTCTTCTCAGTTTTTACCGACGAAGAAGAGGAGGAAGAAGAAGAGGAGGAATGATGGCTTAAGAAGACGAACGCGTCTTTGCCGTCGCTACTACATCGAAGCTTCAAATCTCTAAACCTCCAAAGCTTCGAAAACCCTGTGGAATTGCTCTTACGGCAACTTTCCGGCGAGGCTTCCGTTACGGTTCTTCCACCTCTCCACTCGCAGTACGGTCCCGCCGGTTCCGACGACGTCGCGTCCGGTGAATCTTCCACGAAAAGCTTCCTCACCGGAGTCCGTTGAGCCATGTCACCCTCTCCGGACTTCGAAACGAAAGCATCATCCGCGGCGGCGTAGAGGAGATCTTGGTTAAATAACGGAAAAATCGGACGGATTTGGCCGTCTTGGAACAAGTCGTCCGCAGAAATCGGTGATCCATCGGGATTTAAACAGACAAAAGAAAACTCTTCCTCCTCCTCCTCTTCTTCTTCGTCTTCCTCTTCTTCGTTCTGCTCTTCCACTTCCTGTTCGTCTTCGTTATCACCATCCTTTCCCGGCTGATGATTCAGTTTCTCTTCTTGTTCCATATTCGGCTCCTCGTCGGCTTTGAGTTGCAATTTAACTCGGAAATCGTGGCTGAACTTGCCGGTGGGGGAGAATTCATTGAAGTTGGGAGACAAAGGCAGAGAAGAAGTCATGACTTGCATCGCATAACCAAAAACAAGAACCTCACAATAAGACCTTTCAATAAGTTCGCGGCAGATGTAGAGATAATAAATTTAAGAAGTGGGTTTAGGGGAGGTATGTGGCTTTTGTCGGGTTTTAAATAGAGGTGGTTGGTTGTGGGGACAATCGAAACTTCCACTCTTTTTTCAAAAAAATTATACGAACGCGCAAATATTTTTCTACCGATAATGTAAATGCAAGAAAAAACCAAAATACGTTTTATTTTACCTTTTTGGAATAATCAACCTCTTTTTTTTTTCTTTTTTTTTAATTTCTTTTAATTATTTGAATAAGATGCTGCAACTTAATTAATATTAAATATTGATCAAGAAAATTAAATTATTACTGGGAAACAAATGAAGGCAGGCAAAGTAGGTGCTTGATGGACAAGTAACACGTGTTAATATTAGCTGGCGTAAGGTTAGGCTTTCCACCCGTGAGGGTCTAGAAGGGTGAATTTTGGCTTTGTGGTTGACCTGCTCCTTGGGTCATCCATATTTGAACATTTTTTAATTCTCAATTTTAGTGAATTCTTTTAATTACAAGTCAATTAGGTATGGTACATAAAATGTGCCAATCTTTTTTTTTTGGTACATTAAAATGTGCAAATATTGTTAAACAAAGATTAGTCAATTCCCAAAAACTAATGATTTTGGTGGCGGGATGCATCATGCGTGATGCAATGGGTACTTTGCCTTAAGGAACAAGTGTATTTCTCTCCAAGTCATCACACGTTTATTAACCTTAATTACGAAATATCTTTTAAAGTTTATTTTATGTATAAAATATAGTTATACTAAGGAGTACACGAGGATATTATTTAAAATTAATTAATAATCATACTAAATGTGATAGTTAATAACTTTATTTATCATGTTTGTATATTGAATCAACATATTATTATATATAATGATATTAAGGAGTGCCCACACCCTATTAATAAAATCTTCAATTCAACTTTTTCCTCCGATTTACCTCTATTTTTTTTTATATTTAACATTTATTTAATCATCATTTATAAACTAATTTTCACACGTGTCTTACACATTTAAATGAAAATGATCATTTTATTGAATATTAATGAATGAAAAAAAAGTAATGGACGGGAGCCAAATTCTATTGAATTTCAATTCAATTTGGCATTATTGTTATTATAACAATTAGGAGAACATACATTCAAGCATGCTTAAACATACTTCCTTCTATTTAAGAGTTGGAAGGAATTATAAGTAAAATAAGGCATTATATAAAATAAAATCTTTAACTCTTTTTATTTTCATAAATTTGTCACAATTTGATTATTTTGATATTAATTAATTATTTTTTCCTTATTTTTTATATTTTCTATTAATAACTTTTTTTTAACTATATGTCAAGTAATTACAAATATAGAGCAAAACAAATGCAAAGCACAAAAGAATGAAGAATCTAAATATAACCATAAAAACTCACTCATTGCAACTATAGGTGAGCAAAACTCGATTTGATTTGAAAATTTCGATAAAAATTTTAAATTTTGAATTAAATAGTTTAAGTTATTTGAGTTAATCGAGTTATTCGGATCAACTCAAATAAAAAATCAATTTTTTCGATTTAACTCGAATATGAATTACACAATTCGAGTTATCTAAAAATCCGAATAAGAAAAGACAAAACTACATCGTTTTGATTAATGTTCACCCATTAAACCATTATATTGTCTATGGAGTTAAATAATCTTGTATTTCGTCTACTAGTTAAATAATCAGTCCATGTAAACACAATATTGAGTATAAATAATAAGATTCGTCAACTCGATTTGAAATTTTTTGACTCGATTTGATTCAATTCAAAAAAATTCCAAATTGAGTTCGGTTGCTAAAATAGGATTCATCAACTTGACTAACTTGAAATTTTTTGACTTGATTCGATTAAATACTCACCCCTAATTATAACCAGACATGATGTCAAGAGATCTAGACAAGACACACAAAATGAGACTTGAACCTATGTGCTTAAGAACCTAATGTCTCAACCTTCGCCAACAATATTAAAACCTAATTGACATGCAAATAAAATGTTTAAAATGATAAGAATCTTTCTAACCAATATAAAAAGTTATGGATTCCTTTTTTTTAAAAAAATACTAGTATTTCAATATTTTATTAATTCAAAATGCTAGTAATTGTAATTATATTGTTTGGATAAATAACTATTTTTTAAAAATAAGCTATTAAAATTTTTTGAGTTAGAACCCTGTGTATTGGCTTGATGGTCAAGGTGTTCATTGCTCATGTGGTTTGATGTTCACTGCCCATGTGGTTTGAATTCGAGTTTTGTTAGTTGCGTTGTTGTTAGCGCCTTGTCCTCCTCTTGTAATTCATAAAAAAAAATTATAAATTAAAAAATGATTATAAAAGGAAGATAATGATATTAAAATTTGCAACATGGATATTACTAGATTTGTAAAAGTTATAAATATTTTTAAAAAAGTTAAAATATTTTTAAATTGATAAATTCTAAAATACTAACATTTTAAAAACTGTCAAATGTAAAAATTACTATCCAGATATACTCTTTTAAAATTTTGAAAACTTTGATAGAAACAATTTTTTTCTTTAAATCACTTTACCAAGTACACATCTTTAATCAGGAGTGGAGCTAGAAAATATTTTAAGGGTGCCGAAATTAAATTATAAATTTGAAATAGTCAAAGTATAATTTTATCATATATATAAACTTATGATTTTATCATTTTTTTCAGATAAGAACAATTTTTTATTTTTAAGAAATTTCAAATTTTTTTAAAGAAGTACAATAGTTTATTTTTTTTATTTTTTATTTTTTTGGTCTTGGCTCCCCTGAAACCACCTTTGCCTTTAATATATTGAACATGATATTTATACAATATTGTTACATAAATAATATATTAATCAGTCTTGAATAATATTTTAAAAACACTATCATTAACATATTTTATACATTTATATGCTCATAAGTTAAAAAAAATTGTCGGTATTAGGGGTTTTTGCTTTATCATTTTAAGAAAAATATGAAATTAATTATTAGATTGTTTCTTGAAATGTTTCTTCTTTTTTGTGCGACAATCACATAACTTAATTTTTGTACATTTGTACTTCAAATAAGAATCATCACAGGTTTTATCAATCTTCTTGTCACCATGGAGATAATCTTTAAATATTTTTCTTCTATTGCAGATATCTTCTAAGGCAATAAAGACTTCTTGTTGAAGTTCTCAAATCACAAGACAGAAACTTTTCCCTCAGCCCTGTTACAAGAAAATAAACAAATGGGTTAAGATTTGCATCTTTCTTTCTGAAAGCATTATTCTGTATTTATGAATAAGGGATCTAAAATTTTCAAGGAGCTGAGTATGAGATTCTTCATATTGGCTGTAGAGCAAGATATCATCAATGTAAACTAAAGCATTTTTTATCAAATGATTAAAAACCTTTATCATTGCTTTCTGAAAAAGAGAAGGAGCTGTCTTCAATTCAAATGGCATTACTTTCCACTGAAAATGTCTGTTAGGAATGCAGAATCCTAGTGAAACCTATGTATTTAGTAAAGATTTATGAGATGAATAATCAACAAGGTAAATAAATTTACCATTATCTTCTAACTTACAGTTATATCAATAATTATTAATATGATTTTTTTCATTACAAGACTCAACTTACAATTAATTTGTCCAAACGTTTTTTATTTAAATATGAGAGCTAAAAAATTTTAAAACTTCAATTTCATTATTAAATCAGAACGTATTTATTCATTAACTATAATAGTAATTATTAATTAAATTCTATTACTCTAGATAAAATAAAAAAGTTATAATATTAATTTTACTTAGCTGTATGTGACTGAAGTAGATAATGAATATTGGGTTTTAATAGATTTTTGGGGAATTGTTCAGTGTTTGAGGCTGAATTGTGAGACATTTTAAATGGCTTAAGCATTCACTGATACAAAGAGGTGCATATTCAAACTGATAATATTGAATTGGTTAATGTTATACATGAGAGTCACAGAGGTGGATCTAACTCGAATTTGGCTAGGAAGATTCTTTGGACACTTTCACAGACCTAGCACTGGAGAATTTTCCATATCCATAGAAAAAGAACGAGAAGACTGATATAGTGGCCAAGTTGGCTAACACAAACAATCAAGAATTGCAAGTTTTGAAATTTCCACTTAAGGGAGTTTGAATTATATAATGTATTCTTTTCTTTATTTGCTTCTTTGTAAAAAAAAAAAAAAGAAAAAGAAAAATTGCTTAGCTATTACCGTGCCAGTGTTTTTGTTGCTTAAAATAAGGGAGTCATAAAATACTTAAATATGTCTTAATAATTGAATTTAAGAAATTGGTTGGAAAAAAAGTCAAAAAAGAATTATTTGACAAAATATATGTATATAAATGTTACTAGAAAGAATAGATAGCAGTTGAAAGTATAGTAGAGAAAATGGCTGCCCAGTAGCGTTCAATTCATATGTTCTTAAGGATAAGCACGGAAGTTAAAATCTGCTGAATTTTATATTGTAATTAAAACCGATGGATGTTAAATTTTTTAATAAAATTTAATTTTGGGGGTTGTTTGAAAACTTGAAAATCCGAATTATGGTCCAACCCATCTAGATGAAGCAATAATATAATATTTGATGATGTTGTTAAGGAGGGAGCTAATCTGGAGGAAGAAAATAGGTTGACCAGGTCCATTCGTTGTTCAGAACTTTTGATGTGGGAATTCGGCTGCTTCTTTTGAAAGTCAAGGTGGGACACCCAATGTGTTCGTTCTTTTATCTTAAACCCACACGAATGGTAAACATCCTAACTCAACTACAAATTAGGTTTTCCTTCACCCTGCCACAGCTATCCATTTATTAAGACATCTTTTATAAGCTTGTTGACTAGGGAAAAAAGTAGCAGATTGTTTTTTATTTATAATCGAGGGTTATCTTGTCACATATTGACATTGATTAATCCTTTTGTGATGTATGCTCAGTTAATATTAAATCTACTTGGGGTTTAATAATAAGACATCAAACCCTTTAATCACATACTTACAATAAATTTATTATAACTCAACTACTTGAACTATTCCTAAACACCTACAAATCCCTCAAACTCGTCAAGCAAACTACCACATCTCTTGACATCTTGGTGTGAACCACCAAATAAAATTCAACTTATATTATTTAAAAGGCTTAATTGCAAAATCCACCCTCAATTAAACCTGTTTAAATTTTTGGATTGTGAGATTGATTGGTTTTGGAAGGAAATAGTATTAGATAGAGAGGCCTTGATTTACAAAATGGACTGAAATGAAGGGGCCAAAGAAAAGGATTGATGTAATAATAGGAAAGCGGAAATGTGAATATTAGCATTTGGTTGCAACTTGAAATAAGGATGGAACATTCCTTTTTAATTTAATCAGTTTTTTCGTTTCTACTTTGAATTTGACTGGGTAGCGGCTTCCAATTTCAACCACCAATTCTTCATTTATGCCAAGTTCCAACCTAGGTTTCGGCGCCCTCTTTTCTTATTTCAAAACTACCTATGAGTTTTTATTCTACACATAATTTTCTCAAGTCTAAAATTAATCTCAAAATTTAGAGATAATTTTAAAAGAAAGTTGTAAAAATTCATTAATTCTTCTCTTTGATTGATTTTGATATAAAGGTAATTTGATTGAATCTTAATATAGATGTGGATTGTTTCAAGTGTCTTTTTTAAACGTGTTTAAACTTCTTTTCTTCAATTAAAAAGCGAACAAAAGATAGCTTCATGCAAAAATAACTTTTGTCTTCTTTTTTACTATTGAACTGGATTGGAAAACTAATTTTCTTTAGAACCTGTGTGGTGTTCTTCAAGAATTTTACAATATTTTTTTTTTGAGTTTTTTTATGAATTTAGAGAATAACTTGAGGTGATTTCTTTTTATACAGTGCCAATTACTTGAATAAAAAAGAATTTTTGTAGTACTTAACTACTTCATTTGATTGTTCTACAAAAATTTAAACTCTTTTATTTCTTATTAACTTAATTAATTAGAGATAAAATAATCATTCAATATAATAACTTAATAATTTTATTTTTAATTAGTGATAATATAAAATTTTAATATTTATTTTTTAAATTAAATTAAATTAATTAAAAAATAATAATTATGATATGCCATCATTTTTATTACGATAATTTCAATTTAACCTACAATAATTTTTTACTTTACGCATTACGTTTTTTTTAATTGATCTGAAAAATTCTGTATGTACTTAAAAATTTGGGAATTCACAAAGAAGAGGCCAAACGAGATGAGCAATGAATAGTCTCCAAAAAAGGCCAAACAAAAATTCAAGAAAGAACAACATTCCTAAGCAAACCAAATCATCAGGGGCATGCTGCATTCAGCTTTCAATCAACCTCCTACGTCTATCATGGCGACGAGAGGACCCTACTATCCTCTCGAACAGGGAGACACCCTAAACAACCATTCTCTGGGCCTTGGTAAATGGAAATAAGCCATCATAGGCTTTGATTGGTAAACTCCTTATTTTACCTATATAGGATAAACTACAAAAGTGATGACTAAATTCGATCTATTTTGATAACGGATTATTTATTTAACTATTAAACTTTTCAAAATTAAATATTTTAGTTACTTTCTCATTAGTTGTTGTTAGATGAGTAGCTAGAAGTTGATGTGGATTTTTTATTGGTCTATTAACAAATTTAGCTCCTCAATATTTACACATTCTATCAATTTAATCTTGAATATAAAATATTCAACAAATTTAACCTTCCATGTTTACAAAATTTATCATTTTAGTTCAAATTCTAAAAAGCTCAATAAGTTTAACCCTCAAAATTTACAAAATCTGCAAATTTGCATCTCCATTTTAGTTGGGTTGAGGAAATATTGGGCCTTCTTTAATCCTTGCATACTTCATGAATATCCAAATTTACAATTTTTTGTAAATTTTAAAAGTTAAATTTATTAAATTTTTAGAATTAGAACTAAAATGATAAATTTGATAAATATTGAGGGCTAAATTTATTGAATGTTTTATATTTAGGATTAAATTGATAGAATGTGAAAACATTGGAGGACTAACTTTGTTCTTAGACTAATAAAAAAGCCCACATAAGCTTTTTGTCACTCATCTAAAGAAAATTAATGGGAGACAGGGAGAGTGACCAAAATATTTGATTTCGAAAGTTTAGTGACTAAATTGAAAAAAAAATTAATAATTAAGTGACCAAAATAAATAAAAAACAATAATTTAATAACCATTTTTATAGTTTTCCCATGTATATTTATGATGCACTTGAACAAAATATCAACGAACTAAATAATTCAGTTTATTAATTTTTATTATTTTTTCGTTTTGGTTTAAGGAAAATAAATTAAAATCATTAAAAATTATAATAAAATTTTAAGATAAAAGACATGAACTTTACATTTTGTTAACCAAATGGAACTAAAAAGGCATTAGCAAACCCAACATAAATTCTGGGCAAAAAGAACACAACAACAATAAGCCCATCATATAGAAACCAACTCCCTGTGAACACAGTTATAGCCAAGCACTAAACTAGCTACACACGAGATAGCCCAAGTTTAGCAACAGCATCTGCAAAACAAATCCCCTTCCCTACTACTATGAACAAAGTGATTGTTGATTGATATGAAATTTTTGATACATTTCCTTAAAAAAAAATTTACAATATAATAAGAACAATACAAGCAAATAAATACATGTGCAATATCGTAACTATAAGAAGCCAAGGAATTTCTTCATTTTGAGCCATAAAATATCATGCACCGACCTTTAGGGCTCCTCCATCAACAGGCTTTGTTTTCACCATTGTGTCCATGTCCCGGCATTCTAAATTCCATGGGATCATCATTTCCAAGCATTCTAAATCCTGCAGTAATCCCATTCTCAGGTATTCTCAACTCCGGATATCCATTTCCAGGCACTCCAAATCCTGCTGGATCCCCATGTTCACTTACTCTGAACTCCCTTACATATCCATTTCCAGGCATCCCAATTCCAATTCCTGCAGGATCCCCGTGTTCACTTAGAGGCATTTTGATATCCAACCCTTTGCTCGGTTCGCCATGGTCACCTGGTTTAGCAGTGGCACTTGCATTAGTCCTCCCATCGGACCCGAACTCGATGTCGCCTTTTTCAGGTCGACGTAAATCACGGCTCTGTTTACGCTTGGGGGAAGGTTTCCTTTGATTCATGCGCCGACTACAGAACCTTCCAAGAAAGCAAGATATGGCCGATGCAACAATGATCACTGCCACTACTATGAAAACTGTCGTGAAAGATCCACCTGAGTGAGCCGAATGAGACGGGGGCGCTTGCATTGACACACTAGTCGGGTAAACAACAACGGGCTGCTGTTGTGTTTGAGTCGACATACTTTTGACTTCTCTGTTTTATGATCACCAGGCAGCAGATGTTGACAAAGGAAGGCTTTTGGAGAAAATCAATGGAAACCAAGAACAATATATCTGTGTATGACAAGATTTTATGTAATAAAATCTGTATTGGTTTTCAAAAACAGGTATACTGTGTGGTTAGGTTCAATTCAATATAAAAAGGAAGAAGCTTCTTTATTAAAGAGACAACTAGAGGTATATATTCTCGTTGTTCTTTTAAAAACATAATAATGCAGAATTGAGAAGAGGAAGTTGCATTTGCTTTGTTAAAGGGAGAAAGTAAGCTTTTGGCTGCCCTAGAAATAGGCTATCATGTTTTCACCCAGGTGGTGCTACGTTCGTTTACTCTTCAATCATTGAAATATATACATATGGTCAAATTCTACCTTGTATTAACTTCTTTTTGCCCATTTTCATCTTTGTTAGTGTATATATTTTTTTCAAAATTTAAAATTTTAGTTTTGAATCAAACAATAACCATTAAATACATTATCTGAAATGTTGTAATTTTCTTGCGAATTTTATGTGTAAATAGCAAATTTGCATGCATTATACAAGTGATGATATATTTTCTCCATATTTTGAAAATAGTAAAATTTAGATTAATAAATTTAATGACTACTGTTTAGTCAATTTTAATTTTAAAATTTAAAAAATATAGGGACTAAAAATGATCAAATTAAAATACCTGGAGTTACGCGTAGTAGAAGGGCTAATAACATAATTGATTGAGTACAAATTAGTACCCAACAATCCCATTTAAGGAATGATATATAAGTGTCATGGCTAGAACTTTAGTTCGGCAAAACGTGCGGCCTTAGATGATTCCTTTACTTCAAATTTGACTAGCCTTCGAAAGATGAGAATTCTCCAAGAAATTCTCTAAGGCACCGAAAAATATATTCTTTAACTATCAATGAGATGACTACAAATGAAGGGTGAGGCGTCTATTTATAGTTGAGCTCCCCTAGATTCAACGGTACAAATTGAGTTACATCAACGGTTAAGATTAGAGTTTATCTACAAGTGAGAGTTCTAATGGATTTAAACTATATACAATCTTATCCCTTTAGGATTTACACTATTTACCCTAGTAACTCTAGTTTTATTGAAGTGTTTCACTAGGCCATTAAGGCTTCAAGTAGATGAGTTTCTCCATGGGTTTCACAAATTAGACTTGTTCATGTGGGTCAAATAAGCCTCATTTAATTTATTGTCATCTATGGGACGTTATATGCGCAATGGTTGCGAGCTTTAATCTGCAGCATGTGACATTCTCTCCCACCCATTCTTTCGATGCCCTCGTCACGTCCACGGAATGACATTTGTTTGACTCGTTTTGGAACAGTCTTGATGCCTCAGTTGATCCCTAACTAGTCTCTCCGTCAGGTAGTTCCACCCCTTGAAACATTTGACTCGGATTATGTCTCCATCATCACCTGACTCGAACTGTATTTCTCACTTGTACATCTCGATTGTAAGAGGTCACAGCTCTTACTTGCCCCCATTATGACTTGCCTCGATCGGGATCCTCTTGATCTGCACAAATAGGCTTAAGCATGTCTACATTGGATACCAGGTTCACCTTTAGTCTTAACGCTAATTCTGGTTTATAAGCCCCTCAACTTACTTCAGAACTCTGAAAGGACCTCTATGTTTTTGCCAAGCCAACGGTAAGTCATAATGTAAAACATTAGATATGTGTTTGAGATGTACAACATTAGATATTCTTTAACTATCAATAAGATGGTTACAAATAAAGGGAGAGACCTCTATTTATGGTTGATCTCTCCTAGATCCAACGGTACAGATTAATTACATCGAAAGTCAAGATTAGAGCCTATCTACAATTGAGAGGTCTAAGGGATTTAAACTCTATATAATCTTATCCCTTTAGGATTTACACTATTTATCTCGGTAACTCTAGTTTTACTGGAATGTTTCACTGTGCCACCAATGCTTCAAGTAGGGCTTCTTTATGAGTTTCACGAATCGAACTAGTTCATATGGGTCAAATGAGCCCCATTTAATCTATTGACCTCTATGGGACGTTCTGTGCGCAATGATCACGAGCTTTAATCCGTGACCCGTGACATAAGTACCGATTTACCTATAATAATTATAAATGAATAATTTGTATTACATAAATTTAGATGTTTCTATTTACGCTAAGGCTGTAACCATATAATGTTTCATCATATTTTTATTACATGAAATTATTCAATCTAAATACGACCCTGTGTAAGTATTTGCTTACTTCTTTGCACTTTGCCATAGATATCCCATGAAAGGATGGTTCAATTCCTCTAAGCACTATTTTTTGCATAATAAATCTTATTTTGATTTTTGAGTGTGTAATAAAATATTAAAATTGTGATCTTAAATAAGTAAAGCTATTTAAAAGATATTGCTTTTGAAGGTAAGATCTTACAATCAAATTAATAATTGCAACAATAATGGTAGGACATATTTACAATCTTTATTCCATTTCTCTAACAAAGTAGCTACGGGTATGGGGTGAGATTCTGCCAGAGTTTGATTTTGGTGGCTTTGGACATTTCATTGGTTTGAGTTTTAGAACAAATTATGAAATTTAATCATAAATAATGCATTTTTAACAGGCTGGTACAATAGCACTATGGAATCCCAAAAGTTGCGTTTAATTAAATATATTCTCGCCACGTTTTCTTTAGAAGGAATCACTTCTACTTTTATATATATATATATAGTACACATACAAATTTGTCAAACTTTTGTCAACTTGCAAAGCTATGGTAAATCCAATTTTGTCGATGATCCTCAAATATATATTGATACTCAATGGGGTTAATAGTGATTGAGACAATTCATACATTAATACTAAAGCCGTTTGCAATGATTTTAAGTATCGATGAGTCTTCTTTAAGTGAAATAATTCCTAAATTACTGGCTTAAATAAAACTGAAATTAAGGATGTTCTTGTATGAGATGTAATAGAGGCTTCAACAATTCCACATAGGACCATGAAATTAAAAAGTGAAAAAAAAAATTGAAGTCGTGCCCTTTTTGGGGTTTCTACAATACTAATTTCTATCACTTCTTGAAATATTGTTGGGAACATGTACAAAGTAAAGGCTTCCATGATAATTAAATAGTGTTTTCATAGGGCTAAAAACGACTTTTACTTAAGTGACATCTATTCAGGAGTGAAGTTAAAATAATATTTTAGGGGTCGAATGGAATTTTAATTTTTTGTTGTCTATATCTTTATAATTTTTAAATGATTAAATAGAATTTTTATAATTTTAAGTTGGTCAAAACATAATTTTAACTTTATTAATTTAAAATTTTAAAATAATTTAGAGGACTTAAATAGAAATTTTTTATTTTAAGAGGGCCAGGGCCATGCCAATCCCACTAGATTCGCCTATCTATTTTTGTATTTTCAAATGAATTTTAATGTATTCTATTTTTTTAGGAATTATTATATGTTATCAAATAATTTGGTTTTAATTGAATTAACCGATCGAGTCAAATTATTTTGGTTAATCAGTCGGTCATTAAATTTAGTTTTTTTAAGGATTAATTAAGGATTTTTTTAAAATTTTAATTAACGGTTAAATTTGTTTTGAAACTAAATAATTAATCGATTAAAAAAATTATTAATAGTAAGATATTGTAAGCTCAAAATATAAAAGTTAAACAATGGACTTAAAACTAATTGGATTTGTACAAATTATTATAATAGGCTTAAAATTATAATTTACTTACATATTTTTAAACTAAAAAAATAAGTAAAAAATAAAAGAAATAAGCCTTAATTTATTTCCTTTATATGCCAAACTCAAAACAAAATCTGGGTGGACATTGCTTGACACCAGACCATATTCTATTCTTATTAACTTCTAATTTTTTTTTCATTTCATCAGTCAAGTCTCCAACTTTCTTATTTTTAATGTAGTGTTTGTTATGATGATTTTGATTTAGTATTGTTATTATGTTACTTGTTGTTTTTGCTTCTTCTTTTTAATTAAAAGTTATGTTATTTTTCTTTATGCTTCAAACTTATTTGAACAAAAAAAAAATAGAAAATTTTCAATTAATTCAGTTAATTGTTGAAATTAACTGAAATTATTTCAGTCGGTTAAAAGATTTTTTAAAAAAAATAGTATGGACTTTTATGGCTTCGGTTAATGATAATTCGATTTAGATATTAACTGAATTAACCGTTTGAACACCCCTAACTATTGTTATAATAAATTATCCACTTACAATCTTAAAAAGAATAGGGATGAAACAGAATGTTAGTAAAGAAATTTTGGATTAAAAAGTAGTTACATATCGAGAATAAAATGCTGGAGCTGTTGAAGGTATATCCAAAGAAGTGTTGCACATTTGCAACTAAGTTAACTTATCCTCTCCTCTAAATGACAAGGTTTCATGGGTAAATTGCAGTCAAGCAGAACATAGGCAAACATCTTTGAATACTCTTTCAAAGTCCTCTGCTTTTAATTGAACCCCTTCAAACAAGGCGACACTAGAGGACCTTGGCTCCTAAAATAATAAATTTCATTTTATACAAAAAAAATTGTCTATCCTCGTAACCTTAAATCTTAAATTAGAAGAACCATGCTCAAATGTTAGTCTTTTTTATTACTGTAATAGTAACTATACTAAATGAGTTAAAAGCTCATTCAACAGAAAATATAAAATTTTAAGTTGATAAAATAATAAAATTACGTTTTAATCTCTTAATAAATTATAAAATTTTATGTTAATATATTGAAAAAATTACTTTTAATCTTAAAAAAAGAACACTAAAAAAAGGGGTGGTCAAAAGAAGATAGTGGCTATTTTTAGGCTAGGCATGGTTAAATAGGGAATCAACCTTTGATATTACTTAATTTCTAAAGTCTTTATGGTTGATAGGATAGACGAGAAATCGAGAGTTTCAAAGCATGTTTGAGGGTATTTTTAGGCGAGAAAATCAATGTCGAATCTTCCCGCACTTGCAAACTCAAATGGGCGATTCTTCCATTATTTTTTAGCCTACATAATATTTCTTATTGCAAATGATGTTTTGGATTTGTATTTAACTTTGTGTGTTTTCAACATTTAGATAAGAACCATTGCCACCAATAATCTTCCTGTGCATTTAGATTAGAGTTACTAGTAAGCTGGTGTTTTGTGATGGGAAATGTTGGATGATGTTCTACATTAATTATGGCTTCGATTAAGAAATTTTTAAGATGGAGCTATTTGAAGACACTAAATCTTTTAAGTTTTAGGGTTAATTCGATCTCTTAATGGCAATTTTTTTTATGAACGTATTTAATTTTATCCTACTCCTATGATTAATCATAAATTTAAAGAAATAGATTAATTTTTAATAAAATCATTATTTTAGAATATATTTCTTAAATTATATTTAAATTGTTTAAGTAATTTGAAAATATATTAAATGCTTAAGTCTAATTTAACTTGTAAGCGTTATGAATCTTTTTTTAACAATATCAGTATTAACTAAATTAATACTCAATTTAAATTTATTCTGTAATCACATTACTTCCAATATTATGAATTATCGTTTTTCTTTTATATTTTAGAGTGTATGTATATTGGTTCCTAACACATTATACATGCTTTATTGAGGTTGGATGAAGCAGGAATGCATTTTTATTTTGCTTCAATAGCCAGAGCCATTCTTAGTTTTAGGTGTTGGTTATGAAAGAAGATAATGATGTAGCATTCCAGGTTTGTCCTTTGACTTTGGAAGAAAGTAGTTTGAGGGCAGTTTTTCACCTTGCAATTTTGCCTTCTTTCACATATCACTTTATTTTGTATATTCTATTTCACATGTTTAATCTTATCTTATTTTTTTCCTTTTTTTTTTTTTGCGTTCCTTAATTTTTATCTTATCTTAAATTAACCACCACTTGAAAATTTGTTAGTTATAGAATCCCTAAATACTGCTTTTCTGAAATAACTATATCATTATTTTTTATTTAATCATGAATTAAAATTTTTTAAATGATCTCACTAATTTTAATTACCGATACAATGATATAAAATAAACTAAGCTTAATTAAAAAATATTTGAGATTTTATCTTAAATAAAAAAATTTATACTTGATTTTGGATCTTATTGAATTATAAAAGATTATTAATTGGATAAAATATGGAAATAAATTTCCATACTTGAAACACCTAACAAAATATTAAAAATTTAAGCGTTTTTACTTTTAAATTGCAAAATATTTGAGATTAGTTTAACATTACTTTTAAAAATATCATATTTTTTAATTAAAAATTAACTTAAAATCTCAATATTCAATATTGTAGTAAAAAATTACTTTTGAAAAACTTGATGTTGATAAAGTAAAATATATACATTTAAGTGATGTTAAAATTTTTTAATATTATGGTGTTTCGTGTATATATATATATATTGTAACTTATTATTGGTATTTTGAAAAAGTCTTTTTCTTAAAGATATTTTTTGAATAGTAACAAAAATTGAGATGTAGATATTTTTGTCTTATGCATTCTAAAGTAATACTATCAAAATATCATTATTTATATTAATTATTTAAAATATTGGATTAATTTATATTTTATGTATTATAATATCAAATTATTTAAATATCACTTATCATTGGAGGTGTTCATGGATCAAGTTGGATTCAAACCATATTAATATACTTTTTATTTGCTCAAACTTGACCCAACTTGAAATATAAGAATAAAATTTTGTCTAAGTCCACCTATGTATGCAAATGATTAACTCAAGCTCATTTTAGACTTGTTCATATTATTATTTTTGGATTTCTTAAAAAACATTTATATTTTTTTAATTTAATATTTAATAATTTTATATATTTTTCATTTATTAAAACTTTATATATAAGTGCCTTAATTTTTTTTAATATTTACATTATAATATTACATATTATTATAGGATTAATTTTAATATGTTGTTAATTACATAATATATAAAAAGAACATAATATAATGAGTTGAGTTTGGATTTTGAATGTTCAAAAAGCGCATCCATAATTTTAAAAGTCTATTTTTTTTGCCAATAGACTTAATATTTTTGCCTAAACCCTTCTAAATTTTGGGCAAGCCTTTGAGCTTAGATGGACAATCCGATTCATGAACAAGTTTGTTTATCACTATATTAAATTATTTAGATATCATTTATCATTATATTTGAAAATTTAAACCGTTTCGTGTTAAATTTACAACTAATCTAAACTATTATTTTAAACCCTTGACTAAGTTAGGGATAGTTTAGCATTACTTTTGAGACGTATTTTTAAAAAATGCATTGAAAAATGATTTTGTGAAGTGCTTTTGAAAAGTTTGGTTTAAAAATTTTTTTTTGAATAAGTTTGATTTTATATTTAAGTGTTTACTATTGTTGTCAAAAATTATTTTTGAGAAATAAAATGCCCATTTTAGACATACTGTTATAAAGTAACAAATTAAAAAAAATGTTCAAATTAGTTAATATTATGATATTTTAATAAAAATATAAAAAATAATTTATTATAACTCGTTAATATTTTAATATATAAATTATAAAATTTAAATATTTTTAAACAATTAATATTAATTATTTATAAATTTAATTAGAACATAAAATATATTTTAAATATTTAAATATAGTCATTATATATTTGTAATTAGATATTAATACATTTGTATTATTTTAAGAAATATTTTTTTATTTTATTTTTTATTAATAATTTTATTTTAAAATGTAATTTAAATATATAACCCATATTAGATATTAACATAACATAGAACATATAAGCCTAACAAATTAAAATATTACATGTATTTAGATTAAAGTTTCCAAAAGGAATAATATTTATATACCAAATATAAATATTAAAAAATTTACATTAACATTTACAATTTAAAATGAATGAAAAATGGGAGGAGAAAAATGGAATGATGAAAGAGTAATAATGCTTCCGGAGCTTTTTGGCTCAAGAAAAATTAAAAATTTTAACTTCTAAGTAAAAATACTTTTAAAAAGCCACTCTTCAGCCAAAAATTGCTTGTTTAGCACAATTTTTTTTCCAAAAGTATTTTTTTAAGCATTGTTAAACGCAACCTTAATGTTACAAATCAATCAAGTACCAACTTAAGGGAAATTACAATTTTTTGTATTTAAAATAAGTTTTTTTAATACCAATAAATAATTTATAGGTGAGATTTTGAACCTATAACATTTGCATCAATAAAATTTTAATTTTATTACTCAACTAAAGCTTTATCTTAAAATATTTTGCATATTTTAATTTTATTATGCACACTTTATTACCTTAATCAATTGTGTAACTATACTTATTATTATTTGAATCATTGATTGAATTGGTGTCACGAGTCAATTAGACAGCGACTCAATCAAAGAAATTACTAAACCATCCTTACACATTTAAAATAAGTTATATTATTACAATAATATTTTTTAATTTTTTTACATTTTAATAAAATTAATTAAAAATTTCAAATAATGAAATTTGAACTCATGTAATTAACATGGCATAAAAACTAATTTTGCACTATAACCAATGCTTTAACTTTATTATATTTGTGTATTTTAGTATTATTTCACAATTTTTTTTTACACATGGCATATTTCAATCCGTATATATTATATATATGTTATTGTTATTAGCTTCAAAGTACACAAATTTTTTTATTGCATGTTATTTTTAAACGTATACTTGTGTTCTAAATATATTATTTCTACACGTATATAGCTAATGATAGAATTTTTAGTATTAATTAAGTTGGTGTCATAAATTAACTTGAAACCAAGATTAATGACAATACCATGATAAACAATTGTAGTGCATTTAATATTCTTAATCTGATGTATTTAGGTGTTTAAATTCCGTTTTGCTTACAATTTAATATAAAATTTTTTTATTTTAATATTGTAGATATTACATGAATTATTATAAATAATTAGTTTTAAAGACGTATTTTTGTGTGAAATCATATTAAATTATTTAAATTTACTTTTTATAACAATGTGAAACTAAAATTACAAACAATATAAATTAATTTTGGATCCAAGCTATTCGAAAGCCCAGTAGTGCTTAGTGATTCACTACTCAAAATTTTGATTTTCATCCTACAATATTAGAGGAGGAAAAAAGAAAATTACCAAAATAATATCAAACGGGGGAAAAATGAAAACAAAACTAGTACTGTATTTAAGAAATTTGGAATTTTCCTTAATAATGAATTAACGATGTTATTAACCTGAAAAAAGTCCCCCAAAATTTATAATTAGTCACCTCAAAGTGTTCAATCTTCGTCCATCACGATCAGCCAAATAAAGAGCGACACTCGATTCTCTCTGAGTTCTATCTCTGTCTCTGGAAACTACAATGTCTTATTATTAATTAAAACCCTAATTCCAGGTATTACTTCCACTTCTTCTGTTCATGTTGATCCCTCAATTTTCCATATGATTTTGCTCGTGGAATCTATGATTTCTAGTAGTAATCCTTTTTTGAACCCTAATTTATTTTGCTGTTTCGAGAATTTGTAGGTTGAAAACGGATGCGAGACAAAATGAAGGCAGGAAGTGCTGCCAAGTTGATTGTAGATGCGTTGCTGCAGCGGTTTCTTCCTCTAGCTCGTCGCCGAATCGAAACAGCTCAGGCTCAGGTATTCTTCGCTCGTTCTCCTATTAAATCATTCAGTGGCATAATGTTTAATTTTCTTGAATGTTATAGTAATCATGATTTCATGTGTTGGAAAGGTGTGTGCCTTTTTTTCTTGTTTCAACTTCTAAATTATGATGTTTTTCTGTTCTTATTCCGAAAGCCCTTTTATGCTAAAAATGTTAGTGAGGTGGCATTTAGTGTCATACCTTCTATGGATTTGAATATTAAAGGAGGTCTAAGAGAAATGCTGTTTGTTTATAAATTGAAAATTTGTAAACATCTTTAGATTTTGGTTTGTAAATAGTGTACTGGATATCAATGAGTTCTTCATCTGATAGCATACTTTAGTACTTAGAATGAGTTTGATCAGGAGCTGCTCTTTGTTAATGAATAAAATCTGATGCTAATTGGTTTTGCTTAAGCGAGTTTAGACTAGACTTGGTGGTTTGATGAAGTTAGTGAATTTGCTGACATGTCAGCAGCCAGCTATTTTGCCCCAAGTGGGGGTTGTAAAAAAAAAATCAGAGAGAGAGAGAGAGAGAGAGACTTGGCGAGTGATTCATAACCTTCCAATTTGATAGATGTTCTTCCTGCCTAAACTTTGCTAAGGTTATGACAAACATGGTTTTGTAGAAGAGACTGTTCGAGTTTGCTTCTCAGGGTTTTTAGATATTCTCCTTATGTGCTGACCTTTAACGAGTATTTGGTGATTGAACATCTCACTGTTAGAAACATAGATTATTTCTGAATCACTTTAATTTGGTTTTAAAATATTAGAGGCTCACATCTTTTTGTTTTTGTACTCATCTCTATTCTTTATTTAATCCATCGATCATTCATCTTTAGTAATGGTTTGTTGCCTTGCCATTCAAGAAAGCAATATTCTATTAGGACTTAGGTTCTTGGTGTAATAAAGATAAGTCAAGGAGATAAGGATGATATAGAAAGGATATCCCTTTTCCATTTAGAAAGATTAGCAGTTTGCTTAAACATAGAATTATCAATTGGGCTGGTTTGGTTGGCTTTGGCTTGGGTTACCTCAGGTTCAAGTCGCTTCAGGTCCAATTTGTTTGGTTCTAAAGTCAAACAAGTTCAATTTCAATGTTGGGTTGTTGACTTCTTTGGTCAAATCAGTTTCTACCTGGTTTGGGTTTGAACAGATTTGATGTTTATTTTAAAGTCAACTTTTGACAGCTCTACTTAAACATATGATGGGGAGCAAGAGTTGGAAAGTTGGTGTGGGAGGTTGCCTCTTGTTTTGTTTGTTTGTCAACTTTAGTAGTAACATATTACCAAAGTATAAACTTGATTACCTTCTTTTAACTAATGAATGGTGATTTTGTCCTTGTGGATCGATGTTTATCCCATTTTATGTTCTTTCCTGTTGTATGTGCAGGATGGACAGTATCTTCGACCATCTGACCCTGCCTATGAGCAGGTGCTAGATTCGTTGGCTATGGTTGCACGACACACACCTGTTCCTCTTCTAGAAGCTCTTCTAAGATGGCGAGAAAGGTTGTATCATTTGCTTCTTTACCATTTCTTTTCCCTTAATACAAACATTTATCTCCAAATGCTCTTTAGTTCTCAATCATGTCTTGAAAATATCTGTCTCCTACATTATTTTTAGCCACTGTAGTTTGATGATAATGAAGGGACAACAGTAGAGGTTGAGAAGGTATCTTGATAGCCCTAAAAAGTCCGATAAGATGGAAGTTTCTATTGGTCGTGCTTCTATAATTTCTTTGATGTGCAAAGATGCTACTAATATACAGTGCCAGTTTTCTATCTCCTTAAACTGTTTCCATCACATCAAATTTCAAACAACAAACCGGGCTCATTATCAGGGTTATATCCTGGTTGGTTGCTTGTTATGAAAAACTGTAGTTAAAAATCCTTAATCAATCATCTCTCGTTTTCTCTTAACTGGTGAGACGTTAATGCCACTCTATGAAGGCACAGAGTCATTGAGTCTAATTGTTTTGCAATTGTAAGATTTCATTTTCTTACTTTTGCTTTGGGATCTTGCTTGCAGTGAATCCCCAAAGGGCGCAAATGATGCATCTACATTCCAAAGAAAGGTTTGTATGCAGTAATAGCTTATAGATTTTATTACATTCAATGGCTTGTGAAGATTGTACTCCCTTCCACCCGCTCCCCCTGGAAAAAGGAAAGTAGTTAAAAAATGACAATGAAAATAAGTGTTAGACAGAAACCACTCTGAAATGATATTTGCCTTAGTTTTTCTGAATTTGATGATGCTCTTTTTTTTTTTTTTGTTGCTTAATTCACTATGAGTTGAATGGTGTCTTTCCTTGGTGAGCAGCTTGCTGTCGAGTGCATTTTTTGCTCAGCTTGTATTCGCTTTGTTGAGTGCTGTCCACAAGAGGGACTTACTGGTTTGTTCATTTCCCTGTTTTTTACTTTATTCAATTTTACCTGTTTTTCTCACAACTGAATGACGAGGTATGCTTTCATTTCAGAGAAGCTTTGGTCTGGTCTTGAAAATTTTGTTTTCGATTGGCTAATTAATGCTGACAGGTAAGGCTGCTAAGGATGAGTCTGGACTGGCTTATATCAAGTTTTAATATTATATATAAATACATCAATTATCACTGCTTGGCCCTTGAAAAATGATGGACTGAATTTTGAGTCTTAGCGTAGTAGTTGATATATATGATACCAAAGTGGTTGATAGTTTTTTTGCTGAACAATTTACTTATGCTGGATGACTGGGTTGAAGTCAATAAATTTTTGTTGCAGGGTTGTTAGCCAGGTCGAGTATCCCTCACTAGTTGATTTGCGGGGTCTTCTCCTCGACTTAGTTGCTCAACTCCTGGGTGCCTTATCTCGGATCAGGTAGCTGTGTCGTTTTCTGGTGACATTAAAATTTTGACAGAAATGTTGGTGATTTTATACTTGCTATAATGGTTTCTGAATTTTTTACTTTAAGATAGGATATTTTAAACAGCAGTTCATACGATGATGTTTCCCCCTTTCCATTGGTTGAAAGCATAAGATTTAGATTTTGACAATCTGTAAACCAGAAAATGGTACTGATAATGTTACAACGGGTAATCCTTGTGGCTAAGCCTTGAGAGTTTTTTCCCCTTTCTGTGAAAGATCTTGAAATTTATCTTGGAGGTCTCAAATTTAAGAATTTTGGGTGTGGGTTTTAAGATAATGGGATAGGAGTTAACCACCTTCTATCATGTAGTCCTGGGTCCTATACGTCTTTCATGTACTAAAAGGGAAAGGTAATATTAGTTGATGAAGGGAAGTGTTTCTTGGTGAGCCATTTTGGTTAGCTGTTACTTTTCTCGGGAATCCTATGCATGGAAGTAACATATGGTTTTCACTTAGCTGGGGAATTATGTGGCAAATAAACTGAGTTGAACATCTTTTCCTAGTTTCTTTGTCATTCTTATTTTCCTAGACATTAATCTTTCTCGTTTCAACCTATTTTTATTTTGATGTAACCCGTACAACGGTGAATAACTGAGTTGGGCATCATTCATGGTTTCTTAATCTTTCTTATCATTAAATTAATGCCACAGCTAACTTGTTACTTTCTTTCACCTCATGGTAATGGTGGAGATGCATCATTTTCCTTCTGTTTATGTCACCGCATTTCATTAAGTGTTACAACATTGAATCCAGATATCATTCATGCTAGTGAGGGAAATAATATGTATAATATTTTAATGGTTTAGTTTCAGAAATAAAGAGATCAATGTTTGTGCGCTTATAAACTATTGCTAGATTTTGAAGAATGCTATTGGTATTTTTTATAGTCTTTGAAAGATGGTGTTATTTTCTTTTCCTGGGGCCTTATTGATGATGTTGTTCTCATTTATTTCCGAAGCACTATGCTAATGATATCATTTGAGAAGTTATGTTGGTATAGTGAAAATCTATAAAGCAATTCATTGCGAACAAAGCACAATAGTGAGGACATTTAATTTTTCATGGTTCTTAGGTGTCCTTTCTCAAACAAATTTGCAATTCCTGAATCATTCCACAAATTCCTTTTGTGCGTCATATCGTTCCCCTTCTTTTTAGGGCCTTTCTGCATTCTTGTGTGCTATTGTGCTCTCACCCTCTCCTTTCCCTTATGATGGATTTACTACATCTAAAAACCATTTTAAGTATGGGAGATTTAGGGTGTGTGAGTATTAGTTATAAAAAGTTCCACATGAGTATTACTGTGTTAGTTTTTGTTTTAGTGAAGGGTGTGTTTTATCTCTGGCAAAAGAAAACAAAAAGAAGAAGAGAAAACATTTTAAGTGCTTTCAGTGCCACTAGTCCTTGGTCCCCTCAAAAGAGAATTGTTTTTTTAATAGATTATTCTAGTCGTATGTATACGCATATTCATTCTCTTTCTGTTTCTTTCACAGATTTAGTTCTGTAACTGAGCGCTTTTTCATGGAATTGAATACTCGTCGGATAGACAGTAGTGTTGCCAGAAGTGAGACCCTTAGTATTATAAATGGGATGCGCTACCTGAAACTAGGGGTATGGAAATGATATGTTTTTATACATTTTTTCCCTTGAAGAAACAGATGTCATGAGGGCCAGTGTATGACACTAGTTTGTTGCCAGGTTAAGACTGAGGGAGGATTGAATGCATCGGCCTCTTTTGTGGCCAAAGCAAACCCTCTTACCCGTGCACCACATAAACGGAAAAGTGAGCTTTACCATGCACTATGCAACATGCTTTCAAGTATCCTAGCACCGCTTGCAGATAGTGGGAAGAATCAATGGCCTCCTACTGGTGTCGAGCCAGCACTCACTCTGTGGTATGAAGCTGTTGGGCAAATTAGAGAGAATCTCCTGCATTGGATGGACAAACAGAGCAAACATATTGCTGTAAGAGCATCTTTATCTACTCCTAGGAATTTCAAAATTTTTGGGTGTGTTTGAAATGAAAGCATGGAGGTCTGCCTGTAATTTTACTACATGGCAGAGAAAAAGGAACACTTACTACATAATAAATATATATTATTTATTATTGTTCAAAATTCTGAACAGGACAACTGACTAATCTTTAATCAAATGCCTGTGGGGCTTACAATGGCAAAAATGAAATCTGCTCTTGATATAAAATCGAAATTGTGTTATTTAGTAAAGGAGATATTACAGTGTTAAACTTTGTTTTGATTCCACTTTACTATTGATAGATCTTAGGATTTTCTTCTTTATTAGGCAGTAAAAAAGTTTAGACGGAATCTCATGAATGAATTTCCAAAGGAAGAGAAAACCTAAGGTTTTTTTTCCTGAGTTCCTAATGTAAAGAGCAGTCACATTCTCCTTTTGTCTCAACTAAATTGTCACAATTGACTTTCTGTCAAATATTTTAAACTTTGACCCCTATTATTTTAATATTTTAATGAATTAAATTTTATAAAAAATATAAGAAAAACTACTTCATTTAAAGTTTGTTAAAAATATTCTTTTTTTAAAAAAATTTATCAACACTAATAAATGTAAAATAATAAGTCAAAAGTCAAAATTTGACAAGTTAATTGGGGCGGAGTAGCTTTTATTTCATTTGAAAGATACTCTTACTCCTTTCCCCACAAAGTTCATGGTAGACAATGAAAGTATAAAATTAGTTATTTTTAAATTTCAATGCTTGGCTAAAGTGAGAGTAAAGTTCGCTAAGCCTCTCAATTGAGTTGACTACCTGTATATTTCTTTTTATTTCATTTCAGCAGAAAGAATTTTACAAGTATGTGAAACAAGTCAATAGGTTCACGCTATCTGTTACTTTTTTAAATGGAAAATGAAAAAAATGATAGAGACCTATAATTTTTTTCTCATTAAGCTTGGTCTCATCTCATGCTTCTTATTGACATTTTTATCTAAGAATTGGTTAGATGTTTGATGATACGAACCATTGGTTAATGTATTTGACTGTTAGAACTGGACGTTTGAGAGTATGAGTGAAACGAAATCATTCAGGATACATGATTATCCTATCAAATTTTAGTTACTGCATATTGGATTGCGACAGTTTCTGTTCTTTAGCATGCCTAGATGCCATAACAACTTTTGTTCCTTTATTTTTTTTACTTATGATTTATTTTTGTTTTTCATGAACCTAGTTTCAATTTATGCTTGTCCATATTTAGTTTAGAATGTGACATTTCTATTTTAAAAGTACTCTTCCTTATATTTTCGAATGATTTTTCTTGATCACTGAAGTTTGAACACAGATGGTACATGATAATATTGCCATCCTGTTCCTAGGATGATAATATCCTTTATATTTTTCAACTTTTTAGTGGACATGACAATCAAACACTGTCTTCAGTTTTCTTGCATGTTTCTCTAAATCAAATTTATCTTTTCTCTCACATAAAAATTCTCTGTATTAGGTTGGTTATCCTTTGGTGACTCTTCTTCTCTGTCTTGGTGATCCACAAATATTCCAGGGCAACTTAAGCTCTCACATGGAGCAACTCTACAAGCTTCTACGAGTACGTTTCCTTACATATATAGTTGGGGCCCTGGGTAATGGACATATCACACATATGGTCACCTGGTTGACTTTGACAAGTCCTCTTAAGCTTTTACCCTCTGGCTTTTCTGTGGGCCCTGACCTCTGATCATATTTACAAGTTTCCATTTCAACTTATAACAAAGCATCTGGTGCTATTTATGCAGGACAAGAATCATCGTTTCATGGCTTTAGACTGTCTTCATAGAGTTTTGAGATTCTATTTGAGTGTTCATGCAGCTAACCAACCCCCAAATCGTATATGGGATTACCTTGATAGTGTTACTTCCCAACTCTTAACAGTTTTGAGGAAAGGAATGCTAACTCAAGATGTACAGCATGATAAACTGGTGGAATTCTGTGTGACTATAGCAGAACATAACCTTGATTTTGCCATGAACCATATGATCTTAGAATTGCTGAAGCAAGATAGCCCAAGTGAAGCAAAAGTTATTGGTTTGCGTGCTTTGCTTGCCATTGTTATGTCTCCTTCAAGTGAGCGTGTTGGCTTGGAAATATTTAAAGGTAATTGATAACTGGTTTAAAATGCAAATAATTGTCATATGTTTCATGCGAATCACTATCCTATTTATTTGTATGAGCAGGTCACGATATTGGTCACTACATACCTAAAGTAAAGGCTGCAATTGAGTCAATATTAAGGTCCTGCAATAGGACATATAGCCTGGCTCTTCTGACTTCTTCAAGGACAACAATAGGTAATTCCGACCCTAAAATTAACTTAGAATTTTGTCTGCTTATCAGATGAAGTGAAAAGGGACAGTAATCTTAAGTTTTTGTATTTTTCTTATTATTTGTTTATGGATCAGTCAAGCTCCTGTATTCCAATGTTTTAATGGCTGAGTAATTTTGAGATAAAGATACTTGTGTGCATAAAAATTCCTTGCTCTGTTATTGTCATTCTATGAATTTACTTGTTTAATCTTGGGTTGAAGACGTACAAATCTTGAATTGTGAGAATTGTCTGTGAAAACAGCCTCAGTTTAATGTAAGGCAGTAATTTGATCACGTATGAAACTAGATTGAACTAGTTTTTTGGCTACTGTTTTTGCTGAAATCAGTTGCCCCAACCAAGCTGATTTAAGGCAGCTTGAATCTATTGTCAAAGGTACCATTTGCTCATCTTCTAGGTCCTGTTTGGGGTTATTTTTCTTCAAACTCTCTAGTAGAGATGGCAAGATAATTCATGAGAACATATTAGAGATGGCCAATTTTACGTCGTGTTAAGACTGAAATAATCAAAGGCTAATTAATTCAGTTAAGTGACTTCTGTTCTCTGTAGTCTAGAACCTTTACCAGTTATTTGCAATTGGAAGAATTTCTTCTTCTATATGTTGACGAAATTAGAATGAGAACCTATTGTAAATCTGGCGATGGGACATTTTACTAGAATTAAGATATTCTGTGTTCTAAACGAAAGTGTGAATTCTGTTATTGTACTCATCTGCTGTGAAAGAAATATCTCTATTTTACGTTTTTTACTCGGAGTATCTGTAGAGTGTTTTCTTTATTGAAGATCTAGTGCTGCTATAAATGCTAGGTTTCCACTTTTCACATCCATTTACCTCTTATCTGGATGCAAGGGCACTTAACATTTGAATTCTATGCTTTCCAGATGCTGTAACCAAAGAAAAGTCTCAAGGATATTTGTTCCGGTCAGTGCTCAAGTGCATACCTTACCTAATTGAAGAAGTTGGCCGAAGCGATAAGATAACTGAAATAATACCTCAACATGGGATAAGCATTGATCCTGGTGTTCGTGAGGAAGCAGTTCAGGTACTGAATCGGATTGTTAGGTACCTTCCTCATCGTCGCTTTGCAGCTATGAGAGGAATGGCCAACTTCATTCTCCGATTACCTGATGAATTCCCTCTTTTGATTCAAACATCATTGGGGCGACTGTTAGAACTTATGCGTTTTTGGAGAGCTTGTCTTATTGATGATAAACTGGCACAAGATGCTCAAGATCCAAAGCAGATGGTGCAGCAAAACATTGGATTCAAGAAGTCTTCTTTCCATCAATCAGGGGATGCTATTGAGTTTCGTGCATCGGAGATAGATGCAGTTGGCCTCATCTTCCTTAGTTCCGTGGATAGCCAAATTCGTCACACAGCATTGGAGTTATTGCGCTGTGTACGAGCCTTAAGGAATGACATACGAGACCTTACACTTTCGAAGCAGCCAGAACATAGCATAAGATACGAAGCGGAACCTATATTTATAATTGATGTGCTGGAAGAACATGGGGTGGGCTCTATTTATCTTATGATTTCCTGTATATTAATTATTCTTTTCAACTTTTCTATGAAATGTGATGTATTCTGAAATTAAAACTAAATATTGCAGGAGGACATAGTTCAGTGTTGTTACTGGGACTCTGGTCGTCTGTTTGATTACAGACGAGAATCTGATACAATTCCTCCTGAGGTGACTCTTCAGTCTATAATATTTGAGAGTCCTGATAAGAACAGGTGGGCAAGGTGTCTTAGTGAGCTCGTCAAATATGCAGCTGAACTTTGCCCAAGCTCAGTTCAAGATGCAAAGTACGTGCAATAAGATAATTATGAATAATTGTTACATGTCTTTGCCAAGTAATATTTTTTGTTATAATATCACTATGTTTTGCATATAATTGATTGGATGTTCTCATTGTTTTATCTTTAAGCATATAAACATGCTGATTCAATGTGGTTAGTTGATGGTAGCTTTATGTTCGTTAAATGAGCTAGATACTTGATGGGTAATTTAGCATTTATGCAATTTGCTTTTGAAAATGAGGAAATTGCCAAAGAATAAATGGTTAGTGTAGGGTACGGTGAACATGGATTTTTGTTGGAAATTGCTTTTACTCTTATTCTTCTTTGATGCCAAATGGAATAAACTGGAAGTTATTAATTCCTATTTGCTTTCAAATAAAATTTTTGTGTTTAATTAGTTTTAAGAGCAAAGAATTCATCGATCCTCTTCTAACCCGTTACGATTTGGCAGGCTGGAGGTTTTGAATCGTCTTGCTCATATTACACCTGCTGAGTTAGGTGGGAAAGCTAATCAATCTCAAGATGTAGATAACAAACTGGATCAGTGGCTCATGTATGCAATGTTTGTATGTTCATGTCCACCAGATAATAAGGAATCTGGGAGTGTATCTGCAACCAGAGACCTTTACCATCTTATTTTTCCCTCTCTGAGATCTGGATCAGAAGCACACATTGTGAGTATATGCTAATGATTTCATTCTATTTTATTTGAGTTTAATGCATACATGATGTTAGTACACTAATCACGAGACACTTTTTCTGCTAGAACATGAGAAATTGGGTTGAGTGCAATCTGTATGCTTTTGCTTGTAATACAGTCCCACTAGCTCCTCTCAATTGTTTGGACTGTTTCACTGGGATTGTGATTTATCAATGTTAATGGCTACAATGAAAAGAGTTTCTTGGTAGGTTTTTCATATGTAAAAGAATTATTGATGATGCACTGAGGAGATAGGGTGATGGTAATTTTGAATTCCATTTAATTCTTTTCTTCCAATTTCAAAAGCTGAGCTGTCAGATCTATCCAAAATTAGGTGTTTTGGTTTCACTCTTAGTAGAATACAAAGAAATTGAAAGAATCCTAGGAGTTTTTATAATGCCATTTCATGGTTGCTCATTGGCTGCCTTGAACATTATTACTTGTTATGGTAGATGACAAATTGCTTAGGGCTGCTTTAGTTTTATTCTTAATGGGAGGCAACATGAGAATATTATGATGAACCCTATTATTTGTGATTAAAGAGAATGATGCTTGTGTACTTCCATGTATCCTAATAAAATACTTGATATTATGCACTCATATGCTTACATGCTGGACAGACTGATATATATGTCCAACAGATTACACCGGTACTTAATGCTAAATAAAATTCTACTTACTTTGTCTATTGGTGGATTGGGTGTATCTTGGGGCTGGCTCCTTGGGGGGCTGGGGGGCATCATGGTTTTAAGAGGTATACCCTGAACCTATAATCCTGCATAACATTAGAACTTTTGAGGATGGAAGTTGTCTGAGTCTCTCAGATAATTATACTGCATCTTTGCTTTAGGGCTCTCATTTCTATCTTGAGTGTAAAATTGATTTGTTTTCTTCTGGTGATTTAGCATGCTGCCACCATGGCTCTTGGGCACTCACACCTGGAATCTTGTGAGATAATGTTTAGTGAAATCACATCTTTTGTTGAGGAGCTTTCTTCTGAAACAGAGGGAAAACCAAAGTGGAAGGTATTTCTATTGTCTACTTGCTTCCATACATTTTTTTTTGTTTGTTTGGTTCATTTCATGGAGGTCGGTTATTATTTGGACCTTTTTCTTAATATTTTACCTAGAGCATTCTTTTTCCTCTTTGTGATTTTTTATTTAAGTGATGCTGTTCCAAGGTAAAGAGCCATCCAACTTGGGCTGAAATCTATTTTCATTCAATCCACAAATAAAGGACATTCTTCTTTTATGAATAGATAGATTGATTCCAAATTTTTGTACTCATCCCTTTGAATGCAGAGTCAAAAACAGACACGCCGTGAGGATCTTCGAGTCCATATTGCTAATATTTATCGCAATGTTGCTGAGAATATTTGGCCAGGATTCTTGGGTCGAAAGCCTGTATTCCGTCGCCATTATCTGAGGTTTATTGAAGACACAACTAAATATATTACAGCAGCATCTGCTGATAGTTTTCAAGAAACACAACCACTACGCTATGCGCTTGCTTCTGTTTTACGATCTCTGGCACCTGAATTTGTAGATTCAAAATCAGAGCGATTTGATCTTAGAAACCGGAAGAAACTTTTTGATCTTCTTCTATCTTGGTGTGATGACTTAGGAAGTACATGGGGACAGGATGGTGTTAGTGACTATCGACGTGAAGTTGAACGTTATAAGACTTCGCAACACAGATCAAAGGATTCTGTGGACAAAATTTCATTTGACAAAGAATTGAGTGAACAAGTTGAGGCAATCCAGTGGGCCTCAATGACTGCAATGGCTTCACTATTGTATGGGCCTTGTTTTGATGACAATGCAAGAAAAATGAGTGGCAGGGTTATATTTTGGATTAATAGTTTATTCAATGAGCCTGCTCCTAAGGCCCCATATGGTTACTCGCCAGTTGACCCGAGAACCCTGTCTTATTCCAAATACACAGGAGGGCGTGGAGCCGCTGGTCATGATAGGCATAAAGGTGGGCATCATCGTGTTGCCTTAGCAAAATTAGCTTTGAAAAATCTTCTTCTTACAAATTTGGATCTGTTTCCTGCTTGCATTGATCAGGTATGTTGATATCGTCACCTTTATCCTGACAAACAAGAAATGCATTACAAATATGAAGTGAATGTGTGATTGTTGGATCTGTCAGTATTGCAGTAGTAAAATACCATTTTAAGCTTCTAATACTGTAGTCTGATGATACCTATGCTAGATTTACAGATCTTCTAAGCAAAAAAAAAAAAAAAAACAAGTTGGGAGTTTGGTAAGTTTTTTCTGTTGAATAATTATTTAAACAAAAATTTAAAATCCTTTTCCTATTTCTGCAACTTTCTGTGTAGTGATTCCTTGCATCCCAGCTTCTGTGGTATACATAAATTTCGGGTTTCTTCTTTTCCTACACATTTCTCTTTTGGTTTGTAAAATGCCGCATTGTCCTTTTTCATTGACTGTATTTTTGTATTTAATCATTGCACTTTTTGAGGAACTAATTAACTTTATGATTTTCAGTGCTATTACTCTGATCCTGCTATAGCTGATGGCTACTTCAGCATACTGGCTGAGGTTTACATGAGACAAGAGATACCAAAATGTGAAATTCAGAGGCTCTTGAGCCTGATCCTCTACAAGGTAGTGGACCCATCTAGACAAATTCGTGATGATGCCCTTCAGATGCTTGAGACGCTCTCTATCCGCGAATGGGCAGAAGATGGCATGGAAGGCTCAGGTAGCTATCGAGCTGCTGTTGTTGGTAATCTCCCTGATTCCTACCAGCAGTTTCAGTATAAGCTCTCATGCAAATTAGCCAAAGATCACCCTGAATTGAGCCAACTCCTCTGTGAAGAGATAATGCAGAGACAACTTGATGCTGTTGATATAATTGCACAGCATCAGGTATTAACCTGTATGGCTCCATGGATTGAAAACCTGAACTTTTGGAAACTTAAGGACTCTGGTTGGAGTGAAAGATTATTAAAAAGTCTTTATTATGTGACATGGAGGCATGGAGATCAGTTTCCTGATGAAATCGAGAAGCTTTGGAGCACAATTGCCAGCAAGCCTCGAAACATTAGCCCAGTTTTAGATTTCTTGATTACCAAAGGAATTGAGGATTTTGATTCAAATGCATCTGCTGAAATAAGTGGTGCTTTTGCCACATATTTCTCAGTTGCCAAGCGAGTTAGCCTGTATCTAGCACGTATATGTCCACAACGCACCATTGATCACCTAGTTTACCAACTATCTCAGCGGATGCTGGAAGATAGCATTGAACCAATTGGGACAGGTGCAAACAAGGGTGATGCCAATGGAAATTTCATTTTGGAATTTTCTCAGGGGCCGGCAGCAGCCCAGATTGCATCTGTTGCAGACAGCCAGCCACATATGTCACCATTACTTGTCCGGGGTTCGCTTGATGGTCCATTGAGAAATACTAGTGGAAGCCTGAGTTGGCGTACTGCTGGTGTTACTGGGCGAAGCGCCTCAGGCCCTCTGAGTCCAATGCCCCCAGAATTAAACATTGTTCCTGTAACTGCAGGCAGGTCAGGTCAGTTGCTTCCAGCTTTGGTAAACATGTCAGGGCCTTTAATGGGGGTTCGAAGTTCCACTGGAAGTTTACGGAGCCGCCATGTTTCCCGAGACAGTGGAGACTACCTGATTGACACACCAAATTCTGGTGAAGATATCTTGCATTCTGCGGTTGGTATGCATGGTGTAAATGCTAAAGAACTTCAGTCAGCTTTGCAAGGGCACCAGCAGCACTCACTTACTCGTGCAGATATAGCATTGATTCTACTGGCAGAAATTGCATACGAGAATGATGAAGACTTTCGAGAGCACTTACCTCTGCTCTTTCACGTAACATTTGTTTCAATGGACAGCTCTGAGGATATTGTACTGGAGCACTGCCAACATTTACTTGTTAATCTACTATACTCACTTGCAGGTCGGCACTTGGAGCTGTATGAGGTTGAAAGCAGTGATGGAGAGAACAAGCAACAGGTTGTTAGTCTGATCAAGTATGTTCAGTCAAAACGAGGGAGCATGATGTGGGAGAATGAGGACCCTACAGTTACAAGGACTGAGCTTCCTAGTGCTGCACTTCTTTCTGCCCTTGTTCAGAGTATGGTTGATGCAATCTTTTTCCAAGGAGATCTTCGTGAGACCTGGGGTGTTGAGGCGCTCAAATGGGCTATGGAGTGCACATCAAGACACCTTGCTTGTCGTTCTCACCAGATATATCGTGCATTACGGCCTAGTGTTACAAGTGATACATGTGTGCTACTCCTTCGTTGTCTACATAGATGCTTGGGAAATCCAATACCTCCTGTTCTGGGCTTTATCATGGAAATTTTGCTGACATTACAAGTGATGGTTGAGAACATGGAGCCAGAAAAGGTGATACTCTACCCACAACTCTTTTGGGGTTGTGTGGCAATGATGCACACAGATTTTGTTCATGTCTACTGCCAGGTTCTGGAGCTTTTCTCCCGTGTGATTGACCGTCTATCATTCTGGGACAGAACAATTGAGAATGTCCTCCTTTCCAGCATGCCTCGAGATGAGCTTGATAGTAGTGATATTGGGGACCTTCAGCGTATGGAATTTAAGGGCTATGATTTGCCGGTAACCAGTGGCAATCTGCCTGCATTTGAAGGAGTGCAGCCTCTTGTGCTTAAAGGACTCATGTCCACTGTTAGTCATGGTGTAGCCATTGAGGTCCTCTCTCGTATCACAGTGCACTCGTGTGACTCCATTTTTGGGGATCGTGAGACTAGGCTTCTGATGCACATTACAGGATTACTACCCTGGCTTTGCTTACAGCTCAGCAAAGATCCATTGGTGGGCCCAGCTTCACCACTCCAGCAACAGCACCACAAAGCCTGCTCTGTTGCTGCCAACATTGCGATTTGGTGTCGAGCAGAATCATTGGATGAATTAGCTACTGTGTTCATGGCTTACTCTGGAGGTGAGATTACAAGCATTGAGAATCTCCTGGCCTGCGTCTCACCATTGTTGTGCAATGAATGGTTCCCTAAGCACTCAGCTCTGGCTTTTGGACACTTGTTACGGCTACTGGAGAGAGGTCCAGTTGAATATCAACGAGTAATATTGCTCATGCTTAAGGCATTGCTCCAGCACACTCCCATGGATTCGGCTCAGAGCCCACACATGTATGCTATTGTATCCCAGCTAGTGGAGAGCACTTTGTGTTGGGAGGCACTAAGTGTATTAGAAGCTCTATTGCAGAGCTGTAGCTCATTGACTGGTTCACACCCGCACGAGTCTGGGTCATTTGAAAATGGGACAGATGAAAAGATGCTAGCTCCCCAGACCTCATTTAAGGCTCGAAGTGGGCCACTACAGTATGCTTTAGGATCAGGTTTCGGGATAGGTTCAACATCAGCTCCACAAGCAGTTCCCAACGAGTCAGGTACAACACCTAGAGAGGTGGCTTTGCAAAATACTCGTTTGATCCTCGGGCGGGTGCTCGATAGCTGTGCCCTGGGTCGAAGAAGGGAATATAGAAGGCTGGTGCCTTTCGTGACCACAATTGGAAACCCATAACCTACTGGCTTTGCATATGTTTCAATTTTTCTCATTTTCTTTTTTGTTATACCTTCAGCTTTAATTCAAATGCTGTTCTTTGTAAAAAAAGGCATCATAAAAAACTGTTAATTGTAGAATATTTTAGGGAAGAAGGGCAAACCATTGCAGATACCTTGAGGTCAATGCCTTGTATCCACCCATCAGTTTCATGTATAATTTATATGCTATATAATCCCGTCCCATTCTTATATGCTAGCCACGATGACATGAATAATCATGGTAATGGAAAAATGGGTTAATATGTAAATATATAATTTTGCTAACTTTGATTAATTATGTGTTAAAAAAAAATTCATTAATTGTAATATAATGTTCTTTACCTTTTGTTTCACACCTTTTCTCTCCAATTCGTCTGGACCAAGGGTTTTTTCCTTTTTAAATTTTTTTTTAAAAAAAAGGTTAAACTTGCAATTCATTGAAATTGTTATCCAATAATTTGATGTAATTACTGCAAGGAAAAAAACAGTCAACTAATTAATATAAATTCCTTTAAAGAAGCTAATTAATATAAATTTAGATAAACACTTTTAGTTTGATTTTTTTAGAAAAATGGTTAGTTAGTTGTATTAAATAAGTTATTTTTCACCTTTTTAAAAATAATATAATTAAAAAGTTTAAACAATATAATATATGGAGTTATAGGCTCGAATGTTAATGCTATCATCAACACAAAGCAAAAATGAAGTTATATACTAGAATGTTTCTCTGAACTTAGTAGTTCGCGGATCACTTTTCAATTCAAGTAATTGTTTTAGGAATTTCGGAGGTTCTTTTAAGTAGGGGAGTTGACCTTCCCTGTTCATGCAACATAGTGTAAATGTTTTCTTCACTTTCTTCTTCATGGATATATATGTTTGAAGTAAATGAGTGTGTCATGTAAGCGCATCCGAGAAATTAGTAGGGTATTGTTATTTTGTGTATAAGAAAAGACAGGGCAAAAGTAAAAATTTCTTTCCTAATCCTGTGATATCAAAACTTTTTATAGGGCGATGGTGATCACATGGCAACTTTTAAAATTGACATAATAATAATTTTAACATTAAAATTTTTTATATTGCGTCAATTTGGTCTTAATTCTAAAAACTTTAAATCTCATCGCTTTCAAATTGTGTAATTAATCTCTCTCTTTTCAATTTTGCTTTTCTTTGTGGTCCTTACCCGAAAAGCTAAAGAAGCATATCTATTAACTAAAATTTTTTGATTGAAAATATATCAAAAATGAAAACATCCGAAAATCCTAGATAGTAATTTTCTCTTTTCACATTCTTTTAAAATTAACATTTAATGACATAAATAAAAGTAAAATTGTAAAAAAAGAGAGAGACCAAATTACACAATTTATATATGTTGAGGTTAAAATAGCTAATATTTCAATTTAAAAGCTACCAAGTTATATTTTCATTAGTAATTTAATGGTTGGTGACAAAAAAAGAAAAATTTGAATAATTGGGTGATTATTTTGTAACTTTTCATTGTCGAGTGACCAAAAAAGAAAGGGTAAAGTACAATAATAGTCACCCAACTACTCAATTCGTTCTATTTTGGTCACCCAACTATTAACTTTTTTCGATTTAGTCACTTAACTTTTCGAAATAAATTTTTTTAGTAAGAAAAGTCTAATGCGGGCTTCTTTTATTGGCCTAATAACAAATTTATCCCTCTAATGTTTACACATTCTATCAATTTGATCCTAAATTGAAAAAAATCAACAAATTTAACCATCAATGTTTACAAAATTTGTCATTTTATTTCTAATTCTAAAAATTATAAAAAATATTAAAAAATCTTTAAAATCTTTATATATTTACTTTCTTTAAAATTTTTAATTTAGATTTACTTTATGTATTTTATATTTACTTTTTCTCATCAAACGAACATGTGAAAAACCCAAGAATAAAATTAGTTTTTGATTGAATCTCTTTTGGTTTAGTCCCCTTTTCCTTTTGCTATATAGTTCATTTCAAATGCCTAATTGAAACTCATAAAAAAAGCTCAAAATTAACAAATTTATAAACTCAGAAAAATGGTTAAGTTGACGACACCAACTTCGATGGCCTTACTCTTTGCTACGAAGATAGTACTAGTTTCAGGCTTTAGTGTTATCATGTTTTATCATTTCTAGCTCAGGTATTGAAGAGAGATAACAGGTCAAGGCCGTGACATTTGATATTGAAGTATTGAAAAGAGATAACAGGTCAAGGCCATGACATTTGATATTTTCAACTTCCTCAATTGAATGAAAGAAAGAAGAAAGTGAAAGATTATTTTGCAAGTATTTTGGGTATAAAAATCTTAAAAATATTTTTATATTTACATTAAAAAATTTTTAATCTATTTTTACTTTTTTTACTGTTTAATTTTTAAAAAATATTTTTTATAATAAGGGCTAAAATGACAAATCTTGTAAATATTAAAGGCTAAATTTGTTGAATTTTTTATATTTAGGATTAAACTGATAAAATGTGTAAATATTGGAGGGCTAATTTTGTTATTAGGTCAATAAAGCAAGCCCATGCTAGACTTCTATTAGTTGCCTAACAAAGAGCGATTAAAATATTTAATTTGAAAAAGTTGAGTGACTAAAATGAAAAAATTAATAGTTAGATGATTAAAATAGAACAAATTGAATAGTTGTGTGTCTATTTATGTATTTTACTCAAAAAGAATCTTACTAATAATTGTGTGTTTACCCTTAAAATTTTAAGGTTGTAAAAAATATTTTCATTAAAAAACAAAAATTAAAATATTTTTGAAAGGTTGATGGTTAAATTCAATTTTTAAAGGTTGATGGTCAAATTTAACTAAAAAAAAGAATAAGGGTTAAATTGATAAAATTGTTAGATTTGTAAAATAAATCTGAAATAAAACTTAGAACTATAAATCAAGATCCATCATGTCAAAAATTCAAGAACAAATCAAGAATAAAACTAAATGCGGAAGCGTACCTGAATCCATGAATTCCTTGAAGTTTTTTCAGATCTTGGGGATTTGATCTTCCAAATTAGTACACAAGAAATTCAGTATTTACTTTCTCTTTCCTAAGGATGGGATATTAGAAAAGATATCTTGTGTGTAATTTGAGGATCATAACCCTAATATATAACATTGACACATTAGCCCTAATTCCTAATTTGCCCATCATTAATTAGAAATTGATTAGAACTTAATTATTAGAGTATCTACACATATTTGACCCATACTTTATTCAATAATTAAAGCTTAATAAAACTTTAACCAAATTATTTTACTTTTAATTTGGGCTAACCTATCATGATAGTAAATAATAACATGTAATTACCCTTATTATATATGTGATGTCCATATTTTTCAACAATTTCCCATTTGGACCACTCATATATATACAAATTACTCTATAATTACATGTCATTATATAACCTTATGTGCTCAAAATTTTACTATCATATCCAAAAGGTATTTCAAACAATCTCGTCCATTAATTATGCTAACATAGAGCCAATACGACTTTCGTTACATATATTGTAACTAAATCCATCCCTGATCACGTATATTAGCACAAACAAATGACATAGATCAACTATGGATGTGTAGCATGGAAATTACATGCAATATGATCTAAACGTGTCTATTTCTAACTGGTCCTCCTTAAACCTTAGTGAGATTAAACCTTACCAAAACCAGAGTGTGAATAAGCCAAATAAACTTTATTTCTGCAGAAAATAAACTTAATATTCATAAACTGAAATAATTGAAAATGTGTCTATAACATAAAATATTTAAAAGTATGAACTCCCACTAAAACCAAATATCCTTAAATGATATTACACCCGTATGAGCAATGTTCTCATAAAAAACCTTGGGTGTAGTCCCTTAATAAGCAGATATGCAATTATGGAGTATGTCCCAATATACTTAATAGACTTCTAACACTCTGAACTTTTATTTTAACAATCAAGAACTTTAAGTTTATGTGCTTTGACTTTGATGTGCACCTGTTGTTATTGGAATAAATGACTTCCAATTATTGTCACAATTTGCACCCTTATGACAAAATTTTGCATCAATATTCCATCAAAATCGGAGTTTGTATACTTGATGATCTTTAACTTATTAGACCTTAGATATGTGAACATGTAATCTTTTGTTCTCTGAAGATACCTCATAACCCTCTTACCTGCTAACCAATGGTTTATAACAAGGTTGCTTAAATATCTGCCTAACATCTCAACAATGTATGCAATGTCCGGACGCATACATACTTGAGCATACATTAGACTCTCACTCTTGAGATGTAAGGAATCTTATGCATTTCCTTAATCATTTTTGGGGTATTGGTCGAGACTTAATGTAACACCCCGTACCTGAGTCCGTCGCCGGAGTCGGACACGAGGGGTTTGCAGACTTAAATCACTTCTTTGCACAATCCATTTTAAATTTTCCAGGCAAGCTGGCTAACTGCGTCACTGTCACCTTAAAAATCATATCTTGAGTTTCACAACTCGAAAATCAGCTTCGTGATTTTTCCCTGAAACTAGACTCATATATGCATCTACAAATTTTTTTCTAGAATTTTTGGTCGGGCCAATTAGTACAGTTTATTAGTCAAAGTCTCCTATGTTACAGGGATTGACTACACTGACCTTTGCGCATTACGACTTGGATATCTCCCTGTACAGGGCTTCAATACTGATGTCGTTTGTTTCTATAGAAACTAGACTCAAAAATGAATCTATTCATATATGGCATGACTTCTAATTATCTCTGGTTAATTTATAATGAATTTCCAAAGTCGGAACAGGGAATCCAGAAACCGTTCTGGCCCTGTCTCACGAAAACTTTAGCATCTCATAATATACTGTTCATATGAATGTTTCGTTACTTTCCTATGAAAATAGATTCATCAAGGTTCGTTTGCATAATTTATTCACTATTTAATTCCATTCCTACTATTTTTAGTGATTTTCCAAATCTACATCACTGCTGCTGTCAGCATCTGCCTTTAAGGTAGACTTTACCAATTTCATAGTTTCCATGATTCAACTAGCCCTTTTAGCATAAATAGCACAAATTATGATAGTGATTAACCATTCCCATGGCCAATCCTTGTTAAGCATATCCATACCAAATGAGCATAACATTATGCTCAAACATATATAAGCCATTTTCGCATGGCTATCCAAAATTATACAAATCCAAAAGGTCCATGACCCACAACAAAAAGGGTAGTCCTATACATGCCATTTCGAAGTTCAACCAAAATTGTACCAAAAGGGGGCTTTGATAGTGTGGGCGACTTCGACTTCAAAATCCCGAGTCCGATAGCTGAAGAACCAAAATCTATAAAACAGAGAATCAAAAAAACGGAGTAAGCATTAAATGCTTAGTAAGTTTTGAGCAAAGAATTTAGACACAACCAAAGTATAGCATTCATGTAGCTAAACGGATAATTTCATATGCACAAATTTTCAATATCATACTTACTTCACATTACCAACCCTTTTATTCATACACAAAGATCAACTTAGCCAAAGGCCGGTAGCTCATTTATCAACTGAGCGAATACTTATTTGTAAGGGCTCAACTAATTCAAAGCACATACGAAACATACCTCAATGTTGGGATGTTACAAGCGTATTAACTGAAATTTTTACAGCAAGATCATTCATTCCCAAATCACGTACCTTCGGAATTTAACCGGATATAGCTACTCGTTCAAATGCCTTCGGGACATAGCCCGGTTATAGTAACTCGCATAAATGCCTTCGGGACTTAACCCGGATTTAGTAACTCGCACAAATGCCTTCGGGACTTAGCCCGGAATTAGTATCTCGCACAAATGCCTTCGGATCTTAGTCCGGATATGGTCACTTAGCACAAAGCCTTCGGGACTTAGCCCGGACATCATTCGAATAACCATGCACATTTAACAATAAATCATGACACATTCGTATTTCATTTTCATTAGCAAAACTCAAACACAAGACACTTATCACTCTTGCAATTTCGGCTCAATAGCCACACACAAAGAGCATGATTTTGATTTGCTTAAAACATGATCTAATCAAATCATAATTTAAGCTCTATTACTCAAGAACTTACCTCGGATGTTGTCGAACGGTTTCGACGGCTATTCGACCACTTTTTCCTTCCCTTTATCGGATTTAGTTCCCCTTTGCTCTTGAGCTTAATTCAAACAAATTTAACTCATTAAAGTCTCATTTTGCTAGCTTATGGCCGAATATGACAAGGAGTTTGATAGGTCATATGGCCACCTTTTAGCTCAAATACACAATGGTCATACGCATTTTTAATCACATCAAGCAATTTAATACAATTCATTCGAACATCAAAAGAGAAGCTCAAGGTACTTAGCCCATATATACATTAGACACTAGAGTCACATATGTACGAAATCACGAATCGAATTCAACATACTAGCTAATATTTCCCCTTAGCTGAATTTTCTAAGTCAAGCTAAAGCCATCAATAGGCTACCTATGGCCGAACATACACATAACTTATGTACTTATTCATGTGGCCGAACATACATGTCTATGTTGGGGCCGATTGCATCACAACACCATACCATTTCAATTTTTGGTCATGGTTAAACAAAGAACTTAATGTCTCACTCAAAAATGCTAAAAAGAAGATTCAAGAATCATCAATCCACCATCACATGCACCATTACAAAGCTTCACTTTTAGCATGCAAATGATATCAACACCAATCCACCTTGGCCGAATATCATCTCCATGACATAGTAAAGATTTGAACCATGGGCTATTTAGAACTCAAGCTAACTACTAAAACATGCATGCATCTCATGGAACATCATCAAACATACCTTAGTCTATCAAACCACCATAGCCGATTTCCTCAAAGCTCTTTTTCCTTCTTTTTCTTTCTCCTATTCGGCCAAGAACAACATGAGAGCTTTTCTCTTCTTTTTTTTTTTGGTCATGCATGAGAATGATGAACACATTTTTTCTCTTTGTTTTCTTCCTTCAATTTCTTATTAGTTTATTGCCCATGCTTCTTATTTTATTCTTCCATTAACACAACATGTTTCATGACATGTTTTGCCCATGCTTCTTATTTTATTTTTCCATTAACACAACATGTTTCATGACATGTTTTGCCCATCATCCCTTGTCATGGCCGGCCACTAGTACTTAAATGGGGGGAAATTGACATGCAAGTCCACCCCTTTGATTACATGCACTATTAGGCCACTTGCATTTGCCTAGCACATTTCTAAATTTTCTCACATAAGTCCTATCAACTAAATTCACATGCAATTAACTAAATCGAAGCTTAAAACTTTCACACATTTATATTCACATATTTTAGGCAATAATTATCACATTCAAATAATTTGGTGACTCGGTCTAGCGGTCCCGAGACCGCTTTCCGACTAGGGTCACTTTAGGGCTGTCACACATAACTTATTATTGACAAGCAGTATGTCATTAACATATAAAACCAAATATAGAACCTTACTCCCATTGAACTTGTGACATATACAATTATCAACCAAATTTATCTCTAAACTAAATAAAATAATTGTTTGGTAAGATTTGTAATACTATTGACGAGAAGTCTGCTTAAGCCCATAAATGGAGTTCTTTAATTTGCAAAGTTTTCTAGTTGCACTATATAAATGTATGATCAATGTTACCATTGAGAAACCATTAACTTAATATTCATTTGGTGCAACTTAAGGTCAGAATATTCCACTAAAGCTATTATAATCATTTCTCTAGTGGACCTTTTTTAATGGCATTCGTTCTTGAGGTTGTTGAGTTTGTTTTTCTGGAACAATTACCTTATTTTGAATAGAGAGTTGTTCAACATTGCCTTATTTAGGTTCTGAATTCACTTCTTAATCAATGATAGGTATGAGAACCTAAATATCGTCAAAAGTAATAGTAGAAACTGAGTTAGAATTTAATTCATCCTTAAAAGTAATGTTTCTAACCTTATTTCTCCCTCCAAACTCAATATCCTAAAAGAATGTTACAATTCTCATCTAAAAAATATTCCTAATTGTGGGATCATAAAACTCATAGCCCTTAGATCACTTAGAATTTCCTTGATCCTTATACTTTATAGACATCAAAAAAGTTAGAAGTGATGTCATTTCAACCTTAACATTTTTAGCAAAACGTTTCTCAATTTCGTCAAGGAAACTTTGGCCTGAGTAATCTTTTTAGATTTTTTTCCCCTAAAGGCTTTTGAAATGTTGTGCTTCATGATAATTAGACTCATGCAATTTTAATGATTGTTTCATGATCATTAGACTCATGCAATTTTAACGATTCCACCTCTTAAAAAATGAGATGTGCAGGTTGTTCTTTCCTTAGTGCAATGTCTATGTTCATAAAACCAAACACTATAAGTAAATGCCTTTTTCATTCATTGAAATTAGTCCCATTAAGCATGTGTATAGAATTTATATTAGCAAATATTGTGGCAGTAGAAGATGAATTAGCTGAATATAGAACAAAAAATAAATAAAAATAAGTTCACATCAATATTCATAAGTAAACAATAAATTGAGGATAATGGCTAATCCCATCTCAAGATACCAAACACAACATTAATATCAAGTCTTTGGACGATAATATTAACAGTAAGTGGTACTTTTGTTGTATCAATCAAACATTGACAATAAATTATATCAAACAATGAATTAATCTTTGGACTAACATATTGCTCATATAAAGTACCTTATAATTTGTAATATCCTGAATTAGGGCTTAATCGGAATAGTAGTTTCGTGACCACAAATCCGAGATAGAAATAATTATTTTATAACTATTTTGATGATTATGATATGATTGCATGATTGTGTGAAAATTTCGTGATGAAATTCTATGCCTAAAGTGCTTAAATTGAAAGTAGGGACTAAATCGAATAAGTTGCAAAATTTGCATTCTAGAAGTTTTTAGTATGAAATTTCATTGAAATATTAATTAGAAGATCTTAAATAGCAATTTTTCCAATTTTAAGTTCATGGACAAAATTAGGACATGGAAGGAATTTTGAAAGTTTAGTAAGGAGGGGCATTTTGGTCATTTGGATATTAAATGAAATAAAATGGGAAAAATAACACAAAATTGGTCATCATCATCCTTACTTGCTGCCGAATTCTCCCTCTCTCCATAGCTAGGGTTTCTTCAACTTTCAAGCTCCATAATCAAGAGAAACGAGATTCAAGTCGCGATCAAGGAAAAGAAAAGATTGTGGACTAAATTGCAAAATCTTTATATTTTGGTACCAAGGTAAGTTCATGTGTAAATAATGTAGCATAATTGTTATTTTTAAGTTATTGATGTTAATTATATGATACACTGATTTTTAATCGTGAAATATTATGCTTTGTGGTTAATGTTGAGTAATATGCAAATTATGTTTACTACTTGATAAATATGAATTGCTACCGAGTATCGGTTCCGATATTCCATGGAAGATGACAAATGTGAGATCGAGGGAAAAAGCCCGTTTGAACCTTAGGAATAGATTAGGATACAAGTGACATGTCACTAGGATGGTTGAGCATCCGAACTCGTTGAGTTGAGTCCGAGTTCACTTATGGATGCGAATGTCCGAACTCGTTGAGTTGAGTCCGAGTTCGTGAGATGTAACTAGGCATCCGAACTCGTTGAGTGAGTCCGAGTTCACTTAGGGGTGGGTTACATGATTTCTTGATTACATATGAGGCACTTATGTGCAAATTATCCGTGTATCCGAGTTGTATTCCGATGTGTTCAACGGGTGAAATTTCTAGTGAAATGAAAGAACACTTAAGATGCAAGCGACGTTTTGGTAAGTGTTGTGAAATGGACACTTTGGACAGGTATGTTCTTAACCCTCGGGTTGATAATAGATACAACAACGATAAGGTGGTAAGATGATGAATGATGTTTAGAAATATGATATATGTTTTGGTGATACCATGCTAAAGTTGTTTGGTATATTTGTATTGTTATGTTACTTGTTATTTACATATGAACTTACTAAGCATTTATGCTTACTCCCTCCTCTTTATTTACTGTAGTTTTGAACAAGCCAGCTCGGAAATCGGGACGGGTCGAAGGTTCGATCACACTATCCAAAGGACTTTCATCTGGGTAAATGGCTTGTAAAACTTAAGTATGGCATGTATAGCAATATACTTATTTTGTGTAAATAATTTTATGATATAGCCATGATTGGTTGAGAAAATGTTTGATATTGATAAGTCATGGTGATGGTTAAATTTAGATCATGTTTGATATCATGGAAGTTTAATAGGTTATCTAGTTCATAACAACTCATGAAAAGATGAAACTTGCCTTAAAACAGAATATTGCTGCAGCAATGACATGAATTTAAAAAATCACTAAAAATAGTATAAATGGAATTAAATGATGAGTAAGTTATGAAATTTAAACTTAATGAGTCTATTTTCATGTGGATTGAACAAAACAGACATATAAATTATATTTTATGAGATATTTAAACTTTTGTGAAACAGGGCCAGAGTGATTTCTGGATCCCCTGTTATGACTTTAAAAATTCATAATAAATTTTAAAAAAATAATTATAAGTTTTTATTTATATTTACAGATTCCTTATTGAGTCTAGTTTTAATAGAAACAAACCTCATAGTCATTGAAATTCTGTATAGAGAGATATCTGATTCGTAATACACATAGGTCAGAGCAGTCGAACCCTGAAACAGGGGAGAATTTAACTAATAAACTGTACTAATTGGCCCAACCAAAAATTCTAGAAAAAAATTAGTAAATATATATATGAGTCTAGATTTAGGAAAAATTTACGGATCTTGATTTCGAGTTTCTTAACTCGAGATATGATTTTTCTTGTAACTGTGATGCGGGTAGCTAGAAAGCTGTGAATGTAGAAACAAATGATTTGAAGTTCTTAATTTGATAAATTATGTTCGGTAACTCCTGAAGCTCGACTCCGGCGACGGTTTCGGGCGTGGGGGCGTTACATAATTGTCACACATTTATCACCATAGATGTCGTTGAAATTCTGCCAAATATTAACTTACCTGTGGGTTAATTAATAAATGCATGAATCATAAAAACATATAATCATATTGATATTTTAAATAAACTAATCTACACAAAAGAGGTCACTTTGGCGGTATTTTGTTTCAACTAATCTATTTAAAATATTAGACATCCTTAGTTAAAAACTAAAGCCAAAATCTTAATTTTTTTTGTTTAAAAATATTTCTTTTAATTTCATATTTCAATCTAATTAAAAGATAATAGTATATATATGTATATATATTTATCCCAAAACAACATACAATGGTGTTGGCAAGTATAATAATAGTTGAATAAGTCATAAATCATAAACAACTTTGCATAAGACTTCAAATTTAAACCAAAATAATTTGAATAAAGGTAAACCTCATCTCAAGATATCAGACACTCCATTAATTTTTATTTTTGGATAAAATATTAACTTGTAAGTGATATATTGGTGTAATAATCAAGCATTGACAATAAGAATATGTCGAACCATAAATCTTCCTTTGAGTCAATTTATTACTCACATGTAAAACCGAATAATTGTCACATGTTTATTACCATAGTTGCACATCTAATATTATTAACCTTCATTTGGGCCGATCAATATTAACATAACTTAAGTTACATGCACACAACCTTTTATATTTTAAAACAAAATAATTTATTAAAAAAATCACTTTGGTGACTTATTGCTTCAATTAAGTTATTTTAAAAAATATATAAATATATAAAATATATATAAACATACCAATATTCAAATTTGAAATTTATCCAATAGTCAAATGTCAATACTATTTTTTTATTACTTTATAGACTCCGAAATAACCCAAAATAAGGTTATTTTAATAATGCAATAAAAAATAGAAAACCTTAATCTTTAATTGTTTTTTTTTATTCCAAACTCATATATATCAAAACTAAACAGAAATAATGTAGTGATTCAAAACCAAATAATTAACAAGCACATGTATTCATAATTTTGGCATGGATAAAAACACCAAAGCAACTCATGCATATACATGTAGAAAAACTTATATTGAATTTACCATGTAAATCCAAAGTTGTATCTATGATTAAACAGATATTCACATGAATACTTAAAAAATATTTTCAAGCCAATAAATCTCAAAAAATAAAATCACAATAGTTGACATATCCCACAATTCATACAATAAACCATATCATCAAAATTTAACTAAATATTTGGAACCATAAGATGCCAAAACCTAAGATTATAGAACAAACTTAAAATCAAAATATTTAAATATGTATATAGTTGACATGAATTTGCACCAAAGCACCCATAAAATTGAATATATAACCATAACAAAAAAAAGGCAACTTCAACGATATCCATCAAAACTTAATTTCACCAATTAAACTATAAAAGATTTCTTATTGAATAATAGTTGTAAACACCTATTCACACAAACTATAATCATGTATTAATCCTTAAAATCATTGATATGCATATAATATATATACACAATATATATACACACACAATTATAATAATAGAAGAATAATATTGGCTTGCCTTACATATTTCATGTAAACTCAAATTTATATTCATGACTAAAGACATTATCATAAAACTTCTTTATACACACAAATACTTAAAAAAGAATCCATAAACACTAAATATAAAAAGAATCTCAATTTGTATAAAAGCCTTTATATGCGCAACTATTTATGAAAGTTCATAGCCATCATATTTTAAAAAAATCCCAAATATTTTAATTTTAGTCGGGTTCATAAGGACTAAAACTTATATAAAATAATTATAGCAGAAACCAAAAGTAATCATTCGTATATATGAATTGAATTCAATGGCGAATATAATTCATCATGAATAAAGACAAAAGATGATAATTCCATATACATTCAATCACAAACACAAAATTTTAAAAAAATAGTGTGAAAAAAACAAAACATCTTAACAACATTCATTTATTCGACTATCAAGTGAATTAACTTTCAAAACCAATTGGAATTCTCCAATTACAAAAAAAAATGTAAGTCTTTAACTTTAATTTAATAATGACTTTAACCAAAATTTATAAAATAATTGTGTGAAAAGAAGAAAAAGAAATCTCACAAATTGATTTTTATCAATTGACTATAAATAATTAAATAAACTTTCACCTTTCGAATAGCATATGCAAATATTAAATTAGATTATATTTATAAAATCCTAAAACTTTATTTAAATAATCAAAACAAAAAAAAATTATCAAGAATCTCAAAGATTCAATATAATATATAATTAAAATATCAAATCCATAAAATTAAAAAAGAAAAACGAATCAATCCAAAAATAATAAAGAAACCAATTCATTCTTAATAATTCAACATGACAAAGCTCTGATATCACTTGTTAGATTTGTAAAATAAATATGAAATAAGACTTAGAACTATAAACTAGGATTTATCATGTCAAAACATCAAGAATAAAAACTAGATGCGGAAGCGTACCTGAATCCATGAATTTCTTGAAGTTTTTTTCAGATCTTGGGGATTTGATCTTTCAAATTAGCACACAATAAATTCAGAGAATATTTGCTCTCTCTTTCCTAAGGATGGAATATTAGAAAAAATATCTTGTGTATAATTTGGAGACCATAACCCTAATATATATAATTTTGGTACATTAGCCCTAATTCCTAATTAGCCCATTATTAATTAGAAATTGATTAGAATTTAATTACTAGAGTATCTACACATATTTGACCCATACTTTATTTAATAATTAAAGCCCAATAAAACTTTAACCAAATTATATTATTTTTAATTTGGGCTAACATATAATGATAGTAAATAATAACATATAATTACCTTTATTATATATGTGATGTTCATATTTTTCAACAAAAATATGTAAATATTAAAAACTAAATCGATTATTATTTAATTTTTTTATAATTCATTTATAATAATACTTCATGTAATAATTGTTTTAATATAAATTGCATTTAATTTGATTAACACTAAATAATAAAATTTATGAAATAACACATATTAACAAAATATAATATAATAAAATTTGATTTTTTTTATCATTTTAACTTTAATGCGATTCATTTTTTTTAAAATAATTAATAATAAAATATAATTATTTAATATTGATGGTAGAAAATTTTAATTTTACAAGTTGGTTAAGATTTTTTTGTATTTAAAAAAATTAAAAATTAATAAATTAAACATGTGACAAAATCTCAATCCTTCATACCAAATAATTAATATAAATAAATAGAAAAATATTTAATATACTATTAGTGAAATTTTTAGACTTCACAAAGAAATTAAAGATTGATAAGTATACTATAAAATTATAATAAAATATTAAAAAAATATTAGAAAAATCATGCGAATTTTTTTTAAAATTACTTATAAAATAAAAAAATTATCACAAGCCTAAATAAATGAATGAGATAAACATCATTTAAACTTATGTATCAATAATAAACATCAATGTCAGCTAACTGCTCAGTTGACTTCTTAGATTACAAATTTCATTAGTCTATGCGTTTTTCTACTTTCCTTAGCTACGAAGTTTGTAATTGCAATACTTATTTTATTATTTTTAATAAATAAATAAATAATATTTATGTTTAGATTTGAATTGAGTCGGACGCGACTCGTTAACTGATTTTACTATTTTAAAGTATGAAATACAAAAAAAAAATTTAATATTAGTACGTCGAAATTTTAAAAAAAAAATTTAATTTTAAGTTAAGTTATGCTAGTTAAATTTTAAATTCTTTTTGTTCGAAACTCAACTTATAACCTAAAAATAAAATTAGCATAATCATTTAATAAAAAAAATCATTTTATTCTCATTTAAATTTCCATATTTTTTAGTTTTTTAAATTTGTTTTTTTATTAAATTTTTTTAAAATAGATGAAATTGTTAACGTTTTTTAATCTAATTGACATGATATATATGTGAATTGTTATGTGGATGACAGATAATCATTTAATTAAATTTTTTAAAATTTTAAAAATTCAAAAAAATTTTAAAATTAAAAATTATTAAACTTATTTAAAAAGTATAAAAATTATTTTTAAAATAAAAATTATTTTTAATATTTTTAATATTTAAAAAATTAATTAAATCCTGACATATCATTCATGTGTATGCCATATAAATAAAGCTAATAAATTAATTTTTTATTATTTTTAGATGATTTGATAAAAAATAAATTAAAAGATTAAAAAATAAAATATTTAAAAAAAACTAAAATGACTTTTTCTTTTAATAAAATTGAAAGCCGAAAAAAGTTATTGTAGGAAAATTTTTGCTCAACAGTTCATTAGTTATTTATTTCTATAAATCCGATGAATACAAAACTTTACAAATTCAAAAATAACATTTAATCTTTCCTTTTTACTTAACTTTAATTGTAAAATATTTAAATATTTTTAATAAAATAAGTGCTAAATCCAAATCAAGCTTAAATAATATATATATATATATATATATAAAAGTTTTTGCCATTTCTTTTCCTTGTTACTTAAAGCATGATAGGAAACCTCGAAGAAAGGCTACCCATTAGATAACTACAACACCACATCATCGTTGACCCCATTGACCCACCAGTATTTGACCCACCAGTATTTGACCAAAAAAATGTGTAAAAAGTAAATTGAAAACTCCGGAAGCCTGCAACTGCAAACTACTTGTAAATTTATTATATGGTGCTACTTTTTCAATAAATATGATTATTAATTAAAAGTTATCTCTATTTATAATGATGAGTTATATCTCTTATTATTAAGAGTTAATTATTAATAAATAGTCATAATTATTCAAGTTGATATTTATTAGATAATTATTTTTATTATTTAAAGATGTGATTATTCATTGAAAACTATATCCAATAAATATGAGTGGAATTCTTAAATTCTTAAATTATTTTTATTTTTCCATCATCTTTTATATTCTTAAATTGTTCTATAAATAATTACTGTAGAAATTCTTTATAGAAATTGATATACTTGCTATACTTCGCTCAATGTTCAGTGAACTGTTTTCATCAGTGAAAAACGTAGATAGTCGTCGAGGTTCATTTGGCAGTAACTTTTTTGCACACCGTAATATAGGTGGGGGAATGAACTTAAAGAAAGTAACATTAATACACGCATTGACGCCTTCGTTAATTTCTAATAAATTCATTTTTATCCTCACACACTAACATTATAACCTTTTTAACTAAGTATTAATAACAGCTCAGCATATACTTCAACATCAGACTTACAAACTCTGGACTGATGGAAGAAGGATAGTGGCTGATGATACTGGAAATATCCAGAAAGATAGAGATGAAGAATCATTAAAGCTGTTAAAAAAGATAGCTGATATAAAAATCGATGATTATCCATCACACGTAATTGGTGAAATCAGAAATACGTGGGAGACTTGGAATTCACCAAGACTGTCACCAGAATCATTACACTTGGATGAAATAGAAACGTGGAATCTCGACAATATCCAAGAAGGATAAAGACAAAATAGCTACCACATGGAAAAGAAAAGAAGAAATTCAAGGCAACCTGAAAAGCAAGGCATTTATGTGATGTGACAAATACAAGGATACGTGGAAGCCATAATAAATTCATCCTTATCAGAAACACTGTGCGGGATTGAAGAAAAATTAGATAGAGTTTAGAAATTTTGCTATAAATAGGAATGGATGAAGCCTAAACAAGGCATCGAGAAAAAATAATTAGAAATCTTTCTTTTACTTTCAGTATTCTCGCTGTAAACATCCTCTCCTTATAATCTTTCCTTTGTAAACTTTCCTTTTACAATAATAAAATCCTTATTCCGCATCTTTTATTCCCAGTAATTGGTATCAGAGGTCCCCCGGAGTAACGGTTCTTGGAAAATTTTATATCATAATACCTCTTGTAAGTTTTTATCCTTAATTTGCAATTTCGTTAATTCTGTGGTTATTTATCTTGAAACCCATATATCTGTTATTTTGTCTTACTTTTGCCTGTTTAAGTCTGAGTGAGAGACATAAGGCCTTTGTGATTAAGACAAAATAATATAACAGACGGTTTTAGGCACCAAGATAAGTAACAGGGAAGAAACAGATTGTTTATATAAAGATAAAACCTGCAGTCATATTATGCATATAGATTCTAAGCAAGAAAATAATATTTCGGCCGTCAGTAAAGGATTTAATAGTTTAATAGATAAAACATCAGTTAGGCCCAATTTTAGCCCGGGGCCCAAACTAATACTAAATTTAAACAAAATACCCTCAGAACCAATACAACCAAGGCCAATACAAACCCAATCCTAAAACACCTGAACCCTAGCCCAAATTTTTAGCCCAAAACCAAAAAAAAAAACATTTTCGGCAGAACCCTAACAGCCAACCTTCAGCCGTCGCAATCGAAGCAGTCTCCAGGCACCGCACGTTGCGCACCCTTCTACGTCTTACGCTCATCCACCACGCCACATTAGAGACGTGCTCAATCTACCTACAAACGCGTAAAACACGTTGTAAAAAAGGGCTATAAAAGCCTTCGTAAACATATGTAAAAGAGGGGGATCTTTTTTTGGGAATATAAAAAAATACACACAAAAGAGAAATCAATAAAAAGAATCTGACTCAAAGTTCTAAAGGTTACTTTATTTTTTTTCTGGTATTCTTCTTTGTATTTGCGTTTCTATTTTTTTCCTTTCTTATTTATTTCTTGTTTCTTATGCAAATCTATTTGAAATAAAAGTCAAAGAAAGGGTTTTACCTAGGTGTTGGCCACTAAGAACCCGAATGCCTGGGAAGTGTGGAGGTTCGAGTAAGGGATTTCGTCCATGGCTTTCACGGTGGCCTTCTTTTTCGCTGAATTCGACGTTCGGGTGTGAGAGCATTTAGGGTTAAATTTTCTAAAGGGGATTAGGGTTTTGTCTTATGATGGAGGACCGAATGTTATTTTTTTTTGGCTTTGCTTTAGCCTTTATAAGGACCCAAAAAGGGTGTCGTATAATGGCATGACCCAGTGACCGTGTGACCCGATCCGATACCTAGGGGAACCCGCATGTTTCGTCAAAAGGGGTTATTTATGCAGTCAGCCCCTCTTCTTTGAGTTGCTGATATATTAGGGCAATGTGCATTCTTTTTTCTGTTTTAAATTTTGGCCTAGGAATTTTGCGTCAGTTTTGTTTTGACCCATGATAAAATGCTGCGTTTTGGAGCCTGGGATAATTTCGTTTTTAATTCCCATGGGTTTAGGCGCATTGCATTTTAGTCCTAAATTAAGTTTTAACGATTTCTTTATTTGTGGATTACTTTTTCGATTCCGTTTCTATTCCAATTGAGTCTGTTTCCTTTTAATTTCAGTTTTTTTGTTGAAATTGTTTTTATTATTTATTCTAAATTATTATCAACTTTTTATTCGGTACTTCAAATTACTTTATATTATTCATATTCTTTTTTGTTCTTTTGCATATTTTTGAAACATTATGTCTATATAACTCACTTATTTTAAAATTCCCCTTTGTGTACATTCTTTGTTTAAAGCTTTATATGATGGCTATTTTCAAACATTTTTATACATTGTATATATATAATTTATATGTAGTTGTTTTCTTACTTTACGTATATTATTTTTGGTATGTTGATGTATATATTGTCTTGTATATTACTACTTTAAATTTCTTCTTACATAATACTTATCTTAAGATTCACCTATATATTATTACTTTCCATATTATTTATTCCTTTTATTTACAATTCATTTCAAACTTGGATGTATACTTATTTCCATTTCTTCTTTTTATACGTATAATTTATTATTTTTGAATATTGTTGATTTCAGATTTCTCTTGTTATTTTTCATATTATTTGTTTCCAATTTATTTACCATTATTTAAAAACTTGTTACATTTTATTTATGTCAATTTGTTTCATATTTCTTTTAAAATTATTTTTCATTAGTCTTTGAATATTGATATTAATATTTGCATAGGACAACATGTTACGTGGTTATCGCTATTATGTGTATTGTAATTCTTAGTTTGTGTTTATGGGTTATTTGTGATTCAGTAATGAAATATTTTATTTACGAATTATTACTTTGCGTTGTATATTATCCTTTCATCGCATTCTAGTCGCTTAAAAGGTTGTGCTTTAATATCACTTAAGTTTTGGAATCGTTTTATTCGAAATTTTTTCTCAAAATAAGGCAATACTCGTATTTGAGAGCTTCAGGAAAATGGTGCCCTAACTTACTGAGTTCTGATTTTCCTCATTGAATCTAAGAACATGGTGCCGTAATTATTGTTATACTATAAAATTGATTCTTGGTCGGTTCCCGATGAGATCCTATACCAATGTGGGGATTTTGACTGAGTCCCTCTTCTTGAGATTTGGGGAGCCGTAAGATATGCTCTTTTTCTTGTATTAAGGCAATATCGATCGAGACAGTTCATACTAGCAACTCATGGGTTAGCTCAATGCGAGTTTCCGTATAAGGGGGATAATTATAAGAGGAAGGTACGAGAGATGTCCAACGCTTGGAATCAGGATAAAAAGACTGATAGTAGGTCCGATAACGACCCCTGAGTATAATGGTTGGCGGAATAAGAGGATTAACGATAATATCTCTGAGCCAAATCAAGAGGGTGCGCGGTCGATGGAAGAATATCTACAAGTGGTTCCCACCCGAGTTAGAAATCATAAGGCAGGACTTTGAGAGAAGGAATACAGAACTCGTAAAGAAAATAGAACAACTGGAAGAAGAAAAGATACATTTGAAACTTGATGTTGATGTTCCGAAGCTAGAAACGAGAAAGTGAGAAAGGGCAAGAATAAGGCCGAGGAAGATTTGGATAGCCTAAAAATGGATTATAAGAAATTGCGCCTGTCAATGAGAACTGCCGGGTTTAGAAAAACATTTGAATAATGGCGACATGAGATCCAAGAGGAGAAGGCCAATGCTGATCAGTGGAAGAGAAAATATCAGGATACACAGGGTCGAAAAGAAGCCTTAGAAAAGAGTCTGTCGAAAACCCAAAATGAGAAGGTCAGGTTAAAAGCTAGAGTGACAGAATTGGAAAAGTCGCTTCATTAGTGTCATAGTCGTAACTCTGCAATGGAGCTGAAGGTGAGTTTGAATAAGATCGAAGAGTTGAAAACGAAGGTCGAAGAACTTGAGATTGCGTTACAAAACTGCGAACTCCGGATTGAATTCCTTGAAGCAAATGAAGAGCGTTGGAAAGAGCAACTCCATCGGTCCCAAGATCACGTTAAGGATAGAGATTACGTCATGGGCGAAGTCGTGGCTTAGATACAAGAAGTGGCCGATCATTTACAAACCTTAGCGGTTCAGGCTGACGTGCTAAGTTTGAAATATGAGTTAGAGTCAAACCGGGGTTGTGAGCTGGCTTGGCTTCTTAAGAGAGTTAAAACTTTGAGTGTCAAGGCAAAGCCGTATATATGATCTGTTTTGTGTAAAGAATTTTATTTTCTAATAAAGTTATTCTAAATGGAATTGGATTAGAATCGACGCCTTTTTTTTAGTTTTGCATTCATCTCATGCATTTGCATTACATTGCATCATGTGCATTAAATTTCACAAAAGAACCCTAATTAATTAGAAATCGTATTATAGTTACCCTGGAACATCAATACTACACACGAAAAAAAAATAAAGCTATGGATCAAAGGTTGGAAAAATTGGAGCAAATGCAGAAGGAGATGCAGGATCAACAACAAGTACAGATGCAAGAATAGTTGGCCAAAATCCAACAGGACATGAGGCATCTGATGCTAGAATCTCAAAGGAATATGATGAACCAATTGACTCAGTTACTGATTAGAGGGCCAGAAAAAGGGAATGGCCCTATGATCAATACTGGGGACGACAGCGAGGACCTTGCTTACCCTTCAGGTTTCACCCCAACGAATACCCAAGCACCACCACAAAGGGTGTCTGTCAATATCAGACCCCAATGTCAGATTGGTACTTCGGCGCCGATAAATTTCCTAATGGGCTCAAGTTCCAATCTTGAAGACAATCGGGCAAATCTTGAAGTCCCTGACCACGATGATGTAACGAAAGTGGGAAGGGCAAGAGCGAAACTCCCAAAGCAACTTGAAGACCGATACAAATGGCTGGAGGAGAAATTCAAGGCGTTGGAAAGCGCTGATTATCATTGTGGAATGGATGCTAAGGAGTTGAGCCTGGTTCAGATTTGGTACTCCCTCCAAAATTCAAAATGCCAGAGTTTGAAAAATATAATAGGATTAGCTTCCCTGAGGCCCACATTACAATATTCTATTGGAGGATGATGGGATATGTCAACAATGAGCAGTTGTTGATTTACTATTTCCAGGACAGTTTGACAAGGGCAGCAGCCAAATGGTATAATCAACTGAATCGTACCCAAGTTAATTCATGGAAGGATCTAGCACAGGCCTTCATGAAGCAATATGGCCACATAACGGATATAGTGCCTGATAGAATCACATTACAGAATATGGAGAAGAAGTCGAAAGAGAGTTTCAGACAATATGCTTAGAGGTGGGGGTAGTTGCAACGCAAGTTCAACTACCACTGCTGGAAAAGGAAACAACCATGCTTTTCATTAATATCCTAAAAGCACCTTTTATTAATCACATGCTGAGAAGCGCAACTAAAAGTTTCTCGGATATAGTGATGTCTGGAAAAATGATGGAGACTGCAATCAAGTGTGGAAAGATAAAGGTCGGGGAGAACACAAAGAGGTCAGCCCTGAAGAAAAGAGACAATGAAGTGCATAATATGAGCACAGGTTATTCGAAACTGATTACCGTGATCCAACCGAGGACAGTAACCACGGGCCAGCAAACCTTATCAAGGCAAGAGCTAAACACAAAGTAAAATACATAGAAACTCCAGTTTACGCCCATTCCGATGACGTATAGGGAGTTGTACCAAAATTTATTTGACGCACATGTTGTATCCCCTTTCTACCTATAACCGATGTAACCGCTATACCCTAAATGGTATGACACAAATGCCAAATGTGAATACCATGCAAGAATCACGGGACACTCAATAGAAAACTGACTTTTAAAAATTTAGAGGAAAATGGTGAAACGAGGTTTAATCATGCAGGATTTGGGGAGTAAATTTCGAGATATGAGGAACTATTGTGAATTCTACAATGAAGGAGATAATGAGATTGAAAGATGCAATGAATTCAGAGCCCTGGTACAAGGTCTGATGGATAACAAAGAGCTGGAGTTCTTTGAATTTATCGAAGGAAAGGATGTATGCACCTCGGGGGGTCAGAGAAGATCTCTGAAGTCAATCACTCGGTGGTCATCATCTCACGATTGAGAATCAATGAAGCTGGAGCGAAAATGATACCAAGAGTGGTAATTCAGAAACCCGTGGCTTTTCCTTATAAGGATAGAAAAAGAGTGCATTGGAATTATAACTACAATGTGACATTTCCGAGAGAGGAGAGTCCGGTCAGCACGCTAAGTACAAAAGTCGACCTGTAAAAGGGAAATCTTTGGTGATCGAGCAAGGGAAGGAGAGGCCAGAACTATCCGTTAATGAGCCTGTAACGAAGAAAAAAGCTAAAGAATTTTTGAAGTTCCTAAAGCACAATGAGTATAGTGTTGTGAAACAACTACACAAGCAACCGACTCGCATATCGGTATTGGCTTTGCTTTTAAACTTGGAGGTACAATGTAACGCGCTGGTAAAAGTGTTGAACGAAACCTATGTCACTGATGACATTTCGGAAAACAAGTTAGATCGTCTTGTCAACAACATAAGTGCCGACAATTACAACATAAGTGCTGACAATTTCATCTCTTTTAATGATGATGAAATACCACCAAGAGGTAGGGGATCCACCAAGGCTCTGGTCATTACTACTCGCTGCAAGGGGTATACGTTACCAGGGGTATTAATTGACAACAGGTTGGCACTAAATGTCTTGCCCTTGTCCACATTGAACAAATTACCTATAGACAGCTCTCATATGAAGATATTCCAACACATAGTGAGAGTATTTGACGGTACTGAAAGGAAGGTAATGGGAAGGATTGAGGTACCTTTGTTGCTTGGTCCAAACACATGCGAGATAGACTTCCTAATGATGGACATTAAGCCCTCTTATAATTGCCTATTGGGGAGGCCTTGGATTCATTCAGTGGGGGCAGTGCCATCGTCACTGCATTAAAAGCTAAAGTTGGTGATGGAGGGCCGGCTGATAACAATAAACGCGGAGGAGGACATTATTGCCTCCGTTGCCAGTGATACGCCATACATAGAGAATGATAGTGAAACAACAGAATGTTCCTTTTGGTCGTTGGAATTTGTGAACGTAACCTTCATCAGTGAGAGAAGTAAGGTCCCAATGCCCAAAATATCTGAAGCGACGAGGATGAGCTTGCAACTGACAGTTGGAAAAGGGGCATTGCCTAGAAGGGGACTCGGAAAATTCCTCCATTGACGAGTCGAAGTGCCAATCTTAGCTGACAAATGGGATCGCTTTAGCTTAGGGTATAGGCCAGACACAAATCAAATGAAAAAAAAGTTGGAAAGGAAGCAAGAGAGACGAAGAGAAAGATTAAATAGGGTAGAGGTCAGATGAGAGCTGATGACCTTCACTCATATATCCAGAACGTTCGTGTCAAGAGGAGTTATTCATCCTGAACGGAAGCTGACAAGTAACTAATCCAATGAAGATTTGTTAGGAAACCTGAGCATCGATGTCAATTTAACACCCCTATAACCTGTATCCGTCGCCGGAGTAGGTTATGAAGAGTTACCAATCCAAAACACTACATTTGTACATTCACATTTACATAAGTTCATTAGCAATTATATGCATAGCTACACAAAATCAAAGATCAAAATTCAGACTTATACCGACATTCAAAAGTTACCATATTCACATAGCTTATATACAACAACATCTCAAAATATCATTCACTTAAGTCTATTCTATACATGCCATACGAATTCCAAAACATAATAGTACCAAAACGATAGATAGTGTGACGAGTTGCTGACGATCCCCGAGCAAGTGGCTAGAGTCAACGATCTAAAAACAGAGAAACATAACAAATGGAGTAAGCTTCCATAAGCTTAGTAAGTTTTAAGCAACGCAAACAATTAAATTCAATTATAAATCGATCAATCAAATTCTCAAGTGACATTTCTTAGGCATATTGCCATTTGGCCGAATATATATATAAACATTTAACATATATTTAGCATATTAACTTCACTTGAATCTGAATTCATATAACATAAGTAAATTAAATATTTTCACATAACTTCACATTTTGGCCGAATGTATCATGATCATAGATATAGTCATAACACTTATTCACATATGCATCACATTATACACTTATGATTCAATTCAAATCAAACTCATATATAAGTACATGATACGTACCTGGCCAACTTAATATATTGAATGTATTCAATTGTCATTCTAACACGAAGTATCATAGTCTTAGACTTTTATCAAATCACCGGCATTAAGCCTGCTAGGTGTTAAACCCGAATTCATCACCTGCACGAAGCCTGTTAGACTTTAAGTCTGAACTCATTCATCGGCATTTTGCCTGCTAGGCTCGAAACCCGATATCATCTCGCCGGCATTATAGCCTGCTAGGTCTGAAGCCTGATATCATCTCACCGGTATTATAGCCTCCTAGGCTCGAATCCCGATATCATCTCACCGGTATTATAGCCTGCTAGGCTCAAAGCCCGAATGTCACATTACAAAAAAAATCAATTCACATGTTCTTTCATACTTTCACCACTTATGCTTCAACTTCAATTATGGCCGAAACACATATACATTTGTACAAAGGCTTTCATCATTCGAATAAAGTACACGTTTGATATAAGGTATTATACTCGAATTCCATACCTCAATTACATTCGGCAATCACACATCATTAATAATAATATCACATCCAAACATGGTTACCCTTAGGTTCTAATAATCACAAATGGTGAAACCTCTTTCATCACCCATGCAACATGGTACATTGATCATAAATCTCATTTAACATGTTATAATTCCATATCCAATTCAACTTAGCTATACTAGCTATCTTTGGTTTATAGTATTAATTCATTCTTACTCGGCATATTAGCTAAATAAAAACAACATCCTTTTAGCTATTTTCATTTAATCAATAAGTATATGAACTCAAATTAAACACTTAAGAACTTACCTTAAATGTCGTCGGACAACTACGAATCGACTATTCCATCTGTTTCGCTTTTCCCTTTTCGGAGTTAAGTTCCTTTTGCTCTTGAGCTAGGTAAAATAAATCGGTTTGTTTAATTACTTAACTAATTTATTTAGATTCAAACATTAACAATTTTTCTTAATAAGAAACATACGACAACTCATTAACAACCATTCATTCACATCTTTATTCTTGATTACAATCGGCCATTATAACATATACAAATGCATATTAACCACTTTGACCGATTGTCTATTAACCACTAATTCATATACATAAATTTTACAACTCAACTCATCATTCTCCACATTATTTACCTTAATTCACATTCGGAAATCGTAGAACACATACTAACGATTTAACATTACAATTCAAATTTTCACACACTAATAAACACATTCGGCAAAACTTTATTTCAATTCACTTTAAAACACCAACAACTAAATTATTTCTTGGCACCTTTATCACATTTTCACAATCGGTATAACCATGTTACCAATATAATACATCAAAATTTACTTATCCAAGACTACATTCAGCATATATATATTCACATAAACACAATAGCCGATTGTTATTTATCATCTAATTCGACTTTCAATAACCCCAAATTATAAACAATATTCAATTCCCTAATTAAGATATCAATTGAAAACTTCACAAACAAAGATTAACAAGCTTAGGGCTCATCTAATAACCATTTATAATTTAAAACTTTAAACGTTCGAAATCTAACATTTTACCCACATGGCCGAATACATGTTTTGCCCCAACTAAGGAAATTTATACACTCACAACCCATCAATTCATTTTCCACTTAATTACATCAATTCAAAGCTCAATTTAATAAGAACATGCTTAATTTAAATAAAAACAAATTTCCTTTCCCAAAAACATATATATATACGGCAACTTCAACTTCATACCTCTCAACAATGAATTCAACTTAATCATTCATTAACATTACACTCATTCGGCTATCATATAAGCAAAATTAACATCTAAACAACACCTTCCAAAAGCTATCAAATTATCACAATTTAACGAATTGCCGAATGCACATATGTTCAATAATTCATGAATTTAAACCATGGGGTAACTATACAATGCACTTATCAATTTAATTTCATAAACAATTACAAAAAAATTACATTAACATACCTTTGATTTATGAAATAATCATGGCCGAATGCCTTGGCTTCTTCTTCTATTTTTCTTTCACTAGTTACGGCAATGGGGAAAAGAAAGATGAACATACATTGTTTTTATCACTCTTTTCTTATTTTAATTATTCTTTATTTCATAATATAAAGCCATTAACTATTATAATGCTAAAATAAAATGCATATATTATCTATCAACCATCATTATGGTCGGCCACTATATTAAAAGTGGTCCATTTGGCATGCAAGTCCCCCATGTCAATAATTCATGCATTATTTGGCCACTTTAAAAATCACCTATCACATTTTCAAGTCTTATCACATGAGTCCTTTATTATAAATTAACACCTAATTGATAAAATCAAGGCACGAAATATTCACACATACAAATTCCACATACAATTAGCACCGAATATAACATCTAATTATTTTCGTGACTCGATTTTGTGGTTCTGAAACCACTTTTCGATTAGGGTCAAATTAGGGTTGTCACAATCATATCTGAAGAGAAAGTGATGAAGGGAGATTTAGCAAGCATTCGCCCTTATGAGCCTAGAAGTTTCTGAACAACTGGACTGTGGAAGAAACTCCTGTAGTTTTTAGAGTTGATACAGAGTAATGTTCAAAACACACTTGTTGTTTTAAAACCTAGAAACAATAAGAATTTTTTGTGAAATAGGCTTATGTTCTAAACGTCTTTATTTCAATAAAAATACATTTTTACAGCTCATTTTGAGCAAATATTTCTTTTATCCTGAAGAAATATTCTTTTATTCTTGCATTTCATTTCATAATCATGCCGTACAAATGAGCTATTCTTAGATCCATTTGTTTTTTTTTTTATATTTTTGAAATTCTTTTGTGCCTACAATAGGTCTCTAGATATTAATGACATGAGTGACGCTGTTATGGACTCAGAATTCCCTTTTGAGCGAGACAGGTGTCGGGAGGGATCTCAGGATTTTGAAAATGATGGAAACTGTAACTTATCTCCAGATTTGTTAAGGATGGTAGAACAGGAAGAGAAACAGATCCTACCTCACAAAGAGATGATAAGGAATGTGACCTTGGAAGAAGGGAAAGAGGTGCACATTGGAACTTGCATAACCGAGGAAACAAGATGAGGCCTTATTGAATTATTGCAAGAGTTCAAAGACGTCTTCATGTGGTCGTATCAGGATATGCTTGGGTTGAGTGCCGATATTGTGGTACACCACGTCCCCATAAAAGAAGAGTGTAAGCCAGTCCAGCAGAAGCTTCGAAGGATGAGACCCGATGTTACAGTAAAAATAGGAGAGTAGGTCAAGAAGCAATTCGATGCTAGGTTCTTACAAGTGGTTAATTACTCAGAATAGGTAGCCAACATTGTCCCCGTCCCTAAGAAAGATGGAAAAGTGCAGATGTGTGTAGATTACAAAGACTTAAATAGGGTCATCCCAAAGGACAACTTCCCACTGCCTCACATCGACACTTTGGTGGATAACACGGCAGGTTACTCACTGTTCTCCTTCATAGATGGTTTCTCTGGATACAATAAGAAAAAGATGCATCCTGAAGAAATGAAAAAGACCACATTCATAACCGTGTGGGGAACATTTTGCTATAAGGTGATGCCATTCGGGTTAAAAAATGCGGGAGCAACGTATCAAAGAGCCATGGTAACCTTGTTTCACGACATGATGCACAAAGAAATTGAGGTTTACGTCGACGATATGATCGCAAAATCTCGAACAGAAAAGAAGCATGTACGGGTTTTGAGGAAATTGTTCTTGAGGCTGTGAAAGTTTCAGTTAAAGCTCAATCCAACAAAATGTACTTTCGGAGCTAGGTTAGAAAAATTGTTGGGTTTTATAGTCAGTGAAAAGGGAATCGAGGTTGACCCCGACAAAGTCAAGGCTATACAAAAATTACCTCCGCCGCGTACTCAGAAGGAAGTTCGAGGTTTCCTGGGAAGATAAAATTACATCGCCCTGTTTATTTCACCATTAACTAAGAAATGTGGCCTCATATTTCGTCTTCTCAAGAAATACAACTCAGGTGTGTGGGATGATGAGTGTCAGAAAACCTTTTACAAGGTTAAACAATATTTTTCCAATCCCCCAGTGCAAACGCCACCTAGTCCTAGTAGGCCATTGATTCTGTATTTGACAGTATTTGACAATTCAATGGGATGTGTGCTTGGACAACATGATGAGACAGGAAAAAAAGAAAAGGTGATATATTACCTCAGTAAGAAATTCACTAAGTGTGAAATGAGATACTCACCAAACAAGTTAGTGGATGGTGTGATGATGCTCCAATTGATCTCCAACCTTCACGAGCTTCCAAGCACTATAAAACAGAGAAAATAAAACCTAGTAAGCATTTTATGCTTAGTAAGTTCGTATAACAAGAATTAAACTTACCAATCTCATTTATTAAATTTAATCATACAATAACATGTTTTCCATTAACTTGGCAAATTACCTAATCACATGCACTAAATCAAACAAGTTAGTTACATAAGTCTCATTTATATCAAATAAGTATAGTGAGCTTATCATGAAACACTTCATCAAATAATTCAAAAACATTCAAGGCATATTTCTATTTATCTTATCATTTTTATCATGTCAAGAGTTTTATCCTTTGAGTTATTGAAATATCGATGAATACTTAATTAGTACACTCAAGGTATACATATCTATAAATTGTTGATTCTTATTCAGAGAGTATACTCTCGAGCCACATGTTAGGATGCTCAAACGAGCCATGTAATCATGCATCAGGACACATATCCGAGCTAATCAATAAATCATAAGGGTTTTAATCAGGGAACTCATAGAGCTTTTTAGGTATCTCCGAAGAGATAATATCATGGAGCACCAAATAAGGTAACAGGGAGTTCAAGCAAGCTTAACAGGACGCTCATATAGAGCTGCGTTTGTGTCCGCATTAAATGGGGGATCACAACTGATCGAAACATGTATCAGGACGCTCACAAAGAGCTGCGGTAGTGCGCAACACATGCTAAATCACTACCGATCAGACTGCTCGTAGGAACTATATAACAAGATGCTTGAGAGGCTATATCGGGATTACTCGTTCAAGCTAAATCCCTTCTGAAACATATGCAAAATCATATTCATATACGGGAAATCACATGTATCCATTGATTTACATTATCCAATCGGAACTTAACATTTTAATGACATTTTCTATCATGTGATCATTCATATATTTATAACATTCATATAACCATAAAACATTTACTTTATTCAAATTAAATATAACATTCAATTGAAACATATTAATATATATAAATAAGTTAAAGAACTTACCTCGATAATAATTCGTACAAGAAAATCTACTAATCTGAAACATTCTCTTTTCCTCGATCTAGCTTTGAATTTGTGGTATCTGGATCTATATAAATGAATTTAATCATCAATTTCTCAAATTGATGATTCTATTGAACTTAATTTACATCCTAGACAAAAATACCATTTTCCCCCTAAACTTTTCATAAATTCCAATTTCGTCCCTAGGCTCGGAATATGAAATTCATGCAATTTACTCCTTATTCCAAGCCTAATTGAAATTTCAATATAAAATTTATAGCACATGTATTCTATAAAATTTAGAATTTTTCTTCAATTTTTTAAAACTTTACAATTTAGTCCCTAAATAATGTTTTCATCAAAATTCACTTTGTAAAAGTTGTTTATCTATCAACAAACTTTCATATTCTTCCATAAATTTCAAATTTTCAGCATATTCATCCATGGCATAACTTCTATACTTTGATAAATTTTCAAATTAATTCCCCAAATAGATAGATTAGACTATCCCGATCTCAAAAATATAAAAAATACTAAAAACGGGGCTTGAATACTTACCCAATTATGCCAAGAAAGTTTGTTTTCTCTTTCCTAAGGTTTCCATGGAATATTTGGGGAAGAAGATGATATAAAATTATTTTTATTTCTTATTAATTATTTATCATCCATTAATTTTTTCTCTTTTCCAATTTCCCTTTTTTAATTTTTCTATGGATGAATCATCAAAAATATCTACTTACTTTTCTTTAATGGTCTAATTACCATATAAGGATCTCAAGTTTTGAATTTCATAACTATTTGATCCTTCTATCTACTAGAATCCAACTTTTTCATTTTATGCAATTTGGTCCTATCCGTAATTAAGCACAAAATCAATAAAATTTTCTTATGACATTTCTATCAAAATACTAACCATGAAAAAATATAAAATATAAAAATAATTTTTTTCGGCTCAAATTTGTGGTCCTAAAATCACTGTTCCGATTTCGCTGAAAATGAGTTGTTATAAAAGTGTTGAGTATGAGTCTCCACCCATTGGGTTATTTGAGGCACTATAACGGAGCATGTACTTCGGCCTGCTCAACTCGGTGGATTGTATTTGATATTTGTGGGAGTTTGGAGATCTGTTTATTTGATGTATGATCACCCGATTAAGCCGTGAGAAATGTATGCCAATATATTTATGTGTGATTATTGTTATATCATTCGATGTTAATAAGCCATGAAAATTAAATTGACATGTTTCTTTATTATGGCTAATAATTAGTGATTGATTGGATGTGATTTAAGCATGATTTGAATGTTGATTTAAGTAGATAATTGTTGGGCTTGAGGAGCTGAGCAAGAGAGTACCAAGAAATTTAGGCTTGGTAGAGACTTTATTACACATTTTAGAGATTGTAATCGGGCATTGTGGAACTCCCGGGAAATAGTTTAATTTTGGTTGTAATTGGACTTTGGACATTGGAAATTTTATTTTGGATGATTTTATAATAATTTTGAGGTATGTTTGAGTTTAATTATTGAATGATTTACGGTGTATTGTTGTTTGATTACATGATGATTGATAACACGATGTATGAGGCATGAAATTTATACTAACGTTTGTTTAAATGAAGCTTCCATAAAGTGTGTTACTAGCGACTAAGGTATGCCACTTGTTTGATTTATTTGGCCTTTTTTATGCATGAAATTGATTGCCTAATTCTATACAATTGAGGCTTAATTGATGTCAATAAATTCAATTGAAGGTGTATGTATATGTATTAATTAATAGTAGTTAAATCAGGTTTAATTAACCATTAAAATATGCAAAATTGAGTTTTAAAACGAATTTTTTGCAAAAACAGGTGTAGTGGTTTTCACACGAGCCTGTGAGGAGTTGCAAATAGGTGTGTGGGTAAGTGACACACGCGTGTGACGACTGGAGTTATCACAGACGGGTGGTGCGATCAGCCTAAAAGGTTTTCACAACACAAACACGTTCATTTAATGACACACGGTCTGGGGGACACGGCCGTGTGGGTTTTGGGATTTGAATTTTGTCTTTTTAAATTGGTATTATAATTTGTTTATGTTCAAATTTAGTCCTAAAAATTGATTAGTCTAATTAAAGCCTTAGATAAGGAAACTTAGTAAAATTTTAGAATTAGTTTCGTAATGAGTAAAATTCAATAGGAACGCAGTTAATTTTGAATTTGGAATAGGTCCTGATAGTTTATATTTGTTACAATTTAGTCCTTAATAATAAAACTTGAATTAGACATAGTAAATGAACTCAAATTAAGCTGAAATTTTTAGGCTTACATAATTTGACTAAAAGAAGGTCAGTAAAAACTTAAATCTAAAATTGGGTTTGTAATGGCCTAAATTCAAAATTATCGGAACAGTGGTTTCGTAACCACAAATCCGATTTAAAGAGAAATTTATTTCAATATTTTTGCATGAAAATTGATATGATACAGAGAAGATTATCATGGCCCCTGTGCAAGGATGACACGCACAAATCGAGAAATGGTCCAAATTTTTAGTTGTAATGGCCTAAATTCAAAATTATCGGAACAGTGGTTTCGTAACCACAAATCCGATTTAAAGAGAAATTTATTTCAATATTTTTGCATGAAAATTGATATGATAGGAAAATCGTATGAAAATATTGATAGAAAAATTTTACCGATTTAGTGATTAGATAGAAAAAGAAATTATTGAAAAAATTGGGTAAAAACAAGGTATCGAGACCTCTATCTCATAAAACCGAGTCAAAAATAATTTTATAAATATTTATGAAATGTTATTAATGTGGTATTAAAATTTCGTTAGGAAATTTTAATGTTTGGGTAGTCAATTAAATGAAAAGGACTAAATTGTAATAGGTGTAAAAGTTACTAGAATGATTAAATAGCTTAAAAGACTAATGAGAAAGGATTTAAAAGGCAATTAGACCCAAAAGTTATTTGGGCTGGATGGAAAGGGTATGAAATCAGCAGAAAAATTGATAAATTAAGGGTAAAATTGGAATATTGTAAAATTAACTAAATAAAACTAAGACTAAATAGGAAATATCTAGATTTCTCTTCATTTCTCTTCATTTCTCTTCAATTCCAGCAGCTAAAAACGCCATAGGAGGGTTCTCTAAGCTGGTATTTCATAATTTTTGCACCAAGTGAGTTAATCCTTGCTTTTTTCTTGTAATTTTTGTGTTTCTAAGACTTTTACAACTAGGTCCTACTATTAAATTATAAATGTAATACCCCTACCCGTATTCATTGCCGGAATAGGGTACGAGGCATTATCGGAGTTTACGAATTAATTTTTTTTTATATTCAATATAGCCCCTTTATAAATATCTAACCTTCCCTGAAATATTAAATCGAGACCAATCCGCATCAACCAAATCAATTCAACATATTTTCAAGATAAATTCATGCATATTTATAAGATAACGTCATCACATATTTAAAACCAGGTTTGTTAACCATACTAATGGCTAACTTTACATTCATTTCACGTTAACATTTACTTTGTTAGCTTATACATGCCATTGATTTCCAAAATAAAGTTTCTTTATATACCGAAATCCTGAGGTTGACAGTGTGATGTGTCTCCGACCAAATCCGACCTCCGAGCTCTTAACACTACAAAACAGGGAAAAAGGAAACGGGGTAAGCACTTCGTGCTTAGTAAGCTCATGTAACAAGAATTATACTTACCTAATATTTTCAATACAATACAATACAATAAACATCCATATATCCATTCAATGCATTATTACCCTAATATGCACAAACTCAACATTCAAGTTAGTACAGTAATTTCCATGTACCAATAATATATACCATGATTGAAGAGCTCATCAATATCATAATTTCCATTTCCTTGTTATTTTTTTATACTTATCCCGTTGAATTTATCGGAATTTCGATGGATTTTCAGAGGTACACTTTTAGTGTACAATTCCGGGTCCGTCAATTCATATTCATGTGCGCACATTTCCATTTCAGAGAGCACACTCCCGCGAACCTCAACCTTGCAGCGGGATTACCAGTCCAGGCTAAATCTCCTGCAATATAAACTCATAGAGTATTGTCAGGATTACCAGTCCAGGCTAAATCCCCTGCAACGACAATTACTCTAATGAGCTTGGATCTGAATTACCAGTCCAGGCTAAATTCAGACCCTAATTCGGATTACCCGTCCGGGCTAGATCTTTTTTACCGTCAATTCCTTTTCAGAGATCCATCGAAATTTTCCTTTCATTCAACCGGGATTTCTTCCCATTTTTATCAAATATATCAATTTTTATACAATGAACATTCAAATCATATTCATATAAAAAACGTGCATTTCAAGCATTTAAGAATATAATTCAAGTTACATGAACTTACCTTGATACTTGTTTGTAAACAATAAAAATCTACTAATCCCGAACTTTTTCCTTTCCTCGATCTAACTCCGTATTTGAATCTTACGGATCTAAATAAATAAATTTAATTATCAATTTAATACATTTCATGTTCATATGCAACATTCTCTATAATTCAACTATTATTTATAGTTCATTCAAAGCTGTCTACTTGAGTCATAGTCACTAAATTATTTATAACTTGATCTAAGGAACTCCAAATTAAGATCCGTTAATTTTCCCTGAAACTAGACTCATATATATTTTTACCATAAAATTTTCAGAATTTTTGGTTCAGCCAATAAGTACAGTTTATTCTTTAAAGTCACCCCTGTTCTGCTGTCGACAGTTCTGACCCTTCTTCACTAAAAATTAATTATCTCTTCATAAAAAATTCAAATAATGTTCTTGTTTGTTTCTCTTAAAAATAGACTTATTAAGGATTCTAGAAATATAAATTTAAGCCCATAATTGTTTTTCTTCAATTTTTATGATTTTTCAAAGTCAGAACAGGGGAACTCGAATTCATTCTGACCTTGTCTCACAAAATTCATTATATCTCAAAATTTACAAATCCATTGCTTACACTATTTCTTCTATGAGAAACTAGACTCAATAAGCTTTAATGTCATATTGTTTTTCATCTTCTAATTCGATTTCTACAATTTATGGTGATTTTTCAAATTTAGTCTACTGCTGCTGTCCAAACTGTTTTTGTGCAAGCTATTTATTACCATTTTTCCCCTAAGCTTTTAATAAATGATAATTTCGTCCCTACTCAATTAGCCTCTCAATTGAGCTGATTTTTCTCAATTAACATTTTATTATATCACCTTAAACTAGTTTACAACCTTTAGGAATCTGAATTTCAGCAATAGACTTTAATTCCAAGCATTTTCACAATTAGGTCCTAAAAATCAATTTCTATTGAAATTACCTAATAAAATCATCTCATAAACAAATTAAAGCTTTAATTTCATTCTATTTCATCATAAACTTACAGCACTCAACCATTGTGACTTTCAATTTCATCCATGAAATCAAAAACTAATGAATTTAATAGTAGGACCTAGTTGTAAAAGTCTTAGAAACACAAAATTACAAGAAAAAGGCAAGGATTAACTCACTTGGTGAAAAAATTATGAAATACCAGCTTAGAGAACCCTCCTATGGCGTTTTTAGCTGCTGTAATTGAAGAGAAATGAAGAGAAATCTAGATATTTCCTATTTAGTCCTAGTTTTATTTAGTTAATTTTGCAATATTCCAATTTTACCCTTAATTTATCAATTTTTCTGCTGATTTCATACCCTTGCCGTCCAGCCCAAATAAATTTTGGGTCTAATTTCCTTTTAAATCCTTTCTCATTAGACTTTTAAGCTATTTAATCATTCTAGCAACTTTTACACCTATTACAATTTAGTCCTTTTCATTTAATTGACTACCCAAACATTAAAATTTCCTAACGAAATTTTAATACCAGATTAATAACATTTCATAAATATTTATAAAACTATTTTTGACTCGGTTTTATGAGATAGAGGTCTCGATACCTTGTTTTTACCTAATTTCTTCAATAATTTCTTTTTCTATCTAATCACTAAATCGGTAAAATTTTTCTATCAATATTTTCATACGATTTTCCTATCATATCAATTTTCATGCAAAAATATTGAAATAAATTTCTCTTTAAATCGGATTTGTGGTTACGAAACCACTGTTCCGATAATTTTGAATTTAGGCCATTATAGGGTTAGTTTTACCATGGGTAATAAAATGACAAAGATGCCCTTAGGTGTTATAAATAATTTGCTTCTGCATTACCTAGGAAAAGTTTAAAATTGGATTATAGTTTGCTTCTGCATTAATAAATAACTAATAATTAGATAAGATTGAGATGTTATAAGGGCGGGGTGTGTCTTGGGTATTTGTTAGCCGGAGAGTCAATTAGGTGGCTAATGTAATGCTTCGAATTCGAGTCGGTCTGTCTCGATCGGGTTTAGGGGTGTCACTCTGACCATAATTTGCAAAAAGACTTCAAACAAGCTCTCAATCTGAAGCAAGAACTTTACTTATGTGTCTTATTTTGAGTTATATGCGAGAACAAGAGATTCAACGATGTAGATTAGTGAATGAGAAGAAATGGAGCAACATTATCGATGAAATATCAATAATGGATTGAAAGTTAACCCCAACTTTTAATGACTTGTTGGAAATTGTAGATTAAAAATTCATGATTATTCATGAGCACCTATTAGAAAGTGATGATTTATTCAAAAGATGATTCCATGAGACATTTTTTCTAAGAAGTATGTCCAATGGAAATCAAACGTAAAGGATTGTGACTCTTTAAATTAGTGTCTATTGAGTGTATATAAATAGAGGGTCTATGGTGCTGACAAATCAAAATTACAATCAATCCTATTTTTTAGAAAATAAAGTAAGAGTTAAGGAATTACTCGATTTTTTCTAATAAAAGGTAATTCAAAAGCTTCGTTCTATTCTTGGAGGACCTTTGTCTTAACCCTTTAGCAACTTTGTGTGGGGACAAATAGTTCTCATTGGAAAGCGTCAGCCGTGTCTCAAAGTTTACTGTTTATTAATATCGTCTCCGAATCTATCTTTTCCATTCTATATATCCAATAATCAAAGAGAACTAATTTGAAGATGGCAACAGAGGCTACCATCGCATTCAAAGTGATGAACCAAGAGTTTGTGAAACTTAATCGATTTGATGGTTCAAACTTCAATCGTTGGAAGGACAAGATGTTGTTCCTTACTATCATAAATGTGGCGTACATTCTGGATCCAAACCTACAACTCGTGGAGGATCCTGCCCTTAATGCAAACCCCGAGGAAATTATGAAAGTGGCTGAACTCAAGAAGAAGCGTGAAGAAGACAATTTCACATGTCGAGGACATATTCTCAACACCTTGTCTGATCGATTGTATGATTACTACATGTCAATGCAACCCCCGATGAAAATATGGAAAGCTCTTGAAAAGAAATACAACACTGAGTGATAAGGTACTGATAAATTTTTAATGATGAAATATTTCAAATTCAAAATGCTCGATATTATATTACAAGTCTTTGTCAGTAGGCTTCGTGACTTGAAAGTTGTTATTTCAAAATTATTACAAGTTGGGGCTATCATCTCGAAGTTGCCCTCGTCTTGGAACAATTATTTAAAGAAACGTTTGCATATGGCAAAGGACTTCACTGTGAGAAAATAGTTAGGCATTTGTGTATTGAAGAGGAAACTCAGACATGTAATGCGGTGTATCTTCCCCAAAGTTCTAAAGTGAACCATGTGAGTGAGTCCAAGAACTCTCAAAATGGTAAGCGAAAGGCCACATGTGAGACCAATGACGTACAAGACAAAAAAAAATCTTGCAATTGTTATTCTTGCAATAAGAAATGACACTATATTAAGAATTGCAGACTTATCAAAAAAAAAAAGCAAGATGCCACAACTTCCAAATCAAATATGGTAGAGGACATGGACTTAGTGACCATGGTTATGGAAGAGATCTCTTGCTAAATATAAAGTTGTGGCCACAATGTAGGTTCCCCATTTTCGTATATTGTGATAGCGAATCTACCATGTCTCGAGCATACAATAAGGTGTACAATGGAAAGTCTAGACATATAAGTTTGAGACATGAGTATGTAAGACAATTGATTAGGGACGGTGTGATAACTATTACCTATGTTAAGTCAGTAGACAATTTAGCGAATCCATTGACAAAATGTTTGTCAAGAGATTTGGTTGAGAGTACCACCACTAAGATGGGATTAAAACCATTCTAATCACATTATTGAAAACAGAAACCCTACCTTGTTCTAGCCTAAAGTTAGTTTCGAGGTTCAAAGGTAATAAAAAATTATCGAATGACAATGTGCACTAAAGATCAGGATTTAGTGTTTATATTTTAGGAGGATGAGTTTTGCTCTTAATTGATAGACATTAATTGTCATGAAACCCACCTATATGGACATGAAGTGGTGTCGTTTCAACAAGATTTTCTTTATGGTTTTCTCTCGTACATGTTCATGTAACGAGATAAGGACATGATCATAGCGATGCTAAAGCAAATTAATCTCTTACTCTAATACTTTATGGTTATGTGTGAAATTTTTTTGATATTGACTTTAAGAGTGATGGTTCAAGTGGCTAGCCACCACTTATTTTGTTGATACTTTAAAGAGTTTGCATTAAATGAAGGTTTAATCTATAGACAACCTTTTTTATGCATAATCGTTGTGTAATTATTTTTTGGAATTAGCAATCTAGTAGGGGATTGTTGGAAATTGTAGATTGCAAATTCATGATTATTCATGAGCATTTATTAGAAAGTGATGATTATTCAAAAGATACATTTGATTCCATGAGACATGTTTTTCTAGGAAGTATGCCCAATGGAAATCAAACATAAAGGATTGTGACACTTTAAAATAGTGTCTATTGAGTGTACATAAATAGAGGACATATGGTGCTCACAAATCAAAATTACAATCAATCCTATTTTTCAAAAATTAAAGTAAGAGTTAGGAAATTCTTTGATTTTGCTAATAAAATGAAATTCAAAAGTTTCGTTGTATCCAAAGAGGATCTTTGTCTTAACCCTTTAGCAACTTTGTATGGAACAAATAATTCTCTTTGGAAAGCGTCACCTGTGCCTCGTAATCTATTGTTTATTTCAATATCGTCTCTGAATCTGTCTTCTCCATTCTATATATCCAACATGACTTACATGTTATTTTGCATGACTTTGTCACGGTTAAAGCAACAAAAGAAAATAGACCAACTATAAAAGAGGCAAAAGAATGGGCTAGGAAAGATGTAGGCATGGATATCTCTTTTTGCTGACCCTAATCACTCTTACTTTCTATCTTTGTTTTTGCCTCTCTTCGTTATTGTTCTATGTAAAAAAAACACACACACACAATTTAGTATTAGTTAAATAACATTTATTCAATTGAAAATTGATTTAAAATTTTTAATAAATTCTTAATTAATATAATAAATATTTGTGCTTTTTAATTTATCACATAATATCATCCTTCTTAAAAAAAACTATAATTCATTTGAATTATTTACATTTTAGGTAAATTTTTTCTTTCATATAACATAATCTAATTTATTATTAATTTGTTAATGTAACTCTATTTACATGAGTTGAAGATGGATCATTAAAGGCCGAGTCTTAAAAATGATATGTTGACTTTGATTATTATTGTTTATTTTAAAATCAAATCAAATAATAAAAAATATTTAAATTTAAATATATAAATAGGATAAATCGAATTAAATTCAAGTTTATATATATTTGAAACTGGATGGTAACTCGACTAATAAACAAGTCTATGTCGAAAACTGTATAATTTAGATTCTTTTAATATAAAAAATAGTGAAAATACTGAAAAGTAAAAGAATTTGTATCATTCCCATATTTGTAAATGAGTATTTGTGAGACTGAAATCAAATTACTGCAATTCTTAAACATATAATTATTACATTTGCATAATGCATCCGATCGAACATCCGATCCTCTTTTAAAACTAGGATTCATATAGGACAGGTATGGCTAAAATGAACCTTTATTTTATTTGAAATTTTCTTTTGTTTATGTCTTTATTATTCTTTTCCTTAATCACGAAGAGAAAATTAAAAAAAAAATGGAAAAAGGTGATTGGAGGGAGCAGCAAGAAATAGTTGTATTGAAGCTCTATAACTTTTGAATAACAATTTATAATTTCAACCTATTTTGAATTATTAATTCATAATAATAATATTTTATTGAAAAAGAGAATCAATATAAAAGAAAAGACTTGCTCTCTTAACTAAGTCTCAGAGGAAACCTCAAAGAAACATCCACTTCATTTATGACGCGATGTCGGTTGCGTCATTCTTCCACCTAGGAACATTCTCGAAAAAACATTCCAAAATTTCCAGAATCCTTCAAACTAATTATTTTTATTTTTATTATGCTATAAATTACCTACAGATGCTGAAGTGATTCACTTGGCATCCAAAAACCAGAAAAAAAAAAAAATCGCAGTTTCAACAATGGCAGATGCAGCAAACAACGTTGTCGAGACGATCAACGGTGATTGTCACGATTTTAAGTCTCTTCTCTCTTCTTCAGACAGGGATTTCCTCGTACGCAACAACGGTGATCAGGTAATTGGCTCCCTTACCGATATATATCTTTCTGCTCTTTTAAAAATTGTTCTTTTGTTGTTTTTGTGATTTTATCAATCTTTTACTTTTAGGTTCAAACTTAAAAGGGTTTATATGTATTTTTGTTTAATATATATGAACTTGCTGTTTATTGGGTATTCCCTTTAATCGATGGAAATTACGGTCTGTCACTGTTTAGGTTTTTTTTTATTATTAAAGCCTGAAATTTTGATTTTACAGGTTAAAATCGATAGCTTGAAGGGGAAGAAACTTGGATTGTATTTCTCAGCATCTTGGTGCGGTCCATGCCGTAGATTCACCCCAAATTTAATCGAGGTGTACACCGAGCTCTCAACGAAAGGCGATTTCGAGGTCATTTTTGTCTCGGCAGATGAAGATGAAGAGTCATTCAATGGTTACTTCTCCAAGATGCCATGGCTTGCAATCCCTTTCTCTGATTCAGAGGCACGCAAGCGCTTAGATGAGCCGTTCAGTGTGATGGGAATACCTCACCTCGTGCTCTTGGATGAAAATGGTAAAGTCTTGACCGAAGAGGGGGTTGAGATTATTCGTGAGTATGGAGAGGAAGGGTACCCTTTCACCCCCGAGAAGATCCAAGAATTAAAAGATTTAGAAGAAAAGGCCAAGAAGGAACAGTCCATCAAAACAATCTTGGTTTCCCGATCTCGTGACTTTGTAGTTACTTCTGATGGAAGTAAGGTAAATTTCATGATTGGATTTGCCATTTGTGGATTTTCTAGCCTTTTCTAATGAGTTTGAACACATCATCCTTACCATCCTAATCTGTGTGCTGTTCTTGATTTGTATTGTAGGTGCCGGTGTCCGAACTTGAGGGGAAGACTGTAGGTATATATTTCTCAGCGTCTTCAATCAAGCCATCTGCTGATTTTACTCAAAAACTTGCTGAAGTTTATAGTAAGTTGAAAGAAAATGGGGAGAAATTCGAGGTGGTTATGATATCGCTTGATGATGATGAGGAATCCTTCAGGCAAAGCTTTGGGGCACCATGGTTGGCATTGCCTTTGAAAGACAAGAGCTGTGAGAAATTGGCTAGGTATTTCGAGCTCTTGACCCTTCCCACTGTTGTCATTATCGGGCCAGATGGAAAAACTCTCCACCCTAATGCTGCTGATGCGATTGATGAACACGGGATTGTGGCCTACCCCTTCACCCCCGAAAAATTTGCGGAGCTTAAAGAAATAGAGAAAGCAAGTGAGGCAGCACAAACTCTGGAATCAGTTCTGGTTTCAGGGGGTTTAGATTTTGTCCTAGGGAAGGATGGGGCTAAGGTATGATTGTTTGTTTTCCTTTGATGCTGGCAATTCTTACTATATCATGTTTACTTGTCTTAACTAAAATGCTGATATGAGTGAAAATCAATCCACTATTTCAGGTCAAGGTGGCCGACTTGGTGGGGAAGACCATTCTCTTGTACTTCTCAGCCCATTGGTGCCCACCATGCCGTGCTTTCACTCCGAGCCTTGTTGAAGTATATAAGAAGATCAAGGAAAAGGATGATGCATTTGAAGTGATATTTATTTCGAGTGACAGGGACCAAGCCTCCTTTGATGAGTATTATTCGGGAATGCCTTGGTTGGCTCTTCCGTTCAATGATGCTCGGAAATCATCATTAAGTCGCAAATTCAAGGTCCAAGGCATCCCTATGCTTATAGCACTCGGACCAACTGGAAAAACTATTACAAAAGAGGCAAGGAGTCTGGTCATGGGTCATGGGGCGGATGCTTATCCTTTCACTGAGGAGAGGTTGAAGGAGATTGAGGCACAGATTGAGGAGATGGCAAAAGGGTGGCCGGAGAAACTGAAAGATGAACGGCATGAGGAGCATGAGCTGGTGCTCACTCGTCGCAGTAATTATGTCTGTGATGCATGCAAGGAAAACGGACAAGTCTGGTCATTTTACTGTGAAGAATGTGACTTTGATCTACATCCCAAATGTGCCCTGGAGAAAGAAACCAAAGCTGATGCAAAAGAAGGTTGGGTCTGTGATGGGGAGGTCTGCACTAGAGCTTCATGAATTATGTCCATGTATACACCAACACACTAGTTGGCTGTCCTGTTGATGCAGCGTGGATCATATGTGTGCTATGTAATAAGATCTTGAGATGCAGTGTTGAAAGACTTTGTTATCTATATTGGCCCAATCCTGTTTCCTGGTTTAATTGAACCCACATTTTTATCGTATTATTCACGTAACTATCAAATGCTGGGAGTAATAATATGGTTCTACTACGAATATGGTGGGAGATTGGTTTCTTTGATATTTGAAACATAAAACATATATGCACTTCATGCTTAGGTTTATATTATATGTTACAAGTTACAAGAGAAGGAAATCCTCTTTAGTATCACAAGTAACTCTTTATAATTAATATATTTTCTATTTAAATTTAATTTTAATATTAAATTCTTTTCCCTAACATTTGAATTTGGTTTCAATGTTTATGAATTCTTTTCAGTTAAGTATTAAGTTTAACTTCAATATTCAATTTAATACTTAAATTTTTTCTATTTCAATGAAGTACTTGTATTTCTATTATTAGAGCATACGTAATGCCATTTGATTTAAGTATTAAATTGAATATTCAAGCGAAATTTAATTATTAAATTAAATAAATAAAAAAAATTAGATACTAAATGATATATCAACCCATTATAAAAAAGTATATATAATTTTTGAATACCTATTTATGTCTGACCTCATAATTGTATTTACAATAGATTATAAAATTATGGATGCTTTTGAATTTCTAATTATTTTGATAAAAGTAAATTAAATATATATGTAATGGGTCAAAATTGTCCGGCTCAAATCACCAAAAATTAAAAAACCAAATACAAACTAAAAACCCAAACCACTAAAATTAAAACCAAACCTAGGCCCAAAACAACCCAAACTCTAAAAGCCCAAACCAAACAAACAAAAATACCCTAAGTTATCTAAGGGTTTCAGCTGTCGCACGCCCCATGCCTCCCTCGCGCGCCGCACGCTACTCCGTGACGTGCGCCGCTCCACCATGCCACGTCAGTAGCGTGTCTACCTACGCACTTGCAAAAGGCCGGATATTCAGTTGTAATTCGGCTATATAAGGCTGCGAATAACAATGTTTTTTACATGAATACAAAGCAATACGAGAATACTTTTTCGAATACAAAAAACGGGTTCAAAACTCACCAAATAGTTTAAAAACAGCAGGCAAGAAGCAAGATCTAAAGGCCAAGGGTATTCTTTTAGTCTTATTTTATTTTATTTTCTTCATTTTTTTTTCCTTTCGAATCTATTATATATATAGTTGTTTCTTTTTTTAACAAAAACTTACCTTTTTTCGGCGACGGCGGCGCGTGCGGTGGTCCGTCGCCGGAGTCTTGGCCGGAGGAGGAGAGGTTGAAGAGAAGCTGATGAGAGGGTTTGAGGTTTTTTAAAAAAAAAATAAAATAAAGGCTCAAATGATTTTTTGGACAAAACATTGGCTTATATAGTAATACCAAAACGACGTCGTTTTGGCTTAGGGTAATAAGCATCAAAACGGCGCCATTTGGCTTGACCTGCGCGACCCGATCCGATACCCTGGAGGATCCGCATGTTTTGTTGAAAGGGGCTATTTGCGCAGTCAGTCCCTCCCATTTGCGTTGCTATTTGATTAGGCCCATATTCATTCCCTTTTATTTTTTAATTTTGCCCAGGAATTTCGTGTCAGTTTTGTTTTAATCCGCGATTAAACACTGCGTTCTGGTAATTGGGAATATTTTCTTTTTAAATCCTCCCTTGTTTGCGCGCATTATATTTTAGTCCTTAATTCTGTTTTAATGGTTTATTTATTTAGGAAATATCTTTTTGATTTTGTTTTTGTTTCCTTTGAGTCCTTTTTCTTTTAAATTTCGATTTTTGTAAATTTTTTTATTTTAAGTTATTTATTATCCTTGTTTTATATTATTCATTATTGTAAATTATTTTATATTATTCATTTTTTCTTAAAAAAAATTTGATTTAATATATCTTATTTGATTTATTTTATATACATTACTTATTTGACGCAGCTTTATTTATTTATTTTAAATATATGTTTTTATTTTTTATTTTTTTATTATTATAAACTTTTATACGCTGTTTATTTTTAAACTTTTGTGTACATCATTTTTTTTACTATTTATTTTGAACCTCTTTTATACTTTCTATTTGTTATTTTTTTTAATTTGTTTTTCATATTATTCATTAAATATTTTTATATATATTATTTATTTGAAATTCATATATATTTTATCTATTTTAAATATGTATATATATAATTTGGTTTAAAATGTTTAAAATGTTATTTTTTTATTTTTTATTTTTACATTTTTGTTATTATCTATTTTAACTTTTTATATAACGACTCATTTTAAATTTTTATACCTTATTTATTTTAATGTTTTCATATATTATGTATTTGAAATTCTTTTTACACCTTATATATTTTGAATTGTTTATAAATTATTTTTAAAGAGTTTTGTCGAAACCATTTTTTTCAAAAACGGAAATCGACTTTTTAAAACGAAATATGGAGTCGCCATCAATCTTTTTTGTTTAGGTGTGATCGGATCACCTAATAAAAAATTTTATTAAAATATCAATTTTGGCCTACAAATTTTGACAAGATGGGTTTGGGAGTCGGTTACGTACGAGGAAGGGTTAGCACCCCCGTTACGCCCAAAATTGGTACCAAATTGATTAAATACTGTCCTTATGTCATAAATTTTTAAAAAAATATTTTGAAATACAATTTCTTTTAAAACATTTGAATGACTCAAATTGGACGTTAAAATTCTTTTGTTTCGAAGGAATACAGTATCACATCCAACACGTTAGGACACGATCCTTTATACCCTCAAAACCACGATCAATTCTTGATGCTCATACATTTGAAAATTACAAAAGGATATTCGATTATTTGGTCCAACGAAAAAACCGAAACCCAACACGTTAGGGCACGATTTCTCGGATTTCCAAACATAGAACATTGCCTTGTTTTAAAATTTAGAAAACACGGATGAAATTTTAAAAGGATATTTGATTATTTTGGAAAAATGGAAAAATTGAAACTCAGCACGTTAGGGCACGATTTCCCGAATTTTCAAACGTCAAACATTGCCTTCGTTTTGGGAAATTTTCAGGTAAACAATTATAAAGTTGGTTCAAAATGCATTAGTTGATTCACTTGAAATAAAAACGAGAAGACCAATATCAATCAAAACATTGAAATTTGAATCACGATGCAATAATATAAAAAAATCAAAGTTACAAACATGGAACAATATACATAGATGAAATATTATACAAGTGAACAAAAAAGAACAAATTAACATACACACAATAGCAATGAGCTCACATCCAAGAAACAAATTAGAATAAAATATAACAAGTTTCGAACATAGATGAACAAAAATTAAAATAATAGTACAAAAGACTAATAAACAATATGAAACAATAATACGTGAAATAATATGAAAACGAAAACAACACATAACATACAAAACAATATGAAAATCAGGAGTCAATGTAATATAAAACAATTTATAAACTATCAAACATATGAAAATTTATGAATGAACTACACATGCTAGAGTTTGAAATGATTTTGAAATGATTTACATGTAAAAAACTACTAATATATGAATGATTATTCAAATAGCTATTATGGAAAAAAAATCTTGAGTAAATAATGTACACAATATTTTAAAAACAAAACATCTATTTAAAGTTGATGGTATAAATATAATGGAAAAAAATTAAAAATATGTAAAAAAAATATATATGAAAGGATTTTAAATAATGAAGATATACAATAAAATATTTTTTAAGGAATGAACTATATACATAATAGATTTGAAAAGAAATATATATACCTAAATAGATTTTGTTAACAAAATAAAAATACATATATATATATACACATAAAACATGGAATTGATAATGTACATAGAATAAAGCTAATTTTAACATAAGATATATATATAATATAAAGGTAATTTAAAATAAATATTATCCAAAATTTTAAAACAAAATAATATAAAAGAGAATTTTAAAATAATAATTTTAGAATTTAAACAAATAAATAAAAAATAAAAAAAGTAAAATTATTAAAGTAATTCCAAATGTATATTTAAATAAATTTTTAAAGACGAATAATAAATGAATTTTTTTTTAAAAAAAATAATGAATTACACATATTGAAATGAAAAGAAAACTTAATTGAAATAAAATTAAACTAACAGAGATAATTAATAAATAAAATAAATCATTGAAACTGACATAAGGACCAAAATGCAATGCACGCGAATGTACAAGGGCTAAAAATGCAAATGTTTCCAACCCCAAAAAACAGCACTCAGGCGCGGACTAAATTGGAATGGTGCGCAAACTCCAGGGTAAATTTAAAAAACAAATAAAATGCAAATAGGGGCTAATTTAAAGCTGGCGCGAAGGGGAAGGACTGAACGCACAAATTACTCATTTAAGGGGTAAATGCTCGGATCCATATGGTCAACACGCGGGCTATCTCTCCCCCCCTCCCCCTCAAATGTTGCTTTAAAATTAAATAAAACCTTTATTTTGTTTCTTTTTTTTAAAACATTAAAAAAGCCTTTTAGAAAACCTAAAGTTTTTAAACCCTTTCTGCTAGGGTTTCAGACTAAAAATGTGCAACCACCAGACCACCACTATACGGTTGCCGACAGCGCGCAGATGATGGCTGATTCTGCCAACGGAGGAGAACTCCGACGAAGCCCATGGAGGTTTGGTAAGTGCTCTCATGTTCTTCTTCTTTTGATTATTCTTTGCACATCAAAATAACTAACAAGGTCAACAAACAAGATCAATCGAAAATCACCTCTTAAGTTTCCTTTTACACTTGTTTCTTTGCAATTGATTTTTGTGTGTATTTTGTATTCTCCGTAACCAAAAAAACATTACATATTTGTGGCTTTATATAGCCATTTACAACTATTTTTGTGCACACTTGCAGGTATGGCGGACATGGCTTAGACATGGTCCGTAGGTGCGTGGTGCGTGGTGGTGGAGAACATGGGTAGTGGCTGTTGAATGTGGGCACATAGTGGCTGAAGGGAGGCAGCAAATCTAGGGTTTCCCTCTTTACTGAAAAAATTTTATGGGCTAGGTTTTTTTTTTAAATTTGGGCTTTGTTTTATTGTAATAGGTTAATGGCTATGTTTGGGTTCTAATGGGCTAAAATTGGGTATTAGTTTTTTTGGTTTATTTGGTTTGTTAGGCCTAGGAGAAAATTGGGACCTACAGCTGCCCCTCTTTGCTCATTGTCGTGTAACGGGAATGGAGCAAAGACTTTAAAAAAGCCAATTTTACCCGGTCTTGCTGAGTCTTGACTTCTTGATGCTCTCTTTCTTCAGGTAGCCTCGCTTTAACCCATTGCGTCTTTAGGAGTATAGGAACTTTTCGTTTCAATCTGCTCCGCTACTGCTTAGAGAGATATGATTTGTAATCTTCAGCCCATTTCCCTACTACTTAAGGGGATAAGGCTAGTCTTCGATCCGCTCGACTACTGCTTAGGGAGATAAGATCTGTAATTTCCAGCCTGTTTCCCTATTGCTTAGGAGGATAAGGCTCACCGTCTTCGATCCGCTCCACTACTGCTTAGGGAGATAAGATCTGTAATTTTCAGCCTGTTTCCCTACTGCTTAGGGGGTTAAGGCTCACCGTCCTCGATCTGCTCCACTACTGCTTAAGGAGATAAGATCTGTAATTTTTAGCCTGTTGCCCTACTGCTTAGGGGATTAAGGCTCATGAATTTTTTGATGTTGCTACATTGTCCTCTAGGGACATGACCTATAGAATTGGTTTCATGTATCTATGCTTATGCTAAATAATTAGGATACTATGATCGAAATGAATCAAATGCTGTTAACTAGATGTGATGCCTATGTCAAATAATTAGGATGCTATGACTGAAATGAATCCAATGCTCCTAACTAGATGTGTCATGAATGATATATGAATGCAAAAATGTAAATGATCCTTTTTAAAAGGCTTAATGTAGCATTGCTCGTTGTTCATCGGGGCCTTATCACTGACGTATTACACTGCCATCTTGTTTGGCTAGTATTCTTGACAAAAAAACCCAAAGAAATAATCCTATTCTGCTCAGCAAGCTTGCCCCACTGTAGTTTCAAAGTCCCTTCCACTGTACCTTCTGGGATATAAAGTTTGTACTTCCCACTGCAACTTTAAGGGAATAACATTTGGTTTCTTCTATCCATCCTGCTGCAACTTAGAGGTATAGGATTCGTACCATCTTCTTCAATCAAATGATCTGCTACACCCATCTCTAGTTAACATAACCAGATGCGTATGTAAAATATCCATTTTTTTCGAGCTGATCCCATCTAATGCTTGGCCAAACATTGCTCGTCATTCATTGAGGTTGTATCATCGATGCAATATCTTGTATCTGATACTTTTGATAAAAAAAAATCTAAAGAGATAGTCACAATTTAGACTCCTCTTTCCAACCCTTAAGTTTGGTAAGTTCTAAACAATAGCTCTGTTTCAGGTTCTTGTATTATTTAGAAGCTTCTAGAGTAATATGCAGAACCTTTTTTGTGAAGGTATTATTAGTCCATTAATTATTATTTCAATGCAAAATGCTTGAAAAATATCATAACAATGGATAAAAGAGAAAATAATTGGGAGCATAGCTCGCAACAAATATGTATGTTAATCAAAAGATAGCAAACGTAATAAGAAGAAAATTTGTTGAGGCGTATCTTGAAAAGAATAAGGTAATCAAAGATAGAAAATTTAAAATGGGTAAAAATGGAAAACTAGATGCCCCAGATATCGCAGCTTGAGCTTCTTTGTACCAACTTCTTGAGGACCATTTTGAGCTCAATTTGTGTTTAAGGAATTCGGAGTACTTTGTCGATGCCCCAAGACGTGGCATACTTCTTCATTGTTAATTCAGACATAGCAAGACTATTGTATGCCCCACTTTGATCCAAATTTAAGCCGCCCTTTTTATGTTTTCAACTCAAATCCCATTTGGTCTCAAGGCGCCTTTGCGGGTTTTCGCCTTGGCCTCTCCTGTTTTCTTTTCTCTTCTTTTCTGTGTTTTTTTTAAACTATTAACTGTGACTGAATCTGAGTTCACTGAATTGGGCAGGTCCTTGCCATCCATCTCAGACAATATCAATGCTCCTTCAGAACATGCCTTTTGTACTACATAAGGTCCTTCCTAGTTCGACATCCACTTTCCTCTAAAGTCCTTTTGTATAGAAAAGATCTTCTTCAATATCAGGTCCCTAATTTTCTAAGATGAACCCCTTTGTCACAAGCCTGCATTATCTGACCGTGATGGATATCTTTCAAATTCGACTGATCATATCGGGATTGTATCCATTCTACCTCATCCAACCTTTAGTTCTGGCAAGACTCAGAGAAAAGAGATAATGGAAAAAACTTTTCCATTCCACAAACTAATGAGAAAGACGTTGCTCCGATGGAGGTCTTAGCCGACGTTTGATAAGTATAGAGGGTAAACGGTAACTTTTTTATATCAATCTTTACAAGTCTCAATCACCTTCCACAATCTTTTTTTTGTTATTTTTTTTGTTTCTTTCTTTTTGGCTGCCTTTGCTGCACTGTGATATGGTGTTTGATCTTTGAACAGACTGCAATCTTTTGACATTGTGCAGTTGTATTAGACAAGATTTTTTTCGATATAACCTATCGACACCATTTTTTTATGACTATCGACCTTGTAACATTGGCATATAAAGCGACCTTCACCCTCTTCTTGAAGACATCGACGACTACCAAGATGAGTCAGTGTATATTAGACGAGAACGGCCTGACAACATCCATGCCCCACATATAGAAAATCTGTGAAGAAATAGAGGTGTCACATAAGTCTTGTCTTCCTTCATTTGTCATTTACGGCATAACTAATACAATCCCTTTCCTTGGTGGATTAGCAGTAACCGAACCTCATGATTAACTTGGAAATCATTAGCATGTGTCCTTCTAACACCAGTATGGACCTTTTTTAGCATCCACAAGTCTTAGTAGCGCAGGCATATCCTGTCATGATTATATGAAAACATCTTTGAATTCTTAGAGTAACTCAATGACGATTCGCTTTGTTTTCGTAGTGACTCAAGCTCCGATCTTTACTTCTTGCTCACAATGTCTACTGACCCTTTGTAAAGTAGGATCTGTTTTTCATCTTATTCTATCATCCTTAACCAATTAAGAGATAAGTTACAATCTCTGCCATCTTCAAAGTCCTGAGATCCGCTTAAACACATATCTTACCCCAAAAGGGATTCAGTTACAGCGTTGCTCATTTCGTTGATATCTGAGGACCTATTGTAGATACAAAGGCATATTTCCAAAGAATAAATGATTCTAAGGATGATTATTTATATAATACGATCATAAATAAAGAATAAAAGAATATTTAAAAGATAGTCCAAAGAACAAAAGAATGTATACTATGAAATGGAAAGAATGAAAGAATATTTACTCAAAAATATACATTTTATTAAAATAAAAATTCTGGACACAAGCCCATGTCACAAAAGGATTCTTATTGCCTCTAGGCCTAAAGCAACAAGCGTGTTTTGAATATTACTCTAGATTAGCTCTAAAAATACAGGGATTTCTTCCACAGTCTCATTGTTCAAAACACTCCCAAGTATGCAAGGATTTGGAAATTTTTATTCCCCGATTCTCTCTTTAGATATGTCATTCAGATTCCTTAATGTTACTTCCCCTTCTGACTTGTTCAAGGCATCGCAACCCTTTTGCCCCTACTTTCAAATATCGTATTTACTCTATTGTTAGAGCGATTAGGTTCTGAGGAATCGTCGAACTTCACAATTCCCATTTCAATGAACCTTTCGACCAACTTTTTAAAAGAGAAGCAATTCTCTATCGAGTGTTCCGCTATTCCCACATGGTATTTACATTGAGTACTAGCATCATACCATTTGGGATATGGGGGCTACAACGGTTTTAAGTAGACAGGGGATACAACGTGCACATCAAATAGACTTTTGTACAGCTCTCGGTACGTTATTGGAATAAGAGTAAACTGAAGCTTCTCCATGCTTTACTTTGTATTGGGCTCTTGCCTTAGTGAAGCTTGCTGGCTCGTAACCACCATTTTCGGTTGTTTTATCGTGATTGGTTTTGCATAACCTACACTCACATTGCTAACCTCATTTTCTCTTTTCTTTGGGGCTGACCTCTTGGTGCTTTCCCCAGCCTCTATCTTTCCGTACCTTATTGCATTCTCTATCATTTCACTGGGCATCACTATATCCGTGAAACTCTTAGTTGCACTGCCCAGCATGTGATTAATGAAGGATGCTTTCAAATTATTAATGAAGAGCATTGTTGTTTCTTTTTCCAGCAGTGATGGTTGGACTTGTGTAGCAACTTCCCTCCACCTCTGGGCATATTGCCTGAAACTTTCACTCGACTTTTTCTCCATATTCTGTAACGTGATCTTGTTAGGCGCTATGTCCGTCACATGGCCATACTGCTTCATAAAGACCAGTGCTAAGTCCTTCCATGATTTAATTTGGGTGCGATTCAGCTAATTGTACCATTTGGCCGCTGCCCTAGTCAAACTATCCTGGAAACAGTGAACTAAAAACTGATCATTATTGATATGACCAGTCATCCTCCGACAAAACATCGTGATGTGGGCCTCAAGGCAGTTGGTTCCGTTGTATTTCTCAAACTCCGACATTTTAAACTTCGGAGGGAGCATTAGATCTGGAACCAAACTTAACTCTTTAGCATCCATACCACACTGATAATCAGCGCTTTCCAACGCCTTGAACTTCTCTTCCAGCTATTTGTATCGGTCTTCCAGCTACTTTGGGAGTTCTCATTTTGCCCTTTCTACCTCTACCATGTCATACAAATCAGGGACACCGAGATTTGCCGGATTGTCTCTGGCGCCTGAGCCTGTCGGAAAGTGCATTAATGCTGAAATGCTGGCTTGATGCTGAGGACTGATATTGACAAACATCCTTAGTGGATATGCGTTGGGCTGCACTGGGGTGTTTGTTAGGGCAAAACTCAGTGAGTAGACAAGGTCCTCATTGTCATCCCCGGGGTTGACCATAGGGTTCTTCCCTTTTTCTAGCCCTCTAAGCAGTAACTGGGTTAATTGATTCATCATGTTATTCTGTGATTCTAGCATCTGATCTTTCATATCCTGCTGAATCTTAGCCAATTGCTCTTGCATCTGTGCTTGCAGCCGATCTTGCATTTCTTTCTGCATTTGTTCCAGTTTTTCCAGCTTTTGATCTATAACTCTAGTTCTTCTCCGTGTGTAGTAGTGATGTTCCAGGGTAACTATAACACGGTTTCTAATTAATTAAGGCTCTTTTGTGAAGTTTAATGCACATGATGCAATGCAATGCAAATGCATGGAATGAATGCAAAAGAAAGTAAGGCGTTGATTCTGAATTCAATTATATTAGAACAACTTTTCTAGAAAACAAATTCCTTTACGTAAAAAGGATTACATATGCGACTTTGCCCTCATATTCCAGGCAATCCCTTTTCTGTAAAAGTTGAACCACACAAACCTCCAATAGATGCCTCCACTAGCTCATTTTTGTTTAATCTAAGCCGCGACTTATTACTCACTTATCCTCGCAATGCTTGTTAGCTCCTTTAAGAAAGTCGAGATGTGACGGCTCTCGAATAATCTTTATCGACTTGAATCTTCAGGTAAAGTCTTGTTTTTCCTCTGCAAACTATCATCCTTCTTCCGTTGTGTTTACCTGGATCATATTCAGACAACCGTATTATAATCCACTTTATCAAGAAATTCGTTTTCTTATGACAAACTGTTCTATTTAGCAATCAAATATGAATCAACACTTCATCTCTATGGTGATGTAATGCAATGAAATTAGAAACAAAACAAAAACAAAACGCATTAGTACAGAAAAAATAAATAACAAATAAAGTACCTATTCGGGTGACCACTAAAACTGGGCAAGGTTCTACCTAAGGTGGACTCTCAAGGTTCACTATATGTGGCTCGATTCTAGAGAAAGGGTACCTGAACTAGCAGATTTTTCAATCTTCACCCATTATAGGCTCATATGGATCGAGTTAAGTTCAGGGGAATACATTTCCCTATGGCCATGCAGAGATAAAAATCTCACGAAGACATAGGTACGGATGTATCCCGGAAGTAATCCACTAGCCCATGCGGAGGTGAAAACCTCACGAGGGTGTAGTTTCTCACTTCCACTTAAAATGTGTGACCACAACGGTCATGCAATGCAATCCAAGAGTATTCTATGATACTCAAACAACAACAATCATGGTGATCACAAACAAATACGACAAAAGAATCATGATTTTTCAAATCAATTTTTCAATTTTCGACAAAAGGACAGAAAATAATCAATTTTATGGTTTGATTTTCTTATTGGTCCCCAGTGGAGTCGCCAAGCTGTCGAAACCATTTTTTTGAAAAACAGGAATCGACTTTTTAAAATGAAATATGGAGTCACCACCAATCCTTTTTGTTTAGGTGTGATCGGATCACCTAATAAAATCATTTGATTAAAATATCAATTTTGGCCTATGAAATTTGAGAAGACGGGTTCGGGAGTCGGTTACGTACGAGGAAGGGTTAGCACCCTCGTTACGCCCAAAATTGGTACCAAATTGATTAAATAATGTCTTTATGTATAAAATTTTAGAAAAATATTTTGAAATACAATTTCTTTTAAAACATTTGAATGACTCAAATTGGACGTTCAAATTCTCTTGTTTCGAAGGAATACAGTATCACATCCAGCACGTTAGGACACGATCCTTTATACCCTCGAAACTATCAATTCTTGATGCTCATACATTTGAAAATTACAAAAGGATATTCGATTATTTGGTCCAACGAAAAAATCGAAACCCAACACGTTAGGGCACGATTTCTCGGATTTCCCAACATAAAACATTGCCTTGTTTTAAAATTTAGAAAACACAGATAAAATTTTAAAGGGATATTTTATTATTTTGGACAAACGAAAAAATTGAAACCCGGCACATTAGGGCACGATTTCCCGAATTTCCAAACGTCAAACATTACCTTTGTTTTGGGAAATTTTCACGTAAACAATTACAAAGCCGGTTCAAAACGCATTAGTTGATTCACTTGAAATAAAAATGATACGACCAATATCAATCAAAACATTGAAATTTGAATCACAATGCAATAATATAGAAAAATCAAAGTTACAAACATGGAACAATATACATAGATGAAATATTATACAAGTGAACAAAAAAGAACAAATTAACATACACACAATAGCAATGAGCTCACATCCAAGAAACAAATTAGAATAAAATATAACAAGTTTCGAACATAGATGAACAAAAATTAAAATAATAGTACAAAAGACTAATAAACAATATGAAACAATAATACGTGAAATAATATGAAAACTAAAACAACACATAACATACAAAACAATATAAAAATCAGGAGTCAATGTAATATAAAACAATTTATAAACTATCAAACATATGAAAATTTACGAATGAACTACACATGCTAGAGTTTGAAATGATTTACATGTAAAAAACTACTAATATATGAATGATTATTCAAATAGCTATTATGGAAAAAAAAAGTCTTGAGTAAATAATGTACACAATATTTTAAAAACAAAACATCTATTTAAAGTTGATGGCATACATATAATGGAAAAAAAATTAAAAATATGTAAAAAAAATAATAATATATGAAAGGATTTTAAATAATGAAGATATACAATAAAATATTTTTTAAGGAAAGAACTATATACATTATAGATTTGAAAAGAAATATATATACAAAAATAGATTTTGTTAACAAAATAAAAATACATATATATATACACATAAAAAAACATGGAATTGATAATGTACATAGAATAAAGCTAATTTTAACATAAGATATATATATATATAATATAAAGGTAATTTAAAATAAATATTATCCAAAATTTTAAAACAATATAATATAAAAGAGAATTTTAAAATAATAATTTTAGAATTTAAACAAATAAATAAAAAATAAAAAAATTAAAATTATTAAAGTAATTCCAAATGTATATTTAAATAAATTTTTAAAGACGAATAATAAATGAATTTTTTTTAAAAAAAATAATGAATTACACATATTGAAATGAAAAGAAAACTTAATTGAAATAAAATTAAACTAACAGAGATAATTAATAAATAAAATAAATCATTGAAACTGACATAAGACCCAAAATGCAATGCACGCGAATGTACAAGGGCTAAAAATGCAAATGTTTCCAACCCCCAAAAACAGCACTTAGGCGCGGACTAAATTGGAATGGTGCGCAAACTCCAGGGTAAATTTAAAAAACAAATAAAATGCAAATAGGGGATAATTTAAAGCTGGCGCGAAGGTGAAGGACTGAACGCTCAAATTACTCATTTAAGGGGTAAATGCGCGGATCCATAGGGTCAACACGCGGGCTATCTCTGCCCCCCCAAATTTTGCTTTAAAATTAAATAAAATCTTTATTTTGTTTCTTTTTTTTAAAACATTAAAAAAGCCTTTTAGAAAATCCAAAGTTTTTAAACCCTTTCTGCTAGGGTTTCAGACTAAAAATGTGCAGCCATCAGACCACCACCATACGGTTGCCGACAGCGCGCAGATGATGGCTGATTCCGCCAACGGAGGAGAACTCCGACTAAGCCCACGGAGGTTTGGTAAGTGCTCTCACTTTCTTCTTCTTTTGATTATTCTTTGCACACCAAAATAACTAAGAAGGTCAACAAACAAGATCAATCGAAAACCACCTCTTAAGTTTCCTTTTACACTTGTTTCTTTGCAATTGATTTTTGTGTGTATTTTGTATTCTCCGTAACCAAAAAACATTACATATTTGTGGCTTTATATAGCCATTTACAACTGTTTTTGTGCACATTTGTAGGTATGGCGAACATGGTTTGGACATGGTGCGTGGGTGCGTGGTGCGTGGTGGTGGAGAACGTGGGTAGTGGCGGTTGAATGTTGGCACATGGCGGCTGAAGGGAGGCAGCAAATCTAGGATTTCCCTCTTTGCTGAAAAATTTTTGTGGGCTAGGGTTTTTTTTTTTAAATTTGGGCTTTGTTTTATTGTAATAGGTTAATGGCTATGTTTGGGTTCTAATAGGCTGAAATTGGATATTTGTTTTTTCGGTTTATTTTATTTGTTGTGCCCGGGCAAAAATTGGACCCTACAAATTTTATATATTATTTTATCTTGAATGGATACTAGTCTTTTTTTTAAATTATTTGATATACTTTAGATTGCTTTTATAAGATCCGTTTTAAATCCTTTTATGTATTATTTGCTTAGAATTGTTTTATATTTTATTTTAGATTTTCTTACTACTTATTTTATCTTTGTATTAATGTGGATATTAGGATAGCATGTTATGTGATTATTGCTATTATGTGTATTGTGATTCTTACTTTGTATTTATTTTTTATTTGTGATTCATTATTATAACATTTTGTTTATGAATTATTACTCTGCGTTGTACATTATTATTCCAGCACATTTTATTCGCTTAAAAGGTCGTGTTTTAATATCGTTTAAGTTTTAAAATCATTTTATTCAAAAGTTTTCAAAATAAGGCAATACTCGGTATTTGGCATCTTCGAGAAGATTGTGCCCTAACTTACTGGGTTCCAATTGTCCTCGTTGAATCTAAGTAACCGAGTACCCTTTTTCAATCGAAACGTATAAATTTCAAATAAAAGCTTATTCTCAGGAATTCGAAGTGCTGTGTCCTAATTCACTGGATATGACATTTTGTATCTCGAGATAAGGATTTCTAAAGAATAAAGACAATATTCTATATTTGGAATTTTGAGAAATTGTGCCCTAACTTACTGAGTTCCGATTTTTCATTTGACCCAAATAATTGAATATCCAAATAATAGGTAAGGTCAGTTTCGAAAATGTGAAATGTTGTATCCTAACTCATTGGGTATGACATTTTATTTCTTCGAAATAAGAGGGTCTTAGCATCCAATTTAACTTATTCAAGTGTTTTTTTTAAATAAAAGGATCGTATTATAAAACTTTTTCAAGTTTTCGACATTAAAATATTAATTAATAAATTAAGTACCAATTTTGGGCGTTACGAGAGTGTTAACCCTTCCTCGTGCGTAACCGACTCTCGAACCCATTTTCTCAAATTTTATAGACTAAAATCATTGTTTTAATAAATCAAAATATTTTATTAAAATGATCAATCTTAATGTGATTTGATCACATCTCGAAAAAAGATCGGTAACAACTCTATTTTTGTTTTTAAGTCGACTCCTCTTTTTCAAATTAAAAATAGTTTCGACGATATAAATGACAAAATTGAACAAAATATGAAATTTAAAACTCACATATCTAATAAAAAACTTCATTGATAAGGGACTATACAACCATATCAATAGCACACAATAAAACCAAATGCGTATGGTTCCCATAAAATAGCGTTAAATAAATATCCCTGCTTGAAAGGACTATACATGAAAGCATTGAATATAATAATATAATGACTATACCTCATTTTAAATTTCAATGGCACGTATTTAGCGCTGTCTTTGTAATGACCAAATTTTTACGGTTATCGGGAAATTAAATTTTTGAGTCTCCATTTCTAAAAAAATGGATTCGTAAATATTTATTAAAAATATTTACGAAGTCAATTGAGTGGTTAATTAGACTTTAACTAAGTAAATTTAGCTTAATTAAGAGTAATTAGTGGAAATGATTAAATTGAATTAAATGTGAAAGTTTAATTATAGAATAAAGAAAAGTGAAGGGACTAAATAGGAAAATAAGCCAAAAAGGGGTGAAAAATGTATGGTTAAAATAAGTTAAATGTGTACAAATATAAATGGTACACATGTATTATACATGTGTATTTACTTATTATATAAGTAAAATAATAATAATTAAAGTATATTATATTAATATTATTTTATATTAATTAATTAAATAAATAAAAGTTATGACAAGTGTAAGGTGATAAATGAATACATGTGTATTAATAAATATATACATGTATAAATAATAAATATTTTAATATTTTAATAATAAAATAAAGAAATGAAATAAAGAAATAAATGAAATAAAAGAAATGAAAAAGAAAAAAACAAAGCTAACGAAACAGAGAAGAACAGGGGAGAAAGAAAGGAAAGAAAGAAAGAAAGGGAGAAAAGGGAAAATCTAGGTTTTGAAGCTTTAAACTTTAATAGGTATGTCAATTTAGTCATTTTTACTTAATTTTGATGTTTTAAAAGCTTTAGAACAAAGTTTTGATGAAATTAAGTTGATATTTTGAAATTTATTAGATTTCTAAATATTGTTCATGTTGAGTAAAATGATGAATTAAGGGCTAAATTGATAGAAATTCAAGTTAGAAATGAAATAAGGATTGAATTGTAAAGTGATTCATAAGTTTTATGCTTTAAGGACTAAATTGAAAGAATTTCGAAATTATAGTTTTATGATAAAAAATAGATAATTATGTCTAAGTTTGGTTAAAAATTGAGTAGAAATAAAGTATGAATTAAGATAGAAAAGTAAGTCAATTTAGTTAGGATTAAATTGAAATTAAAAGTAGAAAATCAACATTTTGCACTAAGACTATTTTGGACAGCAGCAGTAGTCTAAGTTTGAAAAATCACCAAAAATTTTAGAAATTGAATTAGAGTATGAATAAAATATGGAATTAAATCTTATTGAGTCTAGTTTCTTATAAAAGAAACGGTATAAGCAATTGAATTGTAAATTATGAGATATAATGAATTTTGTGAGATAAGGTCAGAATGAATTCGGGTTCCCCTGTTCTGACTTTCGAAAATCACCAAAAATTGGAGAAAAATAATTAGAGGGTTAAATTTATATGTTTAGAATCCCTAATGAGTCTATTTTTAGGAGAAATCAACGGGAATATTATCCGAGTTCTGTACTGTGAGATAATTAAATTTTAGTGAAGAAGGGTCGAAACTGTCAGACAGCAGAATAGGTGTGAATTTAAAAAATAAACTGTACTTAATGGCTAAACCAAAAATTTTGAAAATTTTATTGTAAGAATATTTGTGAGTCTAGTTTCAGGAAAAATTAACGGATTTTAATTTAGAATTCTGTAACTCAAGATATAAATTAGTAATGTATTAATGATTATAAATTGTATTAATTTCGTAGTCAATGTGGTACCGAAAATCTCGGCTAAGAAAGGACAAGACAAAGTCAACGGGAATTAGCTCGAAAATTACGGTTTGTATTTCTATAACCCAAACTTAATATTTAATTATTGAATTTATTATTTATTATGTATGGTAGGTGCATTGATTAAATTATTTGAAATAAAATGAATATTGATTGAAATTGAAGGGTGAATTTAATTAATAATTGTTGTATTTTAATTGAATGTTATGGTAAATAATTAAAGTATGAATTATTGGTATTGCGTTTTTATTGAAATGATTTGATTTGAAAATGTGGTGAAATAATTATGAACATGTGTTTATTGTGGAATTTAATTATATGAAAATGAAAAGTGAATTGAATTGTATTAAATTATGAATTAATGTGAATAACTGAGATATATATATATTGAATTGAATGAAAATGTATGAGATTGTGAAAATGTGTGAATATATATAATTATTGGAATGGTATATTAAGGAAAGAATTATTGAATTGAGAAAATGAATTATAATTGATACTGAAATGAGATAGAAATTATACTGAAAAGTGAGTTAAATACCCTATTAACTAGTCGGGCTAGTTGGATATAGTTGGCATGCCATAGGATATGGAAGAGTACTGGTTTTGCCGGCTTACTGATCAGGCACTTATGTGCCGACTACTGTTACTGTTATCGTTACTGTTACCGATTCGGCACTTTGTGTGTCGAATACTGTTACTGTTACCGTTATCGATTCAGCACTTTGTGTGTTGAATACTGTTACTGTTACTGTTTCGGATTTGTTCCGATGAGGTACTCTATGTACCGTATTGCTACTGTTACTGTTTTGGCTTCGGCCGATGAGGCACTATGTGCCGTATTGGTGTGTTGGTTGGATCCGTGTATCCGTCTGAGTCCGAGTCATGTTAATAGGGGTAAATAAAGGTATAAAACAACTGATTATTTCTGAATAATTGACTATTACCGAATAATTGACTGTTACTGGATAACCAATCAATTGATCAATACTGAATAACTGGTTATTATTGAATAATTGATTGTTACCGAATAGCTAACTGTTACTGAATAAATAATTGTTCTGATTGTTAATGAACATTACTGATTGATTAATTGCTATTGAAATTAATAAATGATTTGAAATTTAAAGTAGACCAAAACATTGGTTGGAAAGTGAATGTTTGAATACTCATTGAGTTTGAATAGTTGATATATATAAATTAATAAGTTTTATAATTGCTTAAGTGTTCAAATTATAGAAATACCACTGAGTGTATACTCAGCGTACGGTTTGTTTCCGTGCGCAGGTTAAGTTAAGGCTAGACTATTGCATCAGCATCCCAGGCCGATCCCGAATTCAATGAGGTAAAGTATGTTGAGTATTGATAATGGCATGTACCTAGGATGTTTAATGAGAGTTATTTAGGTTGTAAAAGTATTGATGAAATAAGTAAATTATGGTTGGCAACGGTATATAGTATGAATTTTGAAATTTATAAAAAAATTCGTATTGATTCTAAATTAGTTCCAAATTGAATTTACTGTTCATATTGGACCGCGAGGACCCATTAAAGGGATGACATCTTAAAACTAAGATGAGTGTGAATATTTATTTTAATTAATGACTGGAATTGGACTGTACTGACTGGTAATGTCTCGTAACCCTGTTCCGGCGACGGTATAGGGTTAGAGGACGTTACAGTCTTTTTAGGCATAATTTAGTCTTTAATATTGATATCTTTTACCAATTTAGTTTTTATTTTCGCTAAATTAATTTATTTATTTCTTAAAAAAATTTAAATTATTTTTGAAGAGAAATATTGATTAAAATATTAATTTTTTAACATTTCATTTTATATGTACTCTATATTAACATGTCACTATTTATCTTATAATTTAAAATTTATAAAAATATTCAATAAATTATAAAAATTTTAAAAAAAGTACACGAGAAATGTTATGTAGGCTGTTATGTTTAAAATTTTAATATTTTAGTCAATATTAGTCGTGCCTTGTATGACCGATTATGACGATGAATGGTAAGACCAATAATTGAGATCATTTGTAAATTTTAAGAGTTATTTTTTAATTACTAAATTAATATAATTTATAAAATTTGAGGGTTAAATTTATTATTATACTAATTTTTTTTAGTTACCACATCACCTTCTTGTTAGACTCTTAAAAGTAATGGACCAAAAAATAATAATCTCATTTAATTAAATGATCAATTTAAATATATATATATAATTGAGTGATTAAAAAGTTATATCCATAATTGAGTAACTTATGATATAATTTTCGTTTAAATAAAAGGCAGAGGTTTATCCAAATTTGGTTGATTTACCTCTCTAGTTTTCGCTTTCTGCCTAGTGTCACAGGTCAGAGTTCAAAGCCCGTGACCATCGCACCAAATGCATCCGATGGAGGTCTATTTCTTAGATGGGGATCATTTGGCCCACAAGAACTGACCCGATTCAAGGAACTGTTAGAGAAACCTGTCAGATTGAAGCCTGGTTGGCCCGATAGCGAAGATATGGCAACTTAGGCTGCTTTGGTAACTAATCTTAGAAGATAGAGAGAATCATATCTTGTAAAGATTAGATAGGATTTGATATGGCAATATCTTATAAATCCCTTAAATTATGGGACATGGTTAATCTCGTCCGTCGATGTAAATATATCTTGTCCGTCAGTTTTGGGGGAGCTCAACTATAAATAGAGAGCTTCCCCCTCATTTGTACTCACTCCATACATTGTTTCATTATTCTTTATGAATAAGAGAATAGAGAGCATTTACTTAAACACTTTGCGAGCGTCCCTTTCTGTTGTTCTTTGGTTGCTTCTTTTGACATAAATCACTTCCGCTTATCAATTTGGTGCCTTGGAGGAGTTCTTAATGAATCCTCACACGAGTAAAAGATGACTTAGGCGAGTTTGGACGAGCGAATTGCCTAAAGCCATACAGATTGTGAGACGAAAGTCTAGCCCCGTGACATTAGTCGATATATTCACAACAATTTCTTATGACCCTTCATCGCCAAATAAATGATTATTAATTAACTCATAATAATATCAACTTGAAATCCGTGGATGTTGTCTACCAGACAAAATATATGCATGCATCAGTAAAGAAAAGTGTTATTGTAATTATCTTCACGTGGGGGCTAAACAATATTATCTTGGGATTGTCAATCTCACTCTGAAGGGTTCTAAAGTGAAAAAAATGGAGGAAGCGATGGGCTTAGCATTGATTGAGGATGTAAACAAAATTTTGAGACGTATTTATGAAGCCAACTTCTCATCTTGAAAGAATCAATTGTGGGAGCTGAATCACGTAGTTACTTCCTTCTTAGAAAATAGCTTTGAAAAGTTTTTGGGCCCTCCAAGGAGTTAATTTCAATATTTCAACTTGCCATACAAGGCCTTTTTTCTAAAATAAATAATAAAAATAAAAAATAGCCTAATAGGACAAAAATATGCTATTGTCTAAATAGAACAAGATTTTGTATTAGACTTGTTCATGGATCAAGTTGTATCTGTCTGAAAAGTGAAAGGGTTTGAATAAAAATATAGGCTCAAAAAATAGGTTTAGGGAAAAATATATTCGTTTTCTAAACGAGCCAAGTCTTAGGTAAACTTTTTTTGCTCACCTGAATTTGCAAACAAAACTTATTATTGTTTTGTCACTGTTTTTTATTATTTTGCTATCATTTCATTATTATATTGTTACTATTTTGTTGTTATTAATTAGGTATTGCATAACTTTTGTGTTATTATTAATTTTGCTACTAATGCAGAGGTATTTGCTTATTAAGTTGCACTTATCTTAATGTTATTTAAGTATATATTTTTTTTCATTTGTTGGAAAATATTTATTTTAATGTTTTTATTATATTTGATGTATTATATTTTTAAAATTTATTTTTATATAAATAAATAATAATATAAAAATATTTAATAAGGGTGAGTTGAGCTCGAGTTTTAACATTTTTATCCAGATCGAAATTAGACAAAATTTTATACCTATTTTTTAGGTCGAGCCTGATCCTAAGAAACTCGAATCAACCTATGAACAACTCTATCGTGCATAGAGAGGGAAAAATTGGTCTCTTTCAACCGATTTTAACTTGAAAAGTGACCTGTGGTGTGTCTAATTTGTTGAAAATGGAAAAAAGAAAAAAAAAGATTAAGTAGTAATGACATACTACACCCTTCTGAACCTGAGATTTGATACGCTGATTTGAAATAAAGTTTTAAAATGTCAGACTCATCTAGTTCAAAACACAGTAAAAAAATAAAAAAATAAAAAATATATATATTAAAATCTATAAAACCCTATACCCCACATCTCAAAGGTAAAAAGAAAAGTTATATTAGTTTGATAGATAAAAATTAGTTTGAAGTGTTTTCCATAAAACAAAAATCCTAAAGATTTAGGTAAATAAAATTTATTTATTTAATTTATTGTACTAATATGATTATTTTTAAACTAATAATTTAATATCTTTTGTAAATAAGTAGTAAAAGATGGAGAACTTGTTTGCAGTTTTGGTGTATTACAACAGACAAATTTGAGAAACCGATGAAATTAAAGTTATATTCGAATCGAGGCATAAGATTAGTGAGCGATTTAAACAGAATATGGATCTTGAAGAGATGAAATCGTAGATCAATAATAAAATTTCAGCATGTTGTGGGAGGACGGTATCTACAATCTTCTATACATTTCTGACGTCATTAAATCCGATCACATTTAGCTATCTTCAACTTTTCGATGATGAAGATGTAGAGACAATAATAGCAGTTCATGGAAAATTCAGAAATCGTGCAATTGAATTATATACAGAGTTAAATGATAAAGAGGAAGTGAACCCAGTTGCCAAGAATCCTAGCTCATACAGTCAACCTGGGATCATAGAGGTGCCAACAATATCTTAAGGGAGAAAATCTCCAGTTTGTTGTTTGGATTTCGATCTAAATGTCCCACTGGAGGATCAATATGAGACTAAATGTAACCCCTCAAACCCGGCCTAGATGTTATGGCCAAATCTGGGAGTGTTACTATGAAGGGTTTTAAACACATTCTTTAGGTTAAAACTTTACATACTAATTGTTACCAAAAAGGGTAGACATCTTCAAAAAGCTCGTTTTTATATTCTTTATTAAAACCATTATTGTTTTTTTAATGTAAATCGTAAATTTGCAACAGAAGTTGGATAAATTGTTATAGATAAAACGAAGTTTTTAAAAAAAAAAACCTTTGTTTGCGTAAAAATCGTGATATTGTCAAACATCGCAGTATAAAATTTTTAAAACTCATCCAAAACCAAAACCTAAAGCAAACAATCTAGAGAGTCCCAAGATTTAGAAACTCTCAAGAAAAACTAGAATCTAAAATAAAACCGTTAATTTAAAGACAGTTTTTGTACTAGTGGTCACTACTGAGCCTTGTCGCATCGACCCTCCTATACTTGAGGATTACTTGAACAAAACATACAAACAAATATGAGTTTTCGAAAAAAAAAAACTCAGTGTGTAACTTATCAGAGACATTCATGCATATGGGAACAAAGTTTTCGTATATAGATCAGATACAGATACAAACACAAGTCCTTAACAGAAATAGATCAAGTCAGAATCAGATAATCAGAACATATATGCAAAATCCTACCCCCATCCTCTACACACCATTTCCGACAATCCCATCACACCATGTGAGGTATTAAACACCACCCATCCCTACACACCACATAGTGTCTGTACGACACTTATCAGAATAGTATGCAGCCATGCTGCCAAATAATAGGTGAAACGTCGCCTTACAGTACATTTCCTCCATATATACAAAACCCACCCCAGATACAGATATAGAATACAGATAACAGACATAACAGAATCAACATGTTTAGCATGCTCGTATACATATATCATATATGCTTATATAGACAATCAGACGTACATATCAGTTTTACTAACTCAAATCAGTCTATCAAGACAACATATCTCGTGCAATAAGGGTTTGATTAGCCCTTATCGACCCTATGGAAGACCCACAGTCGATTGGAACGACTCAAGCGACCCTAGGGAAAATTTCAGAATTTTGGGCCTATACGCCCAAATTGACCTAACCCATGTGGCCCACACGGCCACACCTTTGCCCATTAAATGGTCGTGTGCCACACACGGCCAGCCACACGACTGGGCACATGCTCGTGTGGTGTTGGTAGGCCACTTTTTTGACTTTTTTCGAACCTTGTTTTCTTGTGTTTTTGTTACACACCTGGTTCAATTTTGATGCTACTACAACCCCGGGACTTCCGAAACCTAGAAAGCAGTATTCCAATGATCGATTAGCAATCAATTTATGAATTCATCAATACTATACTGAACAACGCACATAAATTTACCACCACTAAAACGATCACACACACAAATTAAACTGTTGAAACGAAAACCACTGCTTCACCTTCTTCTCCTACACAATAGATTCACAAAAATCAAATTCCCTACTACACACCTCATCACCTTTTCCAAAAGAAAAATCCACCACAGATTCACAGAAATTGAAAATGAAAATAGGAAACAGAAACTACACACACCACTTATCGAACCAAACGAAGGAACTGTGAATTTAAGGTACAATGATACAGACACCGAATTTTGACAGAATCAAAAAGGGAAGAGGAAAGAAAGAAGAGGAAGAAAAACATCAAAAGATATAAAAAATGAAACACAGAGAGTTTTAAGATAAAAAAATAAAATAAAATTTGAACCCCATAATTGTAACGCCCCGTACCCGAGTCCGTCGCCGGAGTCGGACACGAGGGGTTTGCAGACTTATATCACTTCTTTGCACAATCCATTTTAAAAATTTCCAGGCAGTTGGCTAACTGCGTCACTGTCACCTTAAAAATCATATCTTGAGTTTCAAAACTCAAAAATCAGTTTTGTAAATTTTCCCTGAAACTAGACTCATATTCCCATCTACATATTTTTTTCTAGAATTTTTGGTTGGGCCAATTAGTACAGTTTATTAGTCAAAGTCTCCCATATTACAGGGATCGACTACACTGACCTTTGTGTATTACGACTTGGATATCTCCCTGCACAGAGCTTCAATACTGATACCGTTTGTTTCTATAGAAACTAGACTCAGAGAGGAATCTATACATATATGGCATGACTCCTAATTATCTCTGGTTAATTTATAATGAATTTCCAAAGTCGGAACAGGGAATCCAGAAACCGTTCTGGCCCTGTCTCACGAGAACCTGAATATCTCTTAACATACTGTCCATATGATCGTTTCGTTACTTTCCTATGAAAATAGATTCATCAAGATTCGTTTACATAATTTATTCACTATTTAATTCCATTTCTACTATTTTTAGTGATTTTCTAAATCTACATCACTGCTGCTGTCAGCATCTGCCTTTAAGGTAGACTTTACCTATTTCATAGTTTCCATGATTCAACTAGCCCTTTTAGCATAAATAGCACAAATTATGATAGTGATTAACCATTCCCATGGCCAATCCTTGTTAAGCATATCCACACCTCTCAATAACCATATCCATACCAAATGATTATAACATTATGCTCAAACATATATAAGCCATTTTCGCATGGCTATCCAAAATTATATAAATCCAAAGGGTCCATGACCCACAACAAAAAGGGTAGTCCTATACATGCCATATCCAGAGTTCAACTAAAAGAGTACCAAAAGGGCTTTGATAGTGTGGATGACTTCGACTTCGATGATCCCGAATCCGATATCTAACGAACAAATCTATAAAACAGAGAGCCAAAGCAACGGGGTAAGCATTTTAAAGCTTAGTAAGTTTCAAGTAATGAAATCGGCTTTGACTAAAGTATTACATTCACATAGCTAAATGAATCACTTTATTAATACACATTCTCATAAACATACTTACTTCACATTTCATCAACATATACACACAAGGTATTAACCTATCTAAAAGCCGAAAGTTTGTTAGTCGATTGAACGAATACTATTTAAAACGAATCGACTTTTCCGATGCACACGCAAACATACCTTATCGTTTGGGTTTTTCGAGCGTATTAATTGAATTTATTACAGCACAACACGCTCACCTTCGAACCCAAGTTTCTTCGGAATTTAGCAGGATATAACCACAAGCACAATTGCCTTCGGGTCTTAACCCGGGTATAGCAACTCGCACAAATGCCTTCGGGTCTTAGCCCGGATATATCAACTCGCACAAATGCCTTCGGGTCTTAGCCCGGATAAAATCACTAGCACAAATGCCTTCGGGTCTTAACCCGGATAAAATCACTAGCACAAATGCCTTCGGGACTTAGCCCGGATATCATTCAAATGCTCATGCACACATATATCAACAATCATGACACATCCATATTTCATTTTCGTTACTAAGGCTCAAACACAGAACATTTATTAAACCTTTCCAATTTCGGCTCAATAGCCACACACAAAGAGCATGATTTCAATTGGCTTTATAACATAGTCTCTATGCACATTCGGCTATCCGTCATAGTATGACTAATCATTTCAATATAATTCAAGTAGGGTCATTACTCGAAGACTTACATCGGATGTTGTCGAATGACTTCAATGGCTATTCAATTACTTTTTCCTTCCCTTTATCGGATTTAGTTCCCCTTTGCTCTTGAGCTTAAGTTCAACAAATTTTAAAATAGTCATTAATCGACTATTCAAGTATTACTTTCAGAATATAATATATATAGATTCAACTTTCACACACATAGATTACAGTAAGCTTTATAAAAATCAATAAATAATTCATTAGCAAATTTTCATTAATGTTTACAATATAATTACAATTTCCCTATAAGCTGACTTCCTGAGCAACAGTCACTAAAGTTTTTATAACTGGAGCTACGAAACTCCAAATCAATTGCTGTAAATTTTTCTTGACAGAAGACTCATTTATCTATTATCCATAAAATTTTAAAAATTTTTAGTTTAGCCCAACAATACCAGATTTTTCTTAAAGTTCACATTGTTTCACTGTTTGACTAAACTGACTATCCTTCACTACGAATCAAATTTCTCATTGTACAGAGTTCAAAATATGTTCTTGTTTATTTCATTTGAAACTAGACTCATTAAGGAGTCTAAGCACATAAATTTTATCTTAGGGCCATTTTTGTACAATTTATACTGATTTTATAAAAACAGAACAGGGAATCTAGTAGTCGTTTTGACTCAGCCCCACAATACTTCAAATATCTCAAGATCGGTAACTCTTTTGTTTTTATAGTTTCTTTTGTAAGAAACTAGACTCTTCAAGCTTTAATTACATAATTTACTCAGCTTCTAATTCAACTCCTACAAATTATGGCGATTTTCCAAAATCACCTTACTGCTGCTGTCCCCAAGCAGATTATTACCAAATCAAATGCTAACATTTGCATTTCACCTTAGTAGCTAGCTTAGCAAACCTTAATTTAACATATAATTGTTCATAACACAATTAAAGCATCCTCTCCATTCCATCAATTCAAAACACATACATTGCCCAATAGTATCCAAAATCATATTCGGCCTTAGTACACAACTTGTTAGCCAATTTTTCTCCATTTAGCAACTAATGCACATATGTGCTCATTTGTTAGACTCTACTTCACCTAACTACCATTTTCTTTTTCATCCAAATAACATGAACAACAACCATTTCTTGAACATTTTCTCTTCAACAATTCTTCATAAAACATAAAGACTATAACCCAATCTCATCCTTTAATAACTAAAACCGAATGCTCAAGACACCACACCATTTCAAATTTTGGTCATGGGTTAAGCAAAGAACTTAATGACTAACTAAAAAAAAATGCTAAAAATCCAAGAATCATCCTTGAACTTACCTTGATTTAGCTAACCACCATAGCTGAATTTTTCAAAGCTTTTCTCTTCTAGGTACGGCAATGAGGAGCAAGGATGGAGAAACTTTGGTTTCTCCTCCCATTAACTAGTATTTTATTAGCCTTATTCCTTATTTCATTTTGTAACATAAAATTATTAGCATAAAATGTTGACACAAAATAATTATAATATGCTTTAGTCCATAACATGGCCGGCCACCATCTAGAATTTGGCCAATTTGACATGCAAGTACAAGCATTTTTAACATGCATCAATAGGCCACTTTAACATTTGCCTATCACATTTCTAAATTTTCTCACACAAGTCCTATTTAATAAAATTCACTTACAATTAACAAAATTTAAACATGAAATTTTCACACATGCATATATACATATAATAAGCTTCAAATATGGCGGTTAATTATTTTTATGACTCGGTTTTGTGGTCCCGAAACCACTTTCCGACTAGGGTCACATTTTGGGCTGTCACAATAATATCTCAACTTCCCCTAAATCTCACTAACTAACCGACCCACTAACTCACAACTACCTTAGTATTCCACTTCCACCGAACCTACACAAAATCGAAGCAAAAATTATCGCTCACACCCATGCAGGGATTCAAACATAAGACCTCCAACAAGCTAACTCCTTACCACTTGAACCAATAGGCTCATTCTAATATGAGTTTACAAACAATATTATATAAGTCCATCCAACAGGGATAAGGCTAGGATAAAAAATAATAGAATTTTTTAAAGAGTGTGACTTGAACCCAAGACCTCATACACATACCCTGAACACTTAACCACTAAAGTAGATACATATTTGTGACAGAATACACAGAAAAAAAAGTTAAGAAATTTAGGACGTTACACTACATGACTGTCGCGTGTGAATATGCTAAGTGAATTGTGCAAGTGTACATGTCGGATCAAGTAATAAAGTGACAAGTGAGATTGTCTCCACAATGATCGGTTAGGTATAAATTGGTCAAGTTATTATAAAGGAGTGTGATTAATGCTATGACAAAAACAATATTAAGAATGTAATGATAATTAAGGAATACTGATGTGTGTACTATGTGAATTCTAACAAATAAATGAAAAATGTTATTGCAAGACAAGAGTAAGAATGCAATGACAATTATGAGAATGATTACGTAAATAATATATAAACAAGTAACAACTAAGGATGTGAAAATAGAGATGCTACATCAAAGGTTAAAAGATCTACGATCTTGAATTGTAGGTTGGGATTACTAAGAATCTACCATTTTTAACCAATAATGCCTTGGCAAATTCAATCTTATTCTACTGCTCATAAGAGATCTAAAATGACCTGCTTCTTTCGAGAGTAAGACCTCAAGTTACTTTGCCTAAAGTAATATATGTCTATAGGTCTTTAGCACAGTACCTAGCATTTTTTATTTTCTTTCTGTATGGAACTCTGCTCTAAGTCTAGAGATTGTTACAAGTATTCAGTCAAGTACTTGCTCATATCATTCAATTTCAATCTAACGAACCTAAACTTATCAATACTAGATTAATTTCATAAACATGCTGCACATCCATCTATGTCTAGAGATTATATACATGCGATTCATAAATACCATTAAATGAAATAGTAAATTAAAACTAATTTATGTTTTAGGCATTAAAGGAAATAAAGGTTTCATGAAGCAATCCCAACCATATGGGATTAACTCATGAGTTGGACAATTACATCCAAATTCAAAATAGCATTCAACATCATTTTCATCAATTAAGATCACAAAGAAACAAATAAAGAAGAAAATGAAGAACTTAGGGAAATAGCTTTGGCCTATCTAGCCCACAAATCTGGCGACGCAATATCTAGTGATTGCCTAGAAGGATTGCCTTTTCCTTCTCCCTTTCTGACTCTGTTTTGTTCTCAATCGTTATCCTCTACTTTTGTTAAAGGATTTTGTCCAATTCTCTCTCTAATTGTTTCTTTCCCCTTTCCTCTTTCTTGTTGGGTTTTATTCATCTTCTTTTAGATTAGGACCATCATCCCATGATCCCATGATCTTTTTCCTCTTTTTTAGGTTGATTTTTTTGGTACACATACAGCAGAGCTGATAACGATTAAGTGTTGACTGGGTCGTTTCCTGGTATTGCCACAACATTCGTGTTAGCAAGCTGTCCAACCTTTTTCCACGAAAAACCTTCGCTCATTTACTTTTTTCCTCATTCTGCACATGCCACTTAACAAGCAAATCTTTCCCACAAACAATTAGAAGTAACATGTAATAATATTTAAGCACAGTCCAAGCCTTTTTAATGCAATTTCATAAAAACACTAATGGAAAATCCTAAAATTCAACTAAACTTACCTAAGTACAGGGAGTTAATCAAGCTTAAAATCTATAAAATATAACTCTTTTCAAGAGTTATCAATGACCATCTATATCTGGGGGGTTCAAAATTCAACATTAGACCTTAACGAAAATATTGTTGAGCTTGATGCAGAAGAAGTGTCAGTTATGTTGCATACAATGATGGAAATAATTTGAATTTAGTGATCCGCACAAAGATGATATTTCGCAGGAACTAGAAAATATTAAAGAAGATGATGGTGATTTTGATTCTAATGAAGGCATCCAGCCGAATACTATTAAAACTGGAGGTTAGTCAAGTGGACTCAATTCGGTTCTTCCACTGTACAAATCTCCGTCTCATATGCTTAACATCAACTTGAATGCAATGCTTGCCATAGAATTTTTCGAATATATAAATATATTATCGGTCCATGTGATGCATTCTAAAGCACAACCTAGGGATTTATGTGTGGGTTTGCAACTTGCAATAAAGGAGGCCGTTATATGAACCTTCAAGGAGAAACCTTTAAACTCGGGGTGGATTACAAAGTTGCAATTTCTACCACGACCAAATATGTTAGTGAGTGTTAAAGTGGTAACAAAGATATAAATGGAGGGTCAAGGTAGCATTGATAAAAAAGAAACAAAATTGGGAAATTCAAAAATATGAAGGTCCTCATACTTGCACAACTAACGCAGGACGATCACAAAATGGATTCCAAGCTTATTTGCTAATGAATAATCCCGCTGGTCAAAGAAAATCTGACAATTTCAGTATCATTACTAATAGTTGATATGTAGTCTCGATTCAAATACTCCATCACATATTGAAAGGCATGGAAAGCGAACCTAAAGGAAAAGAAAGATGCCACTATAGGAGCCTTCAAGGAGAAAACTTTAAACTCTGGGTGGATTACAAAGTCATAATTTCTACCACGACCAAATATGTTGGTGAATGTTAAAGCAGTAACAAAGATATAAATGGAGGGTCAAGGTAACACTGATGAAAATTTTTTTTGGAAAATTTGAAAATATGAAGGTCCTCATACTTACTCAACTAATGCGAGATCATCAAAAATGGATTCCAAGCTTATTTGCAAATGAATAATCCCGTTGGTTAGAGAAAATCTAACAATTTCAGTCTTATTACTAATAGTTGATATGTAACGCCCCAATTTTCGGGAATCCTGTGAATGTTGGCATAGGTTTAATTATGTTAGTGGGCCTCTAGAAAGCCCAAGCTTAAGATAGAACTCGGCAATTTTAGTTAATTTTTTGTTCCATAAGAAAAAGTGGGTGAAATTATGAAATAGGACCTATGTGAAAATGTTTGAAAATGCTATAGGCTAAATTGAAGTGGCCAAATAAATAGGAGTGCAAAATAGGAGGATTTGCATGACAAACCTCCCATTTTACATGAAGTGGCCAGCCATCATGTTGTTGTAGACAAAATGTACACTTGATATCCATAATTTATGGTACAAATTGATAATAGGTTAGGTAAATGTTTCATGATAATAGGTTAGGTAAATGTTCCATGATAATAGGTTAGGTAAATGTTCCATGATAATAGGTTGGGTAAATGTTTCATGATAATAGGTCAGGTAAATGTTCCATGATAATAGGTTAGGTAAATGTTCCATGATAATAGGTTAGGTAAATGTTCCATGATAAGGGTTAGGTAAATGTTTCATGATAATGGGTTAGGTAAATGTTTCATGATAAGAATTTCATGTCTTTTGTATTAAAGAATTAAATGGATGAAATATGAAGTTTTATTAAAAGAAAAAGGGGTGAAAAGAACAAAGTTTTGTCCATCTTTGTTCATCATAGCTGAAAGTTAGAGAAGAGAAAGGAGAGGAGAAAGCTCTTGAGTATTTGGTCATTAGGAGGAGGAAAATTGAAGGTAAGTTCTTGGTACCTTGCTTCTATTTTGAGGTTCATGAGTTCTTCTTGATTCTATCTTAACTCTTGAAGTATATTTTGGTTTTTAGTTGTGTTGTGAGCATTTAGTCATGAATTAAAATGAAAGAAATGGTTATTGTTTCATGTTCTTTTGATGAAAAAATGGAAGATAGGTGAAGTTGAGCCAAACAAATGAGCATGCATGTGCCTTAGATGTTAAAGGGAAAAATCGGCTAACATGTTGTGCTTTAAAATGATGAAATGGAGATTATACTTAAGTAAAATCATAGATATGTGATGACTGATTGGTGATATACATGTTTAAATAACAAGCATGCAAGTTAGGTGTGAAAGAGTGATTTGGTAATAAGTCTGCTTGGGATAGCGGCAGTAACGTGACTTTGGAAAATCACCATAAATTGTAGGAGATAAGTTAGAAGCTGAATAAATTATGTAATTAAAGCTTATTGAGTCTAGTTTCTAATGAAATAAACAAGAACATATTTTGAATTCTGTACAATGAGAAATTTGATTCGTAATGAAGAGTGGTCAGATTAGTCAAACAGTGAAACATGGGAAACTTTAAGAAAAATATGGTATTGATTGGCCATACCAAAAATTCTGAAAATTTTATGGATAAAAGATATATGAGTCTATTTTCAGGGAAAATTAACGGCACTTGATTTGGAGTTTCATAGCTCCAGTTATAAATAATTTAGTGACTGTTGCTCAGGAAGACAGCTTGCAGTGAAATTATGATTATGTGGTAAACATTGACAAAAATTTGTTAATGAGTTGCTTATTGATTTCTTATAAGCTTACTATGATCTGTAGGTGTGGTTGGCCGAATATTGTAAGGGGTTAATACGTAGTTTGTATTTGAATAGTTAGATTAACGTGTTAGTAATCCAATTGTAGGCGGTTCGTGTGTGGATCTCGTCAGCATATCGTCGCAAACAGGTGTGTAACTGACACCCTCTCATAGACTAGATTGGCAAAAGCCGAAAAGCCGAAATGCCGAAAAGTCTGTATTTTGGGAATTTGCGAGTGTGCGAATGCTCGTAAGATAGTTGGGTTTGTAGATTTGATAATCTAAAGTAATAAACTGCAGTACGCGCGATTTCGTACATTTTGATAATTTGGGCTTAATAGGCCAAAGATCAGGTTCATGGGCCAACGGGCCCAATTCGGTAAGTATGCGCGGTAAGTGTTCTGATAGTACGTAAATAGTTAGGATATACATGAAAACCCTAAAAGTAGCTAAATTACTATAATACCCCTATGTATGGAAAATTACTGTTATACCTCTAGGTGTAAAATTACCGTTATACCCCTAGGGTTAATTTTGACTAAAAAGCATGACGATCTGATTCTGTATGATGTATGCCATGATTATATATCTGTTGCATGGGACATGGGTTATATTATGGAGGAAGCGTTCTGGTGGCTATGCCACAAATATCTGATCTGGTGGCTCTGCCACATATATCTGTTCTGGTGGCTCTGCCACGATTATCTGTATTTGGTGACTCTGTCACATTATCTGTTCTGGCAGCCATGCTGTAAATTCTGTGGTGTATAGTGGTTGGGTGGGTCGAGTTGTCTCCCCACACGGTGTAAGGTTGGTACGGGGGTGTATACGGTTGGATATGGTTGGGTTTCTGCATAAACATGTAATATCTGTTCTGTTCTGTTATGGGCCTATGGGCTTTATTCTGAATTCTGTTCTGGGCTAAGGCCAACTTATTATGTTTCTGTGGGTTGAGCTGATTTAGACTATGGTTGGGTTATTTTACACACTGAGTTTCCCCAAACTCACCCCTTTTATTTTCATCCACGCAGGAAATCCCCAACCATAGTGGGCTTGGAGCTGTGAGGGAATTCGGAGTGGCCACCCGTTCTGAAAGTTTGATTTTCTTCTGGTGAACTGGACATCCTTTTAATTACGTTTGAGGTTTTGGGCTTTTAAATGTAATAAGGCCGCTTATTTATTTTTGATGGTTTTTAATATGTATTACTAAGATAGGTAATACTTATTTTAACTGTTGAAATTGGATAGCTTTAGGGCGCGTTTTCTAAAACAACAGTTGATTTCAAAATAACACGACAACATGCAAAGCTTCTGCAATGAAAGTATTTTCCAAGATTAATCACTTTTCCTAAAAATGACTTAATCAAATCGGTTTCCTAGAAATATCCATGACGTTAAAGTGTGGCAATGGCGGTATGCATGTCTAGGATTGGATCCGAAAGGAGCTTGGTACTTAAGCAGTCCGATGGACTCACCACCTCTTTTCCGGTTTCCTACCTGGTGCACAGCTTCCATTCACTTTAACCTTTAATGAATTAATCTTTTGAACATCAAGTACGATTTTCTAGACTTAGAATGGAATTTTTTTTTACGTTTTTGATGTGGCATGCCGGATCTGGCCATAACTTCTGGGCCGGGTTTGGGGTGCTACATGATATGTAGTCCCGATTCAAATATTCCATCACATATTGAAATTCATAGAAAACGAAGCTGAAGGCAATGAGTGAATTGTTCGATGATTGAGACAAATCTTAGGAATTGCAAATATAGATAGCTGAGCTGAGGTAGTTTGTTCTGAATACAATGGTTGAACTGCAAACTCTCAATGCAGGCGATTCACCCAAGAATATAGTTCAAGTTAAATGGATATTCTTGATAAGTCTAAATTATATAGACTTTTATAATACCTTTTTAATTAGAATTCATGCAAATCTCGAGCATTTGAATAACTAATTATGTAATTTTGGTTCATATTGAGATATTGGGCATAATTTATGCAAAATTTGTAATTTTACATAATTAGGAGTTAACTTTACGTAATTTCATTGAATTATACTACATGATCATTTCTTTGTTAAATTGTTGTAGTATGAACCATTAATTTACTCAATGTTGGGAGCAATTGAAGAAACATATAAGTGAGTTGATTATCCAATACTTTGGATGAAAAAGGAGATGAATTGGGCTCAGAAAAATTACTTTGACACAGCTTAAAGATGGTTGCTGAAGAGAATTAAAATTCTTTTCAATTGGGTTGCCAAAACTGTCTAATAAGGGGGAGAGAGCCCAATTAGGTTAAGGCATGAAAAATAACCCAAATTAGCTTTGGAATAATTGAATTGAATATCCTAACATGTATGAGAAAAATCACAAATTAGCCCTCAACTAATGGCTTGATTTTCGTCCAACCCCATACTATGAATCAAAGAAGAATCGACCACAAATCAAGTAACCATCAAACCCTCATTCCACAATTCATGATCGACCATGCTAGAGAGATTATCAAGGGATGCACATGCTATTTTTAGTAAACTGCCAAGTTCTCCTTCAAATAAAAATAGGCCCTTCCATTCACCTTTCATATCGTCCACTAATCCTTGAATACATCTTTCATTTCTTATCTTTCTCTCTTTTCTTCCACCCCAAAAGCATTCCATCTCCTAATTTCCTTTTAGCTAGCTTTTCCTTGAGAAAAAAACTCTTTTGGCTAGCCACTTTGAGGACAATTTGCAAAGGACCAATCGCGAGAATTGGAGAAAGCCACCATGATTAGTCTTCGGGGAATCACCGAACTCATCAAAGAGTTTCTTCTTCCTTTACTTTTAATTTGTTCTTAGTTATTCAAACATGTTCGTAAATTGTTTAATTGTTTTTCTATTAATGATGATGACTTAAATTTGTTTTAGCTAGAATAATTGAAATGATTTGATAAAATTCATTCGATTCATTTTTATGTTGTTCTGTGCCTCAGTCATTCATGCTTCCAATTAAAATCATTTATGTTATTCATGCATTAAAATTAGTTGTTTAATCTTAATCAGATGGTGCTAGTGAAGACACTAATTGGAAGATGCATTCTTAATTTATATCCTAATCAGAATAAAATAAATGTTCGTAATAAACTAAGAAAACACTATTACCTTACATAATTTTAGGTTTATGTGATTAAATTGTTTCAAACGTAATCTGTCCTTGTTATATCACATAAATTCTAAGGAATCCTTAGTTAAATATGGACATACAAAATTTATAATTTCATACTATAGTTTGATTGGATGTCATACGACGATCCGAAAATTCAAGAATGCAGCTCGGCCAAATTTTTGGTCGTAATATTTGGCACATGAATGTGTCATTGATAGTTTTTGTGATGGTGAAGATACACGAATTTGACCGAGTGATGTACCAGTTCAGGTTTAGGTAAACTATTTCGCCGTCACCCTAGGGCCTTGAAAATTTGCAGAAGGTTAACTTGAGGGGGAGGACCAACGAAGATTGGGCTAAATTCCATGAGAAAGATATCAATATTTGGGAGTATAGGTATGATTTCATACCTATGCGCGACCTTGTTCTCACACCGGAATTGGCGAGCTCTCCGAACTACATGAGATGGTTTGGACATCATAGCAAGTCTTATCTACTGTCGGAGAAGGAAAGTACTAGGCAATGTCGTTGTAGGAGGCCAAGACGACCCCACATGAATCCTAAGTCGGGAGTACTTGCCACCTCAGCGGAGTCATCATTAGCTCCAACCCAACACGAGGACCTGATGTCTGCACCACCTCTTGTTCAATATGGTTTATATTATTCTGATGTTTTCACTAACTTCATTATTTTTACACAAACACCACACTATGCACCACCATACCTGCATCAACACATTCTGTACCTGTTATTTTTACACAAGCACCACACTATGAACCATTGTGCCCTGCATCAACACCTTCTGCAGGTATATTTTTTGTACCACCTTCGTCCCTAGCACCATATTACATGACAATGGCTACAACAAAACAGAGGTATCCACTATCGCCAACAATTCTAACAATTTATCTGTAACAGAGTTATGTAACATCATACACTTATCCGCCGATAGTGTTGCAAGCACCTCGGCGTCATTATTCTGTCTAGGTGGTTCATCTTAGCAAGCACCTATTACTCGAAGGGACGATATACAATGGCATCCTAGAACAACATGACATTCAAACACGGAGGAATGAGAAGAAAAATGAAGATGGAGGTAGAGGAGAAGATAAAGATAAAGATGGTGAATATAAGGAGCCGGAACCCCAACTACAAGGAAAACCTACTCGCAACTGACACCCACCAGGTTGTAGCAGCCATTCAGCCCGATAACTTCGATGATTTTTTGTTTTTAAGTTTTTTCATGTAAATCATCCTTTAGTTTGTTAACTTTTAATTTGTATTTGTATTAAATTTTTTTCCATGCACAATGTATTTGATATAAATAATGTATACTTCTTTTTTTTGCAATTTACGAAAAAAAATTTGTTTACATTGTATTCTACTATATTTTACAATAATAATATATCAATATTCACAATTTACCAAAAAATGAGAAGCAATGAAAAAAATAAACTAATTGTCTATCAAAAGAATGAATAAATGCGTTAATGATGTTTTGTCCTCAATGTTTCCCCCATGTGTGGGCATGTTGACCTCGTATGCTCTGGGTTCTTACAATTACTGCATAACCTCGATTGGTTCGTCATCTCCCAAATATTCATACTGATGCGTATCTTAGTATAATTCGGCCGACCTTTTAGCTTGCAACGCAACAAAGTATTCGGTACCAACTCGAATAGAGCACTCAATACAAGCGGCCACCTACTTTCATCTGGGATTGATGAGAATTCGGATTCCATATGTTAGAAAAACCCTAAACCTTTAAAAAACTTTAACCCCCCCCCAAAAAAAAAACCAAAGGGTCTAGGAGAGAAACTGAAAGCGTGTCCTGCTAAATGTGTTTTCAACTAAATTGACAAGTAAGCGTGTCTGCGCTTTTAGTCACATCAGTAGAAAATGCGCCCATCAAGACGCATTTTCTTTTTCTCTCTCCAAAATCAGTCTATTTCCTAAATATCCCAAAAACCAGCCCAAAACTCTAATTTTTCTTTAAATTTGACATTTTCTTCAAATTTGGCCTTCAATGTTTGATATATACAAATGCACTAAATTAAAGTTGCAAATTATATTAAAGTTTCATGTATAGTTTTGGTATTTATCCCTTTTACTATTGAAAAAAAGAAAATTAAAATTTTCGAGAATGAAATAAATAAGTATAATTTAAAAAATTTTTAATACATTATTTTAATTTCTACTGTTTTATCATTTTAATCCTTAATTTTTTTACCTCAAATCCACACTAAAAAAATGTTTTTTTTAATTATCAAAATAAAAGTAACTTAAAAATTATGTAATCAAAATAAAAGTGTGAACATGATGTTGATGTATAGTTGATAGTCATTAAAAATTTAACACTTGGATGACGTGAAGAAACTGCAAAAATTCTTCTTGGGTGACCAAAGAAAGCACAAACTGGGTAACTCACCCCTAATATTATTTGGTCTCTGCATCACAACGGGCCCTTGATTCTGCAGTTTCGAGGGCCTAATATGATCAGGGGCATTGCCATCTGGTGCAACTAAGCAGTGAGCTTATTTCATATGAATGAGTTTTCTTTAATTAAAAAAAACAGTTTGTGATTTTGATTATGCGATATTTAAGCATGAGGCCTAGGAGACGCTTCTGAAGCACTCCATTATAGGGGCTTGCTGTGTAGCCAAATATCAAAATCCAACCAAAGCTGCTGGATAAAACCCAAAAAACTGTAAAATAGATCAGTCGCAAAGAAAAATTATCCAAAGGTATTATATATCCAACCAGCCAGTTTTTTAGTTACAATATAGCCATAAGTTCCCAACTAAATTAATGATCATCACAAAATGCAAATAAAGGCATAACAACAATCCGACTGTCTCAGATGAAAAATGAGGGGGAAAGGAGAATGAAAAATAATAATAATAAGACGATATAATGCTCCCCCCTGCTTCCAGAACTTCCCACATTGCAAAAATCTTCTTAATAGCTTCAGGCCTGAAAAACACGCGTGCAAATATAAGAAAAATGAGAAAGGGAACTTCCAATTAGGGTATATGGACGCGGGCTGGCTAAGCTATTTGCGTTTGACTTTAAAAAACTTAAATTCGACTTGCATATTGTTGAGTCAAATTCAAGTAGCTCGTGAGCTGAATTAAAATATGTTTAAATTAACACTAAAAAATCTCAATTGACTCAAGCTCAAGCACGAATAATCAAGTTTGAAGTCGAGTATGAGAAACTCTTTTTTCACTAGGTAAACAAGCTTAAAAGATGTTAATCAAGGAAACTCGAGCAGTTTGGTTTTTATTTTGAACCAAGCTTGAGCTTCAAATGTCAAATTCTGTGTAGATTATTCCAGGGATGTATATTTCACTCTAGAATCTTTGCAGTAATCCATGGCATTGGAAAAAGAAACATAAAATGTACAAAATAACAAACATTGATTGGTTTGGCTATTATGTGCTTATCCCAGAGGGATGCATAGATTACGTAAACTGTCTCATAAAGATGCTTGTGCTAGTATCCATTCTTACCTTGTTAGCTATGTTGTTGGAAAGCCAATCTAGGCCCTCATAAAGCCCCTCACCAGATGTTGCACACGTACTCTGGATATACCTGAAAGACAACCAAGTTACACCAGTGGTAATGAATAAGAATAAGATTGAAAAGTGCAGCACGAAAACTCAGTGAGTAAGCTTACCAGTGACGCTGTCGAAGGGAATGGAGGCCAAGCTTGTCAGTTATTTCAGCAGCATTCATTGCATTTGGAAGATCCTGCTTGTTTGCAAAAACAAGCAACACAGCATCTCGCAGTTCATCCTGAAAACAAGTCAATGAACTTGGTAACCATGAAACCCAGCAAAACTAAACCAAGAACAGAGATTCAGCTCATCTTTCTAGGTTTACCTTCAAAATTTCAATACCAATCCATTTTTATTTGATAATTTCGGTCTCCACATGGATATCAAGAATGTAAAATATCATTATTTTAACAAACAAGAACTTTAAGAACTACTTTTGATTAATAGAAATATTTGGAACAAAACCAGTAGCATAAATTATACAAATAATTTTCATTGACTTTAATCATTAGCTTCTAAAATTGTAGTTTCAGAGACTACATTGTTTGTTGAATCGACATCTTTCAACACAACATTTGCTCAATAGCACATAGTCGTGATAGTGGTCTTTGAAATAAACAGATCAAATAACATGGAAGAATCATGCCATTTTATGTTGGATGTATTTTCACACAATTGCTCATGGGTCAGATTATAGAAAGATAATCATTGATAAGAAATGGTTTGGGTGTAGGGGAGTGTGCATCTAGGCCACCTAGAGAAGCCATGAGCAAATAGGGTGCCCTTTAGCACGTATATGACTACTAAATCTTAATTTTGTACTCAATGAATAGCATTGAAAAGGCAATTATAAGTTATAACGGCAATAACACACGTGCATAAAAAATGACCATAAAATCAAAGGTTGATATCCACTTAAAAGTAACTGCCATACTTCATTCAACATTCTATGCAATTCATCCCTGGCCTCAACAACACGGTCTCTGTCATTGCTGTCAACCACGAAGATGAGACCCTGTGTATTTTGGAAGTAATGCCTCCACAAAGGACGAATCTGCATGGTTAACAATAAATGAGCAAGACATTATTGTTTTGCCATTACTTAAATATCAGAATACGTAAAGATCCAATAACTATTAAAGTGTCAGAAAGTAAATGGTTTTTTCAAGTATTGCAGAAATAACAAGGCTCAACATCAAAGTAAAACACTTATACCTTGTCCTGACCACCAACATCCCAGACAGTGAAACTGATGTTCTTATATTCGACAGTTTCCACATTAAATCCTGAATGAAAGACACATGACAGATGATGAGCATGGATCAGTGCATCACAAACATTAAAAAGTTAACATACCAAACAAAATCACATTATGAATTATAAGCATTACGGTCCTGAGACTATAACATTCTAGAACAATCATTTGGATTGTTTCATTCCTTTTTTGCTCGACTCCATCAAATGGAGAATTTCTTCCAAGTCATTCTTTTTAAAGCAGAATGGGAACCATAGAGATTTGTCAAACATAAGTTACTGTTTTCTTGTTATTACACCCAAGTAAGACCTCCGCTGTTGAACCAAAAACAGAAAGGCCTATTACATGGGGCACTTCAAGAAGTTTGTGTTAAGCATACATGCATGCCATTTTGCAAAGCCAGGATCAAACTCTTCCTTTTTACAATGATTGGGCCATGCATCATGTGTTGCATGTTTTCCATCACCTTGGCTCTAGAAATCATGCTTAATTTGGTTCCATTTGGTTACTAAATGTTTCCTTCTTAATTTGCATGCTTATAAAAACAGTAATGGTAGAATAAACAGAGTTGAGCATCCTGTTGGATCACAAGCGCATGTGCCAAGTGGTCTAATCCTAGAATGAAATCTAGCATTCGAGGATCAACTATAAGTTCTAGAGGGCCAATAACTATAAATTCTGAAAAGAGAAAAAAAAAGCACAGAATGGTTACATGCTTTGCAAGCTAATATCTGCCATGGAGCACATGACAACAGACTTTTTCAAAATGAGGGGTAAGCAATAATAAGAAAAGAAGAATTAACATAGCGCTAATATACATTTATAAATAATCAACTAAAGCAGAGATTAGAAAAGCTGAAGGATTTGAAATAAGAGCACTTACCGATGGTGGGAATAGTGGTGACAATCTCTCCAAGCTTGAGCTTGTACAAAATGGTAGTCTTACCGGCTGCATCAAGGCCCACCATCAAAATTCGCATCTCCTTCTTGGCAAAAAGCCGGCTGAAAAGCTTGGCGAATGACAGCCCCATTTATCTTCTCTACCTTTTGATCCCTAAATATAATGCAAATTCACAGATCATTTTCCAACTACACAAAAACTAACAACTGAATTTCAACAAATCAAATAGATCTGGATGTAGAGTTACGAAAATCAATGCCATGGAACCTCATCAAGAGTTAAAAAAAAGGTTCAAGTATACAAACAAAGAAAAACAAGAGATCTAGGATAATTCATCACAGAAATCTTCAGATCAGAAAGGAAAGAAAAAAACTCCTCATAATTCCACATGCAAGCCATGAAATGAACGTAATAAGTAAGGAATTCAAGCCACGGTTAGTTCTTAACCAAACGAAATAAAAAAGATAATGAACTCAAAGCCTCACAACAAGATCAAAGTGAGAAAATCCTGTGAAGTGCAGTGAAATGGTTTCTTACATTCATCGCTTCCGAGATCGAAAACCAAAAATCAAAACAGAGATTTGAATTATTGATATTATTTTAGTATTATATTTACCTTTGGAGATAATCGCAGAGGGATCCGCGAGAGAAATTTGAATTTGAGCCAAACGGAAGAAAAGCGAATGAGAGAATTTTGAGAAACGAGAGCTTAGATTGAGACCAAAGTTAATTATGGAATAGAAAAGCATATTTGGATGGTTAAAAATGAAATGGAAAAGGAACCCAGGAACCGGTCCTCGGGTGCACCGTGAGCCAGACCAGATACTTTTCCCGATTATTTTATTGAAAATAAAAATTGCCGCGTGTAATTTCGCCTTTTCTCCAATCAATCAGCAACACGTCACTGCTGTTTACCATATACTTGCATTGCCAATTGCGATTCCGGCCTACCATATTTTAGTATCGGTTAAAATATATCATAACTACATCTACTCCTTAAAATTTTGAAATTTAGTTTTAATATTTTTATTTTTAAGAATTTAATCCTTTTATTTTTTAATTTAAAAATCAGATTCAATTATTAACTTTCTTAAATTTATTAGTGTGATATTTTTTGAAATAAAAAAAAATATTTACTTAATAGCAATGCAACTAAAAAAATAAAAATGTAATGAATTTGAATTTAATAAAATAAATTTAACAAAGTTGTTAGATCTGAATTTTGGAATATGAACAATAAAAGAAATAAATTCTAAATTTATGAAGAGTAAGAAAACTTATGACATATTTTAACTTTTACGATAATTATTTAGTACATTTAAATTTTTTTAAATTCGTAAGCAAGGTCAAAATTTCATTATGTAACCTTAAATTATATTTAAAATTTTAAAAATAAATAAACGAGACATGTGAGAAAATCTTAACCATGTTCATCTTCCTTGAAATTACCATTAGTTTGAATAATTATATATCAAAAAAATAATTTAACTTTGCTTATAATGTTATAATTTTTCACTATTTGCATATCAAATAATTAACTTAAAAATTATATCATACACCGATTGTTGAGGCTTTTAGGCTCTACAACCAGATTTAAAATATGACAAAAATGTCTTATAGGTATAGTAAAAAAAATAAAAATTAAATGTATAAATTGTGGAAAATGTTCTCAATATAAAATTGTTCTCTCATATAAAATCAAAAGCTTACAAACTATTTATAGGCTATAGTTTACCATTTAAAACAACAAAAATTGAAAATATTAAAATCTAATAATAACCATAAACCAATGACTCTTGACCTTTCATTTTCCTAAACAAAAAACTACTAATTTAAACCCATTAAAAAACAATATAACTCTTGACCTTTCAACTCTTGACCTTTCACTTACATGACTCTTAACTTTCATTTAAGTTTATTTAACAAAACTCCCCTGTAAACTTAAATGCATCTGTCATCCTTCATGCCGATTAATTTCTTGTAGTTGTCGAAGAGTATCATCGGTAGCGGTTTTGTAAAGATATCCGCGACTTGGTCCCGACTTGCCACGTGCACTAATTTCACACTTCCTTCCTTTACATGATCTCGGATGAAATGAAAACGAATGTCAATGTGTTTGCTTCTCTCATGATTCACTGGGTTCCTTGCCAACTCAATCGCTGATTTATTGTCAACTCGTATCTCAGTTGCACCAAGTTGTTGTTGCTCCAACTCACCCAACAAATTTCTGAGCCATATAGCGTGACACACACACCAAGATGCTGCCACATATTCAGCTTCACATGTCGATAGTGTCACGATTGGTTGCTTCTTTGAAAGCCAAGCAAATGCTGTGTTACCCATAAAGAACACATATCCCGATGTACTTTTCCGATCATCTAAGTCTCCGCACCAATCACTGTCGGAATACCCAATCAACTTGTAATCTTCCATATTTGAATAAAATAACCCGTGTGACACCGTTCCTTGAATGTACCGTAGGATTCGCTTCAACGCCTTCCAATGTGAATAAACCGGCTCCTCCATGAACCGACTTACAATGCTAACACTTAGCGAGATAGCGAAGGCTTCCCACCAAACTTCGGTATTTACTTGCGTCGACTCGTTCTCCTCCATCGAATTTTGAGAGTTTTACACCTGGTTCCATTGGTGTTGATACCGAGTTGCAATGTGTCATCTTGTACTTCTTCAAAATTTCCTTTGCATATGCCTCCTGTGACACAAAAATACCTGTCCTTTCTTGTCGAACCTCCAAACCAAGGAAAAATTTCATTAAACCCAAATCTGTCATCTCGAATTCTTGTGTCATTTTGCTCTTAAAATCCAGTATCATCTTACCATTGTTCCCCATAAAAATGAGGTCATCGACATAAAGAGCAACAAATAACATATTACCTCCATTCTTCTTCACGTAGAGGGCATGTTCATAACGACATTGTTTGAACCCATTCTCCTTGAAGTATGTATCGATACGAGTATTCCATGCCCGCGGTGCTTGCTTCAACCCGTAAAGTGCCTTCTTTAATTTCAGCACCTTTTTCTCCTCTCCATTTTTCATGTACCCGGGTGGTTGTTCGATGTAGACTTCTTCTTCGAGCACACCATTCAAGAATGCCGACTTGACATCCATTTGAAATATTGGCCATTTAAATTGTGCCGCTTGTGCAATGAGCAGCCGGATTGTCTCTATTCTTACAACAGGAGCAAATACCTCATCATAATCGATCCCCTCCTTTTGCTTATATCCCTTTGCAACAAGTCGCGCCTTGTACCGTTCTAACTCGCCTTGAGCATTCATCTTTCTTTTGAACACCCACTTCACACCAATGGGTTGACTTCCTTTTGGCAATTCTGTTAACTCCCATGTGTTGTTGCGGTCAATTGCTTTAATCTCCTCATCCATAGCAGTTTGCCACTTCTTGTCCCGTGCAGCCTCTTCAAAACTTATAATCTCGGAATCTGCCAAAAGACATACAATATGTACCTCATTTGTTGAATCGTACAAATCTTGCAAACTTCGCATTTTTGGTTGGTGCGGTTCATCTTCATCATCGGTAGTTTCAGGATTTGTCGGTATGATTGTTGGTGTAGCGATTGATGATCCTCCATCTTTGGTGATAACCTCCGTTGAGTTATTCCAATCCCACTCGCTTGCTTCATTGAATCGTACATCACGACTTACCACAACCTTCTTACTTATCGGGTCGAGTAGCTTGTATCCTTTTGTTTTCTCATCATACCCAATAAAAATAAACATTTTGCTTTTGTCTTCGAGCTTCGTTCTTCGCTGATCCGGCACATGTGCATAGGCCTCACTACCGAATACTTTAAGATGAGAAATTGATGGTTTTTGTCCGCTCCAAGCTTCTTGTGGTGTTTGATCATCCAACTTCGCATGTGGACATCGATTTTGCACATAGATGGCACATTGCACGGCTTCCGCCCAAAATTCCTTCGGCATCTTCTTGCTCTTGAGCATTGATCGAACCATGTCGAGAATAGTCCGATTCTTCCTCTCGGCCACACCATTTTGTTGGGGAGAGTACGGTGCGGTTAGGAATCGTCTTATGCCTTGCTCCTCACAATACTCCATGAAAGCCGTCGAAGTATACTCGCCACCTCTATCAGATCGTACAGATTTGATGTGTCTACCAGTTGTTTTTTCCATCATCACTTTGAACTTTTTGAACACCTCCAATGCCTCGGATTTTTCTTTAAGAAAATAAACCCAAGTTTTTCGTGAGAAATCATCGATAAAAGAAATGAAATACCTTTTACCGCTAAAAGATTCAGGGGTGATTGGTCCACATATGTCGGTATGAATCAATTCGAGAAGTTGTTTAGCCTGATATTCTGCCTTATTTTGAAACGAAGTTCTCGCATGCTTACCGAGCACACATTCTTCACAAAATTTTCCCTCATAGTCCATGTCTGGTAGCCCATGCACCAAATTCTTCTTTGCCAACTTGTTTAGACCACCATAATGTAGATGGCCAAAACGGAGATGCCATAGCAACGCCTTGTCTTCAACATCAACTCGCAAACATTTTTCTCGAACACTTCTCAGATTCAACCTGAACATGCGATTTCTCTCCATTTCAACTCGAGCGACCAAACACCCTTCCTTATCTTTCAAGTGTAACACCCGATCTTTCATAAGTACCGAATAACCTTTTTCCATGAGTTGCCCCATACTCAAAATGTTGCTCTTGAGGTCTGGTACGTAATACACATCATGGATTGACCCAATTAACCCATCATTTTGTAAATAACAAATGGTACCTTGGCCTTTTACCTCAACCTTCGACGCATCTCCAAATGACACATGTCCCGTTTCAACCTTTTGCATCTCTTTGAATAGGTGCTTGAGCCCACACATATGGTTGCTTGCACCCGTGTCAAGGTACCACACCATGTTGTTGTTGGTGTTGACTTCGTTGTGTGCCATCAAGAGAAAACCTTCTTTTGCCTCCTCATTTTCCGTGGTTAGGTTGGTTGTCTCTTCCACCTTTTTCGAGAAGCGACATTCTTTCGCGAAGTGTCCTGCCTTACCACAATTGTAACACTTATCAGAGTTACAATCCTTCGCATAGTGACCATATTTGCCACACTTGTAGCACTCGACATTGGAATAATTCGACCATCCGCCTCTTCCACGACCACGTCTTCTTCTCCGCCAATTTTGTTGGTTTGAATGCTCCTTCTCTTCATAATTCCCTTCTTGACCACGACCTTTTCCACCACGACCATTTCCTCGATCTCCACGACCACGACCTCTACCTCGAAAGCTTTGAGAATAGAGAACCTTTTCGTCTTTGATTGATGCCTTGGTTTGAAGTGCTTGCTCGAGTGTCTCCTCTTTCTTCTTCTTCTTACGTTGTTCATGTGCCTCGAGAGAACCGACGAGTTCATCGACTGTAAGCGTTGCTAGATCTTTTGACTCTTCTATGGCACATACGACATTTTCGAAACTGTCAGTTAACGATCTCAAAATCTTCTCCACAGCTCGTGCATCAGTTAACGCTTCTCCATTTCGGTTGAGTTGGTTCACCACGGTTTGAACACGCGTGATGTAGTCGGAGACACCTTCTGATTCCTTCATCTTCATGCCTTCCAGCTCGCCACGAAGAGTTTGAAGTCGGACTTGTTTAACTCGGTCGGCTCCTTTGTACACCTTTGCTAAAATGTCCCACGCTTCTTTTGAAGTTGTCGCACTTGCAATCTTCTCAAAGCCCGACTCATCAACGGCTCGAAATAACATGTACAATGCCGCCTTATCTTTCGACCGCATTTCTTTCAACGCCTTGTTTTGAGCCGCCGTATATCCCGCAGTAGTTGTCGGTTCTACGAAACCTTCTTGGACCACCTCCCAACCATCTTGAGACCCGAGAAGAGCTTTCATTTGGATGCTCCAATTCTCATAGTTCACCTTTGTTAGTCGAGGCAATGGCACATTACTAGTCACACTCTCCATAGCTCTGATACCAAATTGTGGAAAATGTTCTCAATATAAAATTGTTCTCTCATATAAAATCAAAAGCTTACAAACTATTTATAGGCTATAGTTTACCATTTAAAACAACAAAAATTGAAAATATTAAAATCTAATAATAACCATAAACCAATGACTCTTAACCTTTCATTTTCCTAAACAAAAAACTACTAATTTAAACCCATTAAAAAACAATATAACTCTTGACCTTTCAACTCTTGACCTTTCACTTACATGACTCTTAACTTTCATTTAAGTTTATTTAACATAAATAAATATGAAACTTATTACACTCTCTATCCTTGTAGAGTTTTACAACTAGTAGATCAAATAATTATTATATATGCAATACTAAACTCAACTAAAGAAGGATGACTACGTTTGATGCGGCTTTGCCGGCACTTGAACGTCCTGCCTCGCGATCCCGTCAGTGATTGAACGGGCAACTAAGTAAGTGCGGAATAACGAATCGGAAGAGGTTAATCCTTAGGAAATGATCATGGAGGATACTGAGTCGAGGAAAGTCTCATTCAGGGAGATGCTGATGGTGAATGTAAGAGGTTTTGCTGAGGATTCTGTTGGTGTTACAAATGAAGGATTGGTTAATGAGGACTTTGAAATACTAGAAGGGGATGTCAAAGTTTCATTGGACGGCCCTTACCTAGATATATTTTTGTCTGATCGGGTTCAAGAGATGCTTGATAGGAACATGGAGCAAACTGTGGCGGAGGCTACTGGGTCGTACAATTGGATATAAAGCTCTTCTCAACAGAATTCAAACCCTTTGGAAAGCCAGTAGTTTCGTTCCAAATCATTGATATTGATAATGGCTATTTCCTCGTGAAATTTGTTGAGTACCAAGATTACTTCAAAGCGCTGACTGAGGGACCCTAGGTAGTCTACGATAATGACCTCACAGTTCAGCCTTGGAGCCGTAACTTCTCCACGAAAGAAAAGCATCCTTCGAAAATCGTGGTATGGATTTGTCAGGCTTGCCTTACATGTTCTACAATAAAGAACTACTGTGAATCATAGCAGGGACGCTGGGAAGGGTGGTGAAGATCGACTATAATACAACGGCAGGTAAACGAGGGAAGTTTGCGAGGTTTACCGTAGTTGTTGATCTGCTGAAACCTCTAAAAGAGTTTGTGGGAATAGATGGTATTCCGTATTGTGTACGAGGGGCTGCCTTCGATATGCTATAAGTGTGAGTGCTATGGGCACGCTCAAATTGAATGTCCATCGGAGGTTGAGGGCAGGAAGGTGAATCGTCCTACTTCAAGGGATTCCTGGCCGACACCGTCATCGGGTGAGAATTTGGATGCCGACCAGAGCGGTTTTGGCCCCTGGATGCAGGCTCCCGGTCGGAAGCGACGCGCGGAGGGAAAATCGGCAGCAATTACTTTTGGAAAGAATCCAAGCGGAGATAAATCAAGCCTGAAAAGCACTCGCTTTGATGTTCTGATGACCTTGGAAGAGTCGAAAGTGGAGGGATTTGGGGAAGATTTGACGGAAGAAATTGCAGCGGTTACAACTTGTGATAATGGAAAGTTGTATGAATAGGAGAAAAGTATCCAAGGCAAGGGGAGTTTTCACGAGGAAAAATGGGGCTGAAAAAATGGAGTGAGTGGGTATGTTTAATGAAGCTGTAAATTTTGGTCAAGGGGAAGCTGGGTCAAGCGGTGCGAATGGGCCTGAGATGGAGAAAACTGGAGTGAAAGAAGCCACATGTGCGCTGAAGGATTAAAAAATGGTAGACAAGGACATTATTAATCCTATTATAGTGGAAAATATTTCTAGTCTTTCAAATAAATGTCATACAGTTGTTGATGTTGTGGATGGGAGTGATTTAAACAAGTGGGTGGTGGCGTGCATGACCCATGCACAACCAAAAGTGCTTCGACACTTAAAAATAAAGCCATTTCTATGAAAGAAATTTCCAAAAAAGGGCATAAAAGTAAGGAAAAGGGTGGAGCATAAACGCCCATCTAAAGCCGTATTGGTAGAAGGGGTGGTCTCTTTCTAAAGAGCTAGATAATGCGAGTGAAGGTCACTGTGTTGTGAATGTTGTTGAGGTGCCTATGGAAGTGACGGAAATGGAGAAGGAGATCTCGAGTATGGAACCAGCGTATGGGAGCCTGGTTGGGGTGGATCTAACTAACCAGACAATTGTAGTCGAGCATGGAGGTGTGGAGTCCCCAGCAGCTGGTGGTTTATCGGCTAGGCAGTAAGTGACTCTCTATTCTTTTTGATTTTATGGATATTAAAAATAATATGTTGGAATTGTCAAAGGAGCTGTTAGCTCCAAATTTGGTGTTATTTTAAAAAATATGTTGCAGATACAGAAGTCAATATTCTTGTTCTCCTAGAAGCGGGGTTAAAGCTGATGAGGTTATCCGGAAAACCAATTTTGAAGTTTTGTACAGAGTAGAAGCTTAGGGATTTTCATGTGGCATTTGGGGTTCTATGTAGGGATAAAATGAAGTTAAATGTTGTGGAGGTTAATTTTCAGTTCATTCATTGTCGGTGATACAGGAATGGTATGAAACAGTGTTTTTTGCTTACGGCGGTGTATGCTAGTCCTTGCGCATCAAAACATAAGTGTTTGTGGAACTAGTTAGCATCTTAAACTCCCCAACGAGATGAACCGTGGCTTATGGGGTGATTACAATGCCATAGCTTTAGTGATGAGAGAAAAGGTGGTGTAGTGTAATAGCCCATTTTTAGTAGTGTTGAAAATATTAGTTTTGGGAAAAATAAATTCGACAAGTGATTCCTTAAATATTAAATAATAATATTTACAAGTCAAATATAGTATTATATAAAATTTTTATTTGATATTTTTTCTATTTGAAGGAATAGTTAAGTACAAGTAAGTTGTCTCTAAAGTCAAGTGGTTTTGAAAAATAAGGTATCGTAATCTCGTTTCTGTAAACATTGTAAATATTTTTATTAAATACTTACCGAGTTATTATATAGTTGTATTGAAGTTTGATTCGAAAATTTTAGTGATTTAATAGTTAATTAAATAAAAAAGACTAAATCGTAAAAACTACAAAAGTCAATCACTATTGGTGTATAAGTGCAATTTGAGTATAAAAGTAAAACAAGATGGTTTTATATGACAATTTGACCATAATAATGTTGATATCCGGTAATACATTAGCTTAAATTATAATTTTATGTTTTACTTTAATAAATTAAAATGATTAAAATAATAAAACAAAAGCCAAATGAAAAAGGTGTCATCTTTGTTTCTTTCCACCAACGGAATATCTCTGAAGGAGAAAAATAAAGCTTCAAACTTCCAAAGCTTTCCAACTATGCATGTAAGTGTTTACTTGTTCGGTTTTTCATTGTTGTAATTTAATTTATCTAGTGTAGGGATTATTTTGTAAAATTGTAAAAGTTTTGAAAATTTTTCATTGATTTCTTGAATCTTTCTTGATGTTTATGCTTGAGCTTGAAGCTGGATGGATTTGAATTATTTTGTAAAGTAATTTTGAATAATTTTGAACTTAAAGACTAAATAAATAAAATATTGAAAATTCTTTGATTTTCTTGTGAAATTTTAGAATTAGAGGGTTGGTTAAGGATGAAAATAAATTTGGAAATATGAGTTAGAGATTAATTGTGAAATTAAGCTTGTTTCGATTTTAGGGACTAAATTGAATAAACGTAAAAGTTTAGGGCAATTGTAAAAAATGCCAATTAAGAAGTCATATGCATCAAATGGACTATTATAATATATTTGAGACTGATAATTGGAAAAAAAATTACTATATAGATCAAGAACCGATAGATAATTGCAGAAAAGAGAAAATTATTTATTAGCCCCTGATATTGTCATCTTTGTTGTTTAATCTTGGTAAGTTCATATGATTTAATTTGATATAATTTGTAATATTATATTTATTTATGAATTGTGGTATGTTAATATATATGTATATATATGTATTTGAATTGTTACAACTTGGTACAAGGTGAGAAAATGAATTGAAATGTAAAATGTTATATGATTACTGTATTGAGCCCGGATGAACATAGGATATAAGTGGCATGCCAATAGGTTTTTGCGTGCTATACATGATTGATATGTGATGAGATGATGTTACATAACTTGACTTTATACACTAAGTATACCAGAATCCTACATTTGTTGCAAATTTCCAGGTTATATGTATAATGATCCTAACGTGTTTTTAGGTGCAGATGTAAAGCCTACGAGCTTGACACTTGGAGCCCTAGCGTGTTTTTGGAGAGATGTTAGCCTACGGGCTAGGCATTTGGTGCCCAAGGGTGTTCTTGGTTGGATTAGCTCAGTTGAGTATTATGATGTGTTTTGGGTGGACAAATGTGTATCCCGTATCTATTTATATAGTTCACCAGACTGAACTTTAATGGTTAAATGACATGATGATGATATACACTTGATGTTTGATTATGATGCCTTGATGATGACCTGTATATGTTTTCATGATTTCCAATATTATATCGAGATTTGATATTAAATGATCTTGTATAGTTGGAATGATTATATGACTCATATATATATATGGAACTCAACTATTGAATCATATTAAATAACAGGGTTAAGGTTCATTAACTGTTTTTGTTATTTTAACTATGAACACAATGTATGTTATGTCGTTTTCGACCTATAAACTTACTAAACTCTATTGAAGCTTACTCGAGTCATGTTCTTGTTTCCTTGTAAATTTCATTTTGTGGAACCAGACGATTGGATCAACTTGAAGATCACACTATCCAGCTATCTTTCGATAGACTTTGAGAATGTTTAATTTAGGATATGTGGCATGAAATATGAGTATCTTTTTTTTGTTCATAAGTGTTCTTTATAAGTGACATATTTTGTGCTTTTATATAAGTTGAGTGTTTGTGGAAAATAATGTGGTTGATCATAGCCTGGTTTAAATATTTGAATGTGATATTTGCTTGATATGTGATGGAATATTTATATGATTAAATGAAATGCATATAGATGAAATAAATGTGATATGTAATATTTGAATAGGTAATACTTTGGTTGGAGTTGTTGTTTTGGATGCTATGAATTGATACATATATATATATATAATAGCTTCTTTTGATAGCTAATATGTGGTACATATGCTTTGACAAAGAGTGTAATTTATGACTTTGTTCTAGCATATTGTCATTTTATATGACTTTGTTTGTTAAGCTTGAATTCGTTAGAAAATGACCTTGGATGTTGGATCTGATTATTGTATGTAATGGTGCTTTATGGCATATTGGTTAGGTACATTTAGGTTGAAATGTACCATGTTCAAGTTTGATTAACTTATAGATGATAGTGTATGGAACTAAGATATAGACTTGGCTTGAAATGAATTTTTAATTTGTAATTTTTCACTAATTGTTAAAAAGTATTGATACCTAGAACCTAGAGTATCGATACTATATCAAATGAACAGTTTTTAAATTTACAGAATACAGATTTGGTATCGATAGTTTTATTTAGTATTGATACTCTATAACTTTTTATCGATACATTGATAAATGTTATTGATACCTCAATTTGGCATAATGCCAAAATGGTACCGATAATGTTTTTCGTACAGATACTTGTTAGAAAATGTCAATACTACTTTATTCAATATCAATACCTTATCCTTAGTTTTAAAACCTTATAAATAGGTCCTTATTTATGTTTAAATCTAATTCGTAAATGGATTTAAACTTGTTTTAACTTCGATAATGTATGAATAACATGTTTTTTATTAAATGATTGTTGAATGATTATCGTTTAGAGAAATATGAATTAGTATTGCATGATTTTGTTCTATTATGTGTTGAAGCATCTCGTAACCCTAATCTGGTAATGGAGACTGGTGTTACACGCAGGGTTGCGTTTGGGTGTTGATTTTTTATTCTGGGATTTTATCTTTGACTATAGGCTTATTGATATGGGATTTAAAGGGACATCCTTCACTTAGAGCAGAGGCTCTCTTTTTCAACGTCTGGACCGATTTATTTGTAATAGAGAGTGGTTGGTCTCCTTTTCTGACTCCTTAGTGTCTAATCTGCAACGTGTGGGGTCGGATCACAGGTTGATATGTATCTCCACTAGACCTCAGTCTCTTCATAAGTCAGCTAGATCATTTAGGTTCATTGTGGCTTGGCTTGATCATGTCCAATTTGATTAGATTCTGAATGAATCCTAGTCATTAAGAGAGGGAGTGGTGACTAATATTGAGAAATTTTGCTCTAAAGTCAAGGAGTCGAACAAGAACTCTTTTGACCACATTGGGAATATGAAGAGGGTGCTTATGGTCAGGCTTAAGGGGATTGAGGAGAAACTTGACATCTATACGTTTGATTTCCTTAGTCGTTTAGAGAAAGACCTTAGATCTGAGCTTGATGAAGTCTTTATTTAGGAAGTGAATCTCTAGCAACAAAAATCCTAGTCTAAATGGGCTTATGAAGGTGACTAGAATACAAAATTTTTTCATGCTAGCACTATTCTAAAAAGGAGGTCTAATTTGATTACCATGTTAAAGTTGAGTGATGTCAGTTGGTGTGATGACCCGGAGGTGTTACAACAAATGGCTACTAAATTTTATAAAGCTCTATTCTCAAAGGAAAGGAGCTCGAACATAGCCTCCTTAGAGAAAAGTTTATTTTATAAGATGAATAAGGTTGAGTTCAATTCTTTGCAGGCTAGCATCACGTCTAAGGAATTTAAGAAGGTTGTTGTAACACCCCTAACCCTAAACTGTCGCTGGAACAAGGTTACGGAGCATTACTAGACTTTTCAGAACAATTACAAAACATTAAATAAATAATTAGCATACATTGCATAATTAAATCATAATGTCTCTTTTATGGGTCCTCGAAGCCCGAAACACGTATTAGAAGCCAACCGGAACCAATTCCGATACTCTAGAAATTTTTCATAATTCACATAATTCATAATTCAATTATTTAATTCAAATCACTTTTCACTTTCAAATCAATATGCATCTCAATTGCTAAATTCAATTTCAATTCAATTTGAATCACTTTCAATTTCACTCAATATTCATATCAATTTCAAATACTCACCTCAATTCTTACTTACCATGTATAACAATTAAAATTCAACAATTAATAATAATTAAATTTGAATTATAGTAATACAAATTAGAATTTCCGAGCTACTCCTCATCGACTTTATCCTTTCCTTTCTTAGTCGAAGTTTCCGGTACAACATTAGTTACGAAAATTAAAATAATTAAAATTCATCAATACACTACAGTTTCACATTGAATATTTCAATTTTTATTCAACTTTTGACTAAATTCCAATTTAATCCCTAAACCGAGACTAATTTTATTTCTTCAAAATTAGTTCCATATTTTCACTCGATTTCTATTTTAAACTAAATTCAACTCTCTAATTTCACTCAAATTCCTAATTTTTTAAGTGTAGTAAAATTTTACTCTAAAAATAACACAAATTCAACATCAAACACCCAAACAAAACTCTTTCAAATAAAAGACTACAAAATATCTCAATGACATATATATATAATTCTCTCATAATTATCCACTAACCAAAACTCATCAAATTAATGGAGTATTTATTTAAATAGTCCCTTATTCTAATCCCACATTGAAATTTAATACTAATTAACTTAATTAAACACTAATAATTAAAATTATCAAACTATCATTCTACTCATTTCTAAAATGACTCTGTAAATATTTATCTCAATTTCATATACCATTCAATTCAATACCTTTAACTATTTATTTATACTTTTACACATTTGCCCCAAAACATTTACATCTTATACAATTTAATCCATCATATCAACCAAGTTAATTCCACCATTAACACATAACCCACTTTTGCCGAATATTTAACCCTTAATATACAGCCTATGTATATCTTTAATTTAAAAATAAATTCTTCTCATTTGTAATTTTCTCAATTAAATCCTTAATTATAAATCATATTATTTAATTAAAATCAAGAAAGTCCCATTTCAACCAATTATTCCTCAAGGTTCAAAGCAACTCATACTTTCAATTAATTCACAATTTAATCCTTGAATTTACCATTTCCATATTAACCAATTATACATATAATTTATTAACAATCCCTAAATTCTTGAATTTTATAACTTAACACCATGCCAATTTAATTTATAGCATTAAATTGCTTGAAAGCTAATATTAACAAAACTCATGGTACAAAGTATTTTAATTACTCACTAAACTTAGTAATTCAACTCAAATTTCCAGCACAAAGAACAATCCACCAAAACAGTCCCTAGACTTCACAAAATTAACAATCTAACCTCCAAGTCTATCAAAACAACCCCTAATTCTTTTGTTTATTCAACATAATCAATGTCTAGAAATCTAATAACTTCCAAAATTTTAACATAAACCATGAAATATTTTGTTCTAGGTTTCTAAAAACTCAAAAATTACAAGGAAATGACTTAAATTAACTTACTAATTGAGCTTGGAACCTCAAAACCCCAATTTTCCCTTTTCTTTCTTTCCTTCTCATTCTCTGTTTCATTTGCCTATTCTATTTCTATTTGTCTCTTTTTCTATATTTTATTTCTCTTTATTTCCTTTATTTAATTAGTTTAATATAATAAAAAATAATAATATAATATAATATTATTTACTTAAATAATAAGTAAATATGTAATAATTACTAATATATGTATTTCATTTTTCCATGTGTCATCGTATGCACCATACATTTGTCAACTTTTTAGTTTATTTATAATATAATAATATAATATAATTAATATAATAAAATAATAATATACTTTATAATTAAATAATATATTTATATATATTTAAAACATAAAAAATCTAACAGCATGTGTGGTTGAAGGTAATGGCTATGCCATTACATGCTTATTACAAGCTTATTCTGCAGGCCCACATAAACTGACGTTTGGTTCAATGGAATACCCTATTACGGGTGTATTCCATTTCGGGCTTAAGTAGAGATTTTTGGGGATTTCTATTCCCTTCCCTCTTCACCGTTTAGCCATTCATTGCTTGAAGAACCCTATCTTACCCTTACCAAATTCTCACCACAAAAACACTCAATCGGCAGCCATTTCACGTACCCTTCGACTCCGATATTCCTCCTCTTCATCCAAGGTCAGGTAAACGTTTTTCCTTCTGCTGTTCCTTTCATTTTTCTGTCTGCCTTTTTTTGTTACCCACAAATTTTTTCTGCCTATTTTGTTATTGCTTCCTTCACCATCATCTTCCTTCATCATCTTAACTTGAACTTTGTCTTTTACCTTTCCATTTCTATTTTATGGTTAAAAGGGTGTGTTCCTTACATCTAAGTCTGATTCATCGAAAGAAACAATGGCTGAGCCTTGAAGAAGTACAGTATCTCGACGTTCTCACTAAAATCGGTAAAAAAACTGGCGTTTCCAAGCCCAGGCACGTCCCTTCATTTTTTTCCATTTCTGGATTATCTGTTTTTGATATTTCAGTATAAAGGATTACTTTACAATTGGCTCTTTTCTTCATTTTCTATACTGTCTGTTGCTTACTCTTAGCAGAAATCTTGTTTTTACAGTTATCAAATTGGAAAATAACAAGACAACTTAATTTAAGCTATACTTGTTATTTGCAACTTCTGTAAATTGGGTTTTTTAGAACCTTTGAGATTAGTTAAGCTGGTTCCTTGAAAATGGTATATTATATTTGTTGATTTCTCCTACATTTGATGCTTCTTCAATTTTGGATGGAATTACATTTAAATATTGTCATTGATGTAGACTATGGAGTTGTTGGTATTCACCATGTTGGAATTCTATGTGAAAACCTTGAAAGATCGCTTGAATTTTGTCAGAATATTTTAGGTATGTGATCTCTTTTCTATACTCATATTATAGATATTGATTTATTTTTGCAAGAAAGAAAGAGAGAAATTGAGCACCTGCTTCTAAATGTTAAATTAGGTCTTGAAATAAATGAGGCTAGGCCACATGATAAGCTTCCATACAGAGGTGCTTGGTTGTGGGTGGGTTCTGAGATGATACATTTGATGGAATTTCCAAATCCAGAGCCCTTAATCGGAAGATCGGAACATGGAGGTCGAGACTTTCATGCCTGTATTTCAATTCGTGATGTATCTAAGCTGCAAGCAATCCTTAACAAAGCCGGTAAAATCCTTTTTTCCTTATTCCAGGGTCATCCATGTCAAGCAATATCTCATTGTTTGTTAATAATTTGCCTTGATGGCAGATTCTCATGCAATTCTGTAGGTTATAATTTGCCTTGTTTGCTTTCTCATTGTTGTTTTTTCTCTGCTTATTTTTATTTGAATAGTCTGCTGAGTTGTTTCTATGCATGCACCAATTATGTCCTGCCTACTATATTGTTTAGACTCAAACTTCACTCTTTGCTCCATTCCAGTATTAAGGGGAAAGAAACTTTGTAAAATTTATTGATTTTATGATATATGTTTCTTTTGATTGAATGAATATAGCATTTAGGTTTCTTTTAGTAGATGCAAACTGTAGATGCAAATTTGTTATTGCTAAATACTTTGATGGGAGTTTCTTTCTCCAACTTAGGGATTCACCTTTTGTTCAATGTGTTTCTTCTTATTGCTTTACTTTGTTCAATGTCTATTGGTGTTAGTTTTATAAGGAGAGGAGAAAAAACTGACATTACTATTGTCACTTTCATTTATGGAAAAGGTTTTTGAAAAAATGTTCCCATGTATGCAGGGGTTTATTTAAAGGGGTATAATGCTATTTTGAAGAAGGAAATTCCTGTACTTTCATTTTCTCCATGCCACTTCAAATTGGTTGCAAATGATAAGGCTATTGGGAATGGGCTTGAAATGTTTGATGGTCATAAAACTCATAGGTCACAAAACTCACTCCCAATATCTGGTTCAGGAACCTCAAAGTGGACAAGTCAATACATATGAACTTTCATTTTGGTAATTTTTTGTTTTTGTAATATTTGAATGGTATAATGACGTGATAAAATGTCATTACAATGTTGTAACCTTTTTATGTTGTGGATTATGACATATAAACTAATGAAATCATGTAACTTTTTGTTAATATGTAAATATTATATTTGGATGTGAAATATAAATTTTAAGTTATTTATTACTTCTAATATTTTGTTTTTTTATTGTAGAATAATTAAATTATTTGTTACACTAATAATATTTTAGCACATTAAATATGTATTGCAGTTTAAAAATAATAAAATAGATTATATATTATTTTTATAGTATTATATATTATGTTTTTTTAATTCATATAATAATAATTATATTAAGAATTTTATTAAATTATATATTATTTTATAATTAAGTTAAAATATGGTTAAATAATTTATTATTTTTATTAAATTATTTTAATAATAATCTTATTAAAATTTAATAACAATAAACATAATCATCTACCTAAAAAAATTTTGCTAAGGGTACTCGGATCATTTTAGTTTTTTTCTTTATGCTATTACAACATCATTTCATTCAACTAAACACAATAATACTATTACAGTTCTATTCCATTCCATTCAACCAAACAATTGAATTACTGATTACAGCTCTGTTCTATTACAGCTCTATTCAATTACAACCCTATTCCATTACAGTGAACCAAACGCACCCTAAGATTTTTATCAGGCATACGCCGCCTCAACTTTAGAAAAAGGCATAATTGCCTATTTGGTCCTTTTAACTTTTATTTAATCTATAATTAAGCTTTCACCCCTATTGCAATTTAGTCCTTTTTTAAGCAAATTCACTTAACCAAAACCTAATTAACTACACAACTAACTTTGTAAATATTTATTAAACATATTTATGAATCTAATTTACCGGAATAGAGTCCCGGGAATGCATTTTTTTTTCAATTTGATCCTTTTTAATCAATTAATCATCGAAACGTTAAAATTTCTTAACGAAACTTTAATACCACCTTAATGACTCTGTAAATATTTATAAAAATATTTATGCTCAGTTTATAAAAATAAGGTCCCAATACCTTATTTTCTAAAACCACTTGAACTTAATAAATCACTTATATAACATAAATTATCAAATCAAAAACCTTTTTAAAAAAAATCACATTTGAGTTGTAAATATTAAATAACTATAATTACGAACTTACTCGTCGAATTTGGTGGCCTCGAACTACTATTTTTGATACCACTGAAAATCGGGTTGTTACAGTTGTTTTTGACATGGATCCTTTGAAAGCTCTTGGAGTTGATGGGATCTATGCAACCTTTTATCAAAAGAAATGGGATGTAGTTGGATGAAATGTTTGTGATTTTGTGAAGAATATTTAGAGTAGGAGAAATTTTGAAGATTAGATCAATCGCTTGTTTTGATCCCGAAAGTGGAGAACCTTGAGAGATTATCCTAATTTCGTCTTATCAGTCTCTACACGGTATTGTACAAAATCATGATAAAAACCATTGTTAATAGATTGAAGTCGTTAATGCAAAAATGGGTATTGTCGAACCAATCAAGCTTTGTTCCAAGTAGAAGTATTACAGATAACATTATTGTTGCTTAAAAGATCAGTCACTCAATGCGTAGGAAAGTTGGTAAGAAAATGTGGATGGCTATGAAGATTGACATGGAGAAAGCGTATGATAGGTTAGACTGGAGGTTTATTGACGAAACATTAGTTGATATCACTATTCTAGGTAATCTCTAACATATCATTATGTATTATATTAACTATTCGACATTGTAGGTGTTATACTCTGAGGTGTTTAAACCGTCCAGAGGTATTAGGCAATGAGATCCAATTTCACCCTACATATTTGTTTTGTGCATGGAACCTTTGGCCTAAATCATTAATGTTGAAGCTCTATATGGGAAGTGGAAGCATATAAAACTGTCTAGGGATGGTCCTAGTATTTCTCATCTATTTTTTGTAGGTGATTTGGTGTTTGTTTAGTGAGGTATCAATTGACCAAATAAAGATTGCATTAGTTGACCAAATAAAGATTATGGGGAAATTTTGCACCACTTCTAGACATCGAGTTAATGCATAAAAAACTTAAATATTTTTTCTTTGAAGAATGCCACCCATAAACTGAAAGCAAATATCAGTTGTGGACTGGGTTTTTCTCATGTGGATAATCTAGGTAAGTACCTTGAGGTACCGTTCTTGCATCAAAGAGTTACAAAGGACACCTTTCATTATATAGTTGAAAATATGAGGAAAAAACTAGCAGGATGGAAATCTAAATTACTATCTATTGTTGGGAGAATTACTTTAGCTAAAGAGGTTTTAGCGGCTATTCCTATTTATGTATTGGAATCGTTAGTGATCTCGAAAAGAGTGTGCCATGAAATGGAGAAGATTATCCGTAATTTTTTCTGAGGGACCACGAAAGAGAAGAGAAGAGTACATCTAGTCAAATGGGACAATCTGTGTAAAGAAATGAAGTCTGATGGACTTGGTTTAAGAAGTTTGACAATTTTAACAATGCTTTTCTCATAGATTGGGTTTAATCTTATCAAGAAACCTGATCAGCTTTGGGTTCAAATTTTTAGAGCTAAATATAAATGGAAGGGTAAATTACCTTTTACTTTACATATGGGTAATGCTTCTCGATTATGGAAGTGTTGCAATATTTGAAGTAGGGTAAGGGATGGTGTCATATGGAATGTTGGGAATTGAGTGAATGTTGATTTTTGGAGAGATAATGGGTTAAGGGTTGGGGTTCTCTAATTGACAATTGTACTACACCTGAATGCATACCTAAGGAACATGTGCCTTTGAAGGAGATGGTTACGCTGAGTGGGGATTGAAATTGGCCTGTCTTAAGGTTAGTGTTACAAAACCCAGTTATTTTTTGCATTTCTGCTTATAAGCCCCCATTAGCACAGGATGACGATGATTGTGTGGGGTGGGATCATGAGAATAAGGGTGAGTTTACAATTCGTTCTACTTATGCATCTTTTTATGGGTTGGATATGGTTAGGAATGGAAAAATATGGTATCAGATTTGGCATATTTTGGCCCCTCAAAAGGTTCGGGTGTTTGTGTGGCTAGCTTGTCTCGATAGTGTACTAACTAATGTAAACCGTGTGAAGCGTCATTTTATGACAGATGCAAGTTGGAGTGTGTGTGAAGGCATGTAGGAAAGTATTGACCATGTACTGAGGTTTTACACCCCAACTGTAGCAATATGTTTTTCAGTGATTAAGATGAGTAAGAGAAACCATCGGCTCCTAATTATTTTGCTAGTGGGCCTAGTGAGTGGCCATGTAACAACCCATTTCCAGTAACATCGGAACAGTGGTTTCGGGACAACAACTTCACTGAGTAAATTATTATTTTATTATTATTTAAATGTCTATGGAATTATAGTAAGGTCAAATTAAAATTTCGTTAAGAAATTTTGATGTTTACATAGTAAATTAAATGAAAATGACTAAATAGTAAAAAAGGGTAAATGTTGAGTTCTAATAGCTAAAGGAGTCAAACAGCTATGGAATCTTAAATTAAAGGACTTAAATGGTAATTAGACTATTTAATGAGTTAGTGGATATACATGGCATGGTTTTATTGAAATTTTAATGTTTTAAAAGGTTAATTTAATCATTTGGTAATTAAAAAGAAAACTAAATAACAAAAGATGTGCAAAATATTGTCATATTCATCTTTTGCTAAATTGAAAATGTAAAACACCATTAGAGAAAGAGGGATATTCAGTCAAGCTAACATTGAGTGCATGGTATGTAATTTTGTCCTGTTTTTAATGATTTTTATATTTTTGAGGTCGGTTTAGCTTAATCTAGCTAGCCCGGGGCTTAATTTATAAAAATGTTAAAGATTGAGGGTTATGCCATGAATGTTTTTGAATTATTCTTGATGTTAAATGATAGATTATGAACTTTTTTGTGAAATAAACAAGTTTTGTAAAATGATTTTTGATGAAATTTACATTTAGGGATTGATTTGTAAAAATAGTAAAAGTTCATGTTAAATTTATAAAATGATGATTTATTTGGGTTGTTTCCCTAAAGAATTCGGTTAGCCTATGAGAGGGATTAAAATGGTTAGATTTTAACTTATAAGCTTAAGGACTAAATTGTAAAAAGTCAAAATATTAGGGGTAAAATGGTAATTAGGCATAATATGAATTATCAATTGAATTGAATGTTTGAGGTTAACTGAAGTACTTAAATGAATATAATTATCTATTTAGAAAAAGATAAACCACGTACGGATTTAGATCGAGGAAAAGCAAAAGCCTCAGATTAGTTCGACTTCGTTTCTACGCCCCTAGTCGTCGAAGTAAATTCGTATAAATGGTTATCGTTTTAATGTTGTTTAATTTGAATGTTACTATGTTATTTTTAAAGTAAATGGATTGATGTATAATCGTATTGATGCTATGATGAATTGATGAATATTGAGTCCCAGTTGAACCTTAGGAATTCATAGGATACGAATGACATGTCATTAGGGATTTCATGTTTCGAGTGCTGGTCTTAAATGTCCTACTGATGGTTGAGGTATTTCATTTGTTGCGGATACTCCACAGCCCGTGTGAGCAGCATCGTGTAGCTTACGTTTCGACCCACAGCTTGTGTGAGTAGGCCTATTTCATAGCTCGTGTGAGCAATGATGTAAAGGAAATGTTATAATTATGTAAAGACACACTTCGTGTGAGCTTTCATGAGTATCCGATTTAATTTTTCAAATAAAATGATAAGTGTTCAAATGAAATGTATCATTAACCTATAAAAAGGAATGGTGATCTAAATTATGTGAATACATGTGTAAAATTACTTGTTATGGATGAATTCATTTGAACCATGTAAAAAGGCATTAACTTGTGTATTTGATGATGTTGAATAGACATTATGCCAAGCTTATGGTGTAGTTGGTAGTACACTTATGTTATTTACATTATGCAAATGAAATGGTAAGTTGTATTTATGGTATACGAGCTTACTAAAAATTGATTGCTTACATGGTTTCTTTCCTATATTTTATAGATTGTCGAAAGCTCGATCGGTTTGGAAGCTTGTCAGAGATCTATCACACTATCCAACATAAATATCGATAGTATTTGAATTTTTTGGCTAAGTTTATAATGACATGTATAGGTGGATTTGTAATGGTGTTTAATTGAATGTTTAGTTTATGATTTGGTATGTGTAAGTTGTGTAAGTTAACTTTGTTGGTACATTTGATACCTTGCTAGTTGGTGTCATTGAGGCTATCTTATGTTGCATGTTTTGAATGGTTCATATGGTATGTTTTGAATAAGTATGATTATGGTCAAGTTATGAATTGTTTTGGAAAGTATTGAACTAGATATTGATGTTTGAAATTAGGCAAAGTTGGCATGTTTATGTAAGTTTTGATGATTTCTTTTGAGGTGTCTTGAATGGCATATTGGTTAGTTGATTTAGGACTCTTGAAATGGTCATTATATATATGTTTTGATAGGGTTGTGATGCCTTGATTATGTGCACAAAAGACCTAAAGGTTTATGCATGAAATGGTATTGGGAATGGTTTGATTCTAGGTGAATTTTAGGTCCACACGACTTGAGACACGGGCGTGTGACTCAGCCATGTGTGGCACACGGCCTAGCGACACAGCCATGTGTCATCTAAGAGTTCCTTTGTATGCAAGTCAGTTAGTTACACGGCCTGACACACGAGGTTGTGGGGCAACTCAGAGAGTTACACGGTTTGGCATACGACTGTGTGACCCACTCAGCGAATTACACGAGTGAGGACACGGGCTGGGTCACGACCGTGTGTCCCTAGTTCTAAGGTTATATGGCCTGGCCACACGATCGTGTGACCCCTGTTTCCAAAATTTTGTAACTTTTTCTTAGACTTTCCAAACATTTTCAATTTAGTCCTGAATTGTTTCTAAAGTATTTTTAAGGGCCTTGAAGACTCAAATTAGGGACGAAATGTGTATGTATGATTGGCTTATGATATGCTTATGATTGTGTATGAAATTTATGTTTAAATGTTCCGTTTGTACAATAATACTTCGTAACCCTAATCCAGCGACGGATATGGGTTAGAGGTGTTATAGGTCAGGTTTTTTTGGCATTATCTGTTGGCAACTTTGGGCCAGAAAGAATAACTATGTCTTCAACACTGAGTTTTTTGAAAGCATGAGCATATTGGAGAAAAGTTAATGAACGAGAGGAAGGTTTTTTACACGCAGTAAAGAGAAAGGAGATTCCTTTGAGTCACATTAATGCGATCTCTCGAAGTTTGACAAGTGGACTCTACCAAATGATGGTTGGCTAGAAGTAAATACTGATGGTGTAGTTTGCCAATTGTCCGGGATTGCTGTGGCAGGACGTTTAATACGAGATCATCAGGGGTTTGGTTCATTAGTTTCTCTAAAAATATTGGTTGTTGTTCTGTGGTTTTGGCGGAACTCTAGGGTGCTTTTGAGGGGCTCCAACTAGCATGGGGTCTAGGTTTAGAGAGGGTGATACTTGAGATGGATAGCACTGAAGCTATCGAAGAGATCGAAGAAAATGAAAATGAGAAACTTTTTTCAACCGTGGGGCGTTCTATCAAGGACCTTCTTAAACGTTCATGGATGGTCTACATTAGTCATGTGTTCAGAGAAGGGAATAAGATTGCGAATGGACGGGTAAAAATGATGTTCTCAAGACTTTTGAGAAATCATATTTACATGGAGCCACCGAAGAAAGTGCTTCAATTATTGCACGATGATTAAGTTGGAGGGAATTCGCTTTGTCTGATTAATCTTTGTCTTCACGTTATTTTTAAATTTACAATAAACTACATTAATACATGGAAAATAAGTATAGGGTTGAAAGAACAAATATGCTACAACGTTTGTCATTATTGTTTTTGCTAAATCATTTTTGCAGAGTTGATATGAATCCAGGCGAGACTTCTACAAAATACAGTCATATAATGCACCAGCAATTCCCACTAATTTATCATGGACCAAACTTTAGGATGGCTCAAATGCAATGTGGATGTAACAAGATCGGTGGAGGAAAATATAATTAGCTATGCACTTGTTTTACATTATTCTCATGGCCAAGTTGTTAAGTGCACACTTTATAGGATCACTGCTAGATCCTAGCATGGCTGAAGCTTTTGAGAATTAGGGAAGCCCTTTTATGGCTGAAAACATTACATGCTTTGTTTTCGGGTAACTAATTTAGGATTGTTTGGGAATTTAAATACATTTTTAGCATTTGAACTTCCTTTGGATATGAAGGAGAGTCAATAAAATGGCTTATTTGCTTGCAAAAGTGATCCTATTGAGTGTAAATCATACTGAGTGAGACACTCCTACTAATCTTCTTTCTATTTTCAGTTTGGATGTCAATTTGATTTCAAACATTAATGGAGATAGACGTATGTCTTCGATTTAATTTTTATTCTCTCCCTGGTAGTTATTTTGTTCTTTATATTTTTCTTTGAATTAATATATCTACTTTAAGAAAAAAATACCTTAGAAAAAGAGTATAGGGCTAAAAGTAAATTGACTTTTTTTAAAAAAAATTCAACAATTTTATTTGAAAGGGAAATAAATTAATCAATTTAGACTGTGTTATTAGAAAGTGAATAAACAAAAAATAATTTAGGATGATATTGAATATTTTTGCTAATAGCCGATTGAGTACTAGCTCAGTTGGAGGAGGACGTAGGTTCGAACGTGTTGATGCGTGTTTATCCTCTTATTTAAGGATTGAGATGAGTTATAGCTAATTCTAAGCATTGCATCAACTTAAAAACTTTCAAATACTTTCACAATTGAATTAAATTTTCAAACAAAAATATTTATGTTAATAAATTATTAAGTCTCTCTATTGACATCAACATTGTTTCCAATGCAGGAATACGTGAATTTGAGTATGCTGAATCTTATTATCCTCCAATTTTAGGATTAGAGAGGAGTTATAGATAGTTCTATATATTATATCAAAAAGAGTGATATGATAAAAACTTATACTAAGATTAATGTTCAAAAATAAATAAGTAAATACATCATATTAAGAAAATTAAATGCACTCTTATTGTGTATCAAGATAAGTATCATAGTAAGATAGTTTAGTAATTTCCCAATCGAATTAGTTTCTTGACTCGTGACACCAATTCAATTAAAGATTTGAATAATAGTTAAGATAATAAAAACTGCATATGCATAAATTCAAAATTTAATATATTTTTTAAGAATTTTAAAAAATTATAAAAACAAAATTTAAATTCTTTAAATAAATTTTCTGAATTAAAAAATGAAAATTGAAACATTTACAATGTTAGGAAAAACTTTTTTATATATATATTTTAAAATTTATAATTTTTTTTGAATTTTTATAATTGTTAAATTTAAATAAAAGGGTTGGCAGGGGAATCTTAATGTTATCAGCCTGTAGTTATTAGAGTTGTTATTACTGCTCATTCCATGTTTTGTTAGAATGAAAATGAAAAGTTGCTTGGGTCATGGGAAAATTTTTGGCCTCTTTAATATTTAATGATGAGACCATGAGATTATTGGATAAGAATTGAGTTATTATCCTTATTTTTAAAGTTGTTAGGAAACTTATTTATGAAAGCTATAAATAGATTGCTAGTGGCGTCACGTGGGGTGTAGTTTTGAGAGTGTCTTTGCCACAGCTTACTGTGTTACGAGATTGTTTTTAGATGGTTGTATATCAAGTTTGTTGTTCCACCCATAGTAAGTACATCAATAGTGGAACGAAATACAAACCGAGAGCTTTTTCAGAAGCAAATTGATTAATTAGAAACCAGCTGATGAGATTGTTTTACATGTAACAAAACAGGGTGCATTAAATAAAAGAGCAAGCATCCTTTGGAAATGAATAAAAGTAATGTGGTAAACTGCGAAGTAGAAACCATTTGAATCCACCCAATCCTCAGCCTTACGGTCGCCTTGAAAATTTTGAGAAATCTGGGCGTCTACGCTCCACATACGCTGTTTTCCCCTCGTTCCCTTCTTCAGTTCCATAAAATATGAGTGTCGCATTTCCACCTACTTCCTGAGAAAAAGTAGAGGAAATGAAACAAGTGAATTTTCAGATTGAACAGTTTTTTTTTAATTAAAAAAAGGGCGATTTGGTACCTGAAGTCCAGCATGGCCATCATCAACAGCATTAAGAGCTGCTTTTAACACTCTGATTGCTGTTGGACTGTTTCTTAGGATCTCTCTACACCATTTAATTGTTTCTTGCTCCAGTTTCTCTAGCTAGATCATATGCCACAAAATTAACCTTCTTATCTATTTGAGGGAATAGGCTGAATGAGTGGCACTCTTCATATAAGAACAACTTACCGGTACAACAGCATTCACAAGCCCCATTTTCTCTGCCTCAGAGGCAGTGTAAAACCTGGCAAGAAACCACATTTCGCGCGCCTTTTTAGGTCCAACCTGTTAATCGAATCCAGATCAAACACACTGCTCAGATTGCATGTAAGACGAACAACGAGTATCATGCCAAATAAAAGCCTCCATCTTTCTCATTGCTTACCAAACGGGACATTATGGAACTTCCATAACCAGCATCAAAACTTCCTACCTGCGGCATATCCAATCAGATAATTCTAATCAGGGCAACAAATGCACAAGCATGTAGCATCAGCACCACCATCCAAAGATGAAAATTACAAAAACAACAAAGCTGGAGCTACAGAAGATATGATTTGTAATCACCTTGGGACCAGTTTGACCAAAAATAGCATTATCCGCAGCAATGGTCAGATCACAAACCATATGTAAAACATGCCCTCCTCCAACAGCATAACCAGCAACCTGATTTATAAGAATGACAGCAATTTAAATAATGAAAACTAATGTAACCCAGCAAAAAAATAACCACCGTCACTAGTTATTTTAGAAATAGAAGAAAAGAGATTACCATTGCTATCACTGGTTTTGGAAGACGCCTAATTTGTACCTGCAAATAGACAAATATCAGGAAAGATAAAGAATTCAGGGATCATACATAAAGAATCAAAGATGATTAATTGCTACAGCTTGATGGAAATATATAAGGCGTCATTACTCTTAGTAGTTTGCGATGTTAGTAACCCACGTTATTAAGAAAATATAATATGAAGTCTTAAGTTGTTTCCTCATCTACTTTTTCTAATGAGTCCTGTTTTTGATAGGATAGAAGATAAGGCAGTATTGAGTTGATAGACAGTGCGCATTAGGCTATTTACGGATTTAGATAATATGAACCCGTTTTACCTTTGTAGACAACAAATCCAAATTCATAGTCCATTTTACTAAATTTGATTGTTTAGCGGGTCTCAGATATTCACTTTACTAAATAAACGGATTTAGATGGATTCAAAGTCGATTATTACAAAAATTGCAAGATATCCCGAACTAAATACACCAAAATTTGCACCTGAAGATCTAAAACATTAAGGCGGCCAAAATTTTCAAAATCAGCATAACCATCTGCTTTTCGCAACGCCTGGTCACCACCGCTACAAAAAGCCTTGGTCCCCTATAGCAACAGATTATCAACTATATCAACTAAAAATAGAAAGAAGAAAAAAAGTCAATAATTTATGGATATGGCGGAAAACTGAAAATTGGGAAATACCTTCCCTGTGAGAATTATAACTCCAATGGAACTATCATCCCTGGCATCATTAAACGCGCGTATAAGCTCCTTAATCGTCTGCGGACGGAAAGCATTTCTTCTCTCCGGTCTATTTATTGCAATCTGAAAAAAAAAAATAGCAAGAAAATATTTTAAGCATTTCTTTAAAATTGAACAACACCCTGGTAAGCAAGTTATCAACGAGGGTGAAGTTTAATTGACCTTTGCAATGCCTTCACCAATAGCCTTTTCATAAATAATGTCGGTAAACTCTTTGCCGTACTCATCACAAGCAGTTTTCCACTCAACCTCATGGCTTGCAACTTCGCCATGGATTCTATGATAGCTATCATCCATGGAAGCATTACAGAGACCTATGGAGCCACGGGTCAAACCGGAATTCGAGCCCGAACAAATCGGCAACAAGAGATGGTTGGAGACCGTTGCAATCCTCCTAGTCACAGCGTTGAGTTCGTTGTCCGAAATCTTCGCCATTGTAAGCTGAATTTTGGATTGTGAGGATTTGGGTTTTGAGTAATTTAACTGGAGTTTGAAAAGTGTGTGAAGTTTTTATTTAATATTATTGGGTTGGTGGAGGGAATGGCTTTTGCTGTCGACCGCAGTGATTTCATTGGGAAAATACGTTTTGCTAAGAGATGAGATAAGATAAGATGTTGGTTACGTACCAACGTTGCTGTACAAGTCGTTGCTTTTGGAACATTCGCGGGAGTTTACCAGAACGCACCGTCCCGTCAATGCTCTCCACGAAGGTTTTTTTTTTTTAAGGTAAGCTATATTAGTGAAACAAAAATGATTATCTAATTATAAAAAAATTATAAAATGATCATGTAACGCTTTTATATCCGACTCGGTTACCAGATCAAGTATAGAAGTACTACATTACATATCAGAGTGGTCAACTTAAATATTTCATTGATAAAAAATTAATTGTTACAAGATACTTAGCTCAAATTACATTATTGATATTAATTATGAAACTAACAAATATATCTTAGGTCATCATTGCAATTATAATAGCATTTTGAGGTCAAAAACAATTTTTTAAGAAATACAGGGCACACGATCATGTCCCCAAGCTATGTAAGTCTATGAGACAGTGTGGTTTATTTAAACACTACCTCCAATAATCACACGACTGTGCGTATGGCTCGTGTGAGCCACACGGTCATGTCGACGACTCGTATAACAAACTAGAATCGTGTGGTTCCAAAGATAACATTTCCCAAAAGACACAGTCGTGGGTCCCTTATAATTTGAAAATTTTGAATTTTTATTTTAAAAATTCATACAATTTAGTCCTGCATGAAAACTCATTTTCATTCCAATCAAAACTTCAATTTCAGTATAAAAGACACTCAAACACTATTACATTACCATACAACATTAACTTATTAAAACTTCATTCAAATTCTTCAAAAATTACAATGTTTCTAACATAGCCCATCATACTCAAATCTTTAACTTAAAAACATATTTACATGCCATTTTTAAACCAAAACATAATATCTACTTTCTCGAACATGAGGATGTGATGAGATGAGCAGCTAATGACCCCAATCAAATTCGTCAGATCTAACTGTACCTACATGTTGAAAATAAACATGTTAAGCTAGTGAAAGCTTAGTAAACGCTAAAAGAATAAATGAACATAGCATATATTTAATATGTTACTAACCTATATCATACTTCCATACATAAATATCATTATAACTTTACATTTATTTCAACAAATTTACTTACCTTGGTACTTTATGTACTTCTATTACTTGCATCTCATACATTTACCCACAATAGACTATTTAGAATAATTTTAGGATATACAGATCAAATACAGAGGTACAACTATATGCACAAGTAAACGGAGAGCACCGATGTGCTATACAAAGAGCACAAGCATGCTAAATAGAGAGCACAAACATGCTAGAAAATAGAGAGCACAAGCATGCTAGAAAATAGAGAGCGCGCTAGAGATCCTTAATGGCATGCCGCTAATATCCTACTAGTTCTAATTTTGTCTACTTGGACTTTAAACAAAATTTCATATATTAATATCCATTTTATATATGTTTGGAAAAGATTTCAAAATTTTCCATCTTCCACAATTAGTCCCCATTCCAAAAATAACAAGTGCAACACTTTTTCTATACACTTTTTTTCTCAAAATAAATATTTGACATCCAACCAAGTATATCTTTTTATATATTTCACCTATACTTTTCTTAACATATTTTAATATAATAATATTATTTACATAACTATTCTAGGTAACTAATATACTAAATAAGAAAATCTAAAGAAAATAAATTGAAAATCCTTATAGTACTTCCAACAAAAAGTTGATGTTAGAGTTGTGTGACCCAAATTCTAAGATATTGCTTGAAAGTCAAGTTAAACAAAATATATTTTCTTTCTAGAAGATTTAGTATTTATTAGTATAATATAATTAGCATTTATTAGCATAGTTTATTTGACCTACTAATTTAGCCTATAAATAGGTTCTTTTACAATATAAGAAAATACACCCATTAGAGATTAGAACTCATAACACATTTAGAGTATTTTGTGTTTACGCTTTGAGGGTTCTTTGTTTTTGGATTTTCGGGGTTTAGTTTTTATCTCCATCTTTTGTACTCTTCGTTCTTTTGCCATTATAGTAAAATTATCTTTGGTTGTGGTTTTTTGTCCTCTTTGGAGGGGTTTTTCCACGTTAAATTTGTGTGTTCAATTTCTCAATTTATTTCGCTTTTTTTTACTTGTTGCTTAATGGATCGATCCTAACAAGTGGTATCAGTGTGAGTTAAATTTTCATAGATTAGCCCATTAAGAGATGGCAGAAACAAGGTTTGAAATTGAGAAGTTCAATAGTGAGACAAAATTTAATCTGTGGCAAGTTCGGATGATGACAATTCTAGTTCAAACCGGATTGAAAAAGGTTATTACAGGGAAAAAGCCTGAGAATCTAAATCAAACAGAATGCGAAGCCTTGTCTGCAATCTAGTTGTGCCTCGCGAATACAGTATTGTAGGAGGTATTGATGGAGAATACCTTATCTGCCTTGTAGAAAAGGTTAGAAACTCTTTATGCGACTAAGTCTCTGGCTAACAGTTTAGTGTTCTATTTACGTTTCGCATGAACGAATGTGAGCTTCTTAGAGATCACATCAGTCAATTCATTACTCTTTTAAATGATTTAAAGAATGTTGAGGTCCATATTGATGATAAAGATCAGGCTATGCTATTATTGTGCTCTTTACCCCCTTCATACAAGTCTTTCAGGGAGATCCTGATTTATGGCAAAGATAAACTCTTGTTCGAAGATGTGAAAGGTCATTTGTTGAGTGGAAACAAACTCGAAAATGAGTTTGGTTTGTATAGCAAGGCAGACAGGCAAGCTTCCATTTTCGTAGCATCAAAGAAACAAGAAAAAATGTGTCGCTATTGTAAAAAGTTAGGTCACGTCAAAGCAGATTGTTATAAACTGCGAAATAAAAGAGCTGCTGAGAGTAATGAGGAAGATGTAGCTGGTGCTAATTTGGCTGATGAAAACGGAGATAATTTCTTGTTAGTGTCAACGAGCGATAGCTCACATCCGAGTGGATCCTAGATTCAGCATTTTCTTTCCACATGTGTCCCAATAGAGAATGAATCTCCACATACAGTTCGGTTGAACGTGAAGTTGTGCACATGAGAAATGATTCATCTAGTAAGGTAATTGGTATTGGTACTATTAAAATTAGGATACACGATGGGACGATTAGGACACTCTCAGATGTCAGGTATGTACCTGATTTACGAAAGAATCCTATCTCCTTGAGTATTTTAGACTTGAAAGGATGCAGAATCAACATCAAGTCGAGCGACATTCAAGTATCTCGTGGAGCTCTCGTTTTGTTAAAAGGTAAAAGAACCAGCAGTCTTTATATTCTGAAAGGCTCTACAGTGACTGGTGAAATCGGACGTCCCTCACCCGTTACGGAGTCAAACTTAACTCATTTGGAGCGGAGGCAACTTGGTCATAGGAGGGAAAAAAGGTATGACCGTTTTGTTAAAGAGAGGTTCTCTTTTGGATGTAGGTTTTGAAAAGTTAGGGCATTGTGTTTGTGAAAATCAGACCCAGGTTAGTTTTGATTTGACAGTGTACAAGTCGAAAGTTAGAAGTCTTCCAGCTTCTAAGCACAGATTCGACTAAGTGAATTCCCTGCATACTTCAAGATAGGCCCATGATGGGCTTTGGCAAAGATGGTGTTGTAAGAATTCGTGTCAAGGTGGAGATTGTTAGAATTGTGTGACCCAATTTCTAAGAGATTGCTTGCAAGTCAAGTTAAACAAAATATATTTTCTTTCTAGAAGATTTAGTATTTATTAGTATAATATATTTAGCATTTGTTAACATAGTTTATTTGACCTACTAATTTAACCTATAAATAGGTTCTTTTACGACCTTAGAAAATACACCCATTAGAGATTAGAACTCATAACACATTTATAGAATTTTGTGTTTACATTTTGAGGATTCTTTGTTTTCGAGTTTTCGAAGTTTAGTTTTTATCTCCATCTTTTGTACTATTCGTTCTTTTGCCATTATATTTAAATTATCTTTGCGCATTTTTTTTATCCTCTTTGGAGGGGTTTTTCAACATTAAATTTGTGTGTTCAATTTCTCAATTTATTTCGTTATTTTTTTTACTTGTTACTTAATCGGGTCAATCTTAACAGTTGAGATGGTGTGTTTTTTTCTTCCCTCACTCTTTAACTGTAACTTCCCAAACCCAGCCTAGACATTATTGCTAGATTGAAAAGGCTACATTAGCCACCGAAATGGCTAAGCTAACTTATGTTACTTTTTAAGACTTTAAATAAACTCATTTTAGAGAAAACCGTAGTTGTACTTTGAGTTAGCTTAAAATTCATTAGGTCATGTATTCTTAGGATTCATTTTATTGTTGACAGTATTGTTTAGAAAAACCGTTTGCTTGTCTCTCTTCTTTAAAAAAAACTCAAAGTTAAACTAATGTAGTGGAAAAACTATTTTTCAAGTCATTTTGGAAAATTAGTTGCCATATCAATTTGTTTTTCAAAAACAGTTCCTTTGCAATGTAATGGAAACTTGGGAACAATATTAAACTTTACTTAAGCCTGATATCATGCATTATTCGGTTATTATGCTTGAGTAATCCATGCATGCAAAAATCCCCAAAAGAAAAGTTATCAAGCCACAGACCAGAAATAATTAAAAATTACAGGCCAAAACCAATAAAGACTTACTAATACTTAATTAAAAAATAATAATCCGAGGGCCAAGTTGATTCTCCAAATGCTGAGCCCAGTCTAAATTTTGAGGTTTACCTGAAAAGTTAAACACTATTGGGGGGTGAGCTTATAAAAAGCTCAGTGTGAGTCGAATAATTATTTAAACGGGCAAAAACATCAAAAACAGTGAAGCATATTAGCATTAACAGAAGAAAGCAGAACCATCATAGGAATTTCATGTCATTACATAGCCATTATCAAATTGATGTCAAACGGTGTATGAGCATAGGTCATTATTTATTCGAGTAACAATCATTTATTTCGATACCATTCAATACAACAAAATATAATGCATAGTATAAATCAATAACACTCGAATATGTTTTGCACATGATGCGATGCAAAATGGTTCCTACCCATACCATCCGCTACACACTACAAGTTCTCCAGAATCTGTCTGCCAAACTCCAAAACATTATGAGCATAGTTCGATGTAGGAAAACCACCGAATAATCAATAATGCAGAAAATCTGTCAGATATCAAATAGTGCGATACAATCGCCAATAACAAATAATATGCGATAAAATCGCCAATCCTCTCAGTACTCCAAGTGCAGTGCATTGACTACAAATAATGCGGACTTAATATGCCGCCGGTACTCCACGAAACCCCTTTGTCAACCACAAAATCCCAACCCAATGCATATGCAATATCTCACACAATCTCATACATAATCATATCTCAATACTTTTCACATTCATTTGACATGCTCAGCATGTCCTTAATAATCACATACTTTCAGTAAATGGAAACAGTGTTCCAATCTTTCAAATTACCATTGTGTTGATAACAATCAATATCGTTCAATTTCGCATACTTTACGGATTTTCATTGTGAACAAATAGCACCCTTTTCAGTACACAATATAACCAATATCTCATGCGTTTAAATCATACATAAGCTTAATATCTCAACACATTATATCATTCAGTCAAACATTCTCATATCTCATAACTCAAATATGTAAATACAAACTCAATCAAACATCCATACTATCAAACTAGCAATTTTGCCAACATGTCAACCTTTTAAGGCTCGAAACATACCTGGTTCGGCCACTCATAAAATAAATAATTTAGCTATTAGGGCAATCCAATCAGAAATCTAATTTATCATATATAACATGATATTTAAAATTTTCAAACAATTTTATGAGTTTAGGACCCACACCTTATTTTTCGCTTCCTCGCGGCATACTAGTGAATCTTCCAATTTTCCTCAATAATTCCTTAAACGAACCTAAACCAAAATTCAATATGAATTCAATCAATTTAGCATTAAACCAGCCCCCAGACATCCACTTATGAGTTCAAACCAATCGTTGATATTATAACTATTTTATGAATCCAAACTAGTTAGATTCCTTACACCGTATTGATGCGAACCATACGTACAATAGTTCTTCGCCTTTACGGATGGTTTGGGGCGTTTGAGTCAGCATATAATTCAATAATATACTGAAAAATCAGTAGCTAATTAATGATTAAATTCTTTCATTTAATCAATTCATAACCTTTACCCAACAACTATGTCAAAATAACAAACTAGTTACCCTAAATTGCACTTATGCTTCACGATTTGTGGGATTCGAATGGCCAATTGATCAAGAACGTTTTTCCCTAATTGAAATTGGTTTAAAAGCTGATTAGTAGGGTTAAATAACTCAAATTAATTCTAGAAAAATATAGGCAAGAACCAAGAAACAAAACAACCCTTTTTCTTGCCCATAGGTGCACGCACCACCACTCGCGGTGGCCAAAATTGGGGCTGAATTTTAAAACAATTTGAGATCTCATTAAAATCTGGAAAAATACCTTTGAAATCATTTAAAATCCCCAAAATTCTAGATCTGGAAATTGATGTTTTTAATGGACAAGATTAATTAAGAAATTGAACAGAAAAGAGACCTTACCCAAGCTAGACGAGGGAAACGGCTATGGCATTTTCTTGGCAATGTTTGGGATCGATATTTGAGTTCAAGATTTCAGATTTGAGGCTGATTTTAATGAGGAAAAATGACATAAATATTGTGGAGAATATGTTTACAAATCTTGTGGCAAAAAGAGAAAGAAGAAAGAGATGGTAAAACTAGGTGTAGGCGACGACAACAATGGGAGAAAGAAAGAAAATTGAAGAGAAAAGAGGAAAGGAAGAGGGTGAACAGCTTGGGTTGGTAAAAGTTGAATTAAAGGATGAAAAATACAATAAAATTTTATATTTATACTTCGGGTTCAAGGGTATGGATGGCACACACATTAAAAAAATAAGGGATTTTGCAAAATTTAATTATTTCGCAAGGGAAGGGATTCGAACTTGGGACCTCATTTAATTTTCATTCTTTCTCATATTTCTTTTAACCATTAGGATTTTTCCTCCTTGAAATAATTTTTCAATATTTATTTTAAAAACAAGGCATGTCACGTACTAGGGTTTAAGGCAAAATTTGTAAAATGATAAAAATGGTGAGAGAGAAGCGATTTGAACTTGGGTTTCAAGGAACGTTTCACTAACACTTAACCAAAAAACGAATACCTCATTTGTAATGACCCAAATTTTATGGTTATCGGAAAAGTGAATTTTCGGGTCTCCGTTTATGAAAAATGGATTTGTAAATATTTATTAAAAATATTTACGAAGACAATTGAGTGATTAATTAGACTTTAATTAAGTAAATTTAGCTTAATTAAGAGTAATTAGTGGAAAGGATTAAATTGAATAAAGTGTGAAAGTTTAATTATAAATTAAAAAAAAGTTAAAGGGACCAAATAGGCAAATATACCAAGTCCCATAAATGAGGCGGCAAATGTGGATAAAAATCTTAGATTTTTTTTCATGAATGTATTATTTATTATTTTATTATATTGTAATTTATATTAATGATATTATAATATTATTTTAACAATTGTATGGTAATTATAAATACATGTGTAATAAATTAAATACATACACTTGTAATACAACTAAATAATTACTTAAAATATAAGAAATTGTTATTATATTATATTATATTATATTATATTATATTATATTATATTATATTATATTATATAAATAAGTAAAGAAACATAAGAAACAGAATGAAATTGAAACGAAACAGAGAAGAAACAGGGGAGAAAGAAAGAAAGAAAAATAAAAAGGAAAATTTGGGGTTTTAAGGTTCAAAGTTAATTTGGTAAGTCAATTTAATCCATTTTCTTGTAAATTTTGAGTTTATGGAATCCTAGTGATGAATACTACTTGATTTAAGTGAAATTTTGAAAGTTGTTAGATTTCTAGATATTGTTCTTTTTGAATAAAAAGATGAATTAAGGACTAATTGATAGAAATTCAAGTTAAAAATTAAATAAGGATTGAATTGTAAAGTGATTCATAAGTTTTATGCTTTAAGGACTAAAATGAAAGAATTTCAAAATTATGGCTTTATGATAAAAAATAGATAATTATTTCTAAGTTTGGTTAAAAATTGAGTAGAAATAAAGTATGAATTAAGATAGAAAAGTAAGTGAATTTAGTTAGGATTAAATTGAAATTAAAAGTAGAAAATCAACATTTTGCACTAAGACTATTTTGGACAACAGTAGTAGTCTAAGTTTGAAAAATCACCAAAAATTGTAGAAATTGAATTAGAGGATGAATAAAATAAGTAATTAAAGCTTATTGAGTCTAGTTTCTTATAGAAGAAATAGTGTAAGCAATTGAATTTTAAATTATGAGATATAATGAATTTAGTGAGACAAGGTCAGAATGAATTTGGGTTCCCCTGTTCTGACTTTGGAAAATCACCAAAAATTGGAGAAAAATAGTTAGAGGCTTAAAGTTATATGTTTAGAATCCCTAATGAGTCTATTTTCAGAATAAATCAATGACCCTAAACCCTAAACCCTAAAACCATAAGCACTAAACCCTAAAACCCTAAACCCTTAAACCCTTAAACCCTAAACCCTTAAACCATAAACCCTAAAACCCTAAAACCCTAAACCCTAAACCCTAAACCAATAATTAATTTTTAGTGAAGAAGGGTCGAAACTGTCAGACAACAGAACAGGGGTGAATTTAAATAATAAACTGTACTTAATGGCTAAACCAAAAATTCTGAAAATTTTATGGTAAGAAGATTTGTGAGTCTAGTTTCAGGAAAAAATAGTTAATCTTAATTTAGAATTCTGTAACTCAAGATATAAATTAGTAATGTATTAATGATTATGAATTGTATTAATTTCGTAGTCAATGTGGTATCGGAAATCTCGGCTAAGAAAGGACAAGACAAAGTCAACGGGAGTTAGTTCGAAAACTACGGTTTGTATTTCTATAATCCGAACTTAATATTTAATTATTGAATTTATTATTTATGATGTGTGGTAGGTGCATTGATTAGATTATTTGAAATAAAATGAATATTGATTGAAATTGAAGGGTGAATTTAATTAATAATTGTTGTATTTTAATTGAATGTTATGGTAAAAAATTAAAGTATGAATTATTGGTATTGTGTTTTTATTGAAATGATTTGATTTGAAAATGTGGTGAAATAATTATGAACATGTGTTTATTGTGGAATTTAATTATATGAAAATAAAAAGTGAACTGAATTGTATTAAATTATGAATTAATGTGAATAATTGAGATATATATATTGAATTGAATGAAAATGTATGAGATTGTGAAAATGTGTGAATATATGTAATTATTGGAATGGTATATTAAGGAAAGAATTATTGAATTGAGAAAGTGAATTATAATTGATACTGAATTAAGATAGAAATTATACTGAAAAGTGAGTTAAATACCCTATTAACTAGTCGGGCTAGTCGGATATAGTTGGCATGCCATAGGATATAAAAGAGTACGGGTTTTTGCCGGCTTACTGATCAGGAACTTATATGTTGACTACTGTTACTGTTTCTGTTACTGTTACTGATTCGACACTTTGTGTGTCGAATACTGTTACTGTTACCGTTATCAATTCAGCACTTTGTGTGTTGAATATTGTTACTGTTACTGTTACTATTCCAGATTTGTTCCGATGAGGTACTCTGTGTACCGTATTGCTACTGTTACTGTTACTGTTTCGGCTTCGGCCGATGAGGCACTATGTGCCGTACTGGTGTGTTGGTTGGATCCGTGTATCCGTCTGAGTCCCAGTCATGTTAATAGGGGTAAATAAAGGTATAAAATAACTGATTATTACTGAATAATTGACTGTTACCGAATAATTGACTGTTACTGGATAATGGACTGTTACTGAATAACTGAATATTACTGAATAATTGATCATTACTGAATAACTGATTGTCACTAAATAAATGACTGTTACTGAATAACTTAATTGCTACTGAATATTTGATTTTACTAAATAATTGAGTGTTACTAGATAACCGATCAATTGATCGATACTGAATAACTGGTTATTATTGAATAATTGATTGTTACCGAATAAGTGACTGTTACTGAATAAATAATTGTTCTGATTGTTAATGAACATTACTGATTGATTAATTGCTATTGAAATTAATAAATGATTTGAAATTTAAAGTAGACCAAAACAATGGTTGGAAAGTGAATGTTTGAATACTCATTGAGTTTGAATAGTTCAATATATATAAATTAATAAGTTTTATAATTGTTTAAGTGTTCGGATTATAGAAATACCACTGCGTGTATACTCAGCATACGGTTTGTTTCCGTGCGCAGGTTAAGTTAAGGTTAGACTGTTGAATCAGCATCCTAGGCCGATCTTGAATTCAATGAGGTAAAGTATGTTGAGTATTGATAATGGCATGTACCTAGGATGTTTAATGAGAGTCATTTAGGTTGTAAAAGTATTGATGAAATAAGTAAATTATGGTTGGCAACGGTATATAGTATGAATTTTGAAATTTATTAAAAATTCGTAGTGATTCTAAATTAGTTCCAAATTGAATTTACTGTTCATATTGGATTGCGAGGGCCCATTAATGGGACGACATCTTAAAACTAGGATGAGTGCGAATATTTATTTTAATTAATGACTGGAATTGGACTGTACTGACTGGTAATGTCTCGTAACGCTGTTCCGGTGACGGTATAGGGTTAGGGGACGTTACATGATTTATTTCCTAAAAATGCATAGATAATTTTAAAAAATAAAGGCATGATCACACTCTCTCGATTCACAAACCCGATTCTACTAACCCCTGATTTTCAGGATGTTACATTAACTTTCTCTTTTCCTTTTTCCTTTAATCGGGTCCTTTCCTGTCTTTTCTTTTTCTTTAATTCCACAACAAACATATAATAGTTACAAGCCAAAATAACAATCACATAGCTTTACTTTGCTAGATAACGAAAATAAACATGTATGACATGAAGATTTCACAATCTCTTACATTAACTTTTGATTTAACAATCTAATCCTTCTTTTCTCTCTCATTCTACACTTTTATAGGAGCTTTTCACATGAAAATAAGGTGCGTACTAGACTTTTCTAGAGTTTTTACTATGGAAACATCAAAGAAATACAAGATTTTGAGCTTGGTTTGATCAACAATGGTGGAAGGACTTATTTGCAAATAACATAAAAGTTTAGTGGAGGCTTGAGAGTGGGTGACGATTTATCAAGGTGAAAAATAACAACTTTCATCTTTTCTTCACTCTTTTACACAATTCCATAAAAAATCATGATTTTTACCTAAAAATGGTCAAATTGCTAACTAGCCTTTTAACCTTACATCTTTACACTACAACCCCTAATCATTATGTCTAATAATATCTTCTCAACTAATTACTATTTTATCCCTTATCATATTTAATAAGTCCATAGGTGACTCAAATTTTTACTAAGAAAATTTCCTATTAGTCATTCCTTGTTTTGCCATCTTTTTGATAAATTCACATAACTTCCTGATTTCCTACTTTTGCCACAATGATTTCTATACTCCTACAATTTAGTCAATGCTTCTATTTAAATATTTCCTATCTAAAGAATATTTTATAACTTCCTATCGGCTACTATTACTTTCTAATTTAATGCTCAAAATTTCTATTTAGTCTATTTTGAAAATTCTCCACTAAATCTTGACTTGATTCCTCACTGTGCTCGGCTCCGAGGCATAACGCAGATGTTACATTTCTCCCCCTCTTAAATAAAAATTTCAACCTCGAAATTTACCTAATGTAAAAAACTATGGATACTACTGTCTTATTGATTACTCTTTTTCCCATGTTGCCTCATCTGTATTATGATGCCTCCACAAAAATTTTACCAATGAAACCCATTTATTCCTCAATTCTTTTACCTCTTGAGCGAGTATCTTTACTGGTTCTTCTTCATATGTCAAATCCAGTTGACTTTTATTAGTTTTGGAGTGGTCACATGAGATGGATCAGATTGATACTTCTATAGCATTGACACATGGAAAACATTGTGGACTCTATCCAACTCTGGGGGTAAAGCAAACCGATAGGCAGCTGGACCAACCCATTCTAAAATTTCATATGGTTTGATGAACCTAGGACTTAATTTTTCTTTCTTCCCGAATTAGATAACCTTATTCCAAAATGATACCTTTAACAATACTTTATCACCATATTGTATTCAATATCTTTCTTTTTGAGATCGACATAAGACTTCTGTCTATCTGAGGCTACTTTTAAACGATCTTTGATCAACTTCACCTTCTCTTTTATCTCTTTAATCAAATCCAAACCCACTAATTTGTTTTCACTCAACTCTCTCCAGTACACAGGAGTTCTACATTTTCTTCCATACAATGCTTTATACAGTGCCATTTGAATACTAGATTGATAACTACTTTTGTAAGTGAATTCAACTAAAGGTAAATACCTTTTGCAACTACCCTCAAACTCAATGACGCAACTTCTGAGCATGTCTTCTAAAATTTGAACTCTTTCTGATTGTCCATTTGTTTGAGGGTGAATACAATGTTGAAATTCAATCGAGTACCTAAAGTTTTATGTAGTTTTTCCCAAAACTTTAAAGTAAATCTCGGATCCCGATTAGAGATGATGGATACTGACACCCCATGCAATCTCACTATCTCATCAATATACAATTGTGAAAACGTTTCCATGAAGAAATCAGTCCGTATAGGCAGAATTCGTCAATTGATCTACTATTACCCAAATAGTGTCTTTTCTTTTTAGTGAAAGTGGTAACCTCGTTACAGAATCCATGGTAATTTTGTCCCATTTCCTCTTTGGTATGCTTATTGTTTGTAACAATCCCGATGGAACTTGATGCTTTGCTTTCACTTGTTGACATGTCAAACATCTAGATACGCATTCAACTATATCCTTTTTCATACCTTTCCACCAATAAAAGGGATTCAAGTCGTGATACATCTTATTACTCCTTAGATGTAAAGTGGAAGAAATGTGATATGCTTCATTCAAAATGCCTTTCTTTAAATATTCTTGATTAGGTACACACAATCTGCCAAGAAATCTTGAATTCCCATCACTATCAATCTCAAATTCACTATTTCTCCCTTCCTGAAGTTGTTTCTTAATCCTTGATAGTTTTTCATATTTTTTTGAGCATCTATTACCTTCTACAATAGAGTTGGTTTCACCTTTAACTCAACTGATAACTCACCATTTTGCTTCACCTCCAAGTGAGGATTCATTACTTTTAAGGTTGCCAAAGATTTTCTGCTCAAAGCATCAATTACTACATTTGCCTTCACAAGGTGATAATCAATAATAAAATCATAATCTTTCAACAATTCAATCCATCTTCTTTGCTTTAAGTTCAATTCTTTTTGAGTTAACAAGTACTTAAAACTTTTATGATCTGTGTCAATATAACATTTTTCTCTGTATAGGTAGGGCCTCCAGATTTTTAACGTGAACACCATCGTAACTAATTCTAGATCATACGTCATATAGTTCTTTTCATGTGGTTTTAATTGCCTATAAGCATATACTACCACATTTCCTCTTTGCATTAAAACACTATTGGGAAATCTGCCTATATTGTAGTAAATATGTAACTCTTTTCTATTTATTTGAACGATGAAGAAATAAATAAAGTTAATTTTACATTTCACTATTATGTCTTTTGTATTTCTATTTTTTATATTTTGCATGCATAGTGAAATTGAGACAAGCAAATTGTAACACCCCTTACCTGTATTCATCGCCGGAATAGGGTACGGGGTATTACTGGAGTTTACCGAATTAATTTTTCCATTATTATGAGTTAAATACTATTTGTTTACTGAAACATGTTATGACATCCCTTAGGTGGGCCTCTGAAGCCCAAAACATACATTGAGACCAAATTGGAATTAACTCGAAACCATAGGGAATTTTTTGTAAAACTCTAATTTTTTTATGAACTCAATATAACCCCTTTATAGATATCTAACCTTCCCTGCAATTTTAAACTGTGACCAATTCAATTCAACATATTTTCAAGATAGATTCATGCATATCCATAAGATAACATCATCACATACCAAAACCAGGATTTGTTAGCCATACCAATGGCTAACTTTACATTCATTTCACGTTAACATTTACTTTATTAACTTATACATGCAATTAATTTCCAAAATAGTTTCTTGATATACCAAAATGTTGAGTTTGATAGTGTGATGTGTCTTCGACCCAATCCGACCTTAGAGCTTTTAATACTACAAAACAAGGAAAAAGAAAATAGGGTAAGCACGTTGTGCTTAGTAAGGCCATGTAACAAGAATTATACTTACCTAATATTTTCAATACAATACAATAAATATTCATACATCCATTCAATTTACCATTTACCTATCACACACAAACTCAACCAAACATTAATCAAATAGCATCATATGAGTTCAATACAAAGATTAACGATTAATGAGCTATCAATTCCATGTTTTCTATTACCCTTATTATTTCTCATATTTATCTCGTTGAATTTCTCTGAATTTCAATAGATCTTTAGAGGTACACTTTTAGTGTACAATTCCGGGTCTGTCAATTCATATTCATGTGCGCACATTTCCATTTCAGAGAGCACACTCCCGCAAACCTCATCCTTACAGCGAAATTACCAGTCCAGGCTAAATCCCCTGTAATATAAACTCATAGAGTATTGTCAAGATTACTAGTCTAGGCTAAATCCACTGCAACGACAATTACTCTAATGAGCTTGGATCTGAATTACCAGTCCAAGCTAAATTCAGACCCTAATTCGAATTACCCGTCCAGGCTAAATTCATTTTACACATATTCTCCAGAAGGGCTATATTAGGATAGGATCACCCGTCCGGGCTAGATCCTTTTTACCGTCAATTCCTTTTCAGAGATCCATCGAATTTTCCTTTCATTCAACCGAGATTTCTTTCCCTTTTTATCAAATATATCAATGTTTCATAAATTTTCATACAATGAACATTCAAATCATATTCACATCAATAACATACATTTCAAGCATTTAAGAATATAATTCAAGTTACACGAACTTATCTCGATACTTGTTCATATACAAAAATCTACTAATCCCGAAGTTTTTCCTTTCTTCGATCTAGCTTCGTATTTGAATTTTTGGCTCTAAATAAATAAATTTAATCATCAATTTAATACATTTCATGTTCATATGTAATATTCTCTATAATTCCACTATTATTTATAGTTCATTCAAAGTTGTCTACTTGAGTCGTAGTCACTAAATTATTTACATCTCAAGCTTTAGAATTCCAAATTAAAAACTGCTTAATGTTTTTGAAACTAGACTCAAATACCTTTCTACCATAAAATTTTCCGAATTTTTGGCTCAGCCAATAAGTACAATTAATTCTTCAAATTCATCCTTGTTCTGCCTATTTGATAGTTTCGACCTTTCTTCACTAAAAATTAATTATCTCTTAGTACGAGATTCAGATGATATTCCTGTTTATTTGTTTTTTGAAAATAGACTTATTAGGAATTTAAACATATAAATTTAAACCCCCAGGTATTTTTATACAATTTTTAATGGTTTTTCAGAGTCAAAATTGGGGAACCCAAAATCCTTCTGACATTGTCTCACAAAATTTACTATATCTTATAATTTACAATTCTATTACTTACACCATTTTTTCTATGAAAAACTAGACTTAATAAACTTTAATTCCATATTTTTTTCATCCTCTAATTTGATTTTCACAATTTATGGTGATTTTTCAAAGTTAGCCTACTGCTACTGTCCAAAACTGTTTTAATGCAAGATGTTTATTACCATTTTTCCCCTAAGCTTTTAATAAATGATAATTTCGTCCCTACTCAATTAACCTTTCAATTGAGCTGATTTTTCTCAATTAACACTTTATTCTATCACTTTAAACTACTTTATAACCTTTGGGAATCATATATTCAGCACTAGTCTTTAATTCCAAACTTTTTCACAATTAGGTCCTAAAAATCAATTTCTATTGAAATTACCTAATAAAATCAACTCATAAACAAATTAAAGCTTCAATTTCATGCTATTTCATCATAAACTTGCAGCACTCAACCATGGTGACTTTCAATTTCATCCATAAAATAAAAAAAAAACTAATGAATTTAATAGTAGGACCTAGTTGTAAAAGTCTTAAAAACACAAAAATTACAAGAAAAAGGCAAGGATGAACTCACTTGGTGCAAAAATTATGAAATATCAGCTTAAAGAACCCCTACTATGGCTTTTTGGCTGATGAGAATGAAGAGAAATCATAAGAAATCTAGATATTTCCATATTAGTCCTAATTTTATTTAGTTAATTATGCAATATTCCAATTTTTCCCTTAAATCATCCATTTTCTTGCTGATTTCATGCTCTTGTCGTCCAAGACAAATAAAATTTGGGTCCAATTGCCTTTTAAATCCTTTCTCATTAGACATTTAAGCTATTTAATCATTCCAGGCACTTTTACACCTTTTCCAATTTAGTCTTTTTTATTTAATTGACTACCTAAACATTAAAATTTCCTAACGAAATTTTAATACCACATTAATAAATTTTCATAAATATTTATAAAAATATTTTTGACTTAGTTTTACGAGATCGAGGTCTCGATATCTTGTTTTTACCCAATTTCTTCAATAATTTCTTTTTCTAACTAACCACTAAATTGGTAAAATTTTTCTATCGATATTTTCATACGATTTTCCTATCTTATCAATATTCATGCAAAAATATTAAAATGAATTTATCTTTAAATCGAATTTGTGGTTATGAAACCACTGTTCCGATAACCTTGAATTTAGGCTATTACACAAATATTAGCTCATTGATGTCTAAGTTTAAACTGAAGATAAGTGGCATTGTAAGAACTTTTACCTTTCAAGAATCAAAGTGAGCATTTGAAATGAGTCCATAATCCCATAAAAGAATCAAAGTGAACATTTGATTCAAATACTAATAAGGATTATTATGTTGTCTACAATTCCAATAGAGGAGATGGCTAGTCTTGGCTATCGAAGCAGTTGACTCAACGGGTAGAGATATAGATGTATTCATTGGTAGAATGATACATTGGACTAGACCGAAGATGAATTAATTATGAATCCCTTTTTGAATTAATTCACTTATGACGTTTATGATACGATTTACCTAAATCCTGAGTTAGTCACTGACCATGCGTATGCAACGCATGTCATTTGATATAAGTGGAGGCTTATGCTCTAAAGATGATCGAGACTATAGCCGATATGTTGGGTACATGACTTGTGTATGACATGGCTTTACTTGCAACAGTGGAATTCATAGCTCAATGAAAGAGTTAATGATATCCTTTCATTGGCATTGTGTGGGTTGATAAATTAGGAACGTGACCACGAGTTGCTTGTTCTCGAACAAGCAATTTATCACAGTCATTTGTTGACAATTTTAAATGAAATAAAATAAAAAATTCTATCTGATTGTCATTAATATTATTATTTTTTAAAATTTTTTATGTTTATATAATCAGGGCAAAAGATCGGATTATCGAGACATATATACACAATTTAAGTGCAAGAGCACCACGTGTTGTTGAACAACACTTGGAAAAGGCGGGATTCTTGCACGTGTCTCGTATGCTCGGCAGGACTAAATTGGAGCCTACATTTATCAGTGCTTTGATGAAAAGATGTAGACCTACGATTACACTCATCAAGGATATGATATTACAACTCAGGTTTCTAGTTGATGGACTAGTCGTTACGGAGGTTGTCCATGTTGGTGATTGGAGCATAATTTGCCACCAACTATTAGGCAATGTGCCGAACAAGTTTAGTGGCAGCCGGATAGGAATGAATTTACTCAAGAATTCATATAGAGGTTGATCGAAGGTTTTCTAATGCTAGATAAATCTCGAAATCTAGTACATTTAAAGTGACTCCTAAAACTAATCGACTTAAAAGAAGCCGAGCAACTCAGTTGGGGATCAATTGTCTTAGATATATTGTATCAAGAGATGTATCGAGGAACTGAATCACATAAAATTAAAATCAGTGGTTGTATAGTCTTTCAGTCATGTGCATGGTACTGCTTACCATTTTTACGTCCCCGAGTAAACTTTCCTTATCAATTCCCACTTGTAATAAATTAAGGTTCATTTAATAATATAGTTGTCATATAATTACTTTTTCATTATTATATTTTTGGAATAACATATTATTTGAATAGGTGGAATAATGACGTGAGTCATGTGGGTATCCTAAATGAGCTTGAAGATATCTAGTTATTATCAAATCAATGGTCATAAGCCAATGTTAGTTTTTAAATTTTCAATTATATAATAATCATGTAAGAATTTGAAATTTAATATTAGGTACGTAATAAAATTTATAATTTCGTATTGTAGTTTGAATGGAAGCCAAACTTTGATCGAAAATTCGAGAATACATCCCAACATTTTTTATGAATAAGAATATCTAGCACATCAAAATGACATTGGTAGCTTTTTGCAATGATTGAGAAGCACAAATTTAATTGAGTGATTCGCCAGTTTGGGTTTATGCAAAATATTCCACCTTCACCCCAGAAGCTTAATGAACTTTACAAGATTGACTTAAGAGAGTGAACCGATGAAGATTGAGCTAAATTCCATGCCAAGTATATCTACATTTGGGAACATAGGTATGATTTCATACCTATGCTCAAATCAGTTGTCTGACCGGATTTGATAACATCTTAAGATTACATGACATATTTTAGACTTAACAATAAGTCATATCTATTTTCAGAGGAGGAAAAGAGTAGAAAATTTGTCGTGAAAGGCCAACACAACCTTAAATGATGCATCAATCAACAGCACATGCGTCGCGTTCATCATCATTAGCACCAACCCCAAATTCTATACCTATGGGTACACCACCTCTCAGTTAGCATGGTTCATATTTTTTGATACTGTTACTAACCCCATGTTTTTCACAGAAGCACCACATTATGCACCATCATACCATGCATCAACACCTTTTCTAGGAATTGTTTTTGCACAACCTTCATCCGCAAGAGCATATTACTTGCCACTATCGTCAACAACACCAATGTATCTGCCATCGCCTATAATTTCAACATTCTATACACAATTGGGTGTCAATTGATAGCGTTGTAAATGTAACACCCCTAACCCATATCCGTCACTGAATCAAGGTTATGGAGTATCATCGGAACATTCAGAAACATTTACAAGATAAATTATGCAAGTTACTATTCAAATTCTGAAATCATTCATAACATCCCTTAAATGGACCCTCGAGGCCCAATACGAGCATTAGAGTCGGGTCGGGACTTAATCGAGACCTCTAAGAATTTTTCACGAAATTTTGAAAATTTTCCAATATGCAGGGCTCACACGCTCGTATGGTCCAAGGGACACGCCCGTGCTGTAGGCTGTTTTTGACCCCGTGTAACTCTCTGACTTATGCACACGGCCATGCCACACGCCCATGTGCTAGGCCGTGTGGTGAATTAATTCAATTCGAAATTAGTTGCAGGTTTCACACGGCCAAGACACACGCCCATGTTCTAGGTCGTGTAGCACACACGGCTGTGACACACGCCCGTGTCTTTGCCTGTGTGTTCAATTCGGAACATTCTGTTTCTGAAAATTAAGGTGCAGGGGACACATAGCCTAACTACACACCCATGTACTTGGCCGTGTGTCACACACCGTCTAGAAACACCCCCATGTGGACAAAATAAAGTCATTTCTAGCTTCATTTCTCACCCAAAATCACACCCATGAACTGCACTTGAAACACACATCCAATACCAAACATTCCAAGCATTCAAATTAAAAAAATTCATCATTCATCATAGCATACCATTACATGCATACATGCTTACAATCTTACCTTGGTTCAATCCATATATTAAACATAATTTGATCAACTACTTAACATATATTTAGCTACCATAGCATAACATTACAAGTATATCAAAACAACCATGACTAGCCATTCCAATGGCTAGATTACAAGCATCATTATCAAGCCACTAATGGTCAAGTTGTCCTATACATGCCATTATACCAAAATGATTTTACTAAATATACCCAAAATAATCTAGTTGATAGTGTGACGATGCTCCAATGATCTCCAACCTTCGCGAGCTTTTGAGCACTATAAAATAGGAAAAAAATAAAACGGAGTAAGTATTACATGCTTAGTAAGTTCATATAATAGAAACTATAGGAAAAAAGTAAAGCGGAGTAAGCATTACATGCTTAGTAAGTTCATATAATAGAAACTAAACTTACCAATCCCGTTTATTAAATCTAAGCTTACAATATCATGTTTTCCATCCATTTGACATAATTGCCTAAACACATGCACACAATCAAACATGTTAGTCACAAAACAAAATCTTTATATCAATCAAGTAAACATAGATGAGCTCATCATGCAATATTATTTCAAGTCATTATCATTTCATCTCATAATTCTCATGCCATGTTAAGACTTTTATGTCCGTTGAATCATTGAAATTCTGATGGATGCTCAAGTAGTACACTTGAGGCGTACGATTCAATAATTCGTCAATTTCTTATGCAAGGGTATCCATTAGGGCACTTAATCAAGGAACACACTCTCGAGCCACAAATCATATAATAGGATTACCAGTCCAGGCTAAAACTTTTATATAACGTATGCTCGGAAGAACTCAATTAAGATACCAGTCCAGGCTAAACCCTAATCATAACGTATACTCGAGAGGTATTATATTAGGATTACCCATCCGGGATAAATGCTTTCAATAATGAGGTCAATAGGATTAATCGTCTGAGCTAAATCCCATCCGCAACAAATGTAGGACCTCATCCATTTCAGGAAAGCACATATATTCATCAGAATTCAATATTCAATCGGGATTTAACCCCTTTTTCACCATTTCAAGCATGTATTAAATTTTCCATTATAGCATTCAAGTAATGCATTTCAATATAAGTCACATTACATACAAACACAACATTCAATTAACATAATTACATGCTCGATTAAGTTACACGAACTTACTTCGACACTTATTTGCGTATAAAATCTACTAATCCGAAACCTTTTCTTTTCATCGATCTAACCTCGAATGTGAGTTGTCCGGATCTATATAAATAGCTTTAATCATAAATTTCACATATTTCATATTTATTTGGACTCAATTTACGTCCTAGGAAAAATTACCATTTTGCCCCTAACTTTTCCATAAATTCCCATTTCGTCCTTAGGCTCGGAAAATGAAATTTGTGCAATTTACTCCCTATTCCAAGCCTAACCAAAATTCCATTACAAAATTTACAGCACATTTATTCATAAAAATTTAGCATTTTTCTTCAATTTCACAACTTTACGTTTTAGTCCCTAAATCATGTTTTCATCAAAAATCACTTTGTAAAAGTTGTTTATCTATCAACAACCTTTCATTTTCTACCATAAATTTCTAATTTTCAACATATACATCCATGACCCAAATTTCATACCTTGATAACTTTTCAAATTAATCCCCCAAATAGATAGATTAAACTATTCTGGTTTAAAAAATATCAAAATTACTAAAAATGAGACAAGGAAACTTACCCAATTAAGCTTTAAAAGTTTTTTCTCCCTCTCCTAGGGTTTCCATATAATTTTGGGGTTGAAGATGACAAAATAATAAGATGATATCTTTTATCATCTTTTTAATTAATTATTTCAATTTCCAATTTAGTCCTTGCCCTTTTTCTAAATTTCCATGGATGAGTCACCAAAAATATACATAGTTTTCCTTAATGGTCTAATTACCATATAAGGACCTCTAGTTTTGAATTGCATAGCTATTTAATCCTTATAACAACTAGAATTCAACTTTTGCATTTTATGCAATTTAGTCCTTCTTGTCATTAAACACTTAATCGATAAAATTTTTGTATCAAAATTTTAACGCGACATGTCTATCATATTATGGACCATATAATAAAATAAAAATAAAATTTATTTTTGGATCAGATTTGTGGTCTTAAAATCACTGTTCCGATTTCACTAAAATTGGGTTGTTACAGTAAACACCCTCAAAATCAATGTTCTTCAGATTTGGGTCATCTTCGCCACCACCTATTAATGCAAACGAAGATATACGATGGCAACTTAGGATACAAATGCAATTTATCATGGAAGAACAAGATGAAGATAAAGACAATTAGAAATGAAGATCAAGATGGAGGTGGAGATGGAGATGAATGGGGTGGTTGGTAGACAGATTTTTGGGTCTTTTTTAGCTGATTTGGGCAAAAATAGAGGATTGGGCAGCCAAACCCTTTAATTGTAGTGTTTGGTAAATGGAGGTTTGTAAGAGCTTGTTGAGTTAAAACCTCCAAAACGAAAACGCAGGGATAGGCAATGTTTTTCACAACTGATTGGGAATGAGATATGTGAAATGAAATATCTGACCATGCTTTCTCAAAAATTATTCCCTTTTTTCGCATGCTCTTAAACATAATAGGAGTGCAAAGATATCAATAGCCTTCATTCTCCCATTTTCACTTTCAACTATGAAGATTCATTTGCAAGAGGATTTCATCCGTTAAGGTTAGTTCTTTATATTATTTTAAATCATTGAACTTTTTTTACCTTTATTTGTAGAAATTTTTGCCCCTGTAAATCGTTTTTTTCCTCCATGTTAGTCAATTTTTTCCATGCATTTCATCTTTTTTGTCCTTGTAATTTAAATTTTGGTCCCTATAATTCTATATTATTTTGTAACTCCCCAAAATATATAGGATTAGAAGTAATAATTAACTAAGAAATGACCTTGGTCTAGTGGTTAAGTAGTTAACACTCCCTAGAGGTCCTAGGTTTAATGCACACTCTTCTCATTCCTTTATTTTAATTTTTTAGCAAAGTAGAATAAGAGTCACCCTCTAATAAATATTAAATGGAGTGGAAAATGACCAAGTTTGGATAGTGAAAACTTTAAAAAATATAGACTTGTCGTAATCTCTTTCAATCATAATTCTTGTGGATTTTGGGTGATTTATATCTCCAAAATTTTATTGAGAGTATTATTTTTTTCAATTGAGACTCACGGGAATTAAATTATATTTTTTATTTTAAAATTTCATGAATTATTACTTAATTAAATAATTTTTGAACCCAGTGATTGAAACTATGTAGGTTAGGATGAATTTCAAGGCGGTTGACCCTAAAAGGTGACATGCGTAGCCAACCAAGGGGAGTTGAATTGTTAGTTGATCTATGCATGCAAGATAAACATATTATATGTCCAAATCAATAAGGAAAAGTTACTCTACAAGTTCAAATAAATTCATCTTAAATTGAGAGTTTAACCGTCCAACGGTGAAGAAAGAAATATGCCTGAACAATTAATTGGAGAGACTGATCCATTAAGAAAAATCAACTGCCCAAATAAGCTATTTTTAGCTGATTTTGAACTTTGCAAATAGGTCCAAAAATTCACTTTAATTTCGTTCCAACCCCTCCACTTTCCATGCTTCCTATTTTAGCACACAACTAAAAATAACAAATTCAATCAACCCTCTTTCCCCCATTCAAGGCTGGCCATGAGAATAAGAAAATTAAGAGGCTGCTCATGCTATTTTTAGCCACCAAAATGTGTATAAATAGCAACCATCATTTCCAATTCAAGGTATCCATCACTCATTCTCCCATTCATTTATCTTCCTCTCATGTAATCTCCCTTTTCTAAGCATTTTCTTTATTTCTTTTCAAAAGAAGAAGAGCTTCTTCAAGAGTGAGTAATCTAGTTGTAGGTTTATTCAAGCTTATTTTGTGGCATTTCAAGAAGATGAAAGAGGATGAACAATGTGCTCCAAGAAAGCAACCATCGTGAACCAGCTAGAGTTCTTTTTTCCCTTTTTAATTTCTTGTTGTGTTCTTGCTACTAAAGACATGTTTACTTTTGTTTTATTGACAATCACTATGTTCTAATCTTGTTATGCTGGGATTATTATGAAGCTTTATGTGTATTATTCCATAAAATCTTGAAGGAATTATTATGCGCATTTGATGGTGTTCACTTAGTTGAGTAAAATCTTGTTTATTTATTGACACAACGCGATTTTAATAAATAATTGAGTTAGTTAATTTAATCTAGGAGGATGATTGCTAATTGATGTAATATTTTACTTGTGTAAGTTTAATTGATTAAAAAATTAATTAGTTAATTTTAGTGATTATGCTGGGAGGCACCTTATTTGCCTTAATTCAGTGTAGCAGATTAAACTATTTTTCACACTTTAGGAGCTTGAAAATAAGTATTATCATTAGGTTTTAATTATGTTTTAGTAAGTTTAATTAAATTCAATAAAATGTGAAAATTTAATCTTTTATTAACCTTAAGAACTGAAAGAGGCCTAAGGGTGAGCTAATGAACATTGTAAATGAACAGGAGACCATTAGAAGGTGTTTTAAACCAATACTGGTCACTATGTCACAATACGGAGGGTTTGATGTTGCAACATAGGGAGCAAAATGGAGAAATTTTGAGACTATCTTCGACGTCGCGACACAAACTAAGGGTGTTACGACATACCTTTGAAGACATCCCAAATAAAAGTATACTGATTTCTATGTCGCGACACAAGTCTTGATGTGTCGTGATATTGTTTTTGGACGGGAACTAATACGAGCTAGGGGGAGCTTTGGTTTGCACAATCCAACTTAAAGCTCAAGAACGTTAGCTAACCTAGTGTTAAGGATGAAAATCACATCAAATCTATAAATAGGCTCATTGGTCACATGTTATGGACACCATTGACTTAGATTAGAATATCTCTTTTAATTTTAATTCAACTTTTCTTTCCTTAGGTTTTAGATTTATTTTCAGTTTGTTCTTTGTGTTATTTCAAGAGATCTAATTTGTGGATACAATCAAGCCTTGTGAATTGACTTTCATTCATAATACAAATCAGTCTTTTTCTTAAACTCTATACTTTCGATTCATTCATCATGTTTAAGCTTTATATCGACTCTATATTGTTTACGAAAACCATGAGGAACTCATCCCTCTGTGGGGGATTAGCTAGTGGAGGTATGATTTATTAACTAGTTTACTTAACAAATCAACTGTTTGGGAAAGGAAGAACCTAAAAACCTAGGCTTGACGACCCTAGGAAGTTATCAACGTAGGAATTAACCTAAAATTGATATGGCTTATCTGTGAACATCTTAACCCCAAACTGGTCTAGACTGTGAGGTCAGAAGATAAGTAGTCCTTGCTAACTTGCAATTTAGGAGATCCACTAGCACTACCATAGCTACCCACAAATTTACCTATGGCAGGTAACGAAAGAACCCTACGAGATTATACATTACCAAATTTGGACATGGTTTGAGAGAGCATAACGAGGTTGGCTATTATCGCTAAAAATCATAAGATCAAACCAGTAATGATTCAAATGATCTAGAATAATCTGCAATTTAGAGGCATAATGATAGTGGATCTAAATTAACACTTAAAACAGTTTCTCCAACTTTGTGATACTTTTAAGTATAACAGGGTCACTGATGATGCTATTCATCTTCGATTGCTCCCCTTTTCTTTGATTGATAATTCCTTTTCATGGTTTGAATCACAGACAATAGGATCTATCACAACTTGGAATGAGCTTGTTGGAAAGTTCCTATAGAAGTTCTTCCTTATTAGCAAAATGGTTCAACTAAGAAGAGAAATTTTTGTATTTAGACAATTGGAAGGGGAAAGTTTTCACAAGGCTTAGGAACATTTGAAAACATTGATCTAGAAATGCCCGCACCACAGATTCCCTGAGTGGATGAGATTGCAAGTGTTTTACAGTGGGTTGGATGACCATGCAAGGTCTGGATTAGATAGAGCAACAGAAAAAGCTCTCATGAATAGGATGTACGACAATGTGTACGAATTAATAGAAAACATGACATTTAACTCCTGTCAGTGGCCCATTTAACGATTCACGTATGGCCCGTAACCATCTACGGTAAAGGTTATTTTGGAAGATGATAAATACCAGCAGTTAGTGGACAAACTTAACCGCATTGAATCCACAAATAGTGCACCATCTATGTATGAAAGAGACAAACCGCTCTTCTATTATATCAATAATCCTACCAATGATGTAAATTACATCTAGAATAGATGTTAGAACCCTTATTCAAATACTTACAATCTCGGTTGGAGAGATCACCCAAACTTGAGATGGGGAGGAAATTAAGGAGGAGGTAATAATTCAAATCAGGTTAAGAATTCTAATTATCAACTTCCTTATTTGCAGAAGCCTAAATGACCATACTATATGTGGTTAACGTCTGGATCAAATTGAAGGAGAAATGCAGTTAATAAGAACAAAAGTAAAGCAGGTGCAATCTAAGTGCATTAATTCATCAAGAACATTGACTAAACTGGAGGACCAAATGAGCCAATTAATCAGTATGATGAGAGATATTAGAATGCAAATTGGCATGAGCATACCTAGTAATACTGAGAATAATCTTTGGAAAGAAGGGAATGAGCATGTAAAAGCAATCACACTCCGGTCGAGCAAAATCTTGAGTAGCCCGACAAACTTGAAACAATGGGATGTAAAAGAGAATGCAGAAAGGCCTTTAGAAAAACCCCAATAAGTTGATCAGGAACCAGAACTAGAGGAGGTCATCAAATCGATAGCTGAACCAGAAAAGAGGGTACAAGATAAGGTCACTAACACACAGGTGTCATTTCCTTCCAAATTAGAAGAAAAACAAAAACGAGATGAGGATGAGTTTGTAAGTTTTCTGAACTTGTTCAAAGTGTTGAACATTAACCTACCATTAATTGAACTAATCGAGAAAGTCCTAAAATACGCCAATTTTTTAAAAGAAATCATGTCTAGGCGTAGGCAATTTTAGGTAGGAGAGGATATCAACATAAATGCATCCTGTAGTGCTATTATTTTGAGAAAGGTACCCTAGAAACTGAAAGTTTTGGGAGCTTTTACAATTCTAATAGAGCTAAGGAGCATTTATTTTAAGAAAGCTCTATGCGACTTAGGAGCTAGTATAAACTTAATGCCCTTATCTATTTTTGAGAAAATCAGGGTAGGGGACCTCAAAAATACTTAAATTACACTACAGTTAGCGGACAGATCTGCATTCCAACCTAAACGAGTGTCAGCGGATGTGTTAGTTAAGGTACATAGTTTTATTATCCCGACAGATTTTGTAGTTTTAGATTTTAAAGAGGATAGGAGATACCCATCTTGTTAGAAAGACCTTTTCTAGCCATTTCTAGATCCACAATTTACCTTGATAAAAATGAATTAACAATGAAAATTAATGGTGAAACTGAAACTTTCAAATGTGGATCTCAACAAAGTAAGGAAAACTGAAGAAAACCTGGGTAGCAGTGTCATTCCATATCTTTCTTTGAATCTAATTCCTCTGAATCTAGTAATACACTTAATGTGGTTAATGCATGGTTAAAGAGCAGGTACCAAGAAAGATACAAGCAAAAAAGGATGAAGGGACATGGCAGTAGGTGGACAAATGCTAAAAAAGATGTAGGCGGAATGTGTTAGTGGAACTGCTGGATGAATCTGGCAGTAAAACGTGACAAAAGTTTAAATTAATTTTTATTGTATCATATTGTATATTCAACTAATCATGTAGTTTAGATTCTACTTATATTATATTTAGGTTTACTCTAGATTAAGACATTCTAAAAATGGAAATTTTGGGCTAAAACAGAATCGGTGTCACAGTACGACAACGCCGTGTCCCAACACCATGCATAGAATGTAAGAATTGGAGAAAGCACGTTGATTTCTCGACATAGAAGAAAATTTCCCAAAGTTTTCCAAACTGCAAGGTGTGTCACAACACAGCACCCCAATGTCGCGACGTTGATAAATTGGCAGGGATGTCGCAACACGAAATCGCTATGTTGCGAAATCGTTGTAATTTTCTATAGGTGACCCGACCTGATAACACAACCTGATGGCTTTAAAACCTATTTTAGTCCACTTTTAAGCATATAAACACCTAATTTTTAACCTAAAAAACATATTATCTACCTTTTTAATCATTTCTTAACCCCTTAATCTTCTTAACCCTCCAAAACCTTTCTAAAACCATCAAACTCTAAAACAAATTTATTTTACCTCTTCCTTATTATTTTGAAAAAAACTCTATCTGTTAATCATATTTGGAAGCTAAGAATGAGAGCACTTAAGGAAACAAAACCATCGCACGAAACAAGGAATTCAACGACTTCTACGAGGTTAAAGGTTTCTAACTTAAACTTTTGTTGTTCTATTGGATTTCTTTGCTTAATATTCTTCTTTAGTTCTTAGTTTAACAATAATGCCTCATAAAAAGGCTAGACGAACTATTAAACTGGAGCCATGGATGGTTCAAAACCCTCTTGTTTTGTGAACCTGAATGTTGAAAAATATTTTAATGAACTTCAAAGGAAAACATTCATTCAAGAGAGGGGATTTGGTCCATCGATTATCTTTTGTAAGGAGATATGTCCTCTAGCTAGGTATCATAGGTGGGAACGTTTTTGGACAATCTCGAAAGATATCATTGTACCCGATAATTCAAGAATTTTATGCATCTTTGCAAGATCATGAGTCTAGAAATATTGATGGCCATATATGGGATATTTTATCTGTATGGGGGATTGAAGTTAAAGTAACCCCTCGAATTATCTGTGATTTTTACAATGCTTCATACTATGACCAAGATTTTATTGATGAAACTGATTTAGAATACTTTTAGGACATAGATATGGACAATATTATAAACTATTTCATAAAAGGAAGGGGTGAACGGAAATATTGCCCAGGCATTAGTATCCCAACATCCTTTAATCAAGCTATCATGTTCCTAGAGTCTAAAATGTGGATTAAACTTGTGTGCACCCGAATAGTGTAACACCCCTAACTCGTAACCGTTGTTGAAATAGGTTAAGAGGCATTGCAGGACTTGTAACTCAGATCAAAACAATCATATATCAAATATCATCTCATTTCAAATAATATAAGTCATTCTTATTCAATATGAACTTAAATCGAGCATACAAAGCCTAAATCATGCATTTGGAACCAAATCAGAAACAAATGGAAGTTTCAGAAACTTAAAAAAATTTTAACTTTTCAAATACCACACGCCCGTGTGTCTAAGCCGTGTGCCAAACTGTGTGAAAATTAGAGAGGCTACAGAATTGACCACACGGTCGATCACACATCCGTGTGCCAGCCTGTGTGCACACATGACCATTCGACACGCCCGTGTGTCTAGGCCGTGTCAAAACTGGAGGGTATATTGACTTTAATTCGTAGGGTACCCCAGGGGACACACGGCCCGTGTCTCTACCTGTGTGGACAAAAATAGGCCATTTGAATAGCCAATTTGCCACCCCAATTGGGTCAAATCTACAAGTACCAAACCAAGCATATTTGCACAACATTTTATGACCAATTTACATCCAAAACATACACCATTCATAACATATCATCACCAACCAATTCTATGATTAGAAACCTTACTAATCCATGTCAAAACATATGACAAAAGCATATCAAAACATATCTTTCAATACATTCTTCAACCTCATGATCAAAACTTACCAAAACATATCAACATTGACCATTTCTTTTGGTCATTCAAAACATACCGTATGATACCACCATTATAACACATAACAAGCCATAAGTTCAAACACAATTTAGCCGTATCACATGGCATAATAAAGACATTACAAAACATATCAAAACACCACTATCATATACATGCCATACTTTAATTTATACATTTTCAAAGTACCAAAATGAGATTCGATAGTGTGGTGACGATCCTCGACGATCCCCGAGATCACAGTAGCTTTGATATCTAAAAAAAATAATGAAAACACACACAAAGTAAGCTTTCAAAAGCTTAGTAAGCCATATACAAATAAACTTATCATTTAAAACATATAAACATCAACAAATTACTTATGCTTTGCAATCAATACCAAAACAAACCTCATATTCATATATTTAGATTATAGATCATCATTTGTACATATACTTACCTTTCATTCTCAAGCATAATATACAACGCAAACATACCTGAATCAAATATAATTTCATAATGTCATTCATTTACTCGGAATGCCCGTTTGAACCGTTCAGAAGCATAAGGATACGCGGATAGATCGGAAAGCAAATACAATGCCAACATCCCAGAGGTGGTCTTACATGTAATCAAACATCAATGCCACTATCCCAGACAGGGTCTTACATGAAATTAGATACGATGCCAATGTCCAAGACATAGTCTTACATGCAAAACAGAAGTCGATGCCAACATCGAAGACGTGGTCTTACACGCAAAACAGATATCGGAAATCTTATGTCATGACATATGTATCCTAACTATTCCTAAGGTTCGTACATGGCTTTTCAGACTTCCAAACTTTGTCGATACTTTCTCGAATGGCACATGTATAGTTCGAATATTCATTCATCACAATTCAATATCATATGAGTAATAATAATTCAATTCAAACAAGCTTATTTGTATATCGACTTACCTCGTATGAATTCGGATAAACTAAATCGGCTACTCGACGACTTTCGACTTTCCCCAATCTAATTCTATTTTCTTTAATTCTTGATCTATATAAATTCAAATTTAACTTATTCAATCACAAATTCATTCAAAACAATCCATAAACACCTATTTAGGGCATTCTGTAAACTAGCTTTCACACTTTCACATTTTGACACTTTAGTCCCTAATTCACAAAATTAAAAAATACACATAATTTGCATATACTCATGCTTGACCGAATATTCGTAGAACTCCTACAAGTCCACGCATTTTATTTATTTCACATTTTTGTCCTTCAGTTTACAAATTTTACAATTTAGCCCATTTTACTCAAAATCATCAAAAATTCAAAGACAAAACATGTTAACCCAAAACATATCTTCTATTTATCAACAACTAACTTCAAAAAACTCATAGTTTCATCAATGGCACATTTCAAAATCTTCAACAAAATCAGAAATTGAGACATGAGCTTGATAGTATACAAAGCAACGATTACAAAAACGTAAAAATGATTAAAAACCAAACAAGACATATACCTTAATAAAAGAAAATCAATGGCCAAACCCTAATGTTATTTCTCTTTTATTTTTCTTGTGATTTTCGGCAAAGCTAAGCATAAAATGGCTTTGTTTTCTATTTTGTTTTCATATAATTAACATAATAGGCTAAATACCAAATTTGCCCTTTTATTAAACCATAAATAAATTATGATATAATGCCCATTTAAGTCATTTAATTCATTCAATGGTCAAATAACCTCATAAGGACCTCACAATCATAAAGCCAAATCAAATAGACACTTTTAACAAGTAGCAGACAACTTTTACATTTTACGTGATTAGGTCCTTTTATCAAATTAAGCACACAAACAATTAAATTTTCATACGATATTTTCACACATGCTACTTCACATATCATAAGCACAGAAAATAATATTTAAATATTTTTCTAAATCAGATCTGTAGTCTCGAAACCACTATTCTGACTAGGGTCTAAACCGAACTATTACAATTCTCCCCTCTCAGGGATTTTCGTCCCTGAAAATGTTACCGTTAGAAAGATTCGAATAATGTTGTCTCATAGTATCTTCAGGCTCCCACCTGGCCTCTTCAATACTGTGTCAATGCCACATCACTTTTAATAACAAAATTTTCTTATTTCGCAGTTCTTTAACCTTGCGGGTTAAGATACGGATTGGTTCTTTTTCACAAGTCATATCAGACTGAATTTCAATCTCAAACAGAGGAATCACATGCGAAGGATCGGATCTATCATCGAAGCATTGACATATCATGAATCTTTTCTAGTTTTGGTGGCAACAACAATCCATATGCTACAGGACTAATACGCTCAGTAATCTCAGACGGCCCAATGAACCTCGGACTCAGTTTACCTTTTCTACTGAACCAAAGTATTTTCTTGATCGGACTCACTTTGTCGCTGATCTCAAATTCAATGTCTTTTCTTTTAAAATCTGTATAAGATTTCTGATGATCGAAAGCTGCTTTCAAACTATCTCAGATCACTCACTTTCACTTTCTATTCAGTTTCTTTTATCAAATCAGTCTCGTGAATCTTATTTTCGCTGAGCTCAGTTCAATAACAAGGTGTACGTCATTTGCGACCATATAAAGCTTCTTATGGTGCCATTTTAATGTTCGACTGAAAACTGTTACTATAAGCGAATTCAATAAAAGGCAAGTACTGTTCCCACGTACCTTCAAATTCAATAATGCAACATCTCAACATATCCTCTAGTATCTGAATAACCCACTCGAATTGGCCATCCGTTTGTGGGTGAAAAGCAGTACTGAAGTACAATTTAGTACCTAGAGCATCTTGCAATTTCTTCCAAAATCGTGATGTGAATCTTGAATCTCTGTTTGATACAATAGATAATGGCACACCGTGCAATCTCACAATATCGAAAATGTATAACTCAGCTAACTTATCAAGTGAGTAATCAGATCGTACTGGAATAAAATGGGTTGATTTCATCAATCAATCTACTATGACCCAAATAGCATCTTTCTTTCTCAGAGATAGGGGCAAACCTGAAACAAAGTCCATTGTCACTCTATCTCATTTCCACTCCGAAATCATAATTGGTTGTAACAAACCAGATGACACCTGATGTTCAGATTTAACTTGTTGATAGATCAAACATTTCGAAACAAAGTCAGAGATATCTCTTTTCATTCCAGACCACCAGTAATGTTGTTTCAGATCATAATACATTTTCGTACTACCCGGATGCATAGATAGCCGACTGTTGTGAGCTTCCCTCAAAATCATCTAAATTAACTCTGAATTTCTCGGAACAAAAATTCTATCTCAGAATCGTAGACAATCATCTTTATCAATTCTGAATTCTAAATTAGACTCTAAATCATACTGAGCTCGTTTTGCTAAAATCTCATTCTCAATCTTCTGACCTTCGATAATCTGTTGTAAAAACAAAGGTGTCACTTTTAATTCAGCTAAAACTAGACCATCATTGGACAGAACCAAATGAGTATTCATGGCACACAGAGCAAATAATGATTTTCAACTTAGAGTATTAGCAACAACATTTGCTTTACCCGGATGATAATCAATTACAAGGTCATAGTCTTTTAGCAGTTCTAACCATCTTCTTTGTCATAAATTCAAATCTTTCTGAGTCATCAGACATTTCAAACTCTTATGATCAGAATATACGTGACATTTCTTACCAAACAGGTAGTGGCGCCAAATCTTTAAAGCAAACAAAATCCCAGCTAACTCAAGGTTGTGTGCCGGATAGTTCTTTTCGTGTGGCTTTAACTGTCTCGAAGCATAAGCAATGACTTTACCTTCTTGCATCAAAACACATCCCAGACTGATCAACGAAGCATCACTGTAGATCACAAATTCTTCACCCGATTCAGGTGTACCAATGTCGAAGCTTCAATCAACAAAATTTTCAACTGATCAAAGCTATTCTGACACTTTTCAGACCATTCAAACTTCACATTCAAACTTCACAAGTTTTTGAAGTAGCTTCGTTAACGGAGTCGCACTCATAGAAAAGTCTTTTACAGACCTTCTATAATAACTAGCCAGTCCCGAAATTCATATTTGCTAAACTTCGCATACAACTATTTATCTAGCACAGTCTATAGCACTATTCTCAGATGCTCGGCATGTTTAGTCTCATCACGTGAATAAACCAATATGTCATTAATGAATACAACAATAAATCGATCTAAATATGGTCTGAAAATTCTGTTCATCAAATGCATAAAGATAGCAGGTGCATTAGTCAATCCGAAAGATAAAACTAAGAATTCATAGTGGTCGTACCTCATTCGAAAAGCAGTTTTCAGAATGTCTGAATCTTTTGCTCTCAACTGATAATAACCCGATCTGAGATCTATCTTCGAAGATACAGCAGCTCCTTTCAACTAATCAAATAAATCATCAATTCGGGGTAGAGGATACTTATTCTTGATAGTCATTTTATTTAACTGATGATAATCAATACACATTCTCATCGTATCGTCTTTCTTTTTCACAAATAAAATTGGAGCACCCCAAGGTGAGAAACTCGGTCTAGTTCTTTTAATTCAGTCAGAGCCATTCTATACAGAGCTATCAAAATTGAAGTAGTTCTCGGTACTAATTCAATGCCAAATTCAACTTCTCGGATTGGAGGTAATCCCGAAAGTTCTTCAAGAAGCACATCAGAGAACTCACATACAACAGGAACTGATTCAACTTTCTTTTCTGAAACTTTCGAATCAATCACATAAGCAAAGTAGGCTTCACACCCTTTTTTCACAAAACTCAGAGCTTTCATTGAAGATATTATAGCAGGTAATCCATTCAAATTACTAGATTCAATTTTGACTATTTCATCATTCTTGCATCTCAAATCAATAGTTTTCCGTTTGCAATTCACAACAGCATCATGCAAAGTTAACCAATCCATACCCAGAATTATATCAAATTCATCAAAAGGTAACAGCATCAAATTAGCCAGAAAACAAGTATCTCGAAACATTAATGGACAATTCTTACAGACTTTATCAACCAGAACAAATCTGCCTAGGGGGTTTGAAACTCTAATTACAAATTCAGTAGACTCTATAGGAAAAGTCTTACTATTCACTAAGTTTATGCATATATACGAATGTGTTGATCTAGGGTCTATCAAAGCAATCACAGAAGTATCATAAAGTGTGAAAGTACCAGTAATCACATCTGAAGACGAAGCTTCCTCACGAGCTCGAATAGCATAGGCTCTAGCAGGTGCACGAGCCTTGTATCTAACAACTGTGTCTTTTGTCCCTCTTTGACTGCCACTTACATTTCCTGTATTTCTGGGAGGTCTACCACGAGATACATTGCCACTTGGTCTCTGATTTTGTATAATTTCTTGCTTGACAGATTCAGGGCAATCGCAGATAAAATGATCTAACGATCCACATTTGAAACAAGCCTGATCATACGATCTACAATTATCGGGATGTCTTTTACCACAATGCTTGCACTCAGGGCGATCAGATTTAGCATTTCCAACACTGGCAACAGAAATAGCTGGAGCTTTGAAGTTCAAATGCAATCTAGCACGATCTCTATTTGAATGTCCTATATTAGTCTTTGAACAGCTATTATCATTTCTAAACTTCTTTGATGCAGATTGAAATGACTTTCCTTATGATCTCTTTCGCAATTCTCTAGCTTTAGAATCAGCTTTTCTTTTCTCTTTCTTGAGATCTTCGGCTTTACATGCTCGTTCAACAAGCACAACAAATTTTTTAATCTCAAGAATCTCGACTAACAAATGAATATCCTTGTTTAAGCCATCTTTGAATCTTTTGCACATTATTGCCTCAGTAGATACACATTCAAGAGCATACTGACTCAGTCTTACAAATTTCTGCTCGTATTCTGTAACAGACATACGGCCTTGTTTAAGTTCAAGAAACTCTTTACGTTTCTGATCGATAAATTTCTGACTGATGTATTTCTTCCAGAATTCATCTTGGAAGAAATCCCAGGTGACTCGCTCACTTGGAACTAACGATATCAAAGTCTTTCACCAATGGTACACCGTATCTCTCATAAGTGAAATGGTACATTTGATGCATTCTTCAGGATTCAAAGATAATTCATCAAATACTCATATCATGTTCTCCAACCAGAACTCGGCTTTTTTAGCATCATCATTCGTTGTAGCTCGAAACTCTTCAACCCCATATTTTCTAATCTTATCTACCGGAGGCTTACTTAACTGAACCGGATTCACTAGTGTCATAGCAGGAGTTTGTGGAGGATTTACCGGAGGTGGAGGTTGTTGAACAGCAGGATTGGTTCTAATGTATTGACTAAACCAATCGTTCATCATTTGATAAGAAGCTTGTCTAGCCTCACCATCATGGCTACTCGTAGCTGGTCCAGAATCGAATGGCACCGTCCCTTGCGCAGGAGCAGGCGCATTACTTTCGACATCATTTGCTACAGCTCGTTCGGGATTCATTTGCTATATAAAAGAACATTTCAATGTCAGGATTTATCACACTATCGTAGTTCATAAATATGACATTTATAGCTAGACTCACATACGCTATGGTAATCCTATAACTGACTAAACCATAGCTCTGATACCAATAAAATGTAACACCCGTAACCCGTAACTGTTGCCGAAATAGGTTAAGAGGTATTACCGGACTTGTAACTCAAATCAGAACAATTATATATCAAATATCATCTCATTTCAAATAATATAAGTCATTCTAATTCAATATGAACTTAAATCGAGCATACAAAGCCTAAATCATGCATTCGGAACCAAATTAGAAACATATGGAAGTTTCAGAAACTTAGAAAATTTTTAACTTTTCAAATACCACACGCTCGTGTGTACAGGCCGTGTGCCTTACACGGCATTAGACACGTCCGTATATCTAAGTTGTGACAAAACAGGGCATACATACTTACTTGTCCACACGGCCACAACACACGTTAGTGTGCCAAGCCATGTGAAAATTAAGGAGGCTACTGACTTGGCCACACGGCCGATCACACGCCCGTGTGACACACACGACGATTAGACACGCCCGTGTGTCTAGGTTGCGTCAAAACTAGAGGGTATACTGACTTTAATTCGTAGGGTACCGTAGGGGGCACATGGCTGTGTAACGTGACCATGTGTCACACACGACTGAGACACACGCCTGTGTCTCTACCCGTGTGGACAAAAATAGGCCATTTGAATAGCCAATTTGCCTCCCCAATTGGGTCAAACCTACAAGTACCAAACCAAGCATATTTGCACAGATTTTATGACCAATTTACATCCAAAACATACACCATTCATAACATATCATTGCCAACCAATTCCATGATTATAAACCTTACTAATCCATGTCAAAACATAAGATAAAAGCATATCAAAACATATATTTCAATACATTCTTCAATCTCATGATCAAAACTCACCAAAACATATCAACATTGACCATTTCTTTTGGTCATTCAAAACATACCATATGATACAACCATTATAACAGATAACAAGCCATATCACATGGCATGATAAAGACATTACAAAACATATCAAAACACCACTAGCTATATACATCTATACTTTAATTTATACATTTTCAAAAGGTACTAAAATGAGATTCGATAGTGTGGTGATGATCCTCGACGATCCCCGAGCTTACAATAGTTTCGATATCTAAAAAATATAATGCAAACACACACAAAGTAAGCTTTCAAAAGCTTAGTAAGCCATATACAAATAAACTTATCATTTAAAACATATAAATATCAACAAATTACTTATGTTTTGCAATCAATACCAACACAAACCTCATATTCATATACTTAGATTATAGATCATTATTTGTACATGTACTTACCATTCATTCTAAAACATAATATACAATGCAAACATACCTGAATTGGATACAATTTCATAATGTCATTCATTTACTCGGAATGCCTGTTTGAACCGTTCAGAAGCATAAGGATACGCAGATAGATCGGAAAGCAAATACAATGGCAACGTCCCAAACGTGGTCTTACATGTAATCAAACATCGATGCCACTTTCCCAGACAGGGTCTTACACAAAATTAGATATGATGCCAATGTCTCAAACATGGTCTTACATGCTAAACAGATATAAAAAATCCTATGTCATGACATATGTATCCTAACTATTCCTAAGGTCTGTACGGGGCTTTTTGGACGTCGGAACTTTGTCGATACTTTCTCGGATGGCACATGTATAGTTCGAATATTCATTCATAACAATCCAATATCATATGAATAATAATAATTCAATTCAAACAAGCTTATTTGTATATCAACTTACCTCATACGGAATCGGATAAATTGAATCGGCTACACAATAACTTTCGACTTGCCCCGATCTAATTCCGTTTTCTTTAATTCTTGATCTATATAAATTCAAATTTAACTTATTCAATCACAAATTCATTAAAAAAATCCATAAACACCTATGTAGGGCATTTTGCAAACTAGCCCTCACACTTTCACATTTTGACACTTTAGTCCCCCATTCACAAAATCACAAAATACATATAATTTGCATATAATCATGCTAGACCGAATATTCATAGGACTCCTACAAGTCCACACATTTCATTTATTTCACATTTTAGTCCTTCAATTTACAAATTTTACAATTCAGCCCATTTTACTCAAAATCATCAAAAATCCAAAGACAAAACATGTTAACCCAAAACATATATTCCATTTATCAACAAATAACTTCACAAAACTCATAGTTTCATCAATGGCACATTTCAAAATCATAAACAAAATTAGAAATTGAGACATAGGCTTGATAGTATACAAAACAACGATTACAAAAACGTAGAAATTTTCAAAAACCGAACAAAACACATACCTTAAACAGAGAAAATCAATGGTCGAACCCTAATGTTCTTTCTCTTTTATTTTTCTTGTGATTTTCGGTAAAGCTAAGCATAAAATGGCTTTGTTTTCTATTAACATAATAGGCTAAATACCAATTTTGCCCTTTTATTAAACCATAAATAAATTATGATATAATGCCCATTTAAGTCATTTAATTCATTCAATGGTCAAATAACCTCAAAAGGACCTCACAATCATAAAGCCAAATCAGATAGGCACTTTTAACAAGTAGCATACAACTTTTACATTTTACGCCATTAGGTCCTTTTATCAAATTAAGCACACAAACGATTAAATTTTCATACGATACTTTCACACATGCTAATTCACATATCATAAACACAGAAAATAATATTTAAATATTGTTTGAACTCGTATTTTTGGATTGTATTAAAATTTTGGATTATTTTAATTTTTTTATGATTAGGATTAGATATAATTTTTTATTGCTTTTTTAGTTTGGTTTTTATTTTCTATGTAGTAACCCCATATGAAGAAAACACAATAAATTGATCTATTAATGAGCAAAAGAGGAAACACCCACTAATAACAGTTGGAACGACCACAATCGATTGGGTAACTTCTTTCGTTATCTTTTTATGGGCTACACAATGAGGACAATGTGTTATCTAAAGTGTGGGGGGTAAGATAGAGAATTTGTCTCAACTTTTATGTTTTTATTTTGATTTTTCTTGTCAATCGTGTGCTTGAGCTTGTCGAAATACAAGTGATTGGTTAGAAGCAAGTACATAGGTTGCTTGTATTTACACATAAATTTGGCATGATGATAATTGATTTTAAATTTTTTATTATTAGACTATTAAGTTCTATACATTACACTGTAAATATGTACTAAGAAGTCAACTGTACCAAGTAATATAGAAAATACAAAGAAACGAGCATGCTAGTATGAATGATAAATTGTTGAATTTGAGTTTGTTTAGTTGATTAAATTTGTACACATTAAGATATTTAAGGGATGACCTAAGGCATTTTTGGAACACATCTAGAGCCAAAAATTTGACATTTATTTATTCACCCTTATATCAATTTTGAGCTTGTAAAGACTTCTTGATGAACCTTATTACAAAACCTGAGACTATAGATGTCTGACCATACGTATTGAGGGTTAAGTAGATACATTATAGTGGATTTTGTAAAAACAGAGTGAAAATAGGAAAGATTAGCGTGATATAGGAACTATAGGTTAGCTGATACGTGATATTCGTGATAGGTTTTAAATATTTATAATGAATCGTTCTTGAAACTAACTATTATCACGATGAAGGCAAGTGTACCTATCGAACAGTAGTATAGCTTTAGCAAGACCGGATTATCAAAACCAAAGGAACTAAAAGTACTAGTATCAACTTTCTTTTTATTATCTAGCCTAAAAAATAAAAGGGTTTTGTTTAAATTTAAACTAAGAAATCACAGAAAAGAAATTTGGGGAAAATACTTTTCGAAAAACTCGATTGATTAAGACAATACCTAATGAAAAATCCACCTAGAGTTCACTTATTATTTGACTCTGAATTGGATGATTTATTCATTCAACTTGTTCCGTAGAGATCTTTAAGTTATATTATTATCTCTCTCGAGACTAACAACGTCTAACCCTAGTTTGAGTAATTGAAATCTCTTTCTAATCAACGCCCTAGGGTTGCATTAACTCGATCTATGGATCCCCTTATTAGGTTTCACCCTAATCTGACAAAATCTTGTCACCCTATCTCTAGGCACGCAACCAACTCTGCTTAATTATGACAAATTTACTCTTAGAAAGGGTCTATTCCTCCTCTGAATAAGAGCTTAACTTGAATCAATATCCTAGAATATCAAAACGAGAATTAAGAACACATAATTAAGAACAAGTCAAATATTTATCATACAATTGAGATAATAATAACAAGATCCGTCTTAGGTTTCATTCCCCTTAGGTATTTAGGGGTTTTAGTTCATACTAATGAAAGAAAACATCTCAAAAGAATAAAAATAACAAAACATAAGAAAACCCAAAAACTCCTGAGGGAATCTGAAGGGAGATCTTCAGTCTTGATGGTGAATCTGGCTTCTGAGATGGATCGATCGACTTTCCTTGAGCAATTCCTTGCTTCCTCCTGTGTGTCCCCCGTCTAAGTGCCTCATCAGGTGTTTAAATAGGCTTTGGAATGCCTAAAAGCCCTCAAAATTGGCATTTTTCGAATTGGACTAAACTTTGGCTCGGCAGGGACACGCCTGTGTGCGATTGCTTAAGGCCGTGGTCAAGGCTATTAAATGGGCGCGGGCGTGTGATCTACCCGTGTAATTGTGTTTTGACCTTGCCAAAGGGACACGGCCATGTGGTCTGCTTGTGTGAGGAAGTCCAGGCCGTGTTGATTTTGTACGTTGGCCCATTTTCTCTAGTTTTGGCCTGTTTCTTGTTCCTTTCACTCTTCTAACCTCACCTAAGTATAAAACATGAAATTAAGGCATTAGGAGTATCAAATTCACCAGTTTTAAGGAAAAATCATCCATTAAATGTGCTAAGCATGGGATAGAAATATGTATGAATTACGGTTTATCAAATACCCCCACACTTAAGCATTTGCTTGTCCTCAAGCAAAATCCTCAACTCATAATCAAAATAAATTCTTCTCAACTTATAATTTCTATCGATAATATCTCAAAATAATCCATAGGTAATCATACATTGAAAATTCAACTGAAAGAACATCAAAGTGTCAAACATTCCAAGTTGAGCATTTTATCATGAAAACATAGGTGTCTCCCCTCATCTAAGTAATTACCTTTGATTCAAAATATCACAGAGTTCATCCTCACTAAAGATTTACTCAAATCACTCGAGGTGTTTAAGGACAATAAATGAAGCACTCAACAGTCAATAATGAAAAGTCATTACCATAGGCTTGCATAAAAATCAAATCTCCGCCACTATAAATTGAGATGAAACATCAATCAAAAGGTCTTTCGAGGGTTGTAACGTGACTTTGGTTAGAGGGTGTGGTCACAAACTGAAAGAAAGGGTTGGAATCGAGATAGAATTTAAAAATTGCCTAACTAGAAAAATTACTAGTCATCAATTGCGTACAACAAAGCTTTTTCTCAGAATATGGAATTTAACTTCTTTAGCTTAGAAGATCACTACTACTAATATGTAAACATGTATTTTTTTTAAGAACAAGTCAAATTACAAAATAGAATAAAACATAGCTAAGCAACTAGTCCAACTCAGATCTCGACAAAAATAGGGATCAAATTAATTTAGGGGATTTCAAAAATAATGAGTAATGGGTTAATATTGAGGGTAAATCAATGAATGGGTTGTTAGGCTCAAGGGGGTTCACTAAGGGTTAATTGTGAAGGTAGGCTTTTATGGAGTCAGTGGGTTAAACTTAAGTGCCTTTATCATTTTGACGTATCAAATCAAATGGTGTGGTCTTGACATGCATGATCAAGCAAGTCCTAGAATAACAATTCAATACTGATGCACTCATAATGAAAGTGAGCATGAAAGAAATAATAGATGCTCTAAAGGATCAAGATCTCACAAAAATTATAGCTTTTTGATGTTTAAACTTGTGAATTCCAACTCAAAATAATACCTAAAATGTAACACTCCAAACCCGTATCCGTTGCCGGAATAAGGTTAAGAGGTATTACTTGACTGAACAAAACTTCTATAAGGTCAAAGATACTTACCAGACATAAATAATCAATAATGCAAACATGTCTCATTGATTTTCCATAAGAGCTCTTATAAATTTCCAAAATGACTCACTATCAAAACATAACCGAATATCTAATAACAAATTAACTACTGTCAAGTTATAACTAAAACATTTCACCACATTAGTTCAATTATAAGACTTCTCTAAACAAAATGAGCAAGCCATCTTCGCATGGCTATAATGTATACAAAGTCGAAATATCATTCTACCTATAGTCTATCCTATACATGCCTTAAACCATGATGATATACAATCTTCTCAACTCACATAATGACTCGATAGTGTGATGATATCCCCGGCCCTTCCAACTCGAGCTAAAGTATAAACCTATAAGAAATGGAAAAGAGAACACGGAGTAAGCTTCAATGCTTAGTAAGTTTTAAGCAATGCAAACAATTAATTTACTTATAGATCGATTATTTCAAATTTTCAAGAAATCATTCCTAGATAATTGCCACTTTGGCCAAGTATCCATGAACGTAATGCATATTTAGCAAATTCACCTCACTTGAATCTGAACTCAATTAAAACCAAATATTTAAATCACAAATAAGATCGTAAAAACTCGAAAAGCATCTCATTAACAAGTTTTAACCATGTTTGCAACAAAATCACAAATTCACTACAAGCTGTCTTCCTGAGCAACAGTCACTAAATTATTTATAACTGGAGATAAGAAACTCCAAATCAAGTGCTGTAAATATTACCTAAAAATAGACTCATATATCTTCCATATATAAAATTTTCAGAATTTTTAGTTTGACCAATCAATACCAGATTTTTATTGAAATTTCCCCTGTTTCACTGTTTGACTATTCTGACCACTCTTCACTACAAATCAATTTTCTCATTATACAGAATTCGAAATATGTTATCATTTATTTAATTTGAAACTAGACTCATTAAGAGTCTAAGAATATAAATTTTATCTTAAAACCATTTTTGTACCATTTATAATGATTTTCTGAAAACAGAAAAGGGGACCTCGAAGTCATTTTGACTCCATTCCACGTCACTTCAATTATCTCATTATTGGCAATTCTTTTGCTTACACAGTTTCTTTTATAAGAAACTAGACTCATTAAGATTTCATAACATAATTTATTCAGCCTCTAACTCAACTCCCACAATTTATGGTGATTTTCTGAAATCACGTTACTGCTGCTGTCTCAAGCAGATTTATTACCCATTCTTTGCATTCATATTATTTAACATGTATATCACCAAATCAATCTCATATAACCTTTCACCATAACCGAATACACACATACACATATGAGATTTTCACATATACTTCTCATTTCGCATTCATGATTCAATTCCGATCAATCTAACATATAAAAGTATATAATACATACCTGACCAACTTAATGTATTGAACATATTCAATGGTAGTTTACTACGAACATTCGAAATCAAAATCTTACTCCAATCATCGGCATTAAGTCTGCTAGGTTTAAAACCCAAATCCAATCACCACCACAAAGCATGCGGGACTTTAAGCCCGGATGTAATACCAGCACGAATGCCTTCGGGACTTAGCCCGGATATAATACCAGCACGAATGCCTTCGGGACTTAGCCCGGATATAACACCAGCACGAATGCCTTCGGGAATTAGCCCGGATATATATCTCACACAAGGCCTGCGGGTCTTAGCCCGGTTAAAATCCTCAATTATCGTTCACACACACACATATATATATATCATAGGACTTAGCCCGGATATAATACCAGCACGAATGCCTTCGGGAATTAGCCCGGATATATATCTCACACAAGGCCTGCGGGTCTTAGCCCGGTTAAAATCCTCAATTATCGTTCACACACACACATATATATATCATAATACATTAGCATTTCATTTACCTTACTAGAACTCAAGCACAACATGCTTATCAATAATTTCACTTTCGGCTCAATAGTCACATGCAAAGAACCCGATTTCATTTCACTATCCAACATGATTTCTATAACCATTCGGATACAAGTCATATGTACAAATTACTTATCTCACTACTTAATTCAAGTAGATACATTAGGTCACAATTTATATATTATGCTTATATATCATGATTTTATCAAATCATAAGCTAAGTTCCATTACTCAAAGACTTACCTCGGAAAATTTTGAATAGTTGTGAATAGGCTATTCGACTGCTTTCTCCTTTCCCTTATAAGATCTAGCTCCTCTTTGCTCTTGAGCTTAATTTAAACCAATAAATTTGTTTAATCATTTCAAACATCAAAGGCAATTTAAAGCACTTAACCCTTATACTCAATAATGAAACCAAACCGTATACCTAATTATTTTAACACATCACCTCCAATGCATATATTGACTAACATATACCCAATCCACATGCCAAGTTACCATGAATAAAAATATTACATATATATATACTACTAGTAATCTAATTATCTACTCGATCATATAGGGTAACTTCAATGCATCATAGTTATACAATTTGCCATACACATACCGCATATTTGACAAACCGAAACTACTCTTACATATTATCCATTATAATCATTTCAATATATATATATAACATAGCTGAATATTCCTTAATATAAATGCATATAGTGATACTTTAGTAAAATATAATAACCATCTCCATAAGTATATTTTTACTCATGCAAAGACCGTACCTAAATCAACCATAGGTAGCACCCAAATCATCAACATTTTAACGCACCAACTACTTAAACTTAACCTTTCATACACTTATATCTAATGTCATAAGAAATGTCGAATGCCTAATTTAACCAAACTTAAAGATTTAGCCTTCATCACTTTAATTAACCACTACCTATTTTTCAAGACTTCAAATACAAAGAAATGAACACTTATACTCTTATGCCGAATTAGCTAACACTTATAATCCATAGCCGAATGTCATTAAACCTAAGCCACCATAATAATTTTACCTATCACCTCATACTTTATTATCAAAATGAATTAATTATACTTATAAAGATAATATCAAGCCGAAACCTATGCATAACATTACTTATATTATTCAAAATTATACCTTAAAAATCATATACATAGCCGAACCTTTTGATAATTAAACCTCTAATTATTTATTTCAATCACCCAAACGGCATTTGTTCCCATTTAACATTTATATACCAAACGATTGTTCAAGACAAACAAAATCTTATCTCCTCCCTTGACAACCACAACCGAAAGCTCAAACCAACATCCAAATTTCAAAGTTTTCAAATGGGCTAAATATGAAACTAGTTAATTAACTTAAACTAAGCTTAAAAATTCAAAAACTAACATAATTTACTAACCTTCTTCAAGCTTCAAGTGACCGATTGTTTTTGCCCCATTTCCTTCTTTCAATTCGGCCAAGAAGACAAAGATAAAGCTTTGTTTTCTTTACCCAAATTTTTACTTATTTCTTTATTCATTAATATTATAAAAATTATAAAGCCATTTAGTTGCCTTAAAACTAATAAATAATACATATATATTGTCATAAACATCAACATGGCTGGCCACTACAAACAAAAAGGGACATTTGACATGCAAGTCCAAACTCTTTAAAACATGCATTAATAAACCACTTATAAATTTATCTATCACATTTCAAAATTTTCTCACATAAGTCCTATTTAATAATTCCACATACAATTAACAAAATTACAGTATGAAACTTTCACACATGCACGTTCACATATAATAAGCATCGAATATGACGGTTAATTATTTTTACGACTCGGTTTTGTGGTCCCGAATCCACTTTCCGACTAGGGTCAAATTAGGGCTATTACATAAAATTGGGAAACAACCTAAAAGTTTTTAATTCTTCAAAAATCAACTTATCATGCTTGATTCCCTAATGTCTTAAAGTTTAAACAATCAATGCATAAATGCCTATGTTTTAATTCAAGATATATCAATAAACATTATAGACTAATTGGAATTCATTCTAATAATGATATGAGAAGATCGCATGAGAATAAATCAAAATTCAGGGATTTTTCTGATATAAAAGACCCCCCACACTTAAGATGTACATTGCCCTCAATGTACAAAGGTAGATATATTGAAAAAGATAGATTTATAATCAAAAGATAGGGAGAGAAGTGAAACATCCTGAATGATGAATGAATTCTTTGAACTGGAGTTTTAGAGAATAATCAGCGTGAGAGTGGAGGAGGATACTCCAGTGTGTTAGAGGTTCATTAGTCCATAAGTCCTGCGCCAAAAGAATATTATATCTGGTGGTAGCTATGGTCGTGGTCGGGCAGGACATGGCAGTCGTGGAGAACCTTTCCCAGTGGAGTTTTTAGCTCCTATGTGATGATGAGCTTGAGGAGCTCTTTATAATTGTGACAAAATTAGGAACTTTTTAGGAAGTATAAGGAAGCATAATTACTCATAATGGAATAACCGAAGTTGATAATTGTAAAATAAAAATTATAAAATCTAATAGAAATAAGCTTAAAGAAAAATAAAAAGTAGTCTTAAAATAGAAAAAAAAATAAAAACATAAAATAATAAATAAAAGTTTTTAAACATCTTCATCGCTAGGTGGTTCACGAGGTGGGGGTGGCGATGAGATGTGGAAGTGCTAACAAATCTGCTGTAAAGTAGCATCAATGTTATCGAAGCGCTGAAAACACTGTTGCTCGAATCGGGTAAGGAACTTAGAGATGTCAGCTTATAAAGTTGTCGCATGAACTGGACAAGAGGGTGGTGGCGGCTGAGATGGTGGGTCCTCATGACATGGAGGGACATCATCAGTAATGTCCTCAGGGTCTCCCTCCTCGGCTGATTGGGTGAGGCGATTCTGAGGAGGGTGGGTTCCTCAGCACTTCTCGATCATCCTCATACTAAGCATGCTCTAGATGCCTTGTAGGGACATCTGGCCAATAAGAGTAAGGGAGGATGATTGGGCTGCTGTTTTGAGGAGCCCGAAGTACCGTGCCAGTCGAGTCACGTAGGGGCCAATGGAGATGACACCCCTCCGATGTCACTCCGTCTAGTGGTGAATGGCGAGGGCAATAAAGTAGGCGAGGTCGAGTTTATGCTCGTTCGCCATGCTCCATAGAAAGTAGGCATCGTGAGTGTTGACGACGCTGGTGCCTTCTCGACGTCCTGTCAAAGTGTGTGCCAAGATGGCGTGTAGGTACCTCAAGGAGGGAGAGAGAGCTGATGCCTTGGAGTGGCTCGGTGTAACGACCCGAATTTTACCGTTACCGAAAAAGTATATTTTCGGGTCTCCATTTCTGAAAAATGGATTCGTAAATATTTATTAAAAATATTTACGAAGTAAAATGAGTGGTTAATTAGAGTTTAATTAAGTGAATTTAATTTAATTAAGAGTAATTAAGAAAAAAGACTAAATTGAATAAAGGATGAAAGTTAAATTGTAGATTAAAAGAAAATGAGAAGGACCAAAATGGCAATTATTCCATTTGTCCTAAGTGAGGCGGCATAAACATAAAAATCTGAGATTTTTATGTGTTAAAATATATATTAAATTATTATTATTAAAAGTAAAGTAAATAAAAAGGAAAGAAAGGAAAGAAACAAAAGAATAAAAAGAAGGAAGGAAACAGAATAGCAGGAAACGAAACAGAGAAGAAACAGGGGAGAAAGAAAGAAAGAAAAGAAAAAGGGAAAATAAGGTTTTAAAGGTTCCAAGTTAATTTGGTAAGTCAATTTAGCCCCTTTTCTTATGATTTTTGAGTTTTTTTGGAATCCTAGAGATAAATAGTACTTGTTTTAAGTAGAAATTTTGAAAGTCATTAGATTTCTAAGTTTGGTTCATGTTGAATAAAATGATGGAATTGGGGTTTATTTGATAGAAATTTTGATTGGAATTGAATAAAGGATTGAATCGTAAACTAAGCTATAAGTTTTGAGTTTTAGGGATTAAATGAAAATAAATTCGAAATTATGAAAATATGCTGGAAATTTAATAGTTAAGTACGAGTTTGGACAAAATTTGAATAGAAATAAAGTATGAATTAAGATAGAAAAGTAATAGAATTTAGTTAGGATTAAATTGAAATTAAAGTAAATCAACATTTTGCACTAAAACTGTTTTAGACAGCAGCAGTAGTCTAACTTTGAAAAATCATAAAAAATTATAGAAATCGAATTAGAAGATGAATAAAATATGAAATTAAAGCTTATTGAGTCTAGTTTTTTATAGAGAAACGATATCAGCAATTGAATTGTAAATTATGAGATATAATGAATTTTTTGAGACAAGGTCAGAATGAATTCGGGTTCCCCTGTTCTGACTTTGGAAAATCACCAAAAGTTGAAGAAAAATAATTAGAGGCTTAAAGTTATATTTTTAGAATCCCTAATGAGTCTATTTTGAGGAGAAATCAACGAGAATATTATCCGAGTTCTGTACTGTGAGATAATTAATTTTTAGTGAAGAAGGGACGAAACTGTCAGACAGCAGAATAGGGGTGAATTTAAAGAATAAACTGTACTTAATGGCTGAACCAAAAATTCTGAAAATTTTATTGTAAGAAGATTTGTGAGTCTAGTTTCAGGAAAAATTAGCGGATCTTAATTTAGAATTCTGTAACTCAAGATATGAATTAGTAATGTATTAATGATTATGAATTGAATTAATTTCGTAGTCAATGTGGTATCGGAAATCTCGGCTAAGAAAGGACAAGATAAAGTCAACGGGAGTTAGCTAAAAAATTAGGGTTTGTATTTCTATAATCCGAACTTAGTTATTATTTGTCATAATTATATACATATGGCAATTGTTAGTGTTAGAATTATGATGTTTTACAATTGGAATGGATTGATTTTGGTATGCGATGAATTTATTGAATTTATATTGATTGAAATTATTTTGATTGAATTTATATTGATTGAATTATATAATATATATGATTTATGTAGAAATTTGAATATTGAATGAATGTTATATTGAAAAATATATTGATTGGAAATATGAGGAAATTGATATGAATATATGAGATTGTGATATTTGAATATTTGATATTGAAAAGTGAATTGAATTGTATTGAATTATGAATTAATGTGAATAATTGAAATATATTGTTGAATTGAATGAAATTGTATGAATTGTGAAAATGGGTGAATATATGTGATTATCAGAATGGTATATTGATGAAAGAATTATTAAATTGAGAAAGTGAATGAAATACCATATTAACTAGTCGGGCTGAGTCGGATATAATTGGCATGCCATAGGATCTAGAAGTGTACGGGATTTACCGGCTTTATCGATCAAGCACTTTATGTGTCGTATTTCAGGCACCTCGTGTGTCGTTTTAGGCACTTTATGTGCCGTATATTGATCAGGTACTATGTACCATTTTAGGCACAATGTGCCGTACTGGTGTGTTTGGGTTGGAATCCGCGTATCTGTCAAAGTCCGGGTTTGTTAATAGGGGTAAATAAGTGAAAGATAAATCGAATAAATTTTATTGATCAAGCTATTGAAATGAAACGAGAAATTGAATTGAGAATTGAAAATTGAAAATTTAGATATGAAATTGAAAATATGAACCAAAGGTTCATGAAATGATTGGAGTTCGAATTGATGATATATGATGCCACTGGATGAATTGAAATGTGATTTGAGATATATGAATCGTATGTATATACTGAAAGCTATCAGGGATAGTAAGTTGATACGATATAAATGAAATTGACTGTTATTGAAATGAATTAAAATGGAATATGATTGATAAGTATATAGTTGAATATAATTTAATGATATTGAATTGTGAGTAAATTAAGGAAAGCTATACCGAATAGTAAGTGAAAGAACGGAGTAAATAGTAATGGATTTATTTAAGAATTGAACAATTATGTTATTGTGTTTATTATATGAACTGTATAAAATTTATATGGTAAGTAGTTGAAATTTATCTATGAATAAATAATTGAATAATTGTAATTATTATTATGATCTTAAGTATTTGTTATATTATTAATTGCTCGGATTATAGAAATACCACTGAGTATACCATACTCAGCATACGGTTTGTTTCCGTGCGCAGGTTAAGTAAAGATAGTACGTTGAATCAGCATCCCAAGACGATCCCGAATTCATTAAGGTAAAGTATGTTGAGTATTGATAATGGCATGTACCTAGGACGTTTTATGAGAGTCATTTAGGTTATAGAAGTATTGATGAAATGAGTAAATTATGGTTGGCAACGGTATGTAGTATGAATTGTGAAATTTACTAAGAATTCGTAGTGATTCTAAATTAGTCCCGAATTGAATTTACTGTTTATATTGGACCGCGAGGGCCCATTAAAGGGACGACATCTTAAAACTAGGATGTGTTGAATATTTATTTTAATTAATGACTGGAATTGGATTGTACTTACTGGTAATGTCTCGTAACCCTGTTCTGGTGACGGTATAGGGTTAGGGGACGTTAAAAATTAGTGGTATCAGAGCTATTCAGGTTTAGCCGATTCTCGGACTAAATCGAGCTCGAAATTGAGTCTAGAGGTACATGCCATAATTGAGTCGAAATTGAGTCGGGATCGGATGCTGATATATTTGTTTGGTACTGTTTTATAGTGAAAATGTTAGAGGAAAATATCGATGGTATTGATTATGAAATGTGTACTGGAGACGAATAGTCTCATGAATTAGATGAAAACTGAATCAACAACACTGGGTATAAACTCAATGGGTAATTAATTACTGAATAATGACTGATGAAATAATAGAAAAGGAAATGATAAATAATTATTTAGAATTATAACTGATGTTCTTCAGTGAGTAGAAGAAATTGTATCTGCTACAGTATCTATCCCTCCTGTTTCTTACTCGGTTCCCGAAGTGCTTCAAGGTATAGAGCTTGTCTGGACGGGTAAGTTATCTGCTGTTAATGATCTGTACATGTATATATATAGTGTGGATGAATTGAGAATTACAGTCGAGAATGATCTTGAAAGAACTGAAATCTAGTTAGAGAATATTATCGGGATTGTAAATGAATTGTTCTGTTGACCGATTAAATGTTAGAAGGGTATGATATTTCTGTTAAAAGATTTAGGTTATCGGTGGTGAAAAATTGATTATGTTGTGATTAAGAAAGGGTTATTTGAAAATTTTCTAAGATGAGTTCTAAAAGAAATATATATATATATCAGTCAGAGATTTCTTGATCAGAAACATACAGAATTCTTGAAGCTTAAACAGGATCATATAACTGCAACTGTGTATGAAGGGAATTTGTTTGATTAAATAAATGTATCAGAGGGTATATTCCGATAAAAACTGTATGATACAAATGGTTTGAAGATGGTTTAAATGAAGACAGAAGCTGAAGAATATAGAATAAGGAATGGAATATGTGTTAGACATGATTCTCCTGATTATTATCTTAGTGATTGCTTGAAGAAAATTGAAAAAAACATTATTCAGAGTTTAAGACCGAGTAATGTAGTTAACAGAGGTAGGTTACCCTGTAATCTCAGAAATATAAGTGAAAGCTGAAGTGTGACAAATGACTTCACTGTAAAATCTGGAGAATGAACATCAGCCAGGGTATATGTTAATTGTATATGAGAAGATTTATCTCTACCGGATGTCATTACAGGTACTTTCTTCTTTATCGACACTAATATGATTATTTTAAATTGATCTTGGTTTGACTATTCCTATGATTACATAAGTTCAGTATCTATTAAAGATTTTTCTATTGAGTTTGCTGAAATTTTTGGATTGAAGCATTAAAATTTTCAGATTAGTATTTATGGGCTGATAAAATCTGCAGGAACTGTTTGATAATGATACTACTGTTTTCTGATGGATTTGATGTTCTTACTGTTTGATATAATCTCAATAATGGAATGGTTAATTCTGCATGATATGGTGGTAAATTATAAGCAGAAGTATAATATGTTGCAAGATGAAGATGATGAAATGTTTTGTTGAATTAGATAAGATTGAGCTAATTGTCTATTGTGATATTGAACATGCCAACACAGATATATGCCGGAAAGGGGTCATGGTATTTGCCTTGTTTATGTATTGAATATTAAAGTATTTAAGTTAAGGTTTAAATCAGTGGCAATAGTGCAAGAGAATTCTAATGTGTTTCCAGAAGAGTTGCCCGAACTACTGTTGATTGAAGAAGTTGAATGTGCTATAGATTTTGTAACTGAAATGATAGTGAAAAATATATTTGAAATCAGAGGTTTTCTAAAACTACTCAGTTATTACAGAAAGGTGTGGAATTGGAATGATCTGATAGACATTAGCAAGGTTCTGATTAGTTGAAAGCTCAGTTAACTGAAGTATTAGTTCTGGTTTAGTATGAAATCCGATGAAGAAACTTGTGATTTACAGGGATAGCAGTGTTTTAATGCAAGAAAGAAAATTAATGAATTATGTTTGGAAAGTTAGAATTATATGAGAAGAATTATTTGATACATGATTCGGAAGTGGTAGCTATTGTCTTTGCACTAAAGGATCATGATTTGATAATTGAATATTATCCAGAAAAAAAGCAAATGGAGTTATGAATACTCAGAATTGAAAGTTTTGCTTTGTGTTATGAGCTATGAACACTCGATTGTCATTATCTGATGATCGCTCAATTCTAGTTGAAATAAAGGTTACACTTACTTCCCTACAGCGGGTCTGCAAGTTCAGAAATGTGGTAATGAGTTATCGGTTAAATGGATATAGTGATTAAACATTTCGGATTGGATATGATGGTTGTTTGCTATTCAGAAATAAAAGCTGAACAGAGGGATTCAGAACTTATACAGGAGAATTTGCATGAAATTATAGTAGTACTATGTCTATGCATTCTGGAAGAATAAAATGTACAGTGATTTGAGACAGATGTATTGAAGACTGGGAAAAGAAAACCAATACTTTGAATTTGCATATAAATGTTTATATTAGGTACAGATATCTTTAGAACTGTTACAACTAGTGGTGACATCAGAATGGAAATGGGATAGAATTTTTATGGAAACTAAGTTGGAATTATCTCTATTTTTGAAAAAGAATATGCGGAGCTGTTTGATTTGTGAAATTGAAGAAAAGTGGAAGTAATTCGAGATAGACTGAAAGTAGTTTTGACAAACAGAAATTATATATAGACTTGAAACGTTGGGATATTGAGTATTTTGTTAGTGATATGGTATTTCTTAGAGATTCACCTTGGAAGAACATTTTGAAGATCGGGTTGAAAGAGAAATTAAGTTCTTGTTCTGTTGGGCTATGTGAAGTTGTAGAAAATTCGGACCGGTAAAATATTGTTTGGTTTTGCTTCTGAAGTTACAAAAGGTTTATGATAAATTTTCATGATTTGAAGCTCAGAAGATTATAGAGATCAAATCTTTTACATGTTATATCGACAAAGGATATTGAGATTTGACGCAATCTATTGTATGAGAAAGAGCCGGTTGAGATACTAGCCTGAGCGGTAATGTCATAATATTGAGGAAGCAATACGGGAACCGAAAGAAACAGTGAGATCACTGAACCCCCACCTCTCTTTTAGGCAAATTTTGAGGACGAAATTTCTTAAGGGGGAGAGAATTGTAACGACCCGAATTTTACCGTTACCGAAAAAGTGTATTTTCGAGTCTCCATTTCTAAAAAACGGATTCGTAAATATTTATTAAAAATATTTACGAAGTAAAATGAGTGGTTAATTAGAGTTTAATTAAGTGAATTTAATTTAATTAAGAGTAATTAAGAAAAAGGACTAAATTGAATAAAGGATGAAAGTTAAATTGTAGATTAAAAGAAAAAGAAGAGGACCAAAATGGCAATTATTCCATTTGTCCTAAGTGAGGCGGCATAAACATAAAAATCTGAGTTTTTTATGTGTTAAAATATATATTAAATTATTATTATTAAAAGTAAAGTAAATAAAAAGGAAATAAAGGAAAGAAACAAAAGAATAAAAAGAAGGAAGGAAACAGAATAGCAGGAAACGAAACAGAGAAGAAACAGGGGAGAAAGAAAGAAAGAAAAGAAAAAGGGAAAATAAGGTTTTAAAGGTTCCAAGTTAATTTGGTAAGTCAATTTAGCCCCTTTTCTTATGATTTTTGAGTTTTTTGGAATCCTAGAGATAAATAGTACTTGTTTTAAGTAGAAATTTTGAAAGTCATTAGATTTCTAAGTTTGGTTCATGTTGAATAAAATGATGGAATTGGGGGTTTATTTGATAGAAATTTTGATTGGAATTGAATAAAGGATTGAATCGTAAACTAAGCTATAAGTTTTGAGTTTTAGGGATTAAATGAAAATAAATTCGAAATTATGAAAATATGCTGGAAATTTAATAGTTAAGTATGAGTTTGGACAAAATTTGAATAGAAATAAAGTATGAATTAAGATAGAAAAGTAAGAGAATTTAGTTAGGATTAAATTGAAATTAAAGTAAATTCAACATTTTGCACTAAAACTGTTTTAGGCAGCAGCAGTAGTCTAACTTTGAAAAATCATAAAAAAATTATAGAAATCGAATTAGAAGATGAATAAAATATGAAATTAAAGCTTATTGAGTCTAGTTTCTTATACAAGAAGCAATATAAGCAATTGAATTGTAAATTATGAGATATAATGAATTTTGTGAGATAAGGTCAGAATGAATTCGGGTTCCCCTGTTCTGACTTTGGAAAATCACCAAAAATTGAAGAAAAATAATTAGAGGCTTAAAGTTATATTTTTAGAATCCCTAATGAGTCTATTTTCAGGGGAAACCAACGGGAATATTATCCGAGTTCTGTACTATGAGATAATTAATTTTTAGTGAAGAAGGGACGAAACTATCAGACAGCAGAATAGGGGTGAATTTAAAGAATAAACTGTACTTAATGGCTAAACCAAAAATTCTGAAAATTTTATTGTAAGAATATTTGTGAGTCTAGTTTTAGGAAAAATTAGCGGATCTTAATTTAGAATTCTGTAACTCAAGATATGAATTAGTAATGTATTAATGATTATGAATTGTATTAATTTCGTAGTCAATGTGGTACCGGAAATCTTGGCTAAGAAAGGACAAGACAAAGTCAACGGGAGTTAGCTCGAAAATTACGGTTTGTATTTCTATAATCCGAACTTATTTATTATTTGTCATATTTATATACATATGGCAATTGTTAGTGTTAGAATTATGATGTTTTACAATTGGAATGGATTGATTTTGGTATGCGATGAATTTATTGAATTTATATTGATTGAAATTATTTTGATTGAATTTATATTGATTGAATCATATAATATATATGATTTATGTAGAAATTTGAATATTGAATGAATGTTATATTGAAAAATATATTGATTAGAAATATGAGGAAATTGATATGAATATATGAGATTGTGATATTTGAATATTTGATATTGAAAAGTGAATTGAATTGTATTGAATTACGAATTAATGTGAATAATTGAAATATATTGTTGAATTGAATGAAATTGTATGAATTGTGAAAATGGGTGAATATATGTGATTATCAGAATGGTATATTGATGAAAGAATTATTAAATTGAGAAAGTGAATGAAATACCATATTAACTAGCCGGGTTGAGTCGGATATAATTGGCATGCCATAGGATCTGGAAGTGTACGGGATTTGCCGGCTTTATCGATCAGGCACTTTATGTGTCGTATTTCAGGCACCTCGTGTGTCGTATCAGGCACCTCGTGTGTCGTTTTAGGCACTTTATGTGTCGTATACTGATCAGGTACTATGTACCGTTTTAGGCACAATGTCCCGTACTGGTGTGTTTGGGTTGGAATCCGTGTATCCGTCAAAGTCCGGGTTTGTTAATAGGGGTAAATAAGTGAAAGATAAATCGAATAAATTTGATTGATCAAGCTATTGAAATGAAACGAGAAATTGAATTGAGAATTGAAAATTGAAAATTTAGATATGAAATTGAAAATATGAACCAAAGGTTCATGAAATGATTGGAGTTCGAATTGATGATATATGATGCCACTTGATGAATTGAAATGTGATTTGAGATATATGAATCGTATGTATATACTGAAAGCTATCAGGGATAGTGAGTTGATACGATATAAATGAAATTGACTGTTATTGAAATGAATTAAAATGGAATATGATTGATAAGTATATAGTTGAATATAGTTTAATGATATTGAATTGTAAGTAAATTAAGGAAAGCTATACCGAATAGTAAGTGAAAGAACGGAGTAAATAGTAATGGATTTATTTAAGAATTGAACAATTATGTTATTGTGTTTATTATATGAACTGTATAAAATTTATATGGTAAGTAGTTGAAATTTATCTATGAATAAATAATTGAATAATTGTAATTATTATTATGATCTTAAGTGTTTGTTATATTATTAATTGTTCGGATTATTGAAATACCACTGAGTATACCATACTCAGCGTACGGTTTGTTTCCGTGCGCAGGTTAAGTAAAGATAGTACGTTGAATCAGCATCCCAAGACGATCCCGAATTCATTAAGGTAAAGTATGTTGAGTATTGATAATGGCATGTACCTAGGACGTTTTATGAGAGTCATTTAGGTTATAGAAGTATTGATGAAATGAGTAAATTATGGTTGGCAACGGTATGTAGTATGAATTGTGAAATTTACTAAGAATTCGTAGTGATTCTAAATTAGTCCCGAATTGAATTTACTGTTTATATTGGACCGTGAGGGCCCATTAAAGGGACGACATCTTAAAACTAGGATGTGTGTGAATATTTATTTTAATTAATGACCAGAATTGGACTGTACTGACTGGTAATGTCTCGTAACCCTGTTCTAGTAACGGTATAGGGTTAGGGGACTTTACACTCGGGTCGTAGGTGGCAGAATCGAGGACCAAAGCATACCAGCACTTCGAGGGCGAGTAGTGTACAGGCCCAAAGCTATACCAAACTCGGGCACACTCAACTGGCGGACTAAACCGCCGAGACGGAACTAGACTATTCCAGGATCATCAAAGTTGGTCATGACGTCTTGAACATAGAATGTCGTGCAAATTTCAAGTGTGAGCTCAAGGTACGTCGGCTCGATGATCGCAAAGAAGAGGTCCCATAGATCGGTTGTCAGGAGTGCTCGTACATCATCAGCAAACTGGACTTGTTCAAGCTCTGTCCAGTCAATGCAGCAGCCCACACCTAAAGGTCGGGCCCGTAGGATTTGGAATAGTTCTTCCTAATTGCTTGGTGGAAATTAGAGGTATGGGTGGCGAATTTCTGCGGTAGGGCCCGAGGAAGACGCCACTTTCCACTTTTTTGAAGTAGGAACGGTAGTTTTCTTGCCACGTGAGCTTGATATGGTATACCTAGAAGAAGAACAAAGAATATAACATAACTAACTAACTCAAGAAGTAATCATGAATATAGTTAAACTAACCAGTCCAACCAACAATACTTAGCAGTTTAATCTAAATGATAGAAGTTTATATAGCAATTGACATAATAAAAGCATTATTATTTTCAACATAAAATGACTGAACTAGACTCTTATGGGAAAACACGAAAAGAATGAATGTATCAGAAAGCATTGACTAAAATGGTGAATAATAAACGTATAAGCATGACTATAGTAAGAACTATGAATATAAATCAAATATCTGCCAAATAAAACCATAAGAATCATAAAATTAGTAAAAAAAGATGAAGAAAATAGAGAGAAAATAGTAAAAAAAATGCTAAAAAGATGAGAATGAGTGTCGAAAATGGAGTTGGAGGTGGCGCACGGGCTTGGCAGGGAGGCCGCGTGGTCTTGCAGCGGCTAGGGTTAGGGATTTTGGGTGAAGAAGATGATGAATAGTGAAGGGTATTTATAGATTTTGGGACACATGGCCAGGGGACACGTCCGTGTTCCCCAATTTTTGCCCGTGTGATTCGCGAATTTTGAATTTGGGTGCGTCTGACATTTGGCCCACGTCTGTGTTCCTTGGGCGTGTAGGTGTACATGGCCGTGTCGCACAGCCATGTCTGTCTTCGTTCGCTTCTCCCACGCTCGTGTATGTAGGACCATGCCCGTGTTAATCTGACAGGTTTGACCACAAGTTCTAGACACGGGCGTGGCAAATGCCCGTGCTATTTTCTCAGGTTTAACCACAGTTCTACGACACAGACATGTTGCACGCCAGTTTGTTTTGGCAGATTCACCCACGGTCTTAACGCACGACCGTGGTGACTTTTCGCATCCCGTGTTGGGGAAAATTTCACCCTGTTTTCACACGACCTAAGGCATGCCCGTGTGGCTGGCCGTGTGTGCTCCTGCGGTCCATGAGTCAGTTAGTATGTTAGATGTTAAAACTAAAATTTAAAGAAATTAATATTGTTAGTTCTCAGGTTGCCTCCCGAGAAGTGCTTATTTATAGTCTAAGGTAGACTTACCTCTTTGGTGAATGGTCATGGTGGTTTGAGGAGTTTATAGTCCTTATTCCTGCTATGAATCCCATCAAAATAAGGTTTTAGGTAGGTATTGTTTACCTTAAAGGTGCCGAATTTGGGATAACTTACCTCGACTATAGCAAATGGGAAAATGCTAAGTACCGTAAGAGGAATTTCTTCATTCAGTTTGGCAGTGTCAATGTGAGGATCTGCGACATCTAATGAAACTTTATCTCCAACCTTAAGTTGATTTGGTGAGGCATTGAGCTCGTTCTGGCGTAGTTTTGGTTTATCGTGTTTTCTTGGTTTAAATGTCAGCCATTCATCTAACTCCTCAATTTGTAACATTCGTTCTTCATGTGTAGATCCTTTGTTGTGGATTGAACATGGCTCATGTGTGTCCTTCAAACTTATTTCCTGCAAAATAGGTTGCACCGTATGATTAGTCTTAGTATAACAATTTGTACAATCACCTTCAATTTTCGATGTGTTGTTCGGGTTGCGAGCTTGAAGGGTGATTGTTTCGTCTCCTACACGAAGTGTGAGTTCACCTGTGTCAACGTCAATAATTGTTCTAGCAGTTGCTAAAAAGGGCCTTCCCAAAATTAAAGGAACATTGCTGTCCTCTTCTATGTCTAAAACAAAAAAATCAACTGGGAATATAAATTTGTCAATTTTAACGAGTACGTCTTCAATGATACCCCTAGGAAATCTAACAGTTTTATCTGCTAATTGAATGCTCATCCTAATTTGTTTGGGTTTCCCTAGACCTAGTTGCTTAAACAATTTGTAAGGCATAACATTGATACAAGCCCCTAGATCAGCCAACGCATTATTAACATCTAAACTACCAATTAAACAAGGAATCGTATAACTCCTTGGATCTTTTAGTTTGTTGGGTAGCTTATTCTGAAGAATGGCTGAGCAAACCGCGTTTAGCTCCACATGCGACCTTTCATCTAACTTTCGTTTATTTTCTAGAAGCTCCTTTAAAAATTGAACTGCGTTCGACATCTGCGAAAGTTCTTCAATAAACGGTAGGTTAATATGTAGTTTCTTTAAAAGTTTAAGGAATTTACCAAATTGTTCATCTGAGCGGTCTTTCCTTGTCGCATTGGGTATGGTACACGAGGTTTATATTCTGTACTTACCAATTTTTGTTCATTTTGGCCTACCTTATTCTTACCTTTGCTTACCACCGGTTCTAGCCTTGGTTTTGCCACTAACCCTTCCTCATCTTGAATGGCAATTGCGTTTAGTTGCTCCCTTGGGTTAGATTCAGTGTTGCTTGGCAGGCTACCTTATGATCGTTCAGAAATCAACTTAGCGAGCTGTCCAATCTGAGTTTCGAACCCCTGGATTGATGCTTGTTGATTTTTTAGTGCCATATCGGTATTCTGAAAATGAGTCTCTAACACCGAGATGAATTTGGTTAGTATCTCCTCAAGGTTTGGCTTTTTCTCATGCTGGTATGGTGGTTGCTTAAAGCTTGGAGGGGGTGGTGGTTTTTGATTTCCTTGGCCTCCTCATGAAAAACTTGTGTGATTCCTCCAACCTGCATTGTAAGTATTGCTATAAGAATTGTTTTGAGATCAAGGATTATTACCCATGTAATTTAACTGCTCGTTCTCTATGTTAGGGCCATAGGGTGGGTATTCTGAATTGTTCGATCCACCTCAATTTGCTTCACACTGCATTACTGGGTGAACCTGTGAAGAACTAAGAAAACCATCAATTTTCTTATTCAAGAGTTCTACCTGATTAGAGAGCATGGTGACCGAATCGACGTTATAAACACCGTCTGTTTTCGTTGGCTTTGTCCTCATGACTTGCCACTGATAGTTATTCAGTGACATCTCCTCTAAAAATTCATATGTATCTTTAGGTGTTTTATTATTGATGGTTTCGCCAGCAGCTACGTCAACCATTTGTCGAGTCGAAGGATTCAGGCCATTATGAAAAGTTTGAACCTGTAGTCAGAGTGGTAACCCATGGTGAGGGCATCTTCGTAAAAGGTCCTTATATCTCTCCATTGCATCGTAGAGTGTTTCTAAATCCATCTGCACAAAAGAAGAGATATCATTACGTAATTTAGCCGTTTTAGCCGGCAGAAAATATTTTAGTAAGAATTTTTCAGTCATTTGTTCCCAAGTAGTGATTGACCCCTGTGGTAACGAATTCAACCACTTTTTAGCTTTGTTTCTCAAAGAAAAAGGAAATAACCAAAGGTGAATTGCATTATCAAAAACGCCATTAATTTTAAATGTATCACATAGTTCTAAAAAGTTTGCTAAGTGCGCGTTGGGATCTTCGTCCTGTAAACCATCAAACTGAACAAATTGCTGTATCATTTGAATTGTGTTAGGTTTCAATTCAAAAGTATTTGCAGCTATAGTAGGTCTAGCTATGCTCGATTCAGTTCCTGTTAAAGAAGGTTTAGTATAATCATACATAGTGCACGGAGCAGGATTCTGATTTACTGGATTAACAGCAATCGCAAGAGGTATCAGGTTTTCCTGATTTTTAGCCATCTCCTTGGTTTTGGTTTGAATATCGTCCTCTTGCTCGTTTTCTGTGTATCTTAAGCTTCGCCTTATTTCTCTTTGGCTGCTATGAAATGTGCGATCGATCTCAATGTCAAAAAGTAATGGTCCTGACGGGTTTTTTCTAGTCATAAACTATAAGAACCTGCCAGAAAAAAAGGAAAAAGAAGAATTAGTAATAAAAATTAGAATAAAATTTAAATTGCAGTAAAAGTAAATGGCTAAAGTAATAAAAATCGAGTGTTCCTAATATCTTAGTTCCCCGACAACGACGCCAGAAACTTGATACGTGATATTCGTGACAGGTTTTAAATATTTATAATGAATCGTTCTTGAAACTAACTATTATCATGATGAAGGCAAGTGTAACTATTGAACAGTAGTATAGCTTTAGCAAGACCGGATTATCGAATCCAAAGGAACTAAAAGTACTAGTATCAACTTTCTTTTTATTATCTAGCCTAAAAAATAAAAGGGTTTTGTTTAAATTTAAACTAAGAAATCACAGAAAAGAAATTTGGGAAAAATACTTTTTGGAAAACACGATTAATTAAGATAATACCTAAAATCCACCTAGACATCACTTGTTATTTGACTCTGAATCGGACGATTTATTCATTCAACTTGTTCCATAGAGATCCCTAAGTTATATTATTATCTCTCTCGAGACTAACAACTTCTAACCCTAGTTTGAATAATTGAAATCTCTTTCTAATTAACGCCCTAGGGTTGCATTAACTCGATCTATGGATCCTCTTATTAGGTTTCACCCTAATCCGAAAAAATCTTGTCACCCTATCTCTAGGCGCACAACCAACTCCACTTAATTGTGACAAATTTACTCTTAGACAAGGTCTATTCCCCCTCTGAATAAGAGCTTAACTTGAATCAATATCCTAGAATATCAAAACAAGAATTAAGAACACATAATTTAGAACAAGTCAAATATTTATCATACAATTCAGATAATAATAACAAGATCTGTCTCAGGTTTCATTCCCCTTAAGTATTTAGGGGTTTTAGTTCATACTAATGAAAGAAAACATTTCAAAAGAATAAAAATAACAAAACATAAGAAAACCCAAAAACTCCTGAGGGAGTTTGAAGGGAGATCTTCAGTCTTAATGGTGAATCCGGCTTCTGAGATGGATCGATCGGCTTTCCTTGAGCAATTCCTTGCTTCCCCCTGTGCGTCCCCCGTCTAAGTGCCTCATCAGGTGTTTAAATAGGCTTTGGAATGCCTAAGAGCCCTCAAAATTGGCCTTTTCCGAATTGGACTAAACTTTGGCTCAGCAGGGACACGCCCGTGTGCGATTGCTTAAGGTCATGGTCAAGGCTGTTAAATGGGCACAGGCGTGTGATCTACCCATATAAATCGTGTTTTGACCTTGCCAAAACGACATGGCCATGTGGTCTGCCCGTCTGAGGAAGTCCAGGCTGTGTTGATTCGTACGTTGGCCCATTTTCTCCGTTTTTGGCCTATTTCTCGTTCTTTTCACTTTTCTATGCTTACCTAAGTATAAAACATGAAATTAAGGCATTAAGAGCATCGAATTCACCAATTTTAAGGAAAAATCGTCCATAAAATGTGCTAAGCATAAAAGAAAAAAATTCAAAAAAAATCAGTACGAGTAGAAAAAGCACTTGAAAAGCAAAAGCATTTTTGAATGGGATGTACTGAAAAAGAAAGTGACAGTCACAAGAGTAAGAAAAACTCATTCATTAGTGCACAGAAACTCGTACGCTAGTGATAAATCGTAATTTATACATATTTTTATCCCATGCTTAGCACATTTTTATGGGTGATTTGTCCTTAGATTTGGTGAATTCGATGGTCCTAATCCTTTAATTTCATGTTTTATACTTAAGTGAATATAGGAGAGTAAAAGGATCGAGAAACAGGCCAAAAACGGAGAAAATGGGCCAACGTGGGAAATCAACACGACCTAGAGTTCCTTACACGGGTAGATCACACGCCTGTGTAGGTTTAACAGGCTCTAACACGGCTTGGACCTCTTCACACGGGTCGACTACACGGCTATGTCAATTTGGCAGAATCAAATCATGACTTACACGGGTAAACCACACGCCTGTGCCTATCTAATAGCCTTGACCACGGCTTGAAGCAATCGCACACGGGCGTGGCACACGGGCGTGTCCTTGTCGAACCCTAGTATAGTTCTATTCGAAAAGGGCCATTCTTAAGGGCTCTTAGGCATTCTAAAGCCTATTTAAACACCTGAGGAGGCACTTAGAATGAGGAAGGAGGGTAGGAAGCAAGGAATTACTCGAAGGAACTGAATCGAGCATAGTTAGGCCTGTTGTTGCTGCAAATACTTTTGAACTGAAACCTAACACAATTCAAATGATACAGTAATTTGTTCAGTTTAATGGTTTGCAGGACGAGGATCCCAACGCTCACTTTGCAAACTTTTTGGAACTATGTGATACATTAAAAATTAATGGCATTTCTGATGTTGCCATTCGCCTTCGGTTATTCCCTTTTTCATTGAGGAACAAAGCTAAACAGTGGTTGAACTCATTACCACGCGGGTCAATCACTACTTCGGAACAAATGACCGAAAAGTTTTTATTAAAATATTTTCTGCCGTCTAAAACAGCCAAATTACGTAATGGTATCTCTTCTTTTGTGCAGATGGATTTAGAAAAACTCTATGATGCATGGGAGAGATACAAGGACCTTTTGAGAAGGTGCCCTCACCATGGGTTACCACTCTGGCTACAGGTTCAAACGTTCCACAACGACCTAAATCCTTTGACTAGATAGATGATTGACGCAGCTGCTGGTGGGACTTTCAATAATAAGACACCTGAGGATGCTTATGAATTTATAGAAGAAATGTCACTGAATAATTATCAGTGGCAAGTCATGAGGACAAAGCCAACAAAAGCAGCCGATGTTTTTAACGTTGATTCAGTCACCATGCGCTCCAATTAGGTAGAACTTTTGAATAAAAAAATTGACGGTTTACTTGGTTCTTCACAGGTTCACCCAGTAATGCAGTGCGAAGCAAGTGGAGGTGGATCGAGCAATTTAAAATGCCCACTCTATGGCCACAACATGGAGAACGAGCAGTTAAATTATATGGGTAATATTCCACGACCTCAAAATAATCCTTATAGTAATACTTACGATACAGGTTGGAGGAACCACCCAAATTTCTCATGGGGTGGCCAAGGAAATCAAGACCACCACCACCTCGAGGCTTTCAACAACCACCTTACCAACAGGGGAAAAAGCCGAACCTTGAGGAGATGCTAACAAAATTCATCTTGGTGTCAGAAACTCATTTTTAAAATACCGAGATAGAAATTAAGAATCAACAAGCATCGATCCAAGGGCTTGAGACTCAGATAGGCCAGCTTGCTAAATTTATATCTGAACGACCACAAGGTAGTCTGCCTTGTAACACTGAATCTAACCCAATGGAGTAACTCAATGCAATTACCATTCAAAATGAGGAACGGTTAGTTGCATCTGAACTAGAACCGAGACAAGAAACTATGGTAAGTAAAGGTAAAGGTGATGTGGACCACAATAACCAAAAACAGGTAAGTACAAAATACAAACCTCGTGTGCCATACCCTAATGCGACAAGGAAAGACCAATCAGATGAACAATTTGGTAAATTCCTTAAACTTTTAAAGAAATTACATATAAACTTATCGTTTATTAAAGCTCTTTCGCAGATGCCAAACGCAGTCAAATTTTTAAAGGAGCTTTTAGCAAATAAACAGAAGATAGGTGAAGTGTCGCATGTGGAGCTAAACGTAGTTTGCTAAGCCATTCTTCAAAATAAGCTACCCAACAAATTGAAAGATCCAGGGAGTTTTACAATTCCTTGTTTAATTGGTAGCTTAGATGTTAATAATGTGTTGGCTGATTTAGGGGCTAGTATTAATGTCATGCCTTACAAAATGTTTAAGCAACTAGGTCTTGAGAAACCCAAACAAACTAGGATGAGTATTTAATTAGCCGATAAAACTATCAGATTTCCTAGGGGTATTATTGAAGATGTACTCGTTAAAATCCATAAATTTATATTCCCAGTTGATTTCATTGTTTTAGACATAGAGGAGGATAGTAATCTTCCTTTAATTTTAGGAAGGCCCTTTTTAGCAACAGCTAGAGAGAAGCTAAAGAAGGAGGACACAGCCATGCAACACGGCCGTGTGCACCCACACGCCTAAGGAATACGGGTGTGGACCGAATGTCAGACAAGCCCATATTTGAAAATCGCGAAACACACTGGCAAAAATTAGGGCACTGATAAACAGTAATTTATACATATTTTTATCTCATGCTTAGCCCATTTATGAATGGTTTCTCCTTAGATTTGGTGAATCCAGTGCTCCTAATCATTTAATTTCATGTTTTATACTTAGGTGAGCATAAGAGAGTAAAAAAGACCGAGAAACGGGCCAAAAACAGAGAAAATGGACCCACGTGGGAAATCAACACTACTTGGACTTCCTCACACGGGCGTGTCACATAGCCGTATCCATTTGGAAGGATTGAAGCACGACTTATACGGGTAGACTACACGCCCATGCCTATTCAACAGCCTTGACCACGGGCTGGAGTAATCGCACACGGGCGTGTCCCTACTGAGCCCAAGTATAATCCTATTCAGAAAAGGCCAATTTTTAGGGCTCTTAGGCATTCAAAAGCCTATTTAAACATCTGATAAGGCACTTAAGAGGGGGACGTAGAGTACGAAGCAGGCAATTACTCAAGGAAAGCCGATTGATCCATCTCAGAAGCCGGATTCATCATCAAGACTGAAGATCTCCCTTCGAGTTCCTTCAGGAGTTTTGGGTTTTCTTATGTTTTGTTATCTTTATGCTTTTGAGATGTTTTCTTTCATAAGTATGAATTAAACTCCCTGAATACCTAAGGGGAATGAAACCTAAGATGGATCTTGTTATTATTATCTAAATTGTATGATAAATATTTGACTTGTTTTTAATTATGTGTTCTTAATTCTTATTTTAATATTCCAGGATATTGATTCAAGCTAAGCTCTTATTCATAGGAGGAATAGACCTTGTCTAAGAGTAAAATTGTCATAATTAAGCGGAGTTGATTAGGGTAACAAGATTTTATCGGATTAGGGTGAAACCTAAAGGGAATCCGTAGATCGAATTAGTGCAATTCTAGGGTGTTAATTAGAAAGAGATTTCAATTATTCAACCTAGGGTTAAACGTTATTATTCTCGAGAGAGATAATAATATAACTTAGGGATTTCAACGGATCAAGTCAAATGAATAAATCGCCTGATTCAGAGTCAAATAACAAGTGAAGTCTAGGTGGATTTTTCCTTAGGTATTGTCTTAATCAATCGAATTTTCCCAAAAGTATTTTCCCAAATTTTCTTTCTGTGCATTCCTAGTTTAGTAATTAGTTTAGATAACCAAACCTCTTAATTTTTAGGCTAGATAATAAAAATGAAGTAAATACTAGTACTCGTGGTTCCTTTGGGTTCGACAATCCGATCTTGCTGAACTATACTACTGTTCGATAGGTACACTTGCCTTAATCGTGATAATAAGTTATTGACGAACCTTCCAAACTGGAACTTAAACAATTTCCAAATCACTTGGAATATGCATTCCTTGGAAATAATTCTACATTACCGGTAATTATTGCATCCAACTTGCTACCCAAGGAGAAAGAGGAATTACTCTAAGTATTAAGAGAGCATAAAAGGGCTATAGCTTGGAAAATTTCTAACATTAAAGGGATCAGCCCTTCTTTTTGCACCCATAAAATTTTAATGGAAGATGAATATAAACCATGCGTGCAAGCCCAAAGATGATTGAACCCCAACATGAAGGAAGTTGTTAAAGCTGAGGTAATTAAACTCCTAGATGCTGGAATTATCTATCCTATTTCTGGCAGTTCTTGGGTGAGTCCAGTGCAGGTTGTTCCTAAGAAAGGAGGCATGACTGTTGTGGCCAATGAGAAGAATGAATTAATCCCAACAAGGACAGTCACAGGTTGGAGAGTGTGCATTGATTATAGGAAGCTAAATGATGCCATGAGAAAAGACCACTTTCCCCTTCTATCCATTGACCAAATGTTGGAAAGATTGTCAGGACACATGCACTACTACTTCTTTTTAGACGGACTCTCTGCCTATTTCCAAATCCTAATAATTCTTGAAGATCAAGAAAAGATGACATTTACATGTCCATACGGTACGTTTGCTTATCATAGAATGTCTTTTGGATTATGTAATGCTCTTGCTACTTTTCAGCACTTCCTGATGGTCATTTTTGACGAACTTGTAGAAGACGTCATAGAGGTATTTATGGATGATTTTTTGGTTTTCAGTAACTCTTTCCATCTTTGCCTCAAAAATTTAATACGAGTGTTAATAAGATGTGAGGAAACAAACCTTGTGCTTAACTGGGAAAAATGACACTTTATGGTTCAAGAAAGTATTGTGTTAGGACATAAAATTTCTAATAGAGGGATTGAGGTTGATAAATCTAAAATTGAAACCATTAAAAAACTACCTCCCTCTAATTCGGTTAAGGCTATTAGAAGCTTCTTAGGACAGGCTGGGTTTTATAGAAGATTTATTAAAGACTTCTCTAAAATAGCTAAACCTTTGACTAAATGGCTAGAAAAAGATGTACCTTTTAATTTCGATCAGAAGTGTTTAGAAGCATTTAATACTTTAAAGGATAAACTGACTAAAGCTCCAATTATAATTGCACCTGATTGGAATTCACCTTTTGAACTAATGTGCGATGCGAGTGATTTTGCAGTAGGTGTAGTTTTGTGACAGGGAAGAGATAAATATTTTCAACCTATCTATTATGCTAGCAGAACTTTGACAGCCGCACAAGAAAACTACACCACCACAGAGAAAGAGTTGCTAGCTGTGGTTTTTGCATTCGATAAATTTAGGCCATATTTAATATTGTCTAAAATTGTCGTTTATACTGACCATTCCGCTCTTTGCCACCTTTTGACTAAAACTGATGCAAAACCTCGACTCATTCGATGGATCTTATTATTGCAGGAATTTGACTTGGAGATTAAGGATAAGAAAGGAGCTGAAAATCTTGTGGCTGACCATCTCTCCAGGCTTGAAAACTCAAGTACCAAAGAACCAGAGGCCATTGAAATAAATGATTCATTCCCTAAAGAATAATTTTTTACTATATCTGATTCTGAGGTACCTTGGTTTGCAGATATTGCAAATTTTTTTAGCCGCAAACATTATCCCAAAATGGTTGACACATCAACAAAAGAAGCGATTCTTCACTGATGTAAAAAAATACTTCTGGGAAGACCTTTTTCTTTTTCGTAAATGTGCAGATCAGATCAAATCATAAGGAGATGCATTATAAGGACAAAAGCATTGAAAATCTTGAAACATTGCCCATTCTATTCAAAGACGCCAACAAGTATGTTACTTCTTGTGACAAATGTCAAAGAACAAGTAATATATCCAAACGTGATGAAATGCCTCAGACATATATGCTCTCATGTGAAATATTTGGCGTTTGGGGTATCGACTTCATGGGTCCATTCCCTAGTTCATTCGGGAATAAATACATCTTAGTAGTTTTTGATTATATGTCCAAATGGGTTGAAGTCCAAGCTTTACCTACTAATGATGCTAGAGTAGTAGTACGATTCCTTAAGAAACTTTTCTCCCGATTTGGTACACCTAGGGCAATTATCAGTGATAGGGGTACTCATTTTTGTAACACCCAATTTGACAAGATCCTTAAGAAATACAGAGTTCATCACAGAATAGCTACCCCTTATCACCCTCAAACTAGTGGCCAAGTCGAAATAGCAAACCGAGAGCTTAAACGTATTTTAGAAAAGACATTTGAATTAAACAGGAAGGATTGGGCATGCAAGTAGATGGTGCTTTATGGGCTTATAGAACTGCTTTTAAGACTCCATAGGAACATCACCTTACAGACTTGTTTATGGGAAAAGTTGTCACCTACCGTTTGAGTTAGAACACAAGGCATTCTGGGCTATAAAATTTCTAAACCTTGACCCCAAACTAGCAGGTGAAAATAGGTTGATGCAGTTGAACGAGTTAGATGAGTCGCAAGCCAATGCATATGAAAATTCGCGCCTATATAAGGAAGTGACGAAGCGCCACCACAACTCCCGTTTGAAGCAACAAAGGCAATTTGAAGTTAGAGATCTTGTCCTGTTATATAACTCGATGCTCAAATTGTTTCCTGGAAAGCTTAAATCATGATGGTCTGGTCCTTTCGTAGTTAAAATTGTGTTTCCATATGGCACAGTAGAGGTAAGTCATCCATCACAAGGCACTTTTAAGGTAAATGGACATCGTCTCAAAATGTATAACAGTGAGAATTTCAAAGACAATAAAGAGGAGCTATGGCTCCACGAAGTTACCTAAATATACCCACAAGGTAGAGTCGAGCTTAGACTATAAACAAGCGCTTCTCGGGAGGCACCCCAAGCACTAATGGTGTTAACTTCTTTAAATTTTAGTCTTTAACATTTAATTCACTAACTGAGTCACTGAACAAATGATTTCCAGAATCACACGGCCAGGAACACGGGTGTGCCATAGGCCGTGCACATACCACAGGATACAACACGGTCGTGTGATCCGGCCGTGTGAAAATAGAGAAAAAATGTTTCCCCAACACAGGATCCGATAAAGTTGCCACGGCCGTGTGACGTGGCCATGGGCAATCCTGCCAAAGTAACACGGGCGAGCGACACGACTGTGCCCACCGACCGTGGTCGAGTCTGTCAAAATAAAACGAGCGTGCGCCTACATACACGGGAGTGGGAGAAGCGAAAGAAGATTGACACGATCGTGCAACATGGCCGTGTACACCAATGCACCCAATTTCGAAAACCACAAAATGTACGGGCTGAAATGAAGGCACATGGGCGTGGCCCATGGCCTTGTGCCCTAATTTCTCTATAAACACCTATTATTTCCTTTTAATACTATTTTATCTTGAGTTTTTACAATTTATGGTTTTGGCTATTTCATTACGAGTAATTATGCTTCATTATATTCCCTAAAAAGTTCCTGATTCTATCATAGTTATAAAGAGCTCCAAAGCTCATCATTGCATAGGAACTACAAACTCCACTGAGAAAGGTTCTCCATGACTGCCATGTCCTACTTGACCACGACTATAGCTACCACTAGATATAATATTCTTTTAGCACAGGACTTATGGACTAATGAACCTCTACCACCATCAGAGTATCTTCCTCCACTCTCATCCTTGCCTTCGCCGATTATCCTCCATAACTCCAATTCAATGAGTCCATTCATCATTCAGGAAGTTTCACTTCTCTCCCTATCTTATGATTATATATCTATCTTTTTCAATATATCTATCTTTGTACATTGAGGGCAATGTACATCTTAAGTGTGGGGGGGTCTTTTATATCATCATTAGAATTCCCTGAATTTTGTCTCATTCTCATGTGAATTACTCATATCACTATTAGAATGAATTTTAATTAATTTATGATTTTTATTGATATGTCTTGAATTAAAACATAGGCAATTATGCATTGATTGTTTAAACTTTAAAATATTAGGGAATCAAGTATGATAAGTTGATTTTTGAAGAATTAAAAACTTTTAGGTTGTTTCCCTAAGTTTAGGTATTATCTTGAGTTGAAATTCACAAGTTTAAACATCAAAAAGCCATAATTTTTTTGAGATCTTGAGCCTTTAGAGCATATTTTATTCCTTTCATGCTCACTTTCATTATGAGTGCGTCAATTTTGATTTGTTATTCTAGAACTTGCTTGATTATGCAGGTCAAGACCACACCAGTTGATTTGATATGTCAAGATGATAAAGGCACTTAGGTTTAACCCACTCACTCCACAAAAGCCTACCTCCATAATTAACCCTTAGTGAACCCCTTTTGAGCCTAACAAGCCATTTATTGATTTACCCTCAATATTAACCCATAACCCATTATTGTTGAAATCCCCTAATTTAGTCCCTATTTTTGTCAAGATTTGATTTGAAGAAATTGCTTAGCTATGTTTTGTTCTTCTATGTATTTTTCTTGTTCTTAAAAAAAATTTACTTACATACATGTTAGTAGTAATTCGTCATTTTTGAGCTTGAGTGTTAATTTCATATTTTGAGAAGAAGCTCACTTGTATTCAAGTGATGACTAGTTATTTTTCTAGCTAGGTAATTTTTCAATTCAATCTCGATTCTAACCTTTTCTTTCAGCTTGTGACCACACCCCCTAACCAAAGCCACATTACAACCCTCTAAAAAACCTTTTTGATTGATGTATCATCTCAATATATAGTGGTGGAGATTTGATTTTCAAGCAAGCCTATGGTAATAACTTTCCATATTGACTAATAAGTGCTTTAATTGATGTCCTTAAACACCTTGAGTGATTTGAGTGAATCTTTAGTGAGGATGTTAAACTCTGCGATATTTTGATCAAAGGTAATCACTTAGATGATGGGAGACACCTATGTTTTCGTGATAAAATGCTCAACTTGGAATGTTTGAAACTTTGATGTACTTTTAGTTGAAGTTTCAATGTATGAGTACTTATGGATTATTTTGAGATATTATTGATAGGGATTATAAATTGAAAAGAATTTATTTTGATTTTGAGTTGAAGATTTTGCTTGAAGGCAAGCAAATGCTTAAGTGTGGGGGTATTTGATAAACCGTAATTTATACATATTTTTATCCCATGCTTAGCCCATTTATGAATGGTTTCTCCTTAGATTTGGTGAATTCGATGCTCCTAATCCTTTAATATCATGTTTTATACTTAGGTGAGCATAAGAGAGTAAAAAGAACGAGAAACGGGCCAAAAACGGATAAAATGGACCCACGTGGGAAATCAACATGGCATGGACTTCCTCACACGGGTGTGTCACACAACCGTGTCCATTTGACAGGATTAAAGCATGACTTACACGGGTAGACTACATGCCCGTGCCTATTCAACAGCCTTGACCACGGGCTGGAGTAATCGCACACGGGCGTGTCCCTGCCGAGCCCAAGTATAATCCTATTCGAAAAAGGCCAATTTTTATGGCTCTTAGGCGTTCAAAAGCCTATTTAAACACCTGAGGAGGTATTTAAGAGGGGGACGCAGAGTAGAAAGTAGGGAATTACTCAAGGAAAGCTGATTGATCCATCTCAGAAGTCGGATTGATCATCAAGACTGAAGATCTCCCTTCAAGTTCCTTCAGGAGTTTTGGGTTTTCTTATTTTTTGTTATCCTTATGCTTTTGAGATGCTTTCTTTTAGAAGTATGAACTAAACCCCCTAAATACCTAAGGGGAATGAAACCTAAGACGGATCTTGTTATTATTATTTGAATTGTATGATAAATATTTGACTTGTTCTTAATTATGTGTTCTTAATTCTTGTTTTAATATTCCAGGATATTGATTCAAGCTAAGCTCTTATTCAGAGGAGGAATAAACCCTGTCTAAGAGTAAAATTTTCATAATTAAGCGGAGTTGATTGCACGCCTAGAGATAGGGTGACAAGATTTTGCTGGATTAGGGTGAAACCTAAAGGGAATCCATAAATCGAGTTAATGCAATTATAGGGTGTTAATTAGAAAGAGATTTCAATTATTCAACCTAGGATTAGACGTTATTAGTCTCGAGAGAGATAATAATATAACTTAGGGATTTCTACAGATCAAGTCAAATGAATAAATCGTCTGATTCAGAGTCAAATAAAAAGTGAAGTCTAGGTGGATTTTTCCTTAGGTATTGTCTCAATCAATCGAATTTTCCCAAAAGTATTTTCCCAAATTTTCTTTCTGTGCATTCTTAGTTTAGTAATTAGTTTAGATAACCAAACCTCTTAATTTCCAAGCTAGATAATAAAAAGGAAGTAAATACTAGTACTCGTGGTTCCTTTGGGTTCGACAATTCGGTCTTGCTGAACTATACTACTGTTCGATAGGTACACTTGCCTTAATCATGATAATAAGTTAGTCTCAAGAACGATTCATTTATAAATATTTAAAACCGGTCACAAATATCACGTATCAGGCACGCCCGTGTGCCCCAAAATCTATATAAACCCCTTACTATTCATCATCCTCTTCCCCAAAATCCCTAACCCTAGCCGCTGCAACTTCACACGCCCTACCTGCCATGCCAGTGCGCCGACCCCAGCACCACCTTCGACAGCCAAAGCCCTCTTTGCATTTGTTCACTCTTTCTCCTCTATTCTCTTCAATTCTTTTACTTATTTTATTATTTTTTTTGTTTTATTTGACTATTTTGACTGTTAATCTTCATAGTTCTAATAATAGCCATGGTTATGATTTTTTTTATTGCTATTTTTCCATGGACTTCATTCTATATTCCATATTATCATATGCATTCATTCACCAGGCATTATTCTTGTAGTCCTATTCATAATAATGATATATCTTTTTGGGTTGTTTTAGTTTATTTTTCAACTAATACGTGAGCCCCATGAAGTATCTCTATTTCGTTTTAACATGCATGCTATTGATGGGGAGTAATTTTATTTTGTCTTGCATTACAGATATCATGTCAAGTCGTGGTAAGAAAATCACTGTCCCCTCTTCGAAAAAAAAGGAAAGGAGCAGTGTCATCATCGGATCCTACCGCGGAGATTAGGCACCCGTTCCTCCAGTTTCCCTTGGGGCTCTAGGAGGAACTATATTACATATTACTGGCCTGACCTCTAGGTGTGGGTCGCTGCATTGACTGGGCCGCACTTGAACAGATTCAATTGGCTGACGCGATCCGAGCCCTCATGATGACTGACCTGTAGAGGCTCTTCTTTGAGATCGTCGAACCGACGTATCTCGGGTTCACGTTGGAACTCTGCTTAATGTTCTATATTCAGACCATCATGACCAACTTCGGTGATCCTGGAACGGTCCAGTTCCGTCTTGGTGGTCTAATCCGCCAGTTGAGCGTCCTTGAGTTCGGTATCACATTGGGCTTATACACGGAGGAGTTCATGGATGAGAAAGACTTTGACAGCCTCCATCGCCATATCCACTACTGTCCCTCGAAGTGCTGGAACACCCTCGTTCCTGCCTCGGCCACCTACGATCCTAGCCGCTCCAAGGCATCGGCTTTCCTTTCATCCTTGAGGTACCTACACGCCATCTTGGCTCACACTCTAACAGGGAGAGAGAGAGCAACGGAGTTGTCAACACTCACGACGCTTACTTTCTATGGTGTATGGTGAATGGGCACGTCTTTGACCTCGCCTACTTCATCGCCCTCTCCATTCGCCATCAAACGGAGCGACATAGGAAGGGAGTCATCTCTATTGGCCCCTATGTGACTAGACTGGCTCGGCACTTCGGGCTCCTCAACACAGCAGCACAAGCATCCTTCCTCACTCTCATCGGGCAGATGTCCCCACAGGGCATCTCGAGCATGCTACACATGAGGATGATCGAGAAGTGACGCGAAACTTATCTTCCTCAGTACCACTTAGTCCAGTCAATCGAGGAGGACGACCCAGAGGACATTACTGATGATGTCCCTCCATGTCATGAGGACCCACCGTCCCAGCCACCGCCCATCCATCGTCTAGTTCATGCGGCGACTTCATACTCTAACATCTCTGAGCGCCTTACTCGATTTGAGTAGCAGTGTTTTCAACGATTTGATCACATTGATGCTACTCTACATCAGATTTCTCAGCACCTCCACATCTCATCACCACCACCACCTCGCGAACCATCCGGCGATGACAATGTTTAAAGACTTCTTATTTTTTATTTTTCTTTTTCTTTCCATTTTTATCTTTCAGTACTTTTTATTTTATTTTCCTTTAATATTATTTCAATTTTAGGTTTATGATTTTTATTGAATAGTTTATAGTTTCGGCTATTTTATTATGAGTAATTATGTTTCCTTATATTTCCTAAAGAGTTCTTGATTTTATCACAGTCATAAAGAGCCCCAAAGCTCACCATCACTTAGGAACTAAAAACTCCACTGGAAAAGGTTCTCTACGATTGCCATGTCCTACTCGACCATGACCATAGCTATCACGAGATATAATATTCTTTTGGTATAGGACTTATGGACTAATGAACCTCTACCACCACCAGAGTATCCTCCTCCACCCTCATCAGTACCTTGGTCGATTATTCTCCATAACTCCAATTCAAGAATTTCATCCACATTCAGGAAGTTTCACTTCTCTCCCTATCTTATGATCTTATTTCGATATATCTCAATATATCTATCTTTGTACATTGAGGGCAATGTACATCTTAAGTGTGGAGGGAGTTATTTATATCTTTATCAGAAAAATCCCTAAATATTGTCTTATTCTCATGTAATCTTCTCATATCATTATTAGAATGAATTTTGCTTAATTTATGGTTTTAATTGATATATCTTGAATTAAAATATAGGCATTCATGCATTGACTGTTTAAACTTTGAGACATTAGAGAATCAAGCATGATAAGTTGATTTTTGAGAATTTAAAAATTTTAGGTTGTTTTCCCCAAGTTTAGATATTATCTTGAGTTGAAATTCACAGGTTTAAACATAAAAAAGCCATAATTTTTTTGAGATCTTGAGCCTTTAGAGCATTTATTTCTTTCATGCTCACTTTTATTGTTGCTTTGAGTACGTCAATATTGAATCATTATTCTAGAACTTGCTTGATTTTGCATATCAAGACCACACCATTTGATTTGATATGTCAAGATGATAAAGGAACTTAGGTTTAACCCACTCACTCCATAAAAGCCTACCTTCATAATTAACCCTTAGTGAACCCCCTTGAGCCTAACAAACCATTCATTGATTTACCCTTAATATTAACCCATAACTCATTATTGTTGAAATCCCCTCAACTAATTTGATCCCTATTTTTGTCGAGATTTGATTTTAATAAATTGCTTAGCTATGTTTTATTAGTTAGCTATGTTATTTGATTCAAGTAAAAAAAAACAATACAATACATTCATTCTTATTAATAGTGATTTTTGCTTTTGAGCTTAAAGTGTTTAAGTTCATATTCTGAGAAAAAGCTCATATGTATTCAATTGATGATTAGTTATTTTTCTAGTAAGGTAATTGTTCAATTCAATCTCGATTCTAACATTTTCTTTTAGCTTGTAACCACACCCCCTAACCAAAGCCACGCTACAACCCTCTAAAGACCTTTTGATTAATGTTTCATCTCAATAAATAGTGGTGGAGATTTGATTTTCCTGCAAGCCTATGGTAATAACTTTTCATATTGACTGTCAGTGCTTCATTTATTACCCTTAAACACCTCGAGTGATTTGAGTGAATCATTAGTGATGATATTAAACTTTGTGATATTTTGAATCAAAGGTAATCACTTAGAATGTTTGAAACACCTATGTTTTCGTGATAAAATGCTCAACTTGGAATGTTTGAAACTTTGATGTTCTTCTAGTTGAATTCTCAATGTATGGTTACCTATGGATTATTTTGAGATATTATTGATAGGGATTATAAATTGAGAATAATTTATTTTGATTGTGAGTTGAGGATTTTGCTTGAACACAAGAAAACGCTTAAGTATGGGGGTATTTGATAAACCGTAATTTATACATATTTTTATCCCATGCTTAGCACATTTTTATGGGTGATTTCTCTTTAGATTTGTTTAATTCGATGCTCCTAATTCTTTAATTTCATGTTTTATACTTTGGTGAGCATAGGAGAGTAAAAGGACCGAGAAATGAGCCAAAACGGAGAAAACAGGCCAACGTGGGAAATCAGCACGGCCTAGAGTTCCTTACAGGGTAGATCACATGCCCGTGTAGGTTTAACAGGCTCTAACACGACTTGCACCTCTTCACACGGGTCGACTACTCGGCCATGTCAATTTGGCAGAATCGAAGCACGACTTACACGGGTAGACCACACGCCCGTGCCTATCTAACAGCCTTGACCACAGCTTGAAGCAATCCCACATAGGCGTGGCACACGAGCGTGTCCCTGTCAAACTTTAGCATAATTCTATTTGGAAAAGGCCATTCGTGAGGGCTCTTAGGCATTCTAAAGCCTATTTAAACACCTGATGAGGCACTTAGAACGAGGAAGGAGGGTAGGAAGCAAGAAATTACTCGAAGGAAGCCGATTGATCCATCTCAGAAGTTGGATTCACCATCAAGACTGAAGATCTCCCCTCAATTTCCCTTTAGGGAGTCTTGGGTTTTCTTTATGTTTTGCATTCATTATTCTTCTGAGATGTTTTCCTTTATAATTATGAACTAAACCACCTAAATACCTAAGGGGAATAAAACTTAAGATAGATCTTGTTATTATTATCTGAATAGTATGAGAAATATTTGACTTATTCTTAATTATGTGTGCTTAATTCTTGTTTTAATATTCCAGGATATTGATTCAAGTTAACGTGCTTGTTCAAAGGAGGAAAAGTCCCTGTCTAAGAGTAAATTTGTCATAATTAAGCGGAGTTGATTGCACGCCTAGAGATAGGGTGAGAAGATTTTGCCGGATTAAGGTGAAAACCTAATAAGGGGATCCATAAATCGAGTTAGTGCAACACTAGGGAGTTAATTAGAAAGAGATTTCAGTTAATCAACCTAGGGTTAGACGTTGTTAGTCTCAAGAGAGATAATAATATAACTTAGGGATTTTTACGGAACAAGTCGAATGAATAAATCGTCTGATTCAAAGTCAAATAACAAGTGAAGTCTAGGTGGATTTTTCCTTAGGTATTGTCTTAATCAATCAAATTTTCTAAAAGTATTTTTCCCAATTTTCTTTCTCTGCACCCTTAGTTTAGTTAACTAGTTTAGATAAATAAATCCCTTAATTTTTAAGCTATATAATAAAAAGAAAGTAATTACTAGTACTTTTAGTTCCTTTGGGTTCGACAATCCGGTCTTGCTAAGCTATACTATTGTTCGATAGGTACGCTTGTCTTCATCTTGATAATAGTTAGTTCAAGAACGATTGGTTTATAAATTTTTAAAACCTGTTGCAATTATCACACATACATCAGCTAGCCGTAGTTACTATATTATGCTATGATTTCCTATGTGGAGAAATAAACAATGTGAGAGAAGGAGAAATAAGGCGGTGAGCAGGTAAAGGTCGTTAAGGGGGAGAATAGAGATCAATACGATGTGTCAATATATTTTCATGTTTGTAACCATTTCTGACACTTACTATTTTTAAATTTCATACATGTCCTAAGCCTTAGAAAGTTACAAGCCAAAAAGTATTATGTGACCTAAGTATCCTTACACATAAATGGACATTATACTAAACAATTGCATAAGCTGCTATTTGTATTCTGCTAGGATAATCAACCTACTTGTATAATTTGTTGATTGATTCCTACATATAAGACCTTTAATGCTTGTATACTTTGCACTGAACTTATATGCCTGAAGTCAAAAGTGGCAAATCAATTATTTATCATGTCAAAATTATTCGACTTTATACTATTTATGAATACCATGAGGAACTAATCCCTCTATGGGGGATTAGCGAGTGGATGTATGATATATTAACTATTTTGTAGGATTACTTAATGGGTCAACTATTTGGGAAGGAAAGGCCTAAAACCCTAGGCTTGACGACCCTAGGAAGCTATGAAGGTGGGAATTAACCAAAAATTGGTATGGTCTATTCGTGAACACCTTAACTCGAAATCGTTCTAGACTGTGAGGTCGAAAGATAAGTTGTCCTTGCTGATTCGTTAATCTAGGTCGAAGATAAGTCAGTATGCATGGTAGTAAACACATGGACAGAGACACGACCGTGTGTCTCAGCCGTGTAAACGGCACGGCCTAGCTCACGGGCGTGTGCATTGGCCGTGTAACCTTTAAGGATTACTAACATCAGAAACAGAATGTCCAGGTTTTTAGACACAGGTTGAGACACGGGCATGTCGAGGCCGCGTGGGGGACACGGGTCATAGACACGGGCATGTGCCAGGCCGTGTGAAAACCCCTGTAGGTTTGAATTGAAAAATATATCCACACGGGTAAGGGACATGGGCGTGTCCCTATATGCTTAGGCCGTGTGAGCTAAACGGGCCTACAAAATGACTATGTCGAAATGATCAAACTGGCGTGTCGCCCCTCACACATGGGCGTGTGCCCTAGTTTAAGGTATTATTTTTTTCTGAGTTCCTTAAAGGATCCGAATCGGTCCCGCATGGTTTTCGATGGATGTTTTGGGCCTCGTAGGTCCACATTATGGAGTTTAGATAAAGTTTGAAAAAGTTTTAAACTAGAACAAGTCTTTATGGCTACGGAGTGTCTGTATGCACATTTTTAAGTTGTAATGTCTCGTATTCCGTTCTGGCGTAGGGCACGAACTTGGGATGTTACATTTAGTGGTATCAGAGCTAAAGTTTAGTTTTTTCTTAGACTAACGTAGCGTTTATTCGAGTCTAGCTATACATGCCATACATATGTCGTGATAGTGTGACGACTCCTAACAAATTTAAATTGTGTTTTTCATATAGTAATGGATCCTGATCGAACGATGGCAGATGATGTTGAGAGTAACACACCGGCCCCCGCTGAAGGGGCGTTTCCATCCGATAATCAACCTCCCACGATTAGTCAGGGAGGAAGAGAAGGTGCTTGAGAAGCCTTTCTACACATGATTAATGAATGGTACATAGAGTTCGTCCGAGCGAACCCGAATGCTCAACCTCCTCCACCCTCACCTATTCCTCAACCTGTCCCTATAGCACCCCAGGGTATGGATTTTGTGAGACTAAATAGACCCCCAGTGGACAAGATCCGAAAGCATGGAGCTGAGGAGTTCCTTACTAATAAAGATTATGATCCCAAAAAGGCAGAGTTCTGGCTTGAGAATACCATCAAGGTATTCGATTAATTATATTGTACTTCCAAAGAATGCTTGAAGTGTGCCATATCCTTGTTGAAGGACTCGGCATACCATTGGTGGAAAATATTAGTTTTGTGGTACCTCACGAGAGGGTCATATGGGAATTCTTCCAAGAAGAATTCCAGAAGAAATATATTAGTGAGAGATTCATGGATCAAAAGAGTAAAGAATTTTTTGAGTTGAAACAAGGTCGCATGACAGTTACTGAATTTGAAAGAGAGTTCATCTGACTTAGTAAGTATGCTCGAGTGTGTGTCCTCTGAGGCTAAGATGTGTCGAAGGTTTGAAGACAGACTTAATGAGGGTATTAGATTGTCAGTGGGTGTCCTTGAATTGAAGGAGTTTGTGGTGCTCATTAACCGGCTTGTAAAGCCAAAGAATTGATCAAGGAAAAGAAAAAAAAACCGAAGCTCAGACTAGAGATGCAGGGAAGAGGCATTCAAGCAAGGCATTTCCATCTTAGTCTAAGAAATCCAGAGACGTTTACTCTCATTCTCATGTGTCAGTTGGGCACTCGTACTGAGATCGTAAGAAGTAAGATTCGAGTTTTAAGTCTCGGGCTACATTGATAGCTAGTGTGGGTAATATCAGATCTTCCTGACCAGAGTGCCAACATTGTGGTAGTAGTCATTTCGGTAAGTGTAGAATGTACGATGGATCTTGTTTCCAATGTGGTTCTCAAGACCATTTTATCAAGGATTGCCCCGAGAGGAACAAGAAAGAAAAATTTCAAAGTGCAAGGCCAAGTGGCACAAATTCTAAAGGAAGACCTCAGAAGAATGTCGAGATTGGGGCTAGCAGTAAGAATGTAATGAAAGACACCACAGGGAGATTAGAAGCTAGAACTCTGACTAGAACCTACGCCATACGTGCACGTGAAGATACATCTTTACTCGATGTGATCACCGTTACATTTCTCTCTATAATAATACCGTTATTACTTTAATCGATCCTGGTTCTACTTATTCGTATGTGTGCATGAAATTGGTGTCTAGCATGAACATGCCTGTTGAATCTACAGAATTTATGATTAAGGTGTCAAACCCATTAGGTAAGCATGTGATAGTCAATAAAGTATGCAAGAAATGTCATTTGATAGTTAGAGGTCACTGTTTTCTAGTAGATTTGATATTGTTACCATTCGATGAGTTTGATTTCATATTGGGTATGGACTGGTTAACACTCCATGACGCTGTAGTAAATTGTAGACAAAAGGTTGTTATATTGAAATGTGAAAATGGTGAAACTCTTTGGGTTAAATTAGATGAACCAGAGAATTTGCCTATTGTAATATCCTCAATGTCAGCCCAGAAATGTTTGAGAAAAGGTTGTGAAGCTTATTTAGCTTTTGTAATGAATATTAAAGAGTTTGAGTTAAAGGCTGAGTCAGTACCTGTTGTATGCGAATGTGCGGATGTATTTTCGAAAGAATTGCCCGGGTTGCCTCCTATCAGAGAAGTTGAATTTGGTATAGAGTTAATGCTAGGGACAGTGCCTATTTCGATCACTCCATATCGAATGGCTCTGATTGAATTGAGAGAACTAAAGTCACAGTTGCAAGAGTTGACCGACAAGGGTTTTGTGTGGCCAAGTTTTTCACCGTGGGGTGCTCCGATGCTATTTTTGAAAAAGAAAGATGGATCCATGAGGTTGTGCATAGATTACCGGCAATTAAATAAAGTGACAATCAAGAACAAATATCCTTTGTCGAGGATTGACAACTTTTTTGATCAATTGAAAGGAGCAGCATGGTTTTCTAAAATAGACTTAAGATCTAGCTATTATCAACTGCGAGTTAAAGAGTCAGATGTGCCTAAAATTGCTTTCAGGATGAGGTATGGCCACTACAAGTTCCTTGTCACGCCTTTCGATTTAACAAATGCTCCCGCCGTGTTTATGGATTTAATGAATAGGATATTTCGACCATACTTGGATAAATTTGTCGTTGTATTTATCGATGACATCATGATCTATTCTCGAGATGAGGTAAAGCATACTGAACAATTGAGAACCGTTTTGAAGACTCTGAGAGATAATCAAATATTTGCCAAGTTTAGTAAAAGTGAATTTTGGCATTGAGAGGTTGGATTCTTGGTACACGTTGTATCAGGCGATGGGATTAGAGTTGACATAAGTAGGATTTCAGCTATCGTTGAGTGGAAACCACCTAGGAGCGTGTCAGAGATTCGAAGCTATTTGGGTTTGGCTGGATACTACAAACAGTTTGTAAATGGATTCTCGATGATAGCTACTCCTTTGACAAGGTTGTTACAAAAAGATGTCAAGTTCGAATGGACAGAGAAGTGCCAACAGAGTTTCGAGAAACTAAAGATCTTGTTGACCGAAGCTCTAGTTTTAGTACAACCAGAACTGAGAAAAGAATTCGTGGTGTATAGCGACACCTCCTTGAATGGATTGGGATGCGTCCTCATACAAGAAGGCAAAGTGATAGCATATGCCTCAAGACAACTTAAGCCGCACGAGAAAAATTACCCGACCTATGATTTGGAGTTAGCAGCCATCGTGTTCACATTAAAGATTTGGAGACACCATTTTTATAGTGAGAAATGCCGAGTGTTCATCGACCACAAGAGTCTCAAGTATTTGATAACTCAAAAGGAGTTAAATTTACAACAATGGAGATGGTTAGAGTTGATAAAAGACTATGAGTTGATAATCGACTATCACCCAGGAAAGGCGAATGTAGTCGCCGATGCTTTGAGTAGGAAGTCACTGTTTGCCTTAAGGGCTATGAATGCTCAATTATCTATGACTGATGACGGCTCAGTTTTGTCAAATATGAGAGTTAAACAAATGGTCCCACAAGAAATTTGTGAAGCTCAGGGTAATGACAGGGAATTGCAAGCCAAGAGAATTCAGTGTAAGTCAGGAGTTGAATCAGATTTACGGATTGATTCCAAGAGGTGTTTTATGTTCTAGGATAGGATTTGTGTTCCTAAGGATACCAGGTTGATTCAAAAAATTTTAATTGAGGTACATAGTGGTTGGTTGTCGGTACATCTTGGAAGTACGAAAATGTACAATGATTTGAAGAAAATGTATTAGTGGCCAGGTATGAAAAGAGACATTTCAGAGTTTGTATCAAAATGCTTAGTGTGTCAACAAGTGACAGCTGAGCACCAAGTACCTTCGGCTTTACTTCAGTATATCATGGTCCCCGAATGGAAGTGGGGTCGGATTACTATGGATTTTGTGATGGGTTTATTGGTAACCCTGAAGAAGAAAGATGCCGTATGGGTTGTGGTTGATCGACTGACAAAGTCGGCTCACTTTATTTCAGTGCGAACAAACTTCTCACTTGATAAGCTAGTTGATTTGTACATTTTTGAGATTGTGGGGCTTCATGGAGTGCCTTGCCGATCATTTCAGATAGGGACCCAAGGTTTACCTCGAGGTTTTGGAAGAAGTTGTAAGAAGCTTTGGGGACAAAGTTGAATTTTACCACAGCTCTTCACCCACAAATCGAGGTCAATCAGAGAGAGTAATTCAGATCCTTGAGGATATTGTTACGTTATTGTGTCCTGGAGTTCCAAGGCAATTGGGAAAAGTATCTATCGCTGGTCGAATTTCCTTACAACAATAGTTATCAGTCGAGTTTGAAAATGGAACCTTACGAAGCTTTGTATGGGCGTAAGTGTCGAACGCCTTTGTATTGGACCGAGCTTAGAGAGAGTCAGATTCACGGGGTCGACTTAGTCAAGGAGACTGAAGAAAAAGTTAAGGTGATTCGTGATTGTTTAAAGGCCGCTTCAGATAGACAAAAAATCCTATGTGGATTTGAAACAAAGGGAAATAGAATTTCAGGTCGGCGATAAAGTATTTTTAAGAGTGTCTCCTTAGAAAAAGGTTCTCAGATTTGGTAAAAAAGGTAAATTCAGTCCGCGTTTTTTAGACCTTATGAGGTGATTGAGAAAATAGGACCAGTAGCTTATTTGTTAGACTTACCAACAGAATTGAAAAAGATCTACGACGTATTCCATGTGTCCATGTTACGCCGATACCGCTCTGACCCTTCACATGTGATTTCTCCGACTGAAGTGAAGATTAGATCAGGCATGCCTTATGATGAGAAACCCATTAAAATTCTAGCTCGAGAAGTTAAGCGGTTGAGGAATAAGAGTGTTCCCCTTGTGAAAGTGTTATGGAAGAGACATGGAGTCGAAGAGGCCACGTGAGAAACCGAGGAGACTGTGAGAGACAAATACCCGAACTTATTCACCAGTAAGATTTTTGGGGACGAAAATCCCTAAGGGGGAGAATTGTAACAACCCGATTTTAGGCCTAGTTAGAAAATTGGTTTTGGAACCACTAACCCGAGGTCGGAGAAATTATTTTGATGTGAATTTATGTGTTATAGTGTAATTATATGAGTGTATGAAAATTTTGGTAAAATAATTTTAGCGATTGAATGCTTAATTTCGAAAAAGGACGAAATCGCATAAAAGGTCAAAGTTTTGTTTTACTACCCAATTGTTTTAAATAGCTAGTGAGCCAAAATTTGAGGTCCTTAAAGGACAATTAGACCCTTTTTAATAGAGGTGGCCGACCATAGGGGACAAGATTGGTCAAAATCTCAAAGTTAGGTGACATTTGGTGACTTAATTGAATAAAATAAAACAAAAGAAAAATGGCTATCATCTTCCTCACCTCTCCATCGAAAATTTCAGCCATTCTAGGGGTTTTAGAGGCTCAAAATTTCAGCAACTTCTCATCCTTACAAGTAAGTGATTTAGATAGTTTTTATTAATGATTTTTGCATTTTTAGGACCCTTGTGGCATGAGCTAGCTAATGAGGGGACTATTTTGCAAGATGGTTAAAAGTCTAGGGTTTAGTCATGAGAGTATTCATGTTGTATTTTGAAATTTTTATGGAAGAAAATGAATCATAGTTTTGAAATAAACAACTTTTGTGAAGTAGTTTTCATGGAAACCCTAATTAAGGACCATTTTGCATAAGTTATGAAATAGGTGATAAATGTTTGAAAAAATGAGAATTGTGAAATGATATAGTTATAAAATGAATTCGGCTAGGCTTCGCTAATGTGGAAATCCAATAAAAATAGACTTACGAGCTTAGGGGTAAAATCGTAATTTTTGCGAAGTTTAAGGACAAAACGATCATTTTACCAAAGTATGAGTCTTGAGTTGAATTGATTAATTTGTGTATTAAATAAACTAAATTTCAACATTTTAGATCAAGAGAAACGTGATTCAGGTCTTGATCGGGGAAAGAACAAAGTTTATGAGGATTAAGCTCGTTCCCATCATTTGGTACCGAGGTAAGTACATATGTAAATAATGTGTCATTGTAGCTTACTTTTAAATGTTTTATTTTTATCATGTACCATAATCTTACTTGAAACCATGGAAGTATAAATAATGTGATATAAGAATAACCTACTTTATGAACAAGTGCGACAACATCAGGTTAGATGCGAAATCCCGTTGAACCTCGAAAATAGTATAGGATACAAAAGGTAAGCCATGTGAAATTGAGTGGTCTAAACTCATGAGTTGAGTCTAAGTTCATGAGAAAAGTGAGATATGTAATGTGGGTCCGGGTACTGACTTTGTGTGCAGACCCGTGAGTAGCTCAATGAGCAGGCATTACATGATAGAGCTATGGGGTCCGGGTGCTGACTTGGTAAAAAAGCCCGTGGGTAGCTCAAATATGCAAGTATTACAAAGTACGGGGTAGCCTTAGCTACTTGTATAGCACTTAGGTGTAAACTTTCTGTGTATCCATTGGTATTCCGAGTGTTCAATGGGTAATTCAATGAATGAGTTGGTGATACTTCCAATGAGGTATGTCAATAGAGAGAATGAACTTGAGTTATTTTACGGGTAATTACAGGTATGTATACTAAACTCATGACTAGGGCCTCAGTATATGATGAGATGTAGTACGTATGCATAAACGAAGTAAAGAGTAAGATAGTGAGATTAAAACGATATACATCATTTAAGAATGATAAATTATAGTCTGATGAATGTGTTTCTAATTACACCTTATTTGCATACATGTACTTACTAAGGTTCCATGCTTACCCTCCTTCCTTTGTTTTCTTATAGTGCAGCCAAAGTAGCTCGTGGACCATCGTTTTACGTCGAGGAAGCCAGTCACACTATTCTTGAAACTTTTGGTATAGTTAGTCTTTTTCTATTTTGAGTATGGCATGTATAGGGATCTATACTTTTGTGTCACTGTTATTTTGGCCAAATGTGTTGGCTTGAGATGAACCCTCCATTATAAAGCCTTGGATAATGGCTCATATTCATTATTGATATATACTAAAGATGATATTTTCGTGGATGAGTAAATTGCATGATTGAACTAATGCCTATTGTGGCTGACTAGATCTTATATTGTTGTGTGGATTGGTCATGTTAGATGATATAGTAGTTTGGTATATGTGAGGGGGCATAAAGGCTTGGAAAATAGCCTTGTTTTTCCCACACGGTTGGACACACGAGCGTGTGTCTAGGCCATGCGTGACACACGGGCAGCCATATGGGCATGCGCACAGCCTTGTGTCCCCTACACGTTACATTTACAGGTCAATATGTTGGTAGTAAACACATGGACAAAGACACGACCGTGTGTCTCAGCCGTGTGAAGGGCACGGCCTAGCACACGGGAGTGTGCCTTGGCCGTGTGACCCTTAACAATTGCTGACGTCAAAAATAGAATGTCCAGGTTTTTGGACATGGGTTGAGACATGGGCGTGTCGAGGTTGTGTGGGGGACACAGGTCATGGACACGGGCGTCTACCAGGCTGTGTGAAAACCCCTGTAGGTTCAAATTAAAAAATAAATCCACACAGGTAAGGGACACGGGCGTTTCCCTATATGCTTAGGCCGTGTGAGATACACGGGCCTACAAAACGACCATGTCGAAATGATCACACGGGCGTGTCGCCCCTCTCATGCGGACATGTGCCCTAGTTTAAGGTATTATTTTTTCAGAGTTCCTTAAAGGATCTGAATCAATCCCATATGGTTTCTGATGGATGTTTTGGGCCTCGTAGGTCCACATTATGGAGTTTAGATAAAGTTTAAAAAAGTTTTAAACAAGAACAAGTCTTTATGGCTCAAGAGTGTCTGTATACACGTGTTTAAGTTAGTAATTTCTCGTATTTCGTTCCAGCATAGGGCACAGGCTTGAGGTGTTACACAATCTACAATTAGAAAGAAGGTTTCATTTATAGAACCATTTGCTATGAATCCACAGCCAAAGGCGAATTCCAACCGTGGGTACTTTTTGTGTGTCCACAGCCTAATGGCAGTTATTATCTATGAACTAGTAGTGGTTTATCCATAACCCTGTGTGTTGGATAAGGGAGTTATAAGAAACTCCTATTGTTATGTGTAGTAGTGGGGTGACATCTTTAAAATCATGCGCACATAAATTTGGAAATTCTATTATGATATTAATATGAATGGAAATATGTATATTGAGGGAAAAATTTGAAATTTGCTTATTCTGATATCTGCTCTTGTGAGTTCAAATATATGTTAATGATGGTTGCATTGAAAAAAATTGATACTCTAAACTAATTATCTAATAATGATCATATTATTTGATATTATTTAATGTGTCTTACAAACTGTTTGCACAGATTTTCTTCTGAATGGACTCACACTAAGCATTATAGCTCACTCCATGTAATGCCCAAAACTCAATTTGATAATCTGGATCCAAATCTAGGGTCTTACTACTCAAGTACATGTGTAGCTCGCTCAAATATACAAGTTTACATTCGTTTATAATTGTTTAATTATAAATTTCTCTCAGTGATATATAAGTGTGAGTAAAACGAAAATTTAATTGGTATATACAGGAAATTAATTTACAAATATGATTGAATTGATGTCCTAGTCTCTTATAATTATTTCGTGTAAAAGGCTTTTGTAAAACAACTTATGTAATAGCCGATTTTTGAGTCAAATCAGAATAGTGGTTTCGAGATTATAAATCCAAAATTAAAATATTTATTTTATTATTTTATTAAAGTTTACAACATGATAGAATTAGTGTGTGAAAGTTTCATAAAGAAATTTTGCTGTATGAATGCTTAATTCGGTAAAAAGGACTAAATCACGTAAAGAGTCAAACTTGAGTTCTATTAGCTAAAAGTGTCTAATAGTTATAGAATATTAAAGTAAAAGTCCTTAAGTGATAAATATACCATTTCTATGTTAGTGTATGTTAATGGTTTGGCATAAATGAAATTTTACATTAATTTTAAGTTTAAAATGGTAAATGGTTAATAAATGATATAATAGTTAAAACAAAAAATATATTTTCTCATTTTCATCTTCACTTAGCTGATTTTAAAGAAGAAAAAGAAGAAAATTTTTGCTTCCTAGGGTTCGGTCACTTGGAAATTAAATTGGTAAGTGATTTTGACTCGATTTTTAATGATTTTTATGTTTTTGAGATCGTTGCTTTGTATTCTAGCTAGCCCGTACCCTAGATTTTGAAAATTTTAAAGATTTAACATGTTACCATTTTTGAATGCTTGATTAATTTGATGATTGATGATAGATTATGAAAGTTTGATGATAGTTTTACATGTTTTGTTAAGTGATTTTTGAAAAAAATGTCAAAAAGGGATTAATTTGTAAAAATGTAAATGTGGCGGTTAGAAGTGTGAAAAAATGAAAGATATGGGCTGTTAGGAGTCCTTATGAAATTCGGCTAGCATGTAATTGTACTAAATTGCATGAATTTGCAATTTTATGTGAAAAGGACTAAATTGTAAATAATGTGAAAGTTTAGGGGAAAATGTGTAAATTTGCCAAAATATGAATTATGGGCTAAATTGAATAGATTGAATACTGAATGTACTGAACTTGATAATATATAGATCAAGATAAGCCGAGATCGAGTTTAGATTGGGGAAAAGGAAAAGTTGACGATTAGCCGATAGTTGTTATTCGAGGGATAAGAGGTAAGTTTGTATAATTAGAATTGAACTATTAAATACTTGAATTTATTCATAATGAATGTGTATAATTGAATAGTTTTTATATTTGGAATGTGAATGTCTTATTGATATAGACTGATGGTTATCGATCCCCATTTGAACCGTATGAATTCGTAGGATACGAGTGACGTGTCACTAAGGTTACCATTTTGGTTGAGATCTTGCATGTTTTGCGAACTCACCGCAGCTCGTATGAGCTTACCGATATATCAACTCGTAAGAGCTTACTGTTCTTAGCTCGTATGAGCTTACTATTCACCTCGTTAGAGCTTATCGTTTCAGCTCAATAGAGCTTACTATCTATCAGCTAAGGAGGAGCTTATTTTTCATAGCTCGAAAGAGCGAAAAATGATAAGGAGTTGACAGATTACTAATTTATATGTACTGAATATCACCTGAGTATCCCTTGAGATTTTAATAGGTTCAACGGGCATAAATTTTGTGATATGGTAAAGTACTATTTATTCGAATGAATTACTGTTTATATGATCGAAAATAAAAAGTTTCAAATGATGTACATGATGTATGTGAATTTGTTATGATACAATGTATTGAATACTTACATTGAGATAATGGATGAATCATGTATTTAAATAACTGGATGATATCATGTATTTAAATAACTAACATGTAATGAATGCTTGTGTTTAGGCAATTGGTAATTGAATTGGTTACACCTTGATTAATTGCATTGTTTATGTATAAATGGTAAGTTTAATTCTGAATTATACGAGCTTACTAAGCAATAAAGCTTACTCTGTTTCTTTTTCCATGTTCCATATAGGTTCGATAGCTTACTCGCTTCAAACAAGTTAGAGTTTCACATCACACTATCCAATTGTAGATTGGTACTTTTGAACTTGTGGATAATTGTAAATATGGCATGTATAGGCTAGTTATAATAGTGTTATTTATGGTTACTTGAGATATAATTTTGGTACATTTTGTGTATAGGTTAAGCCATGTGATTTGGCTAAACTTAATGTTATGTTTTGGTAGTTTTGGCAAATGGTTGATAAAATGGAAAATTCATGATGTTAATTAGGTATTTGAATACTATGATGAATTGGTATGATATATGTATGAAATGTATTAGATTGGCTACCTATTGAGTTATGAATTGATTAACGTTTATGCTTGTACATGTATATGAAAATAGGGTGGCAAAATGACTTTACAAATAGCCTATTTTTGTCCATACGGGTAGAGACACGGGTGTGTGCCTCGATAGTGTGTGACATACAATTATGTTACATGGCCGTGTATCCCCTGGTGTTGTTTAAAATAAAGTCAGTATGCTCCACACGATTTCACACACGGGCTTGTGACTGGCCGTGTGGTACAAGTCAGTATGTCCCCTATTTAGCACACGGCCTAGCACACCGTGTTGCATAAGTCAGTATACCCTACAAGTTTGGCACAGCCTAGCACACAGCTTCGCACACGGGCGTGTGTGACCATTTCGAAGGGCACACGGGCTAGAAACACAGGCGTGTGGTCAGCCGTGTCACCCAAGTCATTATGTATGCCCTGTTTTCACACGGCTTAAGACACAGGCGTGTCTGGAGCCATGTAAGGCACATGGCTTGTCCACACGGGCATGTGACCCTTGAAATGTTGAAATTTTTCTAAGTTTCCAAAATTTTCATATGTTATCGGTTTAGTACTAAACCAGTTTTAAAGCATGTTTAAGGCCTCGTAAGCCCTTATAAGGGATAATATGGTTATATTGAATGGTAATTGTATATGAATACAAATGTATGAGTTATGTATGTTAAATGATGTGTATTGATCTGTAATACCTCGTAACCCTACTCCGATGACGGATACGAGTTAAGGGTGTTACAACATAGACTTGAACATGCCAACCAACTTGCTCTATATGCATAATAGCTTACCTCGCCACTCCTTGGCATACCCTAGCGTTGTCTCTCCAGGCACAGACCCTTAAGAGCTTACCTGAAACATAACACACTGAAATAAGTTTGAGAGAACTTAGTGAGATAAACACCCATTTACCTGAATCATTTTTGTATTTCAGATCTAGCAATTCAATGCACCATCTCGTTGTTCTTTCTTTCTCAACTAGTTTCTAGCGAATACCTTCCCAGAATGATTTCGTACCATAAGTTTCACAACTTTTTCTGAAATCATACCTTACCTCTACATATTTGACACCTTACTCACACTTTCCCTTACACTTTCTAGATTCCTTCACCATTCCCATTCCAAAGGTCCAGAAAGACAATATACCATGGTCCTTACATACATACTCCAAGCCATTATTTCCTCAAGATTTCATAATTACTTTAGTACATAAATAGAAGATACATTCTTAAATTTTACCAAATGTAACCCTTACCTACATGTGCTCTTCTAGTCCATTTAGCCCATACTTTGAGTTCGCCATATGCTCTGGCCTATTCCAGTCTCCATGTTCTTTTATTAATATCATGCTATTTACTTCATAATATTTTTTAAGGAGCTTACCACATAGAATACTCATTATATTATCCTATCAAAAGTGTAACATGATATGCCACAAGGGATTTTCCTTTAAAGTTCATCATACCTACCATTATTTCAAAGTTTGCCACACATTTTATCCCTTCAGAGTTCGCCATACATGCTATCCGTTTAGAGTTCATTGGAGATGCCACTTATTTCTTTCAGGGTCTACAACAGAGATGTTCCATCCAGATGGTTACTATAAGGGCCATTCTTTTGTGTGCACCACGACGTGTTCCTTTCATCATTTGCCATAACGGCTTTCCTTTCCTTAGATTGCCACAAAGGCTTCTATTTTCATAGATTACCAAGAAAGCTTCCATTTTCATATATTGCCACAAACACTTCCATTTTCTATCGTGTTCACGATAAGGATTCACCTAGACTCACATTTCGTGAGGTTTGCCTCTTATCGTCCTTGGTCATGCAGAAAACCCCATTAGGTAATAACTTTCCTTTAGTTCTTTCCATATGATGCCATAACCCACCAGCTATGGTCTTTACCACCTTCGGACGTAATAACATCCAGAGTGTGAATACTACAGTAAAATTTAGAACAAAAAGGCGGCATCTGCAAGTATACGAGTCAAGTTGTAATATAGTTTTACAACAGAATGGGTGAGTACTCTGAGGATCGTACCCAATAGAGACGAAGGCTAGATCAATTTTAACCTACACACTAAAAGATCTAATTAATACTTTAATCAAGTTATAGTATGGAAACGTAAATGAGAGGTTATTGGGATTTATATAAGACTAAGAATAAAACAAAAAAACATAAAAGAAAACTAAATTTCAAGAGAAAGAAGAAATAGAGGGAATCAAATCTGGTGATGGGTGATTAACTTGCTTCACAATCCCAATCAATTTTCGTTTTGGGTTCCTCACCAACCAACTACTCACTACCCTAACAGGATCTTCCGATCTTCCACTAACATAACAAGTCAGCAAGAACTACTTATCTTCTAACTTCACAGTCTAGACTGGCTTGGAGCTAAGGTGTTGACGGATGGGCAATACAAATTTTGGGTCAATTTCCACCTTGATGACTTCTTGGAGTTGTCAGGGCTAGGGTTTGTTTCACACTATTCCTTTCCTAAACAGTAGATTCGTTGAGTAACCTTTAACAAAATAGTTAATAGATTATGTCTTCACTCCCTGATCCCCCATAGAAGGATTAGTTCCTCACAGCTTTCATAAACAATATGGAATAGGTGGAAGAATAAAGCATGGTGAATGAATTGAAGTGTAGAGTTTGAGAAAAGCTTGATTTATATAAATAGTAACACAAATCTCCAAAAGTTGATCGTATTTACAAATAAGATCTCTTGAAGAAAGCAACGAGCAAATAAACTAAACTCTGAAAAACCTAAGAAAAAAACAAAACGAAACTAAATCTAAAGAGAAAATCTAGGTTAATCGAATGGTGTCTATAGCATGTGCTCAAGGATTCTATTTATAGCCTTCAGATGGTTACCGTCCTTAACCCTAGGGCATTTGACATTCTCGAGCTTTAAGTTTGATTGTGCAGACCAAAATGCCCCTACTTCGTGTTTAATTTCTGTCCCAGAGTCGATGTCATGACACGATAGAGCTTGTGTCACTCATAGAAGTCAATATGCTCCTCTTTGGGATATCTTCAACTGTATGCCACGACATCTTCAATTAGTGTCACGACATCGAAAGTAATTTTGTCCTTTCTCCATTAAGTTCTCTATGTTGCGACATTGGACCTCCCGTGTTGTGACATAGCATCCAATGTTGGTCTAAAATGCCTTCTAATGGTCTTCTTCACACTCACGAAGTATGTTAGCTCTCTCTAGGCCCCATTCGACCCTTAAGGTTAATAAAAGACTCATTTTGCACATTTTTCTAGATATAAGTAAAACTAAAGAAACTTTACTAAAATATAACTAAAATGCTTGTATTCAGGCTCCTTAAATGTGAAAACTAGTTTAATCTGCTACACTGAATACAAAAGATCAGGTCTTTCACGATATGATGTCATGCCTATGGGCTTTCCTTCTAGAGATCTTGCTTAAAGTCCTAATGGACCCCTTTAGACTCCACCATAGTGACCAAACATGGACATTTAATAGACCTTTCATGCATTAGCACCAAACTTAGCATACATCTCATTTTACACTTTCCAAACATGTTCTTGCAGTCGTACCTTCAACTCCATATTTCTTATCACATACTTTACACTCGTCATATTTTTACAAACTATATATGCAAATATTATCCAACATTAATATATCAACATACTCATCATACCATTCTTTTCTAATCTTGGTTCATGTTTTATATGATTCTTTACAAGATTATCAAGAATAAACAACATACAACTTACAGGAGTCAACTTAAGGAATCACTTGACATCCACAAACAACTGCTTGATCTCCAAATCCTAACATCCATCACAAAAACTCAGTAATTCACTAATTACAAGACATAGTGATACAATTAAAACTTATTCATATAACTTTTATCATCATCTGAAACCTAGATAACCTCCATGCAACACCTTATTTCCTTATCTTACTACTTACGTACATATAACAAGCTTACTATTTCAGAAATCAACATGCAAGTCCATAATACTTACCCAGAATATGGAACAACCCTCTACATGAACTCCGATCCTTAGTTTTGGCTTAGCAAGAAGGATCCTCGATCAGCTTCAAAAAAAAAGTTAGCAATGGTGTTTTAAATAGAAGGAAGAAGATAACTCCCCATTTTCTTATAAAGCTCACATCAATAAACATGAAACTCGTATTCTCATAGTGGAACTTGACACGTGTAACCAACTTTTATAAATGTCCTATTAGTGGCTTACAACTGTAAAGAAACGTATACAAAGATCCAAAATCTATATGTATCCTTCAGTTATCCCTTCTTTAAATCCTAACCATCTCATTAGAACATAACTTACATAGTAACTAGACCAACTTGGTGTACCTTACCTTTGGTGATACCATAATTACCCAAGAATCCTTGACACACTTACCAATTCATTCTTCTATACATATCCACACATTCTAAGAATAATCCTTACCTTATACTCTATCATAAAATATGCACCCGAGCTATTCGCCAAAAGCATCGATCGGACGAATAGGATCTCGCCACAAAGATTATTCTTGTTTACTCGCCAACTCGAGACCCGATGTAAACTCTAAATTATATAGATTTTTTATAACTATTTATATCACCTTTTTACTTAGAATTTATGTTAATCCAGAGTATTTGGATATTTAATTGGGTGATTTTTGTTCGTGTTGAGAAAAATTATGCAATTTTATGAATTTATATATTAAATTTTGCATAATTTAAATATCTTATGTTACATAGTAATTTCTATGATTCCATTGTTGGAGTGATACCATTGAATTAATAAGTGTGGAAGCTTATTTAAATCATACATGGACAGGAGTTATACTACACCTTAATTAGACAACAAAGACAAGAATTTAAGTTAAGAGAAGTCAATTTGATCCAATTGAAGTTGTCTTGTTCAGAAGAGAAAATCTGATAATTATTTGAGTCACAAAATCGTCCAAGTAGGGGGAAAGTAGTCCAATTCGGCTAAGGAATCAAGAGTAGCCCAAATTAGGTTTAGGATAATTTATTTGGAGGTCCCTACACTTGTGAAAAAAATCACAAATAATCCCCCAACTAAAACCCAAGAAACTGTCCAACCCCTTACAAGATTCATGCATAAAATCAAGGATGAATCAAGAAACCACCAACCTTTTCCTCCATATTTCATGGTCGGCCAAGCAAGGGAGCATTTCAAGGGATCTCCATGCTATTTTTAGAAATCTCCCTAGTCATTCCTCTATTATAAGTACTACCTCTTATTTCCTATTTCAAAGCATCCCTCATCATTCACTCATCTATCAACTCACATTCCTCTCATCTTTCTTCCATCTCTTCCATGCATAAGCCTTTTCATTTCCTCATCTCCTTTAGCTAGCATTTTCCTTTGAGGAAAACCACTCTGGGTCGGCCACTTTGAGGAGCATTTTGCAGTCACGAGAATTGGAGGAAGCCACCATGATCAGTCTTCAGAGAATCGCCAAAATCATCAAGAGTTTCTTCTTTCCTATTCTTTAATTTTGTTATTAGTTATTCAACATGTTTGCAAATTTTTTCGATGTTTTTCCATTAACAATGATGATTTCATTTTGTTTTAGCTAGAATGATTACATTAATTTGATAAAGTTCATTTGTATTCATGCTTATGATTTTTTGTGCCTTACTCGTTCATGCTTCTAATTAAAACCATCTATGTATTGCATGCATTAAAACATGTTTGAATGCATTAGAATTAGTTGATCGATCCTAACTAGATGGCTATTAATGGACATAATAATTGGAAGGTGCATGCTTAATTTAGATCCTAACTTGATTAAATTACAGGTTCACAATAGACTAAGAGAACTTATTACTTTACATAACTTTAGGTTTATGTGATTAAATTGTTTCAAACCTAATCCATCCCTGTTGCTTCACATAAATTCTAAGGAACCTTTAGTTAAATTATGACATTGGTTTATGCATATTTTTCTAAGAATAAGATTCGGTTGAACTTATATGAGATTCCCAGTTAATGAACGATCGAGTTACCATGGAATATTTTCCGAACTTTGTTAAACATGATGAAAAATGAATTGAGTCAAATATTTTAATCATTTTAGCTTTTTCATGTTATTGTTGTTAACTCATGAAAATAGCTACTAAACAATCACCTTGCACTGCATTTCATTTGCATTTAGGTTAACTTGCATTTGTTTAATTAATTTAATTTAACACCTATCGTTTCAAAACTATTGTGTTTTCTCTACAAACTTGTAAATTCATAATTTTACAATTTTTTTATTAACAATACAACCCCCGTGGAGACGATAACTCTTGTACTTACTTATTACTTGATAATGATTGTGTATACTTGCAGAAGCCTATGCGTTACACCCACCAAAACTAGGTGTCACAACTCTCCCCCATTTAGGGAATTTCATCCTCAAAATTAATACGATATTTACGAAGTCCATGCACTCAAATAATAACTATCTTCCCATTGAGCGTAACATATGGAGCCCATATTCACACATAATATCATCAAGTTAGCCCTCTTAGGCGAGACCCACACTTAGCGGTTTTCACTAGAATTTTACAGTTGTCACCATCATATTGGATGACTTGAACAGCCATCTCTTACTTGACTTCTCCCACAAGCTTACCTCTATTTATACTTGTTATTTTAACACCCCATTTTTCTTTACCTTTCTGCAACATCTGAATCCCTAATTTCTTATGTGCTTTGTTCACTCTTTACCTTTCTTGTCTTCATCTGTTCTAAGGTGTTAACCGTTCATCCTTTATTTCTTTTTCTTTTTCATACACTTATTGTCAAAATAGTTAGAACCAACACTCAAGAGAGGGGCCGAAAATAAACCAACTGAAACTTTACTCCTACCAGTACTGTTCCATTTGGACTTCAAGGTCCTGAGAATACCTTGCTTGGGGTGAGACCCCAATCGATTACCTGTAGCACTACTGAGGATGAGATGATTAGGTATATTGGAGCTCGAAGTATTCAAATTCCAAACTTCGTGTACTTTTTCTAGTGACCTTAAAAATGTCGTCTAAGTAGTAATACCTGAGGTTTTATTTTATCCTTAATCCTGTTAGAAGTCAATTTTCATCTACCATTAAATCCCTTTTTCTACTCTATCCTAAATGAGTATGATATTGCGTTTGGGCAATTGTCAACATTATCTTGGTGGACACTGGTGGCTTAATACATTGGTTTTTGCATGCATAATGAGCCACATATGTTGGGGGTCTTTTAGAAGCTGTATCAGTTGAAGGTAAGAAGAAAAGGCATTTTAGGTGGTAACGCCCATTTCAGTACACGTTCTGCGTGTGAGCCTATCATTGAGAACAATATCTCAAACCTCCATCAAAGAAAGGAAAAATGCTTAAGGGTCATCTATAGGCTTAAGTCTAGTTTTGGTTTTCCAACCAGATGGTCCCTTCCCAAAAAGAGCACTTGCAAACAATGTCAACCAATAGATTCTAAGCTTGCTGATGTGCAATGCAAACAATTAACAAAAAGGGTGTGTGCTTAACTTAATGGAACTCATTTCAGTTAGAAATATATTTTAGTATTGTTTAAAGGAAGTGAGCCCTAATGGCTATCAATCAAATGATTCTTTCAAATAGGTAAATGACCTTAATGTGCCATCTTGTTTCGCAGCTTGGCCTTATAATTCTAAGAAAGGTTTGGAAAACATTCTGCTGAGAAAAAAAAGAGTGTCACTCTTCTATTTTTATAAAATTTGTGGATTTTCTCCTCAAATTTAGAATCTTATCACTAATCTTGATATAGATTCCTCTTTTACTTCCAGTCGAGCTAACTCTCCTATTGGTGATGCAGGACTTTCTTCTCACTTAAATCTTCATGACATGGACGTCTCATCTATTCTCAAGAGAACTCGTGGCAAAGAGGTCACTACTACTTCATCCAAGAAATTAGCAGCAAAGAAAACAAGGAAGAGGATTAGAGGGAAGAGAGCACTCAGGAGTCAGGCAGCAGTGATTGCCCTCTACTGATAAGGCACAAGCCACAAAGGGAGCTCGTGACTGCATTTGTCCCTACACCTTTTGTTCTTGCTCTCCCAAAGATTCCACACTTTTGGTATAGCCCGCCCAACTTCTTAGTTCTTCCATACCTTCCTCTGATCCTCCTTTACCAGAAAGTCCTTCAAAAGCAATTCTTGTGGCTCAACCAATAGTTCATCCTTCTCAAACATCAAATGTTACCCTTGCTGGAATAGGGAGTATCTTTCCTTGACGAGCTCTTTTGGATTTTTTGCCAACCTCCACACTTCTTAGCACCATTTCCCAACAATAGTAGAGTCTACTACCTCCTCAGCTAAGGGAAGCTCTCTTTTCTTATCTTACATCTACTTCAAATGAGGATCCTCTAGTTGTTACGGCCCAAGTCTCAGAGGTTACGTATATGGAACAATGTCATTTGAGTGGGGCTCTTAAAGTTTCCAGCCAATAATACAGAAATAAGTTATCCAGCTTTAAAAAGGCTATAAAATCTAGCAAAACCTTTGTAACACCCCGTACCCGAGACCGTTGCCGGAGTCAGACACGAGGGGTTCACAGACTAAATTCGCTTACTATTGCAGTCCATTTTAAAATTTTTCCAGGCAGTTGGCTAACTGCGTCACTGTCACCTTAAAAATCGTATCTTGAGTTTCCCACCTCGAAAATCAGTTTCGTGATTTTTTCCTGAAACTAGACTCATATGCCCATCTACATATTTTTTTTCTAGAATTTTTGGTCAGGCCAATTAATACAGTTTATTAGTCAAAGTCTCCCATGTTACAGGGATCGACTACACTGACCTTTGCGCATTACGACTTGGATATCTCCCTGCACAGAGCTTCAATACTGATTCCTTTTGTTTCTATAGAAACTAGACTCAGAGAGCAATCTATACATATATGGCATGACTCCTAATTATCTCTGGTTAATTTGTAATGAATTTCCAAAGTCGGAACAGGGAGTCCAGAAACCGTTCTGGCCCTGTCTCACGAGAACCTGAATATCTCTTAACATACTGTCCATATGATCGTTTCGTTACTTTCCTATGAAAATATATTCATTAAGGTTCGTTTACATAATTTATTCATTATTTAATTCCAATCCTAATATTTTTAGTGATTTTCCAAATCTACATCACTGCTGCTGCCAGCATCTGCCTTTAAGGTAGACTTTACCTACTTCATAGTTTCCATGATTCAACTAGCCCTTTTAGCATAAATAGCACAAATTATGATAGTGATTAACCATTCCATACCAAATGATTATAACATTATACTCAAACATATATAAGCCATTTTCGCATGGCTATATACATTAACCAAAATATTCCTCCGCCACTAGTCTATTTTATACATGCCATAAGATAATCCAAAACATAGCAGTACCAAACAGTGGATAGTGATAGTGTGACTAGTTGCTGACGATCCCCGAGCCTGTAGCTTCGCAATGAGATCTATAAAACAGAGGAAACAGAGTAAACGGAGTAAGCATTACAATGCTTAGTAAGTTTTAAGCAGTGTCAACAGATAACAATCAAATTATAACATAGTTGTTCGTATTTTTATTTCACTCTTCCTTCGGGCATACCATCCCTTTACCGAATACGCACGTCTCATCATATACAATAGGCAGATAAACTTTCACATAAAAGTGAGCTCATGTGACATAGATATATCGTATGATTTCACATCACCCCTTACACTGATCCGATGTCACATAATCATAGGAATAGTCTCATAGATTGCTCTCGTATGCATCACATAACTACCTTATGATTTAGTGCAAATCAAGCTCACATATAAACTTGGAGTACATACCTGTTTAACCTTTCGCATTGAATATATTTATAAGCAATTCTTATTACGAAGTCTTACCCGGACATAATCTCCACACGAAGTTATCGGGTCTTACCCGGACAAAATCCCCACACGTAGTCATCGGGTCTTTAGAGCTCGGATATAGTACGAGCACGAAGCTTACGGACATTAATCAGTGATAATATTCTCGCATAAAGCCTGCGGGGTTTTAACTCGGATATAGTACTGACACAAATGCCCTTCGGGACTTATCACATTTATACACTTTCACATCCATCACGTTGGCCACTCAGCCCTGTCACATATATACACTTTCACATTCATCACATCGGCCATTAGGCCTTATCACATATATACACTTTCACATTCATCACATCGGCCATTAGGCCCTATCACATATATATATACACTTTCACATTCATCACATCGGCCATTAGGCCTTATCACATATATATATACACTTTCACATTCATCACATCGGCCATTAGGCCTTATCACATATATATACACTTTCACATTCATCACATCGGCCATTAGGCCTTATCACATCTATATATACACTTTCACATTCATCACATCGGCCATTAGGCCTTATCTCATATATACACTTTCACATTCATCACATCGGCCATTAGGCCTTATCACGTATATACACTTTCACATTCATCACATCGGCCATTAGGCCTTATCACATATATATACACTTTCACATTCATCACATCGGCCATTAGGCCTTACTATCATTTCATATTCGAATACTCATAAACTTACAATACCACGATTTAGAATTCAAGTATGGGTTTAATCAATAGCTTATGAGCAACTAAAACAAGTTTATCAAGGTTCACAACATAATCTCAAATTCAGCACAAGCTGTTTTTCCTGAGCAATAGTCACTAGATTATTTATAACTGGAGCTACAAAACTCCAAATCACTTTCCATTAATTTTTCCTGAATATAGACTCATATATATTCCATCCATAAAATTTCCAGAATTTTAGGTTTGGCCAATCAATACCAGATTTTTCTTAAAGTTTCCCCTGTTTCACTGTTTGACTAATCTGACCACTCTTCACTACGAATCAAATTTCTCATTTTACAGAATTCAAAATGTGTTGTATTTGATTTCATTTGAAACTAGACTCATTAAGGAGTCTAAGCATATAAATTTTATCTTATAACCATTTTTTTACAATTTATAATGATTTTCTAAAAACAGAACAGAGGATTACAGTGTCATTCTGCGCTGTCTCACACAACTTTAAGTATCTCAATATCGGAAATTCCTTTGCTTACACGGTTTCTTTTATAAGAAACTAGACTCATTAAACTTTAATTTCATGTCTCATTCAGCCTCTAATTCAAGTCCATAAATTTATGGTGATTTTCTAAAGTCACCTTACTGCTGCTGTCCGAAGCAGACTATTTCAAATTACCTTTAAATTCCCAAGCTCAAACACTTAAGAACTTACCATTTGAGCTTAGAACATATCATGGCCACATCATATCTTATTAAATCAACTCATCATGTCCTATTATAATTGAATTTACTCAACGTTTAAACACTTAAAACTTACCTCGGATGTGGTCGAACAATTTTGGCGGCTATTCGATCACTTCTTCCCTTCCCTTATCCAACTTTGGTCCTCTAAGCTCTTGAGCTTAATTTAACAAATAAATTGATTTAATTATTTGAGCATCAAAAGAGGAACTCAAGGTATTTAGCCCATATATACATACATTAGACATTAAAGTCACATACATATGAAATCATAAATCAATTCAACATATTAGCCCACACTCTCTTTTAGCCGATTGTCTAAGCCAAGATAAAAGCATCAATATGCTTGCCTCTAGCCGAATACATGCAACATCAAGAAAGAATGATGCATCCATGGCCGAGTGTCATATTCATAACTTTACAAAAACATTTGCCATGAGCTAGCTTCTATACTTGGTGGCCACTCCAAATATACAAAGATTTTCAATGATAGAGCATTAACATACCTTAATACATCAAAATAATTAAATTCTTCCCATGGCACACTAAAACCGAATATGTCTTATTCAAATATAAATTCTCATATTTCATTTATTTAACCATTTAACCCTCCTATCAAATAATTTTCACAAACTAATCTTAAACTCAAAATCACATAAAATCGTAACACAAAAGGCATTCATCTAACACTTGATTTCCAAATTCTAACATCAAACTCAAATTTCTTAGCTCATCAACTCATGGCCGAACATCAATTATTCACCAAAACAAAAATTAACTCATGGGTTTTAGAGAAAATTAAGTAAGGAATTCAATGATACTAAAAATTAACAAAAACAACCTGAATTTCACCTTGAATTTTTGCTTCCAAATGGCCGAAACTTCAAAGCCACAAATTTTATTTTCTTTCTCCTTTGTTCGGCCTCCAAGATGAACTACATGCATGTTCTTTTTTTTTTATGCCCCAACCGTCCATATCAATTGTCTAAGGTTAAATATCATCACAAATACTCCAACTTACAAAACAACTTCAATTCGGCCTTGAAGATACAAACATGCATGGCTTTCCATTTTATGTTTTATAATACTTATAAAAATAATTATCTCACAAATAACTTTAAAATAAACATATAAAGACATCATGCATTAAGCCATTACCATCCATATATTTATTAATGATATAATTGCCATTCAAAACCTCAACATTCTAAAGACATAACACTTTAACATTTTCATGATAGCATGCTTATTAATCAATTGATGCATTTTAATCCTTTTTAATGACATAAAGAAAGAAAGAAAAATATTTACCAAGAGTTTCAAACTACTTGGCCGAATATCAACCCTCCAAACAACCAAAAAATTTAACTCATGGAATGGATAGAATTTGAACAAATCACCAAAATTATACATAAATTTTCAAGAATTTCAAAGTACTTACCTCTTTCTAAATATTCTCCAAGCCGAAATCAAACAAAGAAATTTTTTTTCTTCTTTCTATTCTCAAGTTACGGCAATGGGGGGGGAAAACATGGATGAGACAACTTTGTTCTCATCACCCCTCCCTTTTCATTTCTTTATTACTAACCCTTTATTATATTCTTTCTCCCATAACACACTAACACAACATGTTTCCAACATGTTTCACCCCATAACATTTTGTCCACTCTCATGCTCATGGCCGGCCACTACATATTAGGGGGGGAAATTGACATGCAAGTCCACCCTTTTTATTTCATGCACTAATAGATCCTTATGCTTTGACCTATCATATTTCAAAATTTTCTCACATAAGTCCTATTTACTAAAATTCACCTACAATTAAACAAAATTCAAATATGAAATTTTCACACATGCATATATACATATAATAAGCATCAAATATGACAGCTAATTATTTTTATGACTCGGTTTAGCGGTCCTGAAACCACTTCCCGACTAGGGTCAATTTTGGGCTGTCACAACCTTATTACTGAGCTACGCCAAAAACATCAAGAGGATACAAATTTAATTGGAAAATTGGATACACGTCTTTCCACTCTAAGGAAAAAAATAAAAATATACTCAAACTCAAAATGAGCAATTGAAAGAGGAGGTCAATTCGCTGAAGGGTGAGAAACTTGCTTGGGAAGAGAAACTCAAAGCCTTGGAAAGAGAAACTCAAAGCCTTGGAAGAGATTCATAAGGCAGAGCTAGAGAACCAACATTGTTCTTATGATGATGATTTCAAGAAGTACTAGGAAGACACCCATAGGAACCTTGTTGAGGCCCTGCTAGAGTGGAAGTCCAACTTAATCCTGTATGCCAAGTGACTGCAAGTTCTTTCAACCTCATGAAAGTAGACTTCTACTTCCTCAAAGACAATTCCACTAACTCATTTGGCTTGGATGTTTCCCATCCAAAAGGCAAAGAGTGAGAGGCATTCCACAAAAAGAGGAGACAATCAGAAGGTTTTATCATTCCATCCACGCCTGTTGTTGAAGATAATAAGGAGGACTCAGCATCAAAGGATCAGATTTCAAAGGGCACTTTTCCTACTGAAGAGGTCACTATCAAGCCCACTAATAAGCCCAATGAAGAAGAGGATAAAAAGCTATTTCTTTTGTCATGTATTTCATTTCTTTTTATCTTTCATTTTTTTCCAAAATTTGATCTATGTAATGTTTTTATCCTTATTAATATGATCATTCCTTTACCTTATTCTTTCTTACTATTCCCATCACAATGTGTTTAAACATAAGTAATAAAACACACCTAAGAGACTTGGCTAGGTTCGATGTACTAAGAATACAAGGCTTCTTCGTCCTTTTTAATCCAATAATTGGCTAAACCAGGTTCTACTAACAAACTTGTAATGCCCCAAACCTGATCCGATAAACCAAATCCAAATTTAGGGTGTTACTACTCAAGTACATATGTAGCTCACTCAAATATACAAGTTTACATTCAATTATAACTATTTAATTATAAATTTATCTAAGAAATACATAAGTATGAGTAATACAAAAATTCAATTGGTATACACAGGGAATTGATTTACAACTATGATTGAATTGATGTTCTAGTATATTATAATTATTCTGTGTAAAAGACTTCTGAAAAACAACTCAAACTTGAACACACCAACCAACTTGCTCCGTATCATAATAGCTCGTTTCGCCATGCCTTGGTGTACCCTGGCATCGTCTCTCCAAGCGCAGACCCTTAAGAGCTTACCTGAAACATAACACACAGAAATAAGTTCAAGAGAACTTAGCGAGATAAATACCCATTTACTTGAATCATTATTGTATTTCACACCTGGCAATTCAATCCACCATCTCATTGTTTTTTCTTTCTCAACTAGTCTCTAGCGAATACCTTCCTAAAATGTCTTTTTTTCTACCAAATATGTCACAAATTATTCTGAAATCAAACCTTACCACTATATATTCAATACCTTACTCACACTTTTCTCTTACGCTTACCCAATCCCTTCACCATTCCCATTCCAGTGGTCCATATAGACAATATACCATGGTCCTTTCATACATACTCCAAGTCATTGTTTCCTAAAGATTTCATAAGTACTTTAGTACATAAATAAAAGATACGTTCTTGAATTTTACCAAATGTAGCCCTTACCTACATTTGCTCTTCCAGTCCATGTAGCCTATACTTTGAATTTGCCATATGCTCTAACGTATTCCAGTCTTTTTGTTCTTGTCTTAATATCATGCGATTTACTTCATAATATTTCTTATAGAGCTCACCACATAGAATACTCATTAGATTATTCTATAAAAAGTGCAACATGATACATAACAAGGGCTTTTCTTTCAAAGTTCATCATACCTACCATTTCTTCAGGGTTTGCCACACATACTGTCCCTTCAGAGTTCATCAAAGATACCATTTCTTTCTTTCAGGGTCTACCACAGAGATGTTCCCTCCAGATGATTTCCATAAGGGTCATTCTTTTGTGTATGCCACAAAGACATTCCTTTCTTCATTTGCCACAGAGGCTTTCTTTTCCTTAGATAACCAACATAAAGGCTTCCATTTCACATAGCAAAATCAGAATAGTGGCTTTAAAACCATAAATCTATTGTCGTAGAATTATTTTAAAATTATTTTATGTCTTTAAAACATGTGAATATGTATGTGTGAAAATTTCGTGAGCTAATTTTATCGTTTAATAGCTCAATTTGAGAAAAATGACTTAATCAAGTAAAATGCAAAAGTGGTATGCTATAAGTTAAAAGTGTTTATTTGCTATGGTTTGTTATTTATGAGGTCCTTATGATGTTATTAACCCATTGATAATGTTAATGGACATTAATGGGCATTATATCATGAATTTTGGTGGTTTTAATTAATGGATAAAATGATAATTTGATTATTAAGTTATTATAATTAAAACAAAATCAAATTTTGCTTCATCATTCATCATACTTAGTCGAAATTAAAGAAGGAAGAAACCATTTTTCATGTTTCTAGGGTTCGGCCATTGATAAGCTTAATTGAGGTATGAATTTGGTCGATTTTTCATGATTTCTATGTTTTTGTGATCGTTGCTTTGAGTACTAGCTAGCCTGTACCCTAATTTATGAATTTTTTGATGAATTTGTGAGTTTCTATTAATGAATTCTTGAGCTTTTTAGTAATTGTTGATGAATTATGAAAGCTTGATGTTAGATATTAAAATTTTGTTAAGTGATTTTTGACAAAAATGTCAAATAGGGATTAAATTGATAAAAGTGTAAATTGAGGGGTTAATTTGTGAAATAAATGGAAGTTTTAGACTACTAGGGACTTACATGAAATTTAGCTAAGCATGGGCTTTGTTAAATTTTGAGTAATTTGTGTTTTTGTGAAAAAAGACTAAATTCTAAAAATGTGGAACTTTAGGGCTAAAGTGTAAATATGTATAACTATATGTTTGTGGATGAAACTTCATGTCTTGATGAATAAAAGGATTAATTTTTAATGTATATAGATCAATAACGGAAGAAATCAGATTTAGATCGGGGAAAAACGAAAGTTATTAAATAGTTGACCCCGTCCGTTTATTCCGACTACGAAGTAAGTTCATATGCAAATAAATGTTTTTTTAATTTAATTCTATGTTTTTACTTGCTATTGAATTCATATAAATGTTGAACGAGTACTTACAAGCAAGAATCGATAGAATTACGACATCTGAAAGTCCCGTATGAACATTAGGAATAGTATAGGATACGAATGTCATGACATTAGGTTATTGATATGTGATTACATGTAAGACCATGTCTGGGACATTGGCATTGTATTGAGATTATGTGTAAGACCATGTTCGGGACAATGGCATCGTTAATTGATTATGTGTAAGACTCTGTCTAGAACAGTGGCATCGATATGTAATAACATGTAAGACCATATCTGGGATATGGCATTGTATGAGCTTACGTGATTTCTGAGTATCCTTAACGATTCCAAATGGTTCAACGGGCAAAGACAAGTTAAGAAAGAATGTGTTAATGAGTTAAACGACTCAGGTACGTATGAAGTTTATACGAGTATTGAAAAGTGAAATAATTGATGAATTACATGAGAAAATGAATATGTATTCAAAGAGAATGGTTTGTATATATCTATGTTTACTTGTACTTGGACTAGTAATGGAAATGTGGTGATTTATATGATAGCTTTATTTGTATATGGCTTACTAAGCTTTTAAAGCTTACTTTGTGTGTTCTTTTCATGTTTTATAGGTTATCGAAGCTAGCTCGGACTTAGGGATCATCAAGAATGCATCATCGCACTATCGATCATCTCGTTGGTACTTTTAGACCTTTGTATATATGGTATATGGCATGTATAGGCTACTGTCATTTTGGTATGTTTTGAGTTATGATATTAGCCATGAGATTTGGCTTGTAAATGTTGACATGTAAGGCCATTTAAGTTGGTTTGAATTATGGGTTTAATATGTGATACATGAGATGTATATAATATCTTATGTGTTGACTTCTTTTGGTTTGGTATGTGGTTCCTATTATGGTTAGTTGTAAATTGGAGTATTAAGATTGGAATGATGACATGTTGTGGCTTGATTATGTGAGGTTGAAATGGTAAGTTTTGTGGCATGAAATAGGTGATAAGGTGATGATGAAATGCATTTAGAAGTTATGCAAGATTAATGATTTTGGTATATTATTTTGTTATGAATTTAGTTAAGAATTTAAGTAGCGATTTGGTTGATTATGAAATAGCATGAAATGTTGTGAATTTGCATGTTTTGGCTGCCCATATTTGTGATGAAATGGTACCTATTTGATAGCTAGGTGAGCATGAGAAAAGGGTGGCAAATTCGCTTTGCAAATGGCCTATTTTTGTCCATACGGGCAAAGACACGGGCGTGTGTGACACACAGTAACATTACACAGCTGTGTGTCCCCTAGGGTACCCTTCGAATTAAAGTTAGCATACCCTACAGTTTTGACACAACTTAGACACACGGGTGTGTCTACTGGCCGTGTGTGGCACACGGGTTGGTACATGGGCGTGCGGTTGGCCGTGTGACCCAAGCAGTAGCCCCTCTTAGATTTCACACGGCCTAGCACATGGGCGTGTCCTCGGTCGTGTGGTGCAAGTCAGTATGTATGCCCTGTTTTCACATGGCCTGTGACACGGGCGTGTCCAGTTGCCGTGAGGCACATGGCCTGTTCACACGGGCGTGTGACCTTGAAATTAAATAAAATTTTCTAAGTTTCTCAAAGTTTGTGAATGTTATCGGTTTAGTCCCTAACCATTCCTAAGCATGTTTTAAAGTCTCTTAGGACCTTGAAAGGGACAATATGATTGAGATGAATGTATTTTGTTTATTGAAATGCATAAATGTTTGTAATTGTTGTGTATTGATCGGTAATGCCTTGTAACCCTATTCTGGTGATGGATACGGGTTAGCGGTGTTAAATTTTTTTGTATCAAAGTTACTGTTTAGTCGATTCTAGGACTAAAGTAGCGTGTGAGAATCTAGCTATACATGCCATTTATATAAACTGGGATAGTGTGAAGATTCCTAACAGTTAAAATTGTGTTTATCGTATAGTAAATAGATCTCCGCCTAATCCTCAACAAGTTCCAATCATGCTACAAGCTGTGAATCCAATACAATTGAGTAAGCGTCCGATTGATAAAATTAGAAAATATGGGGCTAAAGAGCATCGTGCTACTAGTGATGATGATGCTGAGAGGAATGAGTTTTGCCACGACTGTTTGATGAAATGTCATGTAGTTCTGATGAATGTCTTAAGTGCATGCTTCACTTTTCAGAGATACAGCGTATCATTGGTGGAAAATGTTGATATTTGTGGCTCCGAAAGAACGAGACAATTGGGAGTTCTTTCAAACTAAGTTTAGAAAGAAGTACATCAGTCAGAGATTCATATATTAGAAACGCAAAGAGTTTCTTGAATTGAAACAGATCCGTGTGTTTGTTACGGAATACGAACGAGAATTTGTGAGATTGAGTAAATATGCACGAGAATGTGTTTCAACTGAAGCTATAATGAGTAAAAGATTTGAAGATGGTTTGAATGAAGACATCAAGCTGTTAGTCAGGATTCTGGAAATAAAAGAGTTTGTGATACTCTCGAGCGAGCATGCAAAGCTAAAGAACTTGGGAAAGAGAAAAGAAAAGCCAATTTTGAAGTTAGAGATTCATGAAAAAGATCATCGAGTAAGCCATTTTGTTCTACATCCAAGAAGTTCTGAGATGACTTCAGCCGTTTAAAGGCTACTGTGGGTTATTCTAGACGTGATCGGAACAGACCACCTATGAGTTCGAAAGCTACCTCAGTAGCTAGTGTTGGTAACATCAGGGCTAACCGACTCGAGTGAAAACATTGTGGTAAACAACATCCCGGTGACTGTATGATCGGGCCTGTTTCAAATGTGGATCATTGGATCACTTCATTCGTGAATGCCCTGAGTTGGTTGAGCAAGAAATGGTGCAGAATACTAGGTTGAGTAACACGGCAGCTCGAGGTAGACAACCTAGAAACATGGGCAATGTAAGTAGTAGCTAGAGGGGAACTAAAAACATTGTTATTAGATCTGAGGCTTGTGCACCTGCCAGAGCTTATGCTATTCGCGCTCGTGAAGAAGCTTCGTCTCCAAATGTTATTATTGGAACTTTCACTCTTTATGACACTACTGTAATTGCATTGGTAGATCTAGGATCGACTCATTCATATATATGTGAAACTCTAGTATCCAGTAAGACTTTGCCTGTAAAGTCTACTGAATTTGGAATTAGAGCATCAAACCCCTTAGGCAGATGTGTCTTAGTTGATAAAGTATGCAAGAGCTATCTGTTGATAATTAAGGATCTTTATTTTTCGGCCGATCTAATGTTGTTGCCATTCGACGAATTTGATATAATTCTGGGTATGGATTAGTTAACACTGGATGATGCAATAGTGAACTGTAAATGAAAGACGATTGATCTGAGATGTCAGAATAATGAGATTATTCATATTGAGTCTATTGTTTTGAATGGTTTGCCGGCAGTGATTTCTTCGATGTTAGCTCAGAAATATGTGAGAAAAGAGTATGAAGCTTATTTTTCTTTTGTGTTTGACACAAAAGTGACTGAAAAGAAGATTGAATTAGTACCAGTTGTGTGTGAATATCCAAATGTGTTTCCTGAAGAGTTACCGGGTTTAACACCAATCAGAGAAGTTAAATTTGGTATTGAGTTAGTGTCAGGAACAACTCCGATATCGATAGCTCCGTAAAGAATGGCACCGACTGAATTAAAAGAGTTGAAAGTTCAGTTGCAAGAGTTGACAGATAGAGGATTCACACGACCAAGTTATTCTCCCTGGGGTGCACTGATTTTATTTGTGAAAAAGAAAGACGGAACTATGAGAATGTGCATTGACTATTGACAGCTCAATAAAGTGACTATCAAGAATAAATACCCTCTACCACGAATAGATGATTTGTTTGATCAACTGAAAGGGGCTACAGGGTTTTCAAAGATAGATTTGAGATCAGGTTACTACCAGTTGCGAGTTAAAGACTCTGATGTGTCGAAAACTACTTTTCGAACGAGGTATGGACATTATGAGTTTTTAGTTATGCCTTTCGGACTAAAGAATGCAGCAGCTATTTTCATAGACCTAATGAATCGAATCTTTAGACCGTATTTGGATAGATTGGCTATTATGTTTATTGATGACATCTTGATTTATTCTCGTGATGAATCCGAGTATGCTGAACATCTGAGAATAGTGTTACAAACTTTGCTAGATAATCAAATATTTGCAAAGTTTAGTATGTGCAAATTCTGGTTGCACGAAGTTGGTTTTTTGGGACATATTGTGTCAGCATCGGGTATTCGAGTGGATCTGAGCAAAATTTTGGCAATATTAGATTGGAAGCCTCTAAGAAATGTATTTGATGTTCGAAGTTTTTTGGGACTCGCTGGTTATTATAAACGATTTGTGAAAGGTTTTTCTATGATTACGACTCTATTGACAAGATTGCTTCAGAAAGATGGTAAGTTTGAGTTATTAGATAAATGTCAGAAAAGTTTTGATCAGTTGAAAGCTTTATTGACCGAAGCTCCAGTGTTAGTTCAGACAAAATCGAGTAAAGAATTCATAATTTATAGCGATGCATCATTGAATGGTCTGGTCTGCGTTTTGATGCAGAAGGGCAAAGTAATAGCTTATGCCTCGAGACAATTGAAGACGCATGAAAAGAATTACCCGACACACAATTTAGAATTAGCAGCTATCGTATTTGCGTTGAAGATTTGGCACCACTATCTGTTCGATGATAAATGTCATGTTTATTCTGATCATAAGAGCTTAAAATATTTGATGACTCAGAAAGATCAAAATTTACGGAAGCGGAGATGGTCAGAATTGTTGAAAGATTATGAGCTAGTGATTGACTACCATCCAGGAAAAGCTAATGTTGTTGCTGATGCTTGAAGTTAGAAATCTTTGTTTGCTTTACGTGTTATGAATACTCAGTTAGCTCATCTGATGACGATGTGATTATAGCTGAGATGAAAGTAAGGCCGTTATTTTTACAGCAAATTTGTGAAGCTCTAAAAGTTGATAAAGAAATGTTAGCAAAACGAGCTCAATGTGATTCGAACCCTGATTCAGAATTTTGGATTGGTGTTGATGATTGTTTGAGATTCAAAGGCCAAATTTGTGTCCCGAGAAATTTAGAGTTGATTCAGATGATTTTAAATTCTGGGAAGTACTAAAATGTATAACGATCTGAAAAAGCTTTACTGGTGGTCTGATATGAAACGTGATATCTCTGAATTTGTTTCGAAATGTTTAATCTGTCAGCAACTTAAAGCTGGGTATCAAGTACCGTCTGGGTTACTTCAACCGATTATGATTCCTGAGTGTAAATGGGACAAAATCACAATGGATTTTGTATCGGGTTTGCCAATGTCTTCGAGTAAGAAAGGTGCGATATGGGTGGTTGTTCATAGATTGAAAAAATTATCTCATTTCATTCTTGTGCGTACAGATTATTCACTTGATATATTTGTTGAATTGTACATTTCTCAGATTGTAAGATTGCACGGAGTACCTATTTTTATTATTTCGGGTAGAGATCCAAGGTTTACATCGCGATTTTGGAAGAAACTGTAAGATGCATTAGGTACGAAGCTACACTTTAGTACTGCTTTTCATCACAAATAGATGGTCAATTCGAGCGGATTATTCAGATACTCAAGGATATGTTAGTTGTTGCCTTCTTGAATTTGAAGGAACGTGGGAACGATACCTACCATTGATTGAATTTACGTATAATAACAACTTTTAATCGAGAATAAAAATGGCACCTTACAAAGCTGTATACAGTCACAAATGCCGAACACCTTTGTATTGGACTGAGCTTAACAAGAATAAGATTCAAGAGGTTGATTTGATTAAAGAGACTGAACAGAAAGTGAAAGTGATTTGTGATAGTCTTAAAGCAGCGTTAGATCGTCAGAAATCATACGTGGATTTGAAACGGAAAGATATAGAGTTTCAAATAGGGGATAAAGTGTTTTTAAAGGTCTCTCCGTGGAAGAAAATACTTAGATTTGGCAGAAAAGGCAAGTTAAGTCGGAGATTCATCGGACCGTATGAGATTATTAAACGTATCAGGTCGGTTGCTTATAGATTGTCGTTTTCATCTGAGTTAGAAAAGATCCATAATGTATTTCATGTATCGATGCTTCAACGATACAGATCAAATCCCTCGCATGTGATTTTCCCCTCCGAGATTGAGATTCAAACAGATATGACATATTAAGAGGAACTAATCCGAGTTCTAGATCACGAGGTTAAAGAATTGAGAAATAAGAAAATTTCATTAGTGAAAGTCTTATGGCATCGAAATGGGGTCGAAGAAGCTATGTGGGAGCCCAAGGATGCTATGAGAGAACAATATCCAAACCTATTCACTGGTAAGATTTTCGAGGACGAAAATCCTTAAGGGGGGAAGAGTTGTAACAACCCGATTTTAGCAAAATCAGAACAGTGGTTTCGGGACCACATATCAAAGGTCATAAAATTATTTTAATATTATTTTATGTGTTTACAACATGTGAAAATGTATGTGTGAAAATTTCATGAGCTAATTTTATCGTTTAATAGCTCAACTTGAGAAAAATAACTTAATCGCGTAAAATGCAAAAGTGGCATGTTATAAGTTAAAAGTGTTTATTTGCTATGGTTTGTTCTTTATGATGTCCTTATGATGTTATTAACCCATTGATAATGTTAATGGACATTAATGGGCATTATATCCTGAATTTTGGTGGTTTTAATTATTGGATAAAGTGGTAATTTGATTATTAAGTTATTATAATTAAAACAAAATCAAATTTTGTTTCATCATTCATCAAACTTAGCAGAAATTAAAAGAAGGAAGAAACCATTTTTCATGCTTCTATGGTTCGGCCATTGATAAGCTTAATTGAGGTATGTATTTTGCTCGGTTTTTGATGATCTCTATGTTTTTGTGATCGTTGCTATAAGTACTAGCTGGCCCGTACCCTAATTTCTGAATTTTTTGATGAATTTGTGATTTTTCATTGATGAATGCTTGAGATTTTGAATGATTGTTGATGAATTATGAAAGCTTGAAGTTAGATATTAAAGTTGTTTTGTTAAGTGATTTTTGACAAAAATGTTAAATAAGGATTAAATTGAGAAAAATGTAAATTAAGGGGTTAATTTGTGAAATAAATGAAAGTTTTGGGCTGTTAGGGACTTACATGAAATTCAGCTAAGCAAGGGCTTTGTTAAATTTTGAGTAATTTGTGTTTTTGTGAAAAAGGACTAAATTGTAAAAATGTGGAACTTTAGGGCTAAAGTGTAAAAGTGTCTAAATATGTGTTTGTGGATGAAATTGAATGTGTTGATGAATAAAAGGTTAATTTTTAATGTATATAGATCAAGAACGGAAGAAATCGGATTTAGATCGGGGAAAAACGAAAGCTATTGAATAGTTGACCTTGTCCATTTATTCCAACTACGAGGTAAGTTCATATGCAAATAAATGTTTTTTAAATTAAATTCTATGTTTTTACTTGGTATTGAATTCATATAAATGTTGAACGAGTACTTATGAGCAAGAATAGACAGAATTACGACATTTGAAAGTCCCGTATGAACATTAGGAATAGTATAGGATACGAATGTCATGACATTAGGTTATTGATATGTGATTACATGTAAGACCATGTCTGGGACATTAGCATTGTATTAAGATTACGTGTAAGACGATGTCTGGGACATTGGCATCGTTAATTAATTATGTGTAAGACCATGTCTGGGACAATGGCATCCATATGTAATAACATGTAAGACCATATCTCGGATATGGCATTGTATGAGCTTATGTGATTTTCGAGTACCTTAACGATTCAAAATGGTTCAACGGGTAAAGACAAGTCAAGAAAGAATGTGTTAACAAGTTAAACGAATTAGGTACATACGAAGTTTATACAAGTATTGAAAAGTGAAGTAATTGATGTATTACATGAGAAAATGAATATGTATTCAAAGAGAAAGGTTTGTATATATATATATATAAATATATATATTTATATATATATTTATATATATTTATATATATATGTTTACTTGTACTTGGACTAGTAATGGAAATGTGGTGATTTATATGATAGCTTTATTTGTATATGGCTTACTAAGCTTTTAAAGCTTACTTTGTGTGTTCTTTTCATGTTTTATAAGTTATCAAAGCTAGCTCGGACTTAGGGATCATCAGGAATGCATCATCGCACTATCGATCATCTCGTTGGTACTTTTAGACCTTTGTATATATGGTATATGGCATGTATAGGCTACTGTCATTTTGGTATGTTTTGAGTTATGATATTAGCCATGAGATTTGGCTTGTAAATGTTGACATGTAAGGCCATTTAAGTTGGTTTGAATTATGGGTTTAATATGTGATACATGAGATGTATATAATGTCTTATGTGTTGGCTTGTTTTGGTTTGGTATGTGGTTCCTATTATGGTTAGTTGTAAATTGGAGTATTAAGATTGGAATGATGACATGTTGTGGCTTGATTATGTGAGGTTGAAATGGTAAATTTTGTGGTAAGAAATAAGTGATAAGGTGATGATGAAATGCATTTAGAAGTTATACAAGATTAATGATTTTGGTATATTATTTTGTTATGAATTTAGTTGAGAATTTAAGTTGTGAAATGGTTGATTATGAAATAGCATGAAATGTTGTGAATTTGCATGTTTTGGCTGCCCATATTTGTGATGAAATGGTACCTATTTGATGGCTAGGTGAGCATGAGAAAAGGGTGGCAAATTGGCCTTGGAAATGGCCTATTTTTGTCTACACGGGTAGAGACACGGGCGTGTGTCTCAGCCGTGTGTGACACACGGTCACATTACATGGTCGTGTGTCCCTTTGGGTACCCTTCGAATTAAAGTTAGTATACCCTATAGTTTTCACACGGCTTAGACACATGGGTGTGTCTACTGGCCGTGTGTGGCATACAAGCCAGCACATGGGCGTGTGGTCGACCGTGTCCCATGTCAGTAACCCCCTTAGATTTCACACGGCCTAACACACAGAAGTGTCCTCGACCGTGTGCTGCTAGTCAGTATGTATGCCCTATTTTCACACGGTCTGTGACACAGGCGTGTCTGGTAGCCGTGTGAGGCACACAGCCTGTTCAGACGGGCGTGTGACCTTGAAATTAAAGAAAATTTTCTAAGTTTCTTAAAGTTTGTGAATGTTATCAGTTTAGTCCTGAACCATTCCTAAGCATGTTTTAAGATATCGTAGGACCTTAAAAGGGACAATATGATTGAGATGAATGTATTTTGTTATTGAAATGCATAAATGATTGTAATTGTTGCGTATTGATCTGTAATGCCTTGTAACCCTATTCTGGCGATGGATAGGGTTAAGGGTGTTACATCATAGATCGCCACAAAGGCTTCCATTTTCATATATTGTGACAAAGGCTTCCATTTTTATAAATTACCACAAAGGCTTTCATTTTCTAGCATGTTCACGATAATGATTTGCAAAGACTCACATTTCGTGAGGCTTGCCCCCCATCGTCCTTGGTTACATAGAAAACCTCATTAGGTAATTACCTTCCTTTAGTTCTTTCCATGTGATGCCATAACCCACCAACTATGGTCTTACACGATATGATTTCATGGCCATGGGTTTTCATTTCAAAGATCGTGATTAAAGTTCCAACGGACCCCTTTAAACTTCATCGCGATGAATAGAAACAAGCATTTAACAGGCCTTTCATGCATTAACACCAAACTTAGCATACAACTCATCTTACACTTTCCAGACACGTTCTTACAATCATACCTTCAACTCTATATTTCTTATCACATACTATATGCTTGTCAGATTCTTACAAACTATACATGCAAATCTTATCTAACATTCATATATCAACACACTCATCATACCATTCCTTTCTAATCTCGGATCATGTTTAATACGATTCTTCATAGTATTATCTATAATAAACAGTATACAACTTATAGTAGTTGACTTAGGGACTCACTTGACACCCACGAACAGTAGCTTGATCTCCAGATCCTAACATCCATCACAAAAACTCAAGAATTCATTGCTTACAAGACAAAAGGATACCATTAAAACTCATTCATATAGCTTTCATCATCATCTAAAACCCAGATAACCTCCATATAACAACTTTTTCCCTCATATTACTACTTATGCACATATAAAGACTTACTCTTTCAGAAGTTAACATGTAAGTCCATAATACTTACCCAAAATATGGAACAACCCTCTGCATGAACTCTGATCCTTTGTTTTAGCTTAGCAAGAAATATCCTCGATCAGCTTCAAAGTAAGTTAGCAATGGTATTTAAAATAAAAGGAAGAAGATAACTCTCCCTTTTCTTATAAAGCTCACATCAATAAACATAAAACCCATATTATCATAATCAAAAATAACATATTAATGGCTTACAGTTGTAGAGAAATGTATAAAAGGATCTAAAGTCTTTATGTATCCTTAAGTTATCCCTTCATTAGATCCTAACCATTTCGTTAGAACGCAACTTGCATAGTAACTAGACCAACTTGGCGTACCTTACCTTTGGCAATACCATCATTACCTAAGAATCCTTGATACACTTACCAATCCCTGCTTCTATACATATCCACACATTCCAAGAACAATCCTTACCTTATAATCTATCATTAACTATGAGCTCGAGCTATGTAACAGCCCGTTTTTGGGTCAAATCAAAAAAATGGTTTTGGGACCACAAATCCAAAGTCAAAATATTTATTTTATTATTTTAATAAGGTCTACAGCATGATAGATTAATTATGTGAAATTTTCATAAAGAAATTTTACCGTTTAAATGCTTAATTCGGTAAAAAGGACTAAATTGCGTAAAGTGTAAAACTTGAGTTCTAATAGTTAAATGTGTCTATTAGCTATGGAATATTAAATTGGTGGTCCTTATGCTATAATTAAACCATTATAATGGTAGGTGGATAATTATGGGCATAGGTTAGTTTAGTAATTTGGTTAATTAACCTTGTCCATCTTCTTGAACATAACCGAATATGAGAGGAAGAAAAGCCATGGAAAAAGCTTGATACATTCGGACTTATCTTTTTGAGCATGTAAGTCCATTTTTGCTCAGTTTTTAATAATTTCTACGTTTTTGAGATCATTGCAGCTTAATCTTATACAGTTAGCCTGTATCTTCAATTTCAAAATTGTTAAAGTATTTGAATGTTTCCATTTTTGAATGCATTAGTATTTTGTTAGTTGATGATGGAAAATGAATCATTGTTGTTAGATGTATAAGTTTTGTAAAGTGATTTTTGACGAATGTCAAAAAGGGATTAAGTTGAGAAAATGTGAAATGTGCTGGTTAAAAGTGTGAATAAATTGAAAATATGGGCTTCTAATAACATGTATTAAATTCGGCTAAGCATGGGTATCTTGAAATTTGAATGAATTTTCATTTTGTGTGATAAGGACTAAATTGCAAAAATGTGAAATAATAGGGGCAAAAAGTAATTTTGCCAAAATGTGTATATTGTGCTAAATTGAATGAAATGTTGATTAAATAAGTAAGTTTTGATATTATATAGATTGAGATAAACGAGATTTGGATTTAGAACAAGGGAAAACAAAGTATCAGATTAGTCGACCTAATTTATCGTTACAGCGAACGAGGTAAGTTCGTATGTTATACTTTTGTTTCAAATGTATTTTATATGCTTTGATATAGCATGAATTGTGATTATGTGGTTACAGACAAGTTTGGAATTGATTCGACGATGATCCGACAGTTGGAATACCGATTGAACCTTAGGAATAGTTTAAGATACTAGTGACATGTCATTAGGGATACTATGAGTTGGCTTTGGGCCATGATATAGCACTTCGGGCGCGAGATAAACTAATTTGGCTTCGAGCCATGCATATCATCTGATTTGGCTACGGGCCATGATATTAGTATTTCAGATAAGTTACCTTGATTTGGCTTCGGGCAATGGTATAGGTACTTATCGTGTAGTATCCTTGAGTATCCGACTTCTAATTCTGAATGGTTCAACTGGTAAATGAAAGATATGGATTAGTATGAATTGGCACTTAGTGTGCATAATTGAGATAGCTTCGGCTACGTAATGGCACTTAGCATGCGAGACCCTCGAGTTACCAATATTATTCCATGTGGTTCAACAGGAAATGTTGACGAAACGTGGTTACAAGTGAGGGTACGACTCAGTCAAGGTACTTGTGACAGAAATCGACAAGTAAGTGTTAAAATTGAAATTCATATGATGAGTAAATGGAAAATTATGAGAATTCATATGGTTCAATTGAATATATATAAATGTGATGGTTATTGAATTGAATATAGTTTATTTCTATTTGCTTATGCTTATGTAAATGTGAATGAATTGATAAGAAGTACTCAAACCATTTAAGCATTGAAATGAATAAACCTATGAAATTCTTGGTTAACTATGTGAATGGATGCATGACATAAAGTTGGAATTATACAAGTTATATTATAGTATTTATAATGGCTTAAAATGTGTTTATTTGATAAGATAAGTTATTTTCATACGAGTTTACTAAGCTTTATAGCTTACTTTGTTATATTTTCTATGTTTATAGTGATTCAGAGGCTCACTCGGGTTGGAAGTCATCGAAGATCATATCACACCATCCAGCTATGGTTTGGTACTTATAAGCTTTGTGATATTAGTTATATGACATGTATAGGTTTTGTGATTACTTGTTGAATATAAGTAATTTTGGTGATTGAGGCATATGTACTTGACATGTATTTGGCCATGAGATTTGGACTGATAATGATGTAAAGTTTGATAAGTATAGGCTATGGCTACTGTCGTTTGGTTGTTGAAAGTGTTTTTGGCTATTTGAAATGGCATGATTAAGTTATGTGGTTTAAAGTATATATATATATATTTCCATGTGATATAGGTTATTTTGGTAAGTTTAATGATGGTTTAAGATATTCAAATGACCATTTGGTATGTGTTGTGTAATAACTTGGGATGTGTTTGGTTTTGGTTTGGTATTTGAATGCCAAATTGGTTAATAACGTAGGTTGATTTAGTATATGATATATATGTGAATTTTGGCTTATGAATCTTGTTCATTGATATGTGATTTAGTTAAGTAAATGATTATGATATAAGCTTTGAACAGATTGGTATTGAAATAGTTTATAATGTGATGATTTGAGATTGATTTGGCTATTTAATTGTGTAGGAAATGGTATCATTTGCACTTGTATAGGTGTGTTTCCTTTGGGTGAGAAAGGTAACTTGTAACTAGCCTATTTTTGTCCACACGGGCAGAACACACCGGTGTGTGACTCAGCCTTGTATGACACACGGTCATAGTACACGGCCGTATGTCCCCTAGTGTTGCAATTGGAAGCAAGTCAGTATGCTCCACACAGCCTCACACACCGACGTGTGACTTGGCCGTGGGGAATAAGTCAGTATACCCTACAGGTTTGACACGGCCTAGCACACATGCGTATGTGGCCATTTCGAATAGGCACACGGGATAAACACATGGGCGTGTGGTTGGCCGTGTGACCCAAGTCAGTATGTACCCTCTGTTTTTACACGACAGATGAGACGGGCATGTCTAATGGCCATGTAAGACACACAGACATGTCTAGTGGCCGTGTGAGACACACGGCCTGCCCACACGGGCATGTGTCCCCTATTTGAAGCGAAATTTTATAAGTGTCCCAAATTCGTTTTGAATTATCGGTTTAGTCTTGAACCATTTCTAAAGCATGTTTAAGGCCTAATAGGCTTGTTTAAGGGACAAAGTGTTTGAGTTTGAAAAATAAATGTATGAAATGATATTATGTATGTGAAATGTTTAGGTAATTGTGTTGTAAGTCCGGTAATACTCCGTAACGCTATTCCAGCGTTGAATACAGGTGAGGGGTGTTACAAGCTACCCGCCAAGAGCATTGATTAGGCGATTAGTATCCCCCACACAGATTATTCTTATTTACTCCCTAACTTGAGACCCGCCAAAACTGGGTGTTACACTCCCTCTTAAATTTCCATCTGTATAGATAACCCACGAGGTTAGGATGCGGGTATCCTTATAGATAACCCACTAGGTTAGGAAGCAGACATAACATCTGGAGGGCCTCGGGTTGGGCGAAATGATTTCTTTTTAAAGTATTATAAGTTTTTTTTCAAAGAATGTATTATTTTATTTTTGACCATGGCATGGGACTTAGGATTTGGGTCTGATTTACTTTACATGACTTAGGCTGTACTCTGGTGCAAAATCTAAAGGGCATTGTGTCATTGCTTTGAGAGGAGGCCTACCATTGGTGGCAGTATGTGGTAAGGGGTACACAAGTTGAATGAATCACCTGAGAGTATTTTCAAAAGGCCTTCCAAAAGAAGTATGTGGGCATGAGGTATATTGAAGCTTGCAAGCTCAAGTTCATCGAGTTGAAACAATAAGATAAATTCGTGGCAAAATATGAGGCTAAATTCCTAAGGCTTAACCAACATGACCAGGGTATGGTTGCCACGAAACATGACAAGTGCTTCAAATATAAAAACGGGCAATGATTTGACCTTAAGATATAGGTTGCTCCACACCAGAAACAGGATGTTGAAAATTTAGTGGAGAAAGCCAAAATTATAGAAGATATCAAGCACGTAAATTGTAAGCAATGGGAGAAAAGTAAGGTCCAATCTTAGAGAGATTTTGATTCAATTGGTTTGAACTCTCGCCCTGTAAAACAAACCAGAAAGGGTAGACCACAACAAAGGGCCACGATAAATAACACTAGGGATGCGCCCAACTATTCTAGGCATTATGGGAAGCAACACTCGAGTGAATGTTGGAAGAAAATAAGTGATTGCTTCAAATATGGGTTGATGGAGCATATGGCAAGGGAATGCCCTCGACGAACTAAGCAAACACAAGCTCTAACCCAAAATCAGAGAGTGGACCAATTGTCTCTGAGGGGTCGTGGGAAAAACCAGGCCACAAATGTTGTAGCTACTGATGCAATTTGAACTGAGGCTCGACAACTTACCCTTGTTTATGTTGTTAGGGGTCATGAAGAAAAGGATGTGTCAAATGTCATAGTAGGTATCTTTATCAATAATTTTGTCTTACACTTTGCCTTAATTGATATAGGATCCACCCACTTTTAAGTATCTTGTGAAATGTTTGAAAAATTGGGTGTAGGGGTAGAGGACGCCACTACTTATGTAATTATAGTATGCTCCTTAGGATAATACGTTGTTGTAAAAAATTCTATAGGAGATGTCTGTTGGAGGTTCAAGGGGCGATGTTTCCTGCAAATATTATGAAGTTACCATTTGAGGAGCTTGATTTAATTTTGGGTATGGATTGGTTAATGGAACACTAAGTTAGCCTAGATTATGTTTCTAAGAGGGAAAATTTGAAAACAACCGAGGGTAGTGAAATTGTTACGGTTGAAGAGCATCGGGATTATCTGTATAATGTGATTTCTGCCATGGTCGCTAAAAAACTAGTTTGTAAAGGGTGTGAGGCTTACTTAGCTTATGTGTTGGATGGGAATGCAAATAGTTATGCTTTAGGAAGCATACGAACTGTTAGGGAATTTCTAGATATGTTTCCCGAGGAATTGCCAAGATTACCTCCAGACTGCGAGGTAAAATTCAAGATTGAATTATTGCCAAGAACTGTTCTGATGTCCATTCTTTCCTACCGCATGGCACCAAAATAAATGCAACTGAAAATCTAACTTCAGGAGCTTTTAGATCGCAAGTTTATTAGTCCTTGCATTTCTCTATGGGGAGCTCCAATTTTATTCATGAAAATAAAGATAGTTCCCTAAGGCTTTTCATAGATTATCAGCAACTGAACAAGTTAAATATAAAAAATAAATATCCTTTGCCTAGGATCAATTATCTATTTGACCAATTTAGAGGTGCCACTGTGTTCTCCAAAATAGATTTAAGGCCAGGATTTTAACAACTGAAGGTGAAGGAGGCGGGTGTATCCCAAATTGCTTTTAGAACCTGTTAAGGCCACTAAGAGTTTCTTGTAATGCCATTCAGTTTAAAAAATGCTCCTACTGCCTTCATAGATCTAATGAACGGAGTGTTCCAACCTTTTCTTGACCAGTTTGTGGTTGTGTTTATAGATGATATCCCAGTTTAATCTAAAACCAAACACGAACATGATGAGCACTTGAATGGAAACAAGCCAAAATTATTTCAAAAATTCGTAGCTTTCTAGGTTTGGTTGGGTATTATTGTAGATTTGTAAAAGGGTTTTCCCCAATAACCACACCCCTGACAAAGTTACTATGAAAGGATGTTCCGTTTAAGTGGGTGAATGAACAACAATCCAGATTCGAAAAGCTTAAGGCGGTGTTAATCCAAGCTCTTGTTTTAAGTCAGTCCCAATCAGGAAAAGAAACATGGTGTACAGTGATGCATCCTATATCTGCCTTGATTGTGTGTTAATGTAATGTCGTAAAATAGCGGCTTATGTGTCAAGGTAATTGAAGCAGCATGAGTACAATTACCCGACTCAAGACTTAAAGTTGACTACAGTAGTTTTTGCAATAAAGATATGGAGACACTACTTGTATGGGGAGAATTATTACATCTATACTGATCATAAGAACCTTAAATACCTTCTCACCCAGAAAGAATTGAACCTTAGGCAATGGAGGTGGTTAGAGTTGTTAAAATATTATGATTGTGTAATTGAATATCACCCTAAAAAAGCCAATGTTGTAGCAGATGGCCTAAGCAGAAAACAGATGACCGATTTAAAGGTGATGCTTGCTAGGTTAAGTTTAGTGGATGAAGGAAGCTTACTAGCTAAATTACAAGTAAAACCCACCTTATCCAATGAAATCAAATATAAACAACCTTTAGATGTATCTTTGTTACCTTGAATTAAGCATGTGGATAAGGGAAAAATCTAAGATTTTGGGTTTAGTGATGATGGCATCTTATGCATTCGAGGGAGGTTTTGTGTGCTGAATGACAAGGAGTTAAAACAAACCATAATTCGAGAAACGCATGCTAGCCCTTATCCCATGCATCTCGAAGGGAACGAGATGTATTGGGATGTGAAGAAACTATACTGGTGGCTCGGATTGAAACGAGATGTAACAAAATTTGTGGCTAAGTGTCTAACTTGTCAGCAAGAGAAAGTTGAACATTAGTTCCCTCCGGATTGCTACAACCCATCAAAATACCGCAGTGGAAGTGGGAGCGAATAACGATGGACTTTGTTAGTGGGTTACCCTTAAAACCGACTGAGAAAGATTCAATTTGGGTGATAGTATATCGATTAACAAAGTCAGCAAGCTTTCTACCGATCCACAAGGATTATTCATCACAAAAGCTAGCTAAGTTATATATTTAGGAGATAGTGAGGTTACATGGGGTGCCCATATCGATTATTTCAGATTAAGATCCTTGTTTTACATCTAGATTCTGGAAGAAGTTACAAGAGTCATTTGGAACCCATTTGGATTTTAGCACAACTTTCCATTCGCAGTTTAACAGGCAATCTGATTGGTTCATACAAATATTGGAAAATATGTTAAGAGGTTGTATTATTGAATTTTGAGGCGGTTGGGAAGAACATTTTCCCTTAGCCAAATTTTCCTACAACAACAGCTTCCAATCAAGCATCCAAATGGCATCTTATAAGGACTTATATGGTTATAAATGCTAAACACCTTTGTGTTGGATCGAACTGGGTGAAAGAAGAGTGTTGGGTCTTGAATTAGTACAATACTCTAACGGGAAAATAAGGCTAATTCAAGATAGATTAAAAGAAACTTTCGATAGAAAAAAGTCGTATACTAATCTAAAAATAAAAGACATTGAATAAGTGTTGGTTAAAAGGGTAAGTTAAGTCTGCAATTCATAGGACCCTACCAAATCCTTAGGAGAATTAGTCCAGTTGCATACCAACTCGAATTACCACCCAAATTGGATCCAATCCACGACGTTTTCCATGTTGATATATTATCGCTCCGACCCTTGTCACATTGTTTCAATCGAAGAGATTGAGGTATGACCAAATTTATCTTTTGAGGAAGAACCTGTGCAAATTCTAGACCGTGATGTAAAGGTTCTGAGAAGGAAATGAATCTCTCTTGTTAAGGTTCTATGGCGGAACCATAGAATTGAGAAGGCCACATAGGAAACAGAAGACGTGTTCCATTATAAATATCCCCATGTTTTTGAACCAAGTAAATTTCGAGGATGAAATTTCTTTAAGAATGGGAGAATTGTAACACCCCAAAATATATAGGGTTAGAAGTAATAATTAACTAAGAAATAACATTAGTCTAATGGTTAAGTAGTTAACACACTCCCTAGAGGTCTTAGGTTCAATCTCGTTCCATTTCCTTGCTTTAGTATTTTAGAAAACTAGAATAAAAGTCACCCTTTAATAAATATTAAATGGAGTGGAAAAAAACTAAGTGTGGGCAATAGCCTAATGGTTAGGCATTCTCTTCTCTTTCTTTACATCCTAAGTTTAAGTCACACCACTTTTTTTCTCCCCATTTCTTTTTTTTTTGGAAAAAAGGAATATTTACCCAATCAGCCCTTTAAAATTTAAAAAATGATACATACATGGATGTGGTGAATTTTATTAAATTCCATTCATCGAAACTGCCAATTTTCAAGTTTAGGAAATCAGCAGACTTGCAACATCTTTTTGGATGGGATCCAGACATTTCTAGGTTAAGATGTATACATGGCGTTCAAATACCTATCTCTTAGCTTTGAAACGAACTTTGAATCACTTGATTTCGAGTTCATAAGCTCAAGTTATGACTATTTTAATGAAGACTGGGCGAGCAGAATTTTTGGACGGGATTATGATAGAAATTACGAGTTTCAGACTTTTAATTTGAGTTTAAATCATATTGGGTTTGGGTTTTAGGCTTAATTTTTATTATATATGAGCCCAATATTGTATTTATCAGTTCTAATTATTTTATTATTTTATTATTCTGAATTTTTAATAATTATTAAGTAGTTTAAGTTATTTAGGAGTTTTGTCAATAAGAAAGTTTAGTTTAAAACTACTTCTTATTTAGATTAATTAGAGTTCTAGTATACTTAAGAGTTTTATTTAGATTTATTTAGGTAGCCTATATATAGGCATTTGCATTGTACACAATTCATTTTCAATTGATTATTATTGAAATTCTCTTTGAGTTTTTTCTTTTCAAGAATTGTTCTTGAGTTTCTTTTAAAAGAGTTTTAATAATCTTTTCAAATTGTAGGGATCATATTCAAACTTTTTCTTGCCTAGATTCTTTCTTGGAGGGAAAATTAGAGCCGCTTGAAGGGGGTTGTGGATTCTTTGTGTTTCAAAGACTTCTTAGGACTTCTACATACCACGTTCTATCTTTCCATCTACCTTCTTTCTTTCTTATTGTTCTAGTCGTAGATTTATTATTTTATTTTAATTATCTTAGTTATTTATTTTAATTATTTTAACTAACTTGGATTTGATTGTGTTTCACGTTGTGTCAAAATCCAAGTTTCTTTCCCAACATCTAAAGCCTTAAGTCAAATCCGCAACTTGAGCAAACTTTACGATCCACTTTTGCATTCATCCACATCATTTCGTATAAAAAAACCCTAACTATTTAATCCATTTTCCTAAACATAATTCAATTATAGTTTCTCTTCCTAATAAAACTAAAAGTTTTCCTTCTCTCTTACACTATTTTTCTTTTCCATTATCATATTTGCAAATATTTTTCTTCCAGTACTAAAATTATCTTTCTTTTTGCAACCCGAATCAAAGTTCAATCTCGATATTAACCCATTTTCTTTTCAGAACCGAATCGCTGTCAATTTCATCCTTAATTTGGCCGAGAAACGATAAGTTCAACTCAAACCTGATAAATAATCCCAAATCCTTATAATTTTGACATCTAATATTAATTGTTTATCCAAACAAATGCAATCTTTCACTAATCTTGCTGATTATTCCCAAAATCTCAACTTCTCTTGAGAACCATTATTAATTCTTGTGTATTTTTTAGTTGAAAGACTCGTTGTAGGTATCCCGAATCCTATTTGGATGTAAGGATCATCGTTCGAGACCGTAGAGACAAGTGTGTGTTCTTTTATAAGTGAATCAGAGCAAAATAGATCCTAAGATAGGGCCACACGGGCATGTGGGCCACCATTGTGGACTACACGACCCCTATACACGATAATGCCACTCTTGAAACCCTAGGATGTTCAACTGTCAGACAGCCTAGAACCCCCAACACGATCATAGTCTATCACACGGCCACTGTAACAGTTCGGTTTAGACACTAGTCGGAATAGTGGTTTCGGGACCACAAATCTAAGTTAAAAAAATATTTAAATATTATTTTTGTGTTTTAAATATGTGAATTGACATGTGTGAAAGTTTCGTATAAAAATTCGATCAATTGTGTGCTTAATTTGATAAAAGGACCTAATCGCGTAAAATGCAAAAGTTGCATGTTATTTGTTAAAGTGCTTAATTGATTTGTCTTATTAAAGGAGAGGTCCTTATGATGAAATTAGACCATTGAAAGCATGAGTGGACAATTATGTCCTTAATATAATGGTTTATTAAACAGTTTAATAAAAGGGCAAAATTGGTATTTAGTATATTATGTTAATTTAATAAAACAAAACCAAATGATCATATTATTTCATTCATCTTCCAATGGAAATAGAAAGAAAAGATAAGGTTTAAGTGTTTGAAGCATTCGGCCATGGTCTAAGCTTGATTCAAGGTTCGTTTTTTATCCGATTTTGATAATTTCCACATTTTTGTAATCGTTGCACTGTATTCTATCAAGCCCATGTCTCAATTTCTGATTTTTTTTTTGATGATTTTGAGTTATTCCATTGATGAAATTATGAGTTTTATGAAGTTTGATGATAGTATGTGAAAGCTTGATGTTGGGTTAACATGTTTTGTCTTTGAAATTTTGATGGATTTGAGTAATTTGGGCTAAATTATAAAAATGAGATTTTGAGGGACTATAATGTGAAATAAATGAAATGAGTGGACTTATATGAACACTAATAATATTCGGCTAAGCATGTGTTTAAAGAAATTTGGTGTATTTTGTGATTTTATGAATTAAGGACTAAATTGTCAAAATGTGCAAATGTGAGGGCTAATTTTTTAAATGGCCTAAATATGTGTTTTTGGATTGAATTAAATGATTTAGTGAATAAAAGAGTCAAATTTTAATTTATATAAATCAAGAACTAAAGAAAACGGAATTAGATCGGGGAAGTCGAAAGTCGTCGAGTAGCCGATTCCGTCTATCCGAATCAGTACGAGGTAAGTCTATATATAAATAAATGTGTTTTGAATTGAATTAATATTTTTATATGCTCTTGAATAATGATGAATGATTATATGAGTTGAATATGAGATATCCGAGAAAGTATCGATAAAGTTTCGACGTTCGAAAAGCCCCATACAAACCTTAGGAATAGTTAGGATACATATGTCATGACATAGGATTCGATATTTGTTTTCGTGTAAGACCATGTCTGGAACGTTGGCATCGACTGATGATTTACGTGTAAGACCATGTCTGGGACATCAGCATCGTATTTGATTTCATGTAAGACCCTGTCTGGGACAGTAGCATCGATATTTGATTACATGTAAGACCACGTCTGGGAAGTTGGCATTGTACGAGCTTTCCAAGTTATCCGAGTATCCTTATTGATTTCGAACGATTCAACAGGCATTCCAAGAGAATGAATGACTATGTGATTGTGTATCTGATTCAGGTACTTTTGAATTGTATACCATGTTTGAAAATGAAAGGTAAGTACATGTACCTTGGTCAATATAAGATATAAGTTTAAGTTGCTATGAAAATGAGATATGAAATATATATATGAATCATGATCAAATGAACTAAAAGAGATATATGGCTATGAGAATGTATTTTGCCTTAAAATGTGCAAATGAAATAGTTTAAATTGATGTTATAAGTTAAGTTTATTTGTATATAGCTTACTAAGCTTTTAAAAGCTTATTTTGTGTGTGTTTGTATTATTTTATAGATATCGAAGCTACCGAAAGCTCGGGGATCATCAAGGATCATTACCACACTATTGAACTCTATTTTGGTACCTTTTGAAAATGTATATATTGAAGTATGGCATGTATACGCTAGAGGATTTTTGTTATGTTTTGTGATGTGTATATCTAGCCATGTGATATGGCTTGGTTATGGATGCGATTATGAATGAATTTGGTATATGCTTGTGTTCATAAAGGATATGTTTTTATGTGCTTCAATGGCCTAGTGAAATGGTCAATTTGGTAAGGTTTTGGCATGTGAATGAATGAGGTGAATTGGAGTTATGAAACATATGATTTAATATGACTTTGGCTTATGATTTGATATGATTGAGTATAGTTTATAAGCTTGAATTTGGTTAATAATAATATGACATGAATGATGTATGTTTTGGTATTGAAATTGGTTGAAATTATAGTGCAGATGTGCTTGGTTTAATGCTTGTAGGTTTGACCTATATTTGGTGGCAAATTGGTTTTTCAAATGGCCTATTTTTGTCCACACGGGTAGAGACACGAGCGTGTGTCTCAGTCGTGTGCGACACATGGTCATATTGTATAGTCGTGTGTCCCCTGGGGTACCCTACGATTTTAAGTCAGTTTTGAGCACAGCCAAGGCACACGGGCTTGTGGCTAGCCGTGTGACCCAAGACAGTTTCGACCACGGCCAAGGCACACGAGCATGTCTTGTGGCTGTGTGATTAAGTCAGTATGTATGCCCTGATTTGACACAGTCTAGACATACGGGCGTGTCTAATTTCGTGTGAGGCACACGGCCTGTTCATACGGGCATGTGATCTCTGTAACTTAGAAAATTTGTTTAAGTTTCGAAAATTTTTGTAATGGTTCGGTTTGGTTCCGACCCTTCTCCAAAACATGTTTGAGGTTTTGAAAACCTTCTAAAAGGACTATTTGTGTATGAATTGCTATGATATGATGATGTATGATTTATGTTTTTGTAATGTTCCGATATGTCCGGTAAAGCCTTTAACCCTAGTCCGGCGACGGGTACGGGTTAGGGGTGCTACAGCCATGTACCCCATCCACCTAGTTTAAGGCTTCCCATACGGTTCATTCACACGACCGTGTGCCCCATGTAACTTAGATTTTATAGTTTGACCCAAAATTTTATGTTTGAGTCAGATTAGTCATTAAATAAGTTCCAAACTATTTTTACTGAATTAAGTAATGAAATTAGGTCCTTGATGATAAGAAATATGTTAGAATCCATAAGTGATTGAGTTAATGCAATATTTATTTGTGTTTATATATACATATATATATGCATGAATTATAAATTGTATATGTTGCCATTGTTTCTATACTTGCGATAGAATGAACGACATGCCCTATGATATTGTTAATTTTTTTTGTTGTGCATCCACATCTAAAGGTAGATTCCATCTGCGGGTACTACTGTGTATCCATAACCAAAGGCAAATTCCAACTGCAAATGTTGTTGTACAATCTACAGCCAAAAAACAGGTTTCATCTGCAGAACTTTTTGCTGTGAATCCACAGCCAAATGAGAATTCCAACTACAGGGACTTGCTGTGTGTCTGCAGCCAAATGATAGTTATTATCTGCGAACCAGTAGTGGTTTATCCACAACCCAATGTGTTGGATAAGAAAGTTCTGAGGAACTCCCATTACAGTGTGTAACGGTGGGGTATGATCTATTCTGTTAAAAATCAAACTATATGTCATCTTTAAAATCATGCGCACATAAATTTGGAAATTCTTTTATGATATAAATATGCATGGAAATGTGTATATTGAAGGAAAAATCTGAAATTTGTTTATTCCGATATTTGCTATTGTGAGTTTCGATATATGTTAATGATGGTTGCATTGAAAAAAAATTGATAGTCTGAACTAATTGTTTGATTATGATCATATCATGCGGTATTATTTAATGTGTCTTATCAACTGTTTGCATGAATTTTCTTTTGAATAAACTTACATTGAGTATTATAGCTCACTCCTCCTTAAATTTTTATTCTTACAGATATCCTACCAAGTTAGGACGTAGACGTGACATCTAGAGGGTCTCGGCTCAAAAAAATTTACTTCTTTTTAAAGTATTATAAGATTACTATTTTTTTCAAAGACTGTATGATCTTATTTCGAATCATGTCATGGGACTTAAGATTTAAGTTTGATTTTACTTTATATGAAATTTAATTTAAATTATTAGAATATTATATTATATTTACTTATTATTAATTACTATGTATGAATCCTTATTTTTATTAAAATTAAACAAATCACTTCTCCACTATAAATATAAAGTTTAAAACCTCTAACATTTATTAATTAAATTTTCTACTAAATTTAATAAATGTTAAAAAGATAACTATTTTCAAAACTCCTATATAACCCTCCAAAAACAATAGCACGCTACAGCACCATCATAACCATAAAACCACGAGTATATTAATGTAGTGGCAATGAACTTTGGCCCTCAACTCGATCGGCTCCTTGCAGACCGCGTAGCACAACTTTAAAGGTGGAACAATAAATTTGATTAATTTAATTAATAACAATAATTAAATTAACAAAAAAAATAGAGTTTAATAAAATCCAAATAATTTTAATAAAATCGATTAATCGACTTAATTATTTTGTTATCGAGTTTTCGATAAGCTTGCAATTTTTTACTTTTTACTGAACCAGTCTGATGTAAGAACGTCAGTGATTTTTAGTTAGATCTCTGCTAATGCTTTTATTTTCAGAATCGGGGAGAAGAATCTATGGATTCGAAGGAAAATCCAGAGAGATATAAGGTGGGAGACGACGCCCGATCTTCTTATCGATCAATCTGTTGGCACCCTACTTACTCTACTTGTTTGATTTTTTTCAGGTTACCGGCTTGAATTATAGTTGAATTGTTTGTTTAAATGTGAATATAATTCATGAGTTATTAGATTCAGAAAACAAATCATGTCATCTACGATTGCAGTTCATGGTTTTCTTTGGTTTATATTGATATTTATTCTTTGTCTTAGCTTGTTCCTTTTGATATATAATCTGTTTCTTAGAACATAATATTGTCATTTGAGCTTAATACCTGCTTCTTGGGTGGTTCTTTGTCAATGTCTGATCTTACTTGTTTGCTTTCTTAGATAGACATGGACAGTTTGTGCATGCTCAATTTCGTTTAACCTTATGCTTTTGAAGTAGAGTCTTTCAAGTGGGTTAAATTCAAGGAACAATACGTCTATATATATTGATGAACATCTGGTGGATAATGCATTTGTATAAATATCTCACAATCAAATAATCTGCCTGAATGAACAAGACAGTCTTGTACTCCAGTATTGGACTCTACCTGATATAACATGCTTGTATAATCTCTCATAGTGGAAACTAGGAACCGGTGTGATCCCATTCAAAGAAGAATGCCTATAAGCTAGGATGAGGCCTAAATAAATATACACTCTACACTTAACAAACGAATGGTGTGAGGGGTCAGGAGATCGCTGCCGACCACACAAGCGAATGCACCACATGAATTACCTACACTAATGCTCAGCACACATCATGATCAGATTGGACTCTGTTATTTGTTGGCTTCCCAATTTGTAAACAACTGATTGGGGGAACAGTAGGGGTGGTCAACTCTCCGAAAGTTTGCCAACAGAATGGATCGTAGAGGTAGTAATGTTCCTGCACTGGTTTTAGTTCAATGGCAGATAAGGTTACACCTATACATGGAAGGCTATCGCTGCAGGCGAAGTGGACAGGTTTTACTGTGTATGTTCCTCTTATTTTTTCATAGGTGATTCCTGATAGAGCGACTGCAGCTGTTTCGTTCGAACATTTCCTTTTGTCACAGTAGAACTGATCGATCACAATTGGAAGTTGGACCTCAGAAACTTGAATGTTCGAGAACAGAACCCCCTGAACAGATCCCGATCCACCCTGTAGATGTGATTTGAGATTATATGTAAGAAAACTGACTAGCAACCTAGAGTTGTAAAAGAACTTAGAATGATAGGAACTTGCACTAACTTTTTCTTCTTTTTTTTTATCACTAGTAAGTGGTAATAGATAAGATTTTTGGACCTATTAAAGAAAAGAAATAAGATATAAAGGTGTAGGTAATATTTCAAAAAGGACACATGTTTTTCATATATGTATAGTTTTTCACCACACATGAACTCGAGTATGCAAGTAACTTGAAATATATTCCCCGAAGTTAGTCTTGTTATAAATTATGGTTAAAGTACGAAGTTTTAGATGCATTTTGTATTTAATTAAAAGCCAGTTTAGCTAATTGCTATGTTTTAAACTTGATGAGTTTTTAATCATTTGGGGGGGGGGAGTGATAATGTTTGTATAGTTACCTGCCATGTCTTAATTCTGACACCATTCATTGTGTTATGCATAACGATATCCCTGACAGTGATGTTTGAGACACAGGCTTTAGAATTATCCCTTCCTAAGCTTCCAATGCTTATTCCATGCCCTGGTCCACAGTTCACATTGTGTATGTATACATTTGAGCATCCTGTTTGTATGGAAACACAGTCATCTCCTGCACCGATTCATAGATTTTTAAGAGCTCAGGTTAGTATAAACACAAAAATAGATGTCTTTATGTACTAGTCAATTATCCCTGTGCTTAGAGTTGATTCAATTTAAGCATTTTTCGGAAGCATTAGACTCCTGAGGGCCTATTATTATCTTATTAATTAATTAGAACATGAGCCTGTTTTTAAGAAAAGTGGACAAGAGGCTAGGGGATTAAAACAAAAAGTTCGAGCTGTAAGTGGAGACAGGCAAACCAAAACTTGAGTGAATAAAACAAAAATGTATGCTTTGCTCTGTGTTGTTCAACTCTAATCCTATTTTGGGTGGTTGATGCCACACCATTCTTCTGAATATGACACATGTCAAGTGACCAGTGACTGTAACTCTTGAAGTTTGGATATTGCTGGCATCTACTTGTCAAAATATTATGGGTGATGGAGAATGTGTGGAATGAAAGCATTAGCAGGATAAGATTGTGAAACGTGTCTTTCAGTATCCTATCAGAACTACCTCACTCAGCACCTTTTCTCTGATACTGTCAGATGTTCACAAGGTCTTATGTTAACCCTTTATCCTTAAATGTTGACCCGCAGGTCTTACTCCATTCATTGCTGGAGCTCAGCGTATGGCTGACCATTGTTTAACTGAATGCGGTATGGCAACAATACTTATTTACAAGCAAGATAATTTAAATAATTACCACAGGCGAGATCACTGCTATGAATTAGCACATCATTGGAGTTCTGTAGGTGAATTCCATCTGTATTAGGACTGTCCCCAGGAGATGAGACGGTAATATCGTGCACCACAACTCCCTTGCAATTATCGAACTTGAGATGGCATTGGGGACTGTTTTGAATTGTTATGCCCGTGACTGTCACGTTAAAACTCCCATAAAACCTAAGTGCCTGTACAACGGAAGGTAAGAAAAATGTCATATGGCTGCCTGGTCATGGAATATGATTGGTTTTTTAATAGTTTCAAGTACTCCTTACAGTTGGTTTGATGCTCGGCATTTTTCCACTGAGTTCATTTCTGACCTATTGTCCAATTTATAGGAGAAACATGATTAATTTACAGACAATCAACATAAAATTCCAGGGGCAAGTGGAAACTGAAGTAGGTGATTACCGGCATTGGTGGCCTTTCTTGAACTGTGCTGTTTAATGGAATTATGAGTTTTCTTTCATCATCATAGGGATCTTCATATGGGGCATCTTGCCACCACCCTGAGCCTCTTCCATCAATGATGCCTTTTCCTTGAATTGCTATACCTTTCAGCTTTGTAAATTCAAGCCACTGTAGAAGACCTTTTCCCCAGGGTCGAGCATCAGTCGGAGCAATAATTGTGCCATCCAGCTGAGAAAAAAAAAATCAGCCACATCAGCCGTGATCTTGCATCAATTCTTTACTACCACAACAATCTCAAGGTGCATCAGGTGTTCCATTTCACTTGACATCAACCTTCTATTATTAGTAGTTTATCTTTCCAATTCTATTTGACAGTGTTATCTGTATGTTATTGACTCATTACGCAATATAGGAGTAATTAAGATCCCACATGGTTTTACCTGAAACACAATGTTTGCTTGACAGTATGGACCAGAAAATGAAATGGGTCCTACAAGAAACACAAATTCGGCTGGAACGACAACAGTTGATGCCTCCACTTTACATGCAGCTGCCCATGTGTCTTGAAATGCCTGCGTTGCATCGTACTAAGTCAGGTTTGCAGCTAACGTGATAATAACTACAGGCATAGAATTACAGTTGAATGGTGGTTAGCTGTTTGCTATGGTAATTATTGCTCCAATCACGTCTAAACTACCCTAAAGAGAATCATTCTTTAATTTGGAGTGGCCCCGCGCAACTTTGGTTAGTTGTGCTCTGCACTCCTTTGTTTCTACCACATTTTTTACTTGCTTTTCTTTGTTTCCATATAGGCTTTCTATGCATTTCATATGATCATATTTTAACCAGTAAGTTCTGCTTTGCTAGCTATTTTTTAAACTTTTCTACTGCATTGACCCCCTGAAAGTTCTTTTTCTAAAAAGTAAAAAACTGTCAACTTGCCTATTGTAGCTTTAATCAAACTTTAATGGCCAAAAAAATGAATGGAAGTTTAAGAACTTCGAATGCCCTCCTCTTCAAGTAACAATGGTGAATTAATCCACATAGTCCATTTTGTTGTTTGATTTGGTTGGGAAAATAATTAGTTTCAAGTATTGTAGCTCTTTTTTGTGCATGTGTTTTTGGTCATATTCCTAAAGTAATAAAAAATTCTTAGTATTAAGCAACACATTGAACATTGTATTGAGCGTAAACGAGAAGTTGACATTCTCACCTTAGTATCATCAGATTTCCCATCACCTTTAGCGCCAAAATCTAGGACGTTGAATACGGTAGACTGCTGATCATAGCCGTAACGGCCGTGGGGTGAAGGAGTTGAAGGGGGGACTTCTTCTTTAGGTTTAGGAGATGGAGTAGCTTTGTGGGACTGGGGAGGAGGAGGTTTAGGCTTTGATCCTCCATTGTGGTAATTGCGATGACCATGACTTCCTCCTTTCTTCTTAGATAGTGCAGCACCATTCGTGCTCTGCCTCCAATGCTTGCCTCTTCTAGCAATGCATGTTTCAATACTTGAACACCATACAAAAAATGCAATTAAAATCATAAATGTGAGACTTCTGAAGTTAACTCCACCCATTTTTTTCTTTCTTCTTCTTTCTTAGAGTTTCTCAAGGTGAGAAACAGAGATAAGAACAGAGAGTGATAAAGAGAGACAAAGACAGAGAGGTGAAGCTTGTGCTTTGAGAGCCAAAATAATATGTGATGGTTGGTGTTTATATAGGGAGAAGATTTTGAAGCAATGAGGACTATTAAGACATAATGCAAAAATTTTAAAAAGAAGATGCTTTGATAATCCTTTTCATTCATACTTCATATAAAATTTTAAGGTAGCAAATCCTTTATAAAAATATATAATATTTAAAGTAAGGTTATAAGACATTATTATAATCTAATTTACATGTCCCATGCCTGTGAATCATTCAATTTCTTGATGACCAATACATAACATCTATTTTGTATATTCCAATACCCGACACCTATCGTCCTAGCTATTATAGGTAAATAGACCAGAAATGAAAAGCAATGTAGTTTCCTCCATTTTTTGCAAAATTCGAAACACAGGTTTCACATGTTTCTTCATAACTGGAATGCTTTTACAGTTTTACATTTATTTATTTATTTTTAATTTTATAATTTGCCTATTGGATTTCTTCTTTTTATTTTTTTGTGGAACATAAGTTATAAGACGTGACTATTAACAGAAGGGTACCCTTTCCAATCCTTTTTATCCGTTTTTAATTAATTATCAAGCACATTATTTATGGAAAGAATTTAAATTTAGAAAATTTATACTATTTTACAAAAAGACCATGTGATGTGACTAGCAACAGAAATATACTCCCTTGGATCTTTTTTTTTTCTTCTTCTTCTTATTTCGTTCCAATCTTTCTGCTATTTTTTTACAAAAATGGTTAAATATTTCATTATTCCATTATGGTTATATCAAAATCTTTGTGTTATAATTATATTATATTTTATCTGTTAAAAAACTATATACAAATTTTTATAATTATTTATATAACTCCTAATAAATGTTCATTTTACAGAAATCTTAATATGAGATTTTATTTTTTTTATTAATATCATAGTATTATAGAAGAAAATTAAAGTCGGATTGCAATTGCAGCGGCTGCCAGCATTGCTATTATTTTATTTTATACAGATTTCATTCACTGCGTTTTAATAATTTAATAATGGACTTAAGAAATAATATTTTAATGTAAAAGAAGGCCAAAAGGGGACACGTGAGTAGGATTATTTGCATTTGATGACTGAAGGGCCACTGATTATGACAGCTCCTCTTTATCACATGCAACGTTCACGGGCTTCACTTTTCCCACTCCTTTTCTTTTTCCTTTTTAAACAAAAAAAAAAATCTTTATTCTGATGGTGTTGGAGTAATAAAATATTTGTATCGAATATATTAATACAACAATTATGGTCCTTTAAGTATATAGTAAATTTTAAATAAATTATTTGTACCAGTATTAATCACTTTCTAATTTCTAAGATCGTACTTTCATAAAACTATTTTTTTAAAATATATTTAATCAACATGAATAGTAGTAATGTTGGGTTTGTTTTAAAAATATGCAAACTGAATAGATAAAATGGAATAAACACTCGAATTTTTTCAGCCAAAGAAAAAAAAAACACTCGTATTAACTTCACGTCTAAATTTAAATAAAAATAAAAGGTGTCTCACCATATGACAATGAAAAAAAAAAAGTTACCCTCAACTGATTCTAACTGTCTGATGGTCTCACCTGGCATGTTTTGTTTTAAAAGGCGATGATTTTAAATATATAGGAATTAAATTATTAGGTTGAACTACAGTACTTGGCGGAGATTATTGAAAGAAACCCCATTCGCCCATAGTTTTGCCTAAGAGACATATACTATCCATTTCAAATATATATATATGGTACAATAATAAATGCTTTACGCAATGTCACATGTTTAATTATTTCATATGGAAGAATTGTTTGAGATTTTAACAACATATGTTAAAATAAACGAAGGGCATAATTAATTTGACTTCAAGGGAAATTTCAAAATCAGAATAATATAAATTAAATTAATTACCATTTAATTTACAAAACCATATACATATATTTTAAAATAAGCTTAGGTAAGGCTGCTTGGAACCAACCACACCTCATTTTCATCAACCAATAATAACAAAAAAGTCTTTCTATTGAGGCTTTAATTTGTCGTTTCCCTTTGCCACTTTCCCTCTTCCCTCTGCCCCACGTCTTCAAAACCATACAAAATATTTCCTCATTTTAATCCAACTTAATCAAAATTAATTCCTTTTTTAATTTCACCCTAATTAAATCGAGTGAATGCTGTATAATAGCTAGCTAAGTGCACATATAGACAAACAAAGCATATGTGAATAAAACTAAAAAAATAAAAAAAATGGAAATTAGTGTTGATATAATAATTGGGTTAGGACAAGACAAGAACAGATAATGCGATAGGGAAAGAAGACCTTTGGCCTTCCAAGCCGTCGTTTTGTGCACGCATGCTATTAACTTAATTAATTCGTTAATAGATATTGCTCGTGAACTTTGTTCCTCTCGTGAATAACTCATACAGCCGTCAATGTCCAGGATTTTTTGTTATTTCTAAAAATATGGTAAGCTTCCAACATAATGGATGATGAAAGTTAATATAATGGTTTCATTTTTAAATTTACTTATTTATAATTTAAATGCATGAAAATATATGCATACACCTTCAAATTATTTACATGGAAAACATACGTTTCAAAATTTATGTATAAATGAAGAGAGCCTAGGCCAGTTATATAATAAACTCTAAAATAACCTATTATAATTAAATATATCATAATAATTTAAATAACTTTTATCATTTAACTCGTAATAGTTCAAAAATGTTTGGGACGTGACAAGATTATTTTTCAAACAGATTTACAAATATTTTTTCTACACATACGGCTTGAGAATTAAAGAAGGAAAAAAAGTACAAAATCTTTCTCTTTTTACTTTTTTTCTCTTTTTTTCAAACTTTATTTTTACTTGTAGGGGTTAAAGTTTATTAAGTCGTCTGTCGTTGATTTTAATTCTTCTATTATTAAAAAAATTTATTTAAGTGACATTTTAATCTCTTAATTTTGCTGTTAATGAAATGACATGATTTAATGGTGATTGATGTAGCATTAAATTAAATATTAAATTAAATTTAAAAGTTAAATAAAAGTTTCGAAAAATGAGTAGAGGTAATAAATTGATTTTATTTTTATTCCAATTTGTTTTTGATTTTTTTGTTGCACATAATTGTTGTGTTTAAGTTATTTGTAGTTCGGTCCACGTGAACAATTGTTAAGCCATTGTGTTCCCTTTTGCATGTCAATTTTCCATAGGCTATCTCAATTCCCTTTTTAGCACCTCATTTCAGAGGTTTCTCACTTGGATCAACCACTTTAGGCCATTTGCATCCAATCACAATACTTAAGGCAGGACACTCACTCGCATCATGCATTTGGCACTTGTACCTCTAAAGGTCTCAAGCATCCATCTACATTGGTGTTCTTGAGCATTGACTATTATAGTCCAAGTTGTAATTCATCTTTAATAAAGACTACATCAAACTTAACACCGGGTCTACGCATACTTATCACATCACATGTGCTAAAACCCAAGGCATTACTCCATAGTTCACCTTTGCTAACCAAAGGTCGTTTCTAGCCCAACACATTCCTCAATAAAGTAACTCAAAGGCCTTCCACATTTTCCCCAATTCAAGGCTAGTTTAAAGTGTGATAGACACTTAACATTATGCACTCAACTTAAGGCTCAATCTAATACATCATCCTAGCATCGACACGCTAGCCCACTCGACATCTCTACATTCCCAGCAAGACTTGTAACTAGCCCACCTACTAGTTGCTCACCCTATAATTGTGTCTCGATGCACCTCCTACTTAGCATCATCTCATGATCCAAAAGGTAGCACTATGGACTACAGATACAGTGTCCCAAGGGCTTAGAGAAATCTAGAGTTCAACCTCACTACTTGACACAACGAGGGATATGAGGCCCAATAGCACCAAACCAACCCTAGGTTTTCTCTTGAGAAGACATCGAGCCATCCACTTGTCCGATGCTTGTACACCATGGAATGTTAGGATCTAGTGCCATATGTGTAGTGTATTTTTCATTTTGTACTTGTAATTTTTGAGCAAAATGGTTTAAATAAATTCCATTATACATTAATATCATTTGCATTTGTCTTCAACAATTTTTGCACGAAAAGCAAAATGTAAGTAAAAATTGACTCATTGATTATATAATGTTTAACTAATATTAAGTTGCATTATGTGGTCGGACCATAATTCATGTAACACCCTTTACTCGAGAAACTCGAGTAATGAATGTTGCATTTAGCACTGAACATTCTTTTTCATATCAAATACTTATAATCTGGGCCATTATCAAGGTCACATTACCCTTTTTAGAACATAATTATACTAACAATAAAGTTTAATTCCATTCCAAACTCGTTTCAGGTCTTTTTTGGCCTAACTAAAAATTTTCAGTTTTAGGTCTATATGTCTCGAGACAAAGGCTTGAATGTCTCAAGACAATATCATGTTAGTATAGAACTTTAGCTTCAAAGTTATTCTGTCTCGAGACAAATGAGTGTATGTCTCGAGATATTACCTTGATACTCTAGCTTTTTAGCTTCAAAGTTTTTATGTCTCGATACACATTTCGTTTGTCTCGAGACTTGGGACAAAAGACCCAAAAATTCTATTTTCAAACACCTCTAAACCATACCAAAACTATACACGGTCATTCCAAACAGTAATAAAAGCTTATAAACTATGTAATACCTCACATTTACCGTTCAAAACACATTAAACTCAAATATTAGAACAACTAGACACTTTCTTTCTTACTACATTAATTCACCTATGTACATTTCATACTCTATGTCATGAAATTTATTTCATGCCCCTTTTCTCCCAAGCCTTGATGATGTGATGAAATGTGTCGAGATCACTACTTCAAACGAGAACTTCAATCCAAAATTTTCACCTTCATGTTGAAAAATAACGCGTTAAGCTCATAAAAGTTTAGTAAGTACCCATGAATTCAGATCTTACCATTTTTTTTATTTTTATTTGTCATAAATATTATTACTATTATAATTCATAAATATATCTTGATAATCAATAGGTTTTTCCTTATTTACAAAATTCACTAATGCTTTGATTCACTAATTTTATCATTTTAAGGATTAACAAGAATGAAACTTTTTATCAAAAATCATTTACCATGACTTTTTAGCCCATGATAGACACATTTAAACCAGATGGATACACAGAACTTGTCACGATATGCAAAGCACAAAAGTGCTAGAAAAATGGGCATTGAAGTGCATAACAGAATAGGAGGCACCGAAGCGCGATATCACGGATATCATAAATAACACGGGAGCACTCAGGTTACTATGGCATGCCAATTATATCTACGAAGTTCAATTCTAGTCTTACATAGGCACTCGAATGTCACTGAATTTACAATAATTAATCACAAATACTTCTATGATTTTCTCGATTTCATTACACTTTCACATTTTTTTAATTCTAGTTTACTATTTAATATTACACGAACATATAATTTCGAACATTAAAATTTTCAACAACATTTTCTTTATACTTCCAATCCATGACTAACCATGATATTTATTCATACTTGTATTTATTTCATGATTTTCACAATTTAGCTACACTTTTGCACTTCTTCAAATTTGTCCTCACTTTTCCACGATTTAAAGAACAATTGTAATTTCATTTACAATGATCACGAAACTTTATTTAGTAAATTCTTAATTCAAAATACACCTTATATTTCGTGTTCTTTACATCATTTTCACTTATGAAATAATAACACATAAAACTTACACATGCTTTTCAATTTAGTCCTTTTTACCATGAAATTCAATATTTACTATCACATAGCACTTTAATCCATTAACTCATCATAATATCTTATTTCACATGTCCAATTTATATGTTTTTCACTTTTTCTTATTTCAATCATAAATTTCTCAAATTTCACAATTTAGTCCTTAGCATCATGAACATACAATATTTACTATAATTTCACTTCAACATCATTTTATGTCTATTTCATTACCACATTTCACTTTAATTAAGCCTTCTTTTAAAATATTATATTTCACATATAAAATTATTTTACACTTTATTTTACTAATTTACCACAACTTTTACAAAGTTTACATTTTAATCCTTAGGTAACAAGAGAATTCAAGGGTACTTACCTTTCTTCAACCTTTAATCACTTGTTTTTTTTTTCTCTTTTCTTTGCCACTTGAATCACTTCCTCTATCTCCCTCTTTAACCACATGTCAAGAATATAAAACTTTTCATGAGAATTCTTCACTTTACCATCATTTCTATACCTTTCTGAGAACATTAAACTTGAAAACATTATGAAACCTTAATATTCATACGTTGCTCTCTTGATATCCAACCTTAGTTTGATTTTCCCTCACCTCCAACATGATTCATCTTCTTCGCTTAAAAATCACATTTCTATGATGAATTCTTGGTTTCACTAAGGATTTCTATGGAAATTTGGTGGTTTCTAGCTCGAATTAGATGATTATGGTGAAAAAGACTAAAATGAATGAAAATAAAAGTTTCCCTCATACATGGATGAAAGTGGTGTGAGAATAGATGATAAATGATGGAAAATTCTACACTTTTCTCATCAAATATCTAATTATTTAATTAATAAAATAATATAATATCAAAAGAATATTAAAATAATCTAACCAATCATTTCTCAACACCTTTCATCCTTAATATTTATCCAAATTAAATATTTATTCCTCACATTCATCATTATCACTATTCATTTGTAATTGGATTTAGTCCTCACACTATTCATCAATTTATTTACTCTTTAGTCCTTGCCACTCTTGGGACATTTTCACTATTGGTCCTTCAACTTTTCTATATTTATACTTTACCCAGGAATTTTGAATATTTACACTTGAGTCACAAAACTTTTCACATATTTATAATTTTGTCCCTACCTTAAATTAATATATCATGACTTGATTATTAATTCAAATTTCTTTGGCATTCATCAACCATCTCTTTTATCATTTATATTCATTATTTTATTTTACTGAGGAATTCATTATGCACAATTCCCACTTAATTTTGCTTTTATAACATAACGATTTTAGGGGTGTTATAATGCAAGAAGATAACTTATATTAGTAGATAATCCCAACAGTATGTAGTCTAATCAAAATTGAGTAAATCGATTGAAAGATTATTATAACGTCTATCAAGTCCAATTGAAGAGATGCTTTATCTTGGATATCGGAGCGGATGGCTCCTAAAAGATAGTGACATAAATGTCGTTGTTTCGATTGAAAATACATTGGACAAGACCCAAGTTGAATTTATCCTAGATCTGTTTATAGATTTTTTTTCACTTGTGAAGTTCATTGTATGACATGCCTTAATCTTGAATGGATGATGGACTATGTATGTGTGACTCGTATATTTGATGTATTTAAACCCTTTTAAGGGGAATCATAACCCTATAAGGGTAAATGATATCCTCTCATTAACATTGCAAGATTGATGAAAAAGGAACGTGGTCATGAGTCATTTGTCATAAGACAAATTATTTAGTTACTATGTGTTAATAAATGATTTTGTTCATATCGGAAAATGTAACGGAAACTATGAGATAAAATAGTACCATATTGGTAGAATGAATTTTATCTTAATAAGATTAAGGACATCTTATGAAGGTAACAAATTTATGATAAGGTCATTGGACGAGCACTTAATAAGTAACTTTCGTAATGAAATATAGTAAGGAAGAGTTCAATCATGGTACTATAGTGGAATGACTCCGTGATTAAATAATTTTGTAATTAATAGGCGAAAAGTTTAAACTTAATTTCAAATTATTTGAGTCTTAAGTATTTATGTCCAATCGGTCCTTTAACTAGCTTAAGCTAACTCGATATGAATTGCATGTAGAACCGATAGCTGTGGAATGAATGAAAACGAAAAATAAGATAAATAGATTGCATGTATCACTATCCGTAGTGAATGTGTTTTCTCTCTAAGTACAAAAGATGACTTATAAATTAATTTAATTTCTTTGAATTTTTATTAAATTAATTGTAATTAAATAATTGAAGTTTGAAGTGAGAATTAAATTAATTAGTCATCATAGATTTATTGCATAAGGCAATTAAATTTACCTCATAGATTCTAATGCGGTAAAATTGTCATGACTTTAACAGAATTAGAATTGGGTTAAGAAAATAAATTAATTGAGAAAGTAAATTAAATTAGATTAATTAATTAATTATTAATATTTTTGGAAATAGAAAATAGCTATTGGGTTCGATAAATTATAAGTGTTGATAAAAGTTCGAATAACATATATGTCACACCCGTAAATGTTAAGCTAATGTTGCAATAGTGAGTTTGGGTAGTAAATTGAAAAGCTTGCAAATTGAATAGGCTCTAATGTGAATAAGAGGAATTTACGGACTGGTTGAGAAAAGGTTGGATTTCTTGAATAAGCGTATATAAGATATGACAGTTCGCCAGGGGTCTTCTTTTATGAATTCGCCAATATGTTTCATAAGTATGAATTCGCATACTTGGGTCTGAAACATGAATCCACAAGGATCATACTACCAATTTGAGCCCGTTAGGAGAAGCTACTAATAGTAGTTCGTAGCAGGAACCATTCGCTAAGATCTATCTTATATAGTTATCTATATTTGTTGGTGCAAGACGTGATTTGGGAATTATCTATTGGCCTTCTTTCATAAGCCCATATAAGATTAGAACCCACAATCTCTCAAGGAAGTATTTGCACAAGAGTCCAAGGACAACTATTGAAGAAATAATCCACAGATATTATCTGTCACAATGTTAAACATCTATACATTTGTATTCCCGATTATATGTCTATGGAATCCCCTAAGTGGAAGCCTTAAATGGACAAGACTGTAAATAATCCGAATGTGAAATATTCTGTTTGCAAGTCATCTATGATAGATCAAAGGCAGTCATGCAATTTGAATTGTTCTTAAGATACACATTAAATAAGTGATTGTGTCATCAAGATAATGTATCAGGTACAAGTTAAGCTAATTTGTACGATGTCAAGACTATGCTAGTAAGATTGATGAACTGTACTAGTACAAAAAAAAACCAAACATGAATTTCAAACCATGAAGTACCAGCTTATTAGCATTATGCTGATGCAAGGTATGAACAACTCACTAAGTTCTTTTGAACTCATGTATGTATTATTATGTATTGCAGTTAAAAAGGGAAATTTGAGGTTTGAAGAAGGACCATGCCAGAACCTGGCGTGCTTAGACGGACATGCTTCTTAATTGTAATATGCATACAACGTGGCGACCTAGAGGTGGAGCCTAAGGTCATAGTCGAATTTGTATTTATGTATGATCAAAATATTATTTTCAAGATTGAGTAAATATTTCTCTATAGTAAAGTTACCTTTGTAAAATTTTTGTATCTTAAATTAAAATTATATAATTGAAATAAATTCATGTATGTGGTGAAGACAATTAGCTAATCGTTTTAAATAATATTCGTATTAAGTGAATATGAATTGTGGAATGTATTAATGGATGTGTTAGTTAAATTCAGATCTTAAGCGTAGCATCTTATAGTTCGAATCAGCCGATCGGGTCAGGCATGGGGTGTTACAATATATAATTTTACCCAATACACGAAATGCCCAATAGGCTTGGTTAAATGAGAGGGGCAGCAAATGCTAGTATTCCCTAGGGTGTGTCGCCACCCCTAGTGTTCCAATTCTAGTGGAACATCGTGTTTTCTATTAAAATATTATTATTTAATTATATTTTATTCAAGCAGAAGTCTTATACAGTTTCTTTATAAATAGGAACTATGAGCTAACCTATTTACATATATTTTTTAAGAGAACCGTTATTATAGCATAAAATAGTGGTAATTTATTTTTTAGAATAAATTTTATTTTCTATGAAAAACTCATAGTTTACGGTTATAAGAGAATATTAAATTTCTTATTGAAAGTTAAGAAAAGTTTTCATTCTGTGCACTTGGATTGTTTTGTTTGAGCCCACAATCAAAGCAATTTTGGGTTCTAAGATAGCGAAAAGGATTGATTGGTAGAAAGCACTGAAATGACCTAGACTGCCTCGTAGAAAGTACATGTACTATTTCAGTTAAAAGTTTATTACTAAAAATATCATAAGGCTAGTTTTTATGAAAAATCTTAAACTTTTGTTGTGCCAAAAAAAATTGTTTCTTAAACCTATTTTCCAACAACAAGTTCAATTTACAGTGACATTACAAGCCACAATCAACATCTACAATAAAATTTAAAAACTTCTAGGGTTTTTGGGACCACCAAGTCATATATTTATGATGTGTCGTAATTTAATATGTTAAATTAGGCTCTCTATTACACTAGAGGAGCTTATTCTCAAGAAATTTAGGTGTCTTTTCTTTAATTTTATTGATTTTTAGCTTTTGTTATTAATAAATAGTTTTTATTAGTTTTATGCCCTTTCGATACCCAAATTGGCTAAATAGCGCCTTGGAGGACCTAACGATGTGATTAAGTTGGTGTAAAAAGTCAATAATGGCCCGAACTTGAGGAAATCGTCATTCAAAGTGGGTATCGCGACATTGAGGCCATGGAATTCGTGGTACCCCTGAAGGTGCTAAAGTGAAGAAAATTGAGACTAACTATAGTGATATTGTGACACTAAGGATGAGTATCACAACACTTAAACCCCAAGATCCCCAATTTCAATATTGTTACGGGTATCGCGACACCAAAGCCTGGGTGTTGCGATACCGCTATTGGACAAGGATAAAATTGACTACAGGAGTAGTTTTTATCCAACACCAACCCCAATCAAAATTCAACGACTTTGGGCACTTTTGTCCAAAAAATTGGGGTTGTATTTAGTTGTTGGCTAATAACTTTAAATGAGCCATCTTTAACATTATTCCACACACATTTTTATCATCTTTTTAGCTAAGTAGTTGTTTCTTCTTCATCTTTTTAGGGTTTTAGTTTATCACTTTTTTTGGTTTTTAGTTGTTAGTTAGTTGTTACTATAGCTAGGTGTTATTTACATTTCAGTACTCAAACTTTAGCTTGTATTTTCAATTTCATCCAAGGGCTTTATTATACCTCAACTTCATTTTCATTTTAAAAGCTAAGAAATCTAATATTTACTGATTTTTTTTCTCCTCCATTATTGCCTACATCTACTCCCTCAAGCATCCATCAAGAACTTACTAAGCTTTCTTATCCCTACTTTTTGTGCTTAATATAATGTATGCTTTGAATGTTTATTGGGCTATAGTTTGTATGGAAATGATGTTAGGTAACTAAATATATGATGATTGGTTGATGGAAATTTTGTTTGGTTACTTTTTGGTACAAGGACTAATTTATAAAAATTGGAATAAATCAAATAGACTTCAAAGCTTAGAATTGACGCCTCTAGGTGAATATTTTGATAGGCGAGACTTAGAGGAGATCCTATTGAACACAAATTTGGTTGTCCCGAGATAGTTTGGTAAGGTCGAGAGATAAATTGGACTAAATTGTCCAATTTGGTAAAATGGTAACCGAGAGGTAAAATTAAGCCAATTGGTACTTTAAACCTTTTAGATCCCTAATCCAAAAACTATTTGACAACATGGAAGTCAACCAACCGCTTGTGTGTCTTGAATTGTTAATCGCGTAATTTTGCATACTTTACGATTTGGTCCTTCTTAGTGTTAGTTAGTTAAATTAGTATAATTACCTTTGATTATGGATTGCCGTAATATAGTACTTAACGAGTAGTTAGCTAGACTTCGTATTTGCATGCTTGTCGCTTAGGGATCACTTTGTCCCCGACTCTCCTAGGTTCGATCCTTGAAATACTCTAGTGTTCCATTGTACCACTACAAATATTATCATTGATTTGTTACACTTGTAGTAAAGCTGCTAGATATTTAAGTATAATAGTGTTGATTCATAGCCCCAATGCATGCATGCCGAGGCACAGTCAATTTGGAAAAGAATTTATTTCATCGGTTTGGAAAAAATGCAACATTTGGAGTAGTGGGAGTATCCCCCATAAGATCAACATCTTCAGCCTCTTTTTGGGCTCGCATCTCCCTATCCAACTTGTGCACATCTACAAAAGGTCGTAAAATGTTGAAATAAGCCAAAAGCCCAATGATTAATTGTTAGTATGGAACTTTAGTGAGGAAAATCTCAAACACACTAATGAAACATGAACAACTTGAACAAAAAACCAATGCAATAGGAAAATGCTCTAAGGCGTTTATCAAGCCACTATCTTTAAAGTTCTATTTGTCCCTACCTATACTTGGTGTGAAAATGAGTTTCAAGCAAATGAACCTCAAGGATACAATGAAGCCCGATGACTATTTTTATTTTGTAATGACAAAAATAGTCCACTAAACACTAAGTAGAGTAAAACAAGAAAATCAATTTCTACAAAAAAATTTTGCGTTAATTCTTTATAAAATAATCTAAGAATAGTAGAAGATAGTGGAAGAATAAAAAAAAATTGAGAATTTTTTTGGTATATTTTCCAAATGAAATGTCACTCCTATTTATAACAATTCTCATGTCTCTTCATGGAAATATAACTTTCAATAAGTGTCTTTTTTAAATAATTACATTTTAAAAAGAAATAGATATAACTATTAAAGTAAGAGATATAATTATTCAAATAATATCTCTTAAATAGACATAACTATTCAAGTAATATTACTTGAATAGTTATAAGTCTTTGTCAAAAAATCAGGTGATATAATTCTTATCCACTTTATCGTTACTTTTCCTTAAAGAGTGTCCCAAAGCAGACACCCCATAGCTTACGTTTTTCGTGCTGGACCTTCAACAACGTAAGCTGAATCCACAACCCCAATCGACCTATTTTTAGCCTAACTCCATATCAAGAAAAACCATAACAAATATATCTTCTACTCCTTGATTGATAGGATTATTTAGTTTTTGCACAATGCGACTTAAATTCCGTTTAGCTGGATTCACATTTCAGGGAGAAAAAAAAAGTTATATTTGGTTGAATTCATATGAGCCATAGTTAATTGTGTCTAAATTCTGAAAAATTTCTGACACACTCATTCCAAAATGTCACATCCATCCCAACCGAAAGAAAGAAAATTACAAAGAAAACAAAAGGCTCCATGCAATTTTATTTACTATTAGAAAAGTGAATTTCATATTAGAGTGGACAAATAGATGATTCTAGAATTTGTTGATATTGATCCTAATGATATTCATAACTACATAAAGGACCAATAAAAAAGAATCATAAAGTTTTTATTGTTTAGAGAAAGAGGGTAGGTAACTCTCATTATTTATTATTAGTAGTAGTTAATGTTGTTGTGCATGTGAAATTGCAGTTGGGGGAACAGATCCCCTTCTATTTTGCTGTTTATGTGGAAAGATGGATGGGATCTCTTTTCTTGATTCTTACATTTAGAAAGACAAAAGCTAATTTTGTCTTCACTTGTTTGTTTCCATTACTAAACCCTACAAATTCATACCCTACCATTAACCTACCAATGTCACGGACCTAAAACCTCTTCCATTCCATTCCATGCTCCTCCTCCTTTGTACTTCTCTACTGTCTTCATTCCTTAAAATAATTATTACAATAATATTTCAGTGACTTTTCCTCATCTATGTTTTAAGTTTAGAATGATAAATTTACATTTCATATTTATAACTATAGCCTGAATTGTTAGCTGATGCAAACCCACATGGGGCCAATGCCAAGGCGTGAAGTAATCTGCTCAAACTCATTTATGTATATATCACAGAGACAATGCCCACAAAATCTGTTATCAAGTCTGAATACACACGTAAATTCGGTTTTGCAAGTTGGAATGTTCTCTCTTGTCGAGATCTTGGTCCCCTCCTTCACCCTCCATTCTTTTAAGATTTCTTTAATGAAATAACGTTGGATATATAAACATTAAGCATAGTATGCCATAGACATTTTATACCATGTACGCCCAACATTAGTATAATAATATGACCACAAGGCTGTAATAAAAACGACAGTCATGCCACGTTCAACTCAATTTCATGCCAAATCTTGATTTAGGGTTATATATTATAACTGTACTGAATTTGAAAATTTGAGATTTAAATATAAATTTTCTAATCTATTTTAATAATTTTGGCCTAGAATATATATATATAAAAAAAAGGAATGAATCAAAGATATTTTATGATCTAAAAATGCATATGAATCACCATTGAGCTGTAATTGTGATCTTAAAATAAATCACCATGCGTGACCTTAAATGAAAGGAAGAGGAAAGTGTGGAAGCATATTATCTTATCATACTTGTGTTCATAGAGCAGCCTCTTGTGACTAACCAGTAAATACCCTGTGGAGTGCTTTTAATTGGCTGCTAAGGGCTGAGATCAGAGATCATAAATATGGAGAATATTATAATCTCAGTTGCAGAAGCCAATTTGCCGACAGACACCCATTGTTTTTGCTTTCAAGATAAGTTCAATCACCCGATCCATATGATTAGACACCAACTGGATGCCAAAAATATTGTACCAATTATCAATCCCGAATTCAACTGTTAATTTATGTAGCTATCTTTAAAATTCGACATCCAACAAGTATGAAATTCGAATTTACTACTACAACATAAGATACTCCAACCGTGACAGCTTCAGAAGACATGATGTGTTTTCTTCTCGTCGCGTAAGCATAAATATAGTCATAAAGAACAGTTGTGCACCACACAAACAAGATTGACAATTCAAAATCAATATGTTGTTTTTTTTTTAAAAACCATATTTGTTTCTGTTTTTTTTTCCCTTTCCCCATAGAGTTCATGGACCACTTTCGGTTTTGTTTTTTTTTTCCTTTTTATTACACCACAAGTCACGAACTTTGTCACTTTGCCAACAGAGGAAAGCTGATAGGCAATCTTTTTTATGAGTATGTGGTTCTTCAAGCAACCAACTTTCCATTTTTTTTCCTTCCTTTTTCTGTTTATGCCTGTATTTAATTCATCACCTAAAAGAATAATATAATATATATGTGTTCTTTTTTTGTTGAAAATTTGTCGATCTGGAGGTCAGTGGTCCTTGTTTGTCTTTGCAGTTTCAGCTATTTCAAGCACATAGATCGATCTCTTAAGAGCCACATGTTTTCTGGTGTATTTTCCCACATCCAAACATGCATATATATCGAACACATAATATAGTCGAATGGGTTGAGTTTTAAGGTCACGTATATATTATATATTATTATATACCCTTTACCAAAGGTCTAAGAGGGGATGAGAAACCTGAAAAAAAATTGAAATTCTGGACAAAAACAAAGAGTAGGATATTGATCTTAGCAGCTTTGTTTTATGTGGTGGCAAGGATTATTTTTGGATATGTAAATATACATTTAAAAAAAAGAATATTCCGAGTCCAAGTAACACAAGTCAAAAGGAGTTACAAAATTTCTTCTTTTGAAAGGATTCTATTTTTCATTGATAATTCATGTATTCATGCTATGTTTGTATATTTTTAATATTTTATACTTCTATAAACATTAATTCTTTAGTAATTTGTATATATAGATTAAGAGACATTTATATATTCATATTGTGTTTGTGTTATTTTTTCTTATCATATTTCATGTCATGTTTTAATTATTTTTCCATATGCCTTCTTGTTATATAATTGTGTCATGTTGCAGAAAGTCGGATAAAGTCGTAAAAAAATAAAACTAAAACTTCAGTACATAATTTTATTAAATTGAGTTTCTTCTGCAATGTATACAAGCCGCATTTTACATATCCTTGCTAATGTGTGGATTAGTTTCAATGCAATTTGAGCACAACATCAATTACATCCGCAATTTCCCATAAAAATTTTAACATGTGCCTCAAACCTTCTATCGGGCCTCTTGCTGCTCTATTTAAGTTACTTGTATAGTGATATACTATAACAGTGTTATTGATATGCCTTACGGGTTGCTTAGAGTTCGGTGTGAACAATATGATCTCTGCTCGGTTCAGCAAGCTCAGAATTTTCTTTATGATCAATGAGAATATAGCCTTTGTCATTGGAACTTAGACAGTCCGCTGACGGATGAACGATCCCGTAGCCAAAGCCTTGAGCAGAGTTGCAGTAGGTCTCTGCGGTGCCATCCTTCTTCTCTAAGTTTATATTGCTGAGGACTATATTGCTACAGGGAGTCGTATCACTGCAGGCGAACTTCATTGCTTCCTTGCTTTTTGTTGTCCCGCTAATGTTTCTGTACATAATCTGGCTTATTTGCACCGCTGATGTCTAAAAAACAAGAAACAAGAACAAGAATCATGTGATCAGTGTTCACATTGGCTGAGAACCTCCTGCAAGATTCAGGATGCAAATTTGATCTAAAGACACTGAGAAATTTAGATATGACAGGCAAGAATTTGGATAATGCACCTGGTTTTGGCAGGTTTTCGGCGAATCACAGTAGAACTGATCGATAATGATGGGGTTGGCAACATCTTCCATCCTTACATTTTCAAAACGCACCCCACGGACATAACCGGAACCACCCTTTATAAGAGAACCACAAGAACATACTAATTGTGTATTAAAACTTTTAGAGAGAGAGAAAAAAGGGGGGGGGATGAAGTCAAATTGTGTGTTTAACATATTCAGGGAAAAGAAAGTCATGTATTGAACCCACCATGGCACTCATTTCCCGCTTCCTCCCCAAAGAAGAAAATATCAGGCTTCATATCTTACTCAGAAAGAGCATCTAATTGTTAAGTGTGCTATAATATTGATATTTTAAGGTATTGACGTATTGACGACTGAAGCCCCTTTATAGTCTTTTTACTTTCTACTTTCCTGATACTGACTAAATGCATATTCTTATCAATACATGGTGCTAGATTCAGAATATATATGTCATCAAAATACCTGCCAAGTTTTAATCCTGACACCATTTGTAGTCTCCCTGAGGAGTGCTGTATCCAAGACCACCTTTGTGACAACGGCAGTTGAGTTATCCTTCCCAAGGCTCCCAATGCTAAGAAGCAAATTAAATCAAAGAAGTAAAAGATATAAGAATCACTTTACACTGTATCCTAAGTAGATGAGGACACAATCAGCTGTTTATAGGCTCTAACTGGAAGTCTAGAACACACCTTACTCCATGTCCTGGTCCACAATATATTCTCTTCATCTTGATACCAGATGAAGCATTAACAATTGAGATGCAATCATCTCCTGAATTTCATATGCATGGTCACCATAATTAACGAGTCAGTATGCACATATATAATTGTTGGTGATATAATTTCTAAAAGGTATCCTTTCACAATAAAACAGGTGCATGGAAGGACAAAAGACAAGGATTAAGAACCTGTCCCTATTTTGCTGTCTTGAAGAACGACGTTAGTTGACCCAGTGATGTGGATCCCATCAGTGTTCGGACTGTCTCCTGGGCAGGAGACTTGAACTTCAGATACTCGAACAGATTCACACCTGGAAATGACGAAATTCATCTGTTGGCTGTTCTGAATGGTAAGACCCTTTACCTTAATAGATGAGCTTGAATCAATAGTCAGTGCCTGCAACAAACTCATATGTTAAATCTAATTTGAGATCCATTTGATAGTTCACTTGCACAATTTCGGCATGCTGCTTATTGGAAGCATCTTAGCATAATTGATTTATTAATTGTGGAGAAAGGTCCTTACTGTTGGTGCCCCTCTGCACGGCTGCCAAAGGAAAAGCAAACAGACGAAAAAATATGTTAATATTCTACTTGTTTGATTTGTAAATTGAGCATGAAAGAATTTTTAAAGAGAATCCAAAGGAATTACATTTGACTTGTTCTTTTTGCAAGAAGATGCCCACCATTTGCTGCCAGAGCCATCAATAACTCCATTTCCTTGGAAAACTACTCCCTCCAGCTTAGAAAAAACAAGCCAGTTTCGTGGAAGATTTGCGTCCCAGTCATTAGGTTCATCCGGTGCTACTATTGTTCCATCAATCTGAATAATAACAATAATGATTAATATGATAACAAACAGAAAAAACTACAGCAACTAAAGTTAAAATTGATATCAACATAGAATCAATATTGGCAATAATTTAATCTGTAACATAGATATAAGATAATGGAGATGTTATATCTTTAAGTTCAATTTGATGTACATAGATATTACCTGAACAACCAACCTCTCTTCACATGGCCCCTTAAACCTCGTAGCATTAACTAAATATCGGCGTCCAGGAGGAACCAAGAGAACTGATTTTGAAGTAGAGCACGATGTGTTCCATGCTTTTCTAAATGCCTATGATAAAATATTGCAGAAAGACAAAATGCCAATCTATCAAATTAGAAATTAGCTTATTTTGATGACAATGAAAATATATTTGGCCAAACAGTAATACACAAAATGTTTAAATTCCCAGATCAGATCAAAGGCATAAGTTAGTAAAAAAATGATATTCAGAGAAAACTATTTGCCTAATCCTTGAGAAGGGTCATGTCTCAAACACCCATAGAAACCAAGAATGCCAATTACTGCCTAGCAGTCTTTATCAGTAAAACTTGTAATTTCAATGTTTCCTAAAATAACCATCAAGGTAATTTGCAAGGGACTCAAAAGAAATTCTCAAGCATATACCTCAGTGTCATCAGAAACTCCATCCCCAACCGCACCAAAGCTATCCACATTTACAAGAACCTTGCCACCGCGTTCACTTATCCAAGATGGGCCCTCAAAGAGTTCCATATCTTCTTCAGCTATGTCGAGGTCTTCAAGCTCTCCAAGTATGTTGAATTTGTCGTATAACATGTTTCCGCCAACTGCATGTGTGATCAGCAAACCGAGGAAGGAAACTAGGAATAATTTATCCATGATTTGTTCTTTTTTGTCTATTTGGAAGATTGATTGAGTTGCATAAATCCAATAAGGCACTGGTTTAATTTATATATGCAGATTAGTTTTGGAAAAGAGCAGCTTTGTGGGCTATATGGCTTGGCTTAAAAGTAGATGAAGGTGCTACATTTTCTACATGCCCACACTTGAAGTACAAGGGTAAATTTATTTTTAAGTTGTTTGCTTTACTCTTCAACCAGTAGGCAACATTTCACCAATCAAAATGTTAATGGATTATGTAAAATCCCTCTCACTATATTTCTCAGGGAAGTGGATAAATGAATCAACAAAGTGTATTATTTTATATTATTTAGTGAACCATATTTTATAAATTGAGAAATGAAAAAAAAAAAAAACACCATGCATGCATGCATGGATATTCTGTGGGGCAATCAGTACCTTAAAAAGAAACTTGAATTAGCGAATCAGGAGGGAAAGGGGTCCTTTTCCAGTTACAAGCCAAGGCTTCAAGCTAAAGCAACAGATCTTTAGAAGATTTAAGTAGAAGATGAAGATTTCACAAACAGGTTTTACTTTCATGGAAATAATGCTGGAACAGACTAGCAAGCACTGTTCCAAAGTTCCCAGCTGGATGACAATGCGAGGTAAATTTTAGCAGTATAAGAAAAGTATGTTAACTGTAAGTCTTCACCTCAATTGAACTGTGACCAATCTCCCTCATCACCTTTCTAGCCATGGCAAGTTCTCTGATTTGTAATGAGGCTTTAAATTCCCCAACTTCAGAATAAAAATTTGACACTTGCAAATAAATGGCAAAACTATCCTGACCAAGCTCCATCAAGACTTTTGCTGCTCTTTTACCCACTATTTCATTCTTGTGGACCCTACAACTTCGCAGCAATGAGCTCCACATTACAGAATCACCCCCTCCTGGTGACTGTTGCAGCAACTCCTCAGCTTCATACACTAGACCTGCACGGCCTAAAAGATCTACCATACACGAAAAATGTTGTCGTTCTGGGCAAATGCCATAAGATTTCATCAAGTTAAACACAAACTTTCCTTCTTCAAGTAATCCTGCATGGTTGCAACCATTTAGAACACATAAGAATGTCACCTTATCAGGTACTAGGCCTTTGTGGATCATTGCTTCCAACAGGCTGACACTTTCATTGCCCATACCATTTCGGGCATATCCATTGATTATAGATGCAAAGCAGAAGATGTTTGGTAGAGGAAGGGTTTCAAAAACCTTGCGGGAGAGTTCAAAATGCCCACATCCTGAATACAAATCAATAAGAGAACATGAAACTGCGACATCAGATTCATAACCGGATTTTATAGCACAGCAGTGCAACAGTCTGCAGCTGTCCAAACTAGCCCAAGTAGACAGTGATAATGCTTTTAGTGTCGTAGAAAGAGTAACCTCATCAATCCTAATTCCTTCATCAATCATCAAAACAAAAATCTCAAACACGTCACCAGTGATACCACAGTGCAAAAAGGAGGTTATTAATGAGTTACAACACTCCAAAGTTCTCTTAGATGCCCTCTCATATACAGACAGAGAGCTTTCAATTTCACCACATTTTCCATACATATCAATTAACGCTGACTGAATATGAACACTCCCTAAATCAAACCCTACTTTTGTTATAAAACAGTGAATTTGCCTCCCTAACAGAATATCCTCTCTTCTACTGGATAAATTCAAGAGCCCCACAATGGAACGAATTGAAGGTTTTTTATCCCAGAAATGCATCCTACTAAGTAATTCAATAGCATCATACAACAAATCATTCTCCGCATATACAGAAATGATGGAATTCCATGATATCACATCTTCAACAGGAATTAACAAAAACGCTTTCCTAGCATCAATGAAATTCCCACAGGCAGAATAAAAGTCCACCAAAGCATTGGCAACAAAAACATTGCATTCCACCCATCCAGCTTTAATCGCATGACAATGCAGCTGCATTCCTTCGTCCAGAAACCTCGCATTACAGCAAGCACGAATTAAATAACAAAAACTAAGTCCATTTGGATTGACACCCTCCCATTTCATTTGGTCGTGCAACCCAAATAATTCCTCTATTTTACCAAGCTCCAAAAACCCGTTTAACAGCAAATTCCATACGGTTAAATTCCGTTCAGGCAATTGATCGAACAACTTCCAAGCGACATCAACAAGTCCCATATGAAAATATAGGTTAACAAGTGAGCTCCCAATAAACAAATTCAATCCAAACCCAAGTGAAATCACCCTGCAATGAACTTGAATACCTTCTCTATAAAACCCCTCATTCGCACAAACAGTAATCACAGACGAAAATGTAGGACCAGTTTCTTGGATTTCCTGTGAAACCATTTCCTTATAAATATACAGTGCTTGCTTTGGATTCCCATATCGACCGTGCCCAGTAATTAGCAAATTATATGTAATGCTATCTCTTATAGACATTTGATCGAAAAGGTTCTGGGCATCGTCGAGACGCCTGGATCTGATTAATTCATTAATTGTTTTGTTTTTGTAGTAAACACCCAGATCAGCGTTTATATTACGGTATGATGTAAAGGCCCTGTAATTCGATTGTGCCAAGATTGGCAACGTACGTATCAACGACAAAAATCCACTTAGCCTCATCGATCGTGCAACATTCTGATCATGTTGCCATCTACACACAATTTAGTAGCTATCAACAGAAATAAGAATCTATGGAAGATGCATCCCGGCGGGCCGGGCTGTTTTTTACCGACTGAACTTGATATTCAAATTAAGGTTTTTATGATGGTGTAACTGATTAGATTATCGATTTTTAATCTGTTCTGTTCTATGAATTCAATTTATTTTTAACTTGATTCAATCAGATTATATTGATGTAATTTTTCTAATGGAAATGGTGCTCTGAACAATTCTTAATTCTTCCTCTTGTACTGATCAGTTCAATTTAAACAATATTACTTCAAATTTTATTAATACCGAGTCTTTCTAGTAAATATATCGAGATAAAAACAAAATATTTGATTTGGAATTTTCTATCATGGTAGATCCCGAAAAGTTGAACCAACATTCTTGGATATGAGATAACGTAAACTCCATTTTTCACTTTGAATGCAATATATGGATTGGATTGCAGCTTTACCTTGAGATCTGGTTGATAGTGATAAATAAACGCGAGGGCTTTGTACTTTGCTTGCAGTAAACGTCTCAAAACCACATTCACATCAAACGACCGACCCAATAACCGCAGTCAACAAGAAAATGGCAACTTGCCCATTATAACTTGTCATACTTTTCCAAAATTTCAAGGTTCAAATGCAGCTAATTTCATTGCATAAAACCCACTTAAACAAATACAGTTCACACAAGAAACACAAAGGTGAAGCAAGAGCAATGGTGGAGAGAAAGGGTGGTGGGGAGGCAAAGGGAAAGCTCCCAAGTCCCATCATTTTTTATAGTTTGTGATATCAGAGAATTACGTGCATAAATATAAAGCATAATTATATATCATTTGAATCATTTAATGTTTAGCAGGTCGATGCAATGGCCTCCAAAAGAGAAGCGACGAATTGCATCTGTGTCTCTTCGTTGATTGTTGAGAAGAGGGGAACATGAACAAATAGAGATTTATGACCCTTCTGTTCGGCGAACCGGAGAGAGTGATAGTATACATAATTGCATATAAAAAGGCCGGCATCATTGGATGTCGTCGCAGCATAGCCCTTGTTCTTTAAGAACCTGAGGATTGCTTCAATGGAACAAGTCGTCTGCAAGAACCAAAAGATTCACTATGTTAAACACAGTATCCAAAAAGGGAAGACAGGAAACAGCTGATATCTAATATTTGAAAAAGATAAAGCATCAATGGTGTTAAATATTTCAGCTGTAATTGCAACTAAATAAAGATGCTCAATAAGTACTACCAGGTGACAGTAGGCACGACTTAGGTTTCTTTGATTAATGGTTCGTAAAAGGCACTCTAAATAACATGTACAGACAGATGAGAAAGTACCTGTCGTTTCCGGGAGATTCCCCCATCGTCGGTAACAATGGGCTGTCGCTGCAGACATCAAAGGGAAACAATAAACACAAGGATATAGATATTAATAGGGTAACAGAGAAACATTTGTTAAGATTGACAGAAGAGCATCCATAACCCACCATTGGTTGCCATCCTAGTTCATCAGGACAAAAGAAAGAAGCTTCATTTACAGCCTGCTGTTCGAGGGTAAATTTTTGTGCTCCGCCATCAACCCCCAAGTGAAGCTAAAGACACAATAAAATTGAGGTCTATTAGATCAACGGGCATGTTACAAGACAGGAGTACATTTCAAGACATGAATAAAGCTGAATAATAGGAACTGACCCATATAACAAGTTCGTTTTTGGTGTCAATCCCTGAGATGCCAGATTCCAAGACCTTGAGAAGCACGGGAAGAGCACCATTGCCAGCAGTCTCAAGGACAGTGCAACTCCTTAATGTAACACCAGCAGGCAGCAACCCTTTGCTTTCAACGAAATTTTTGAGGTTATTAACTATAGTTTCTGTGGGATTATGAGCAATCCCTTGAAACTTCTTAAATCCGGTTACATTAATAGTTACAGCCTTTGGTTCTTGAGATCCCATGTCTTGGACACTGATGCAATTCCCAATTTTCGGTGGACACTATTAGTAACGCCTGTCTATTTCAACCTACGATTATGAAATAACAAGCGCAAGCAAATAAACCAGCACAATCAGATAGCAAAATAGAATCAAAACCACTACATATTATAAGATGAATACGGTCCTAAAGTATGCAACAAGAACCACTAAACCTTTGGACAAACAGAATCAAAGACATAATTGGATCCAAATCCAGTTAAGAGAAAGTAATCAAATCTTTGGTGGGTAGCTCACTTGAAAGAATGTTCAATTCAAATCAGGAGTTCGAAAGGAGCAGAAATATTCTTGTTCTTTATCACAATATGAATAAAAAACAGAAGAAGACAAAATTTTCCTTACAAAGCAAAAACCAAGACCGGATTGAGTTAACAAAAGCATGTCCATTTGAAAAGCAACATAACAAAAACAATCACGAAAACCCCGGAATAGATTATCAAGAAATGGGTTTTTTTTTTCTCTCCATCATCAAAAAAAAATGCAGAAGTTGAAAGCAATCGAACATAAAATTTTTACCTGGTAATAGAAAGAGGGTTTTGTCTCAGCGACAAATATTCATTTGAATGAAAGTGTCACGAGCTTCGGTTTAATCGGCGGCTTCAAATACAAGAATGTATTACGCAATTGCCACCATCTTTGATTTCTCCGAATTCCTAAGATTAGAAGTGGAATTAAATTAGGATGGAGACACAGCATAGAACAGTGGTTTTTTCTGTGAAGAAGTCATCACTTTAGTCAACTTTTCTTTTTCGTGTTTCACAACCGACCAACGTGTTATTGTTTACCAAGTGGCGGTTAATTATTGGTTTAATTCAAGTCCTAATATTTTCCTGTCTTTTTGGATGAGCCCATTTGATGGCCAGTGGGCCGAGCCATTAGGCCCACGAGCCCATTATATTAAGATATTCATGTGTATATTTTCTTTCTTCTATTTATAGCAATAATAATTAGAAATCTTATCACACATATATGGGTGTGAAAAATAAAAATTTAAAATCTAGATATATGTTTAAAAATAATATATTATAAATAATAAATAATAGAAATTACAATTTTAGAACATAAAAGTTAGAATGTATAAATTAATCAAAATAAATTTTACATAACAAAATTAAAATGTATAACTTAATTAAAATAAATTTTTGGTTAAATGGTGAATTTATAATTTTTTTAGTGTAATTGACATGGGTTAAAATTCCACCAAATGCATATTTTTATTTATTTTTTAATTTTTGTAATTTCCTTATTTAATTAGTGCCCAATTGACATGTGGCACCAATTTAATCAAAGATTTTATTAATAATATAAATAACAATAACTTAAAACTCTTATAATTTTTTTTAAAAATATAAACTTATTAAAAAAAATATGTCTAAAAATAAAAATAAAAATTTAAGTCAACAAATTAAAAGCAAACTTATTCTTTCCTTTTTTAATATTAAACCGAACTTTTTGAGTTGGAATAATATCAGGCACTTTTGGACAAGTCAAATTTAGAACAAGGGTATTTTCGTGAAAACTGCAAACCCCCGTACTTAAAGCCATGTAGGGCTGAAGACGAGAGCGCGCAAAGCGAAAAAGGGAGCAGTGGGTGTAACTAGCTAGGGCAAATCTTTAAAACAAGACGAAGAAGAAAAAGACGTATTAGCCGAGCAGGATGATAATCCCAGTCCGTTGCTTCACATGCGGGAAGGTATTTTTCGTACTTCTCAAGTGGGTTCGGGCTTTGGTGAATCTGTTTCTCAACTACTATATTTGGATTCCGTATCTGCAGGTTATTGGTAACAAATGGGACACCTACCTTGATCTTCTCCAGGCCGACTATACTGAAGGGTTTGCATCAATCTATCTCTTATTTAATAGTTCTGAAGCAATTAAGTGACTGCATCGTTGCCATGAATATTCTGTTTTCAGTGTAAATCGCCCGAAACTGGTGTGTTTGATTGATGGATATCTTTTAAGAGCACTTAAGGAATCTTATTTGGGTCCACTTTGGGGTTTGGGGGATTATGGGTTGTCTAGACATTGTATCAACCAAAAATATTTTTTCTTTTTTGGGCAATTGAAGTTTTTAGGAATATTCTGTATCTCCTTAACCACAAAATACAGATACATTCCTGCTTTCGTAGTTAGGAATTGGTTCCTCAAACCTTCAGTCGTGTACAATGTGATGTATTGATGTTCATTTTATTTATAATGGAAATCGATAATATTTTTGGTGAAATAGGCAAAAAGCCTTTGCCTGTATGAGTACCAACTTTCCACCTTATACAAATCAGTCTAGGAAAAATAGCGAACAAATGGTGAAAACTCTAATCATGAATTCTCAATTACAAGTTACTTTTTTGTACTCGAAAGATTCATGTGGTAGAGAGTAGCCTTTGAGCTTTCAACTGAAAACCCTTCTCCAAGTTTACTTTTGACTGTTAACCTTAGCTTTTTTTTGTTTTCCACATTGTACCTGGTTATGCCAACTGATAAGGCTGGAATAAACATGGGCATATGGTGCCCTATCTACCTTGAAAGGCATTGGAAGTCTAGGTAAATGTGATAAAGAAGCTCTGTATGACCACAAGTTCTTGCATAAATGTTGCTAGTACTAGACTCTCCTTTTTGGTAATTCTTTTTGTTTTTCCTCTGTTTTGTATTTTGGTTGATTGGCTGTTTTAGTGATTTATGTGGTGCAAAACATTCACAATTAGAAACATTTTGAAGCAAGATTGTAGTCACTTAAACGGAGATGCTTGAAATAGTCCTTGGAGATTCAACATTGTATGAAAATTCAAGGGAGGAAATGGCTTGCTTGATTGGTAGAGAGAAGGTGAAAGTTCTGGAGTTGGAGGGATATATTTGTAAGGCAAGAAATGCTTTAGCTAAATGCAAATTATATCCAAATTGCCTTTTTATTTTTATTTTTATATAATATTGGGGTTGGGGAATGGAAGTGACAGGATTTGAACTTACCCGTGTCTAATGGGTGTCTGACAAGAGCTTTAAAAATATTATTTTTATACAATATTGAGGATGGGGGTACAGGGTTTGAATTGCCTTTTTTATTTTTACTTTAAAATTATCTTAGCTAATTATCTTTGACCCTCTGAAAATCTTATTATTTCCTCATTCACATGGTTAAGTTATGCATCCCCGTTGATTTATTTGAACTAGTGCCATTTGCGGAATTGAACATCAATATATGACGGTAAGCAACTCATTACGAAAAATGCAAGTCTAAATGTAAACATTGAAACTACAAGAGTCTTTGTGAGTTTTGTCCTCTGAAAGTTGAACTTATTGTGGAGTTTTCCTGATTGCGGAAACCATGTTTTGCATGCTGTCACTGTTCCTTTGAGTACAAAAGTATAACCTCTGGCAATGGTATAGATTATCGGAAATGTATCAAAGCAATGAACATGTATTTGGTAAATTTTATGTTGCAAGTTGATATGAACTATAATCCTATTTAATTATTACTGTTGATCTATGAACCAAAGTATTCCTTTGATTTGCAGAGAATAAAATTTTCTTCTGTTTGGCATGCAGCGATGCTCTTGATGCTTTGGGCTTGGTTCGATATTGCTGTAGGAGAATGCTTATGACTCATGTCGATCTAATCGAGAAGCTTCTGAACTACAACAGTAATCTCTCTCTGTCTCCCTCCCCTGCCCTTGATTTGCTTCGACTCCTAAGTTTTTCATGTTTATCTGCATCTTTATGTGTCAGTGTTCCAGTGACTGCTTATTTGTTGTTGCAGCATTGGAGAAATCAGAGACCAGTTGAGGAAACAAGTAGCGCTTACCTGCAATGTTCCGTTTCAGTTATGCGAGTGCCTGTTTAGGATTCTCAGTTTTTTGTGTAACGAGGACCATGGTTTTAAACTCTGAACTTTGTAGGCAGACAAGTTGAAGGGTTTAAATAGAACTAGTTCTGCATGTTTTTTTATTGCAATACAACATAAACACCATGACAGTGCATCGGAGAAAAAAAACGACAAAAATTATATACATACGCTGATTTATGAAGTCATTTAAACCTGAATCTCATTTTCATTTTCATTAAAACAGAGTTCTATATAAAAGTCAACTTAAAAACTACCTCGTACGAGCCAAAAATTTCCAATCATTGGGGTAAAACATTTTCATTACTTCTGCATTCTTCTTAACAATTTATCGAGCATAAAACATTTGTCCTTTCCTTAATTTTCAATAATTATGTTTTTTTTTTCTCTCTAGTTTGCGAATAGAAGATGGAACACATAAATATAACATTAATTATTATTCAAATTCATATATCTGTTAAATATTTATTTAATGGTAAGTTCAAAATTATAACATCTCATTATTTAGCAAACAGAAGAAAATATTTATGTTTTGAAACCTGTTCAAGATTATGATGTGCAATTTTTCAATGCGTTGCGAAAAGCAAAACGTGCCACTAAATCCGACGTGGAATTCTCGATTGTTGATGGCCACTACAACGCTGTCGTTTTTCATTTTGTCAGCGGGAAAAAAATATCTAGTGCAATCTTCTGGTTGGATGGCTCGCTCATCGCCTTCTTCTTCAAACCGAAGGGGCGGAAGAAATTATCCACTTCACTACGTTCTCTTGAACTCCAAACTGAAACAATCTTAAGTTCAACATTTCATTTTCAATGCCCATTCTAGCCTCACTCCCAGGACTCAACCTCCTCTCTTCCCTCCCTTCAAATCCACCCCAAAACGACACCACTTCATCCACTCCTTCTCCATCCCCTCCCATCCCTATCCCCAAATATCCTCCTCCCCGTAGTCGAAATCCCAAAACTAACGTTCCCCGTTCAAACCCCGCCCTCTCCATCCCTCACCGCCGCTCCAATTACCGCAAGCCCGTCCAAAAGGGCGTCATCTCAACCGACGGTGATCGATGCGTCATCGTCGGCGAAAACGGCGTCTCCTATAAGCTCCCCGGCGCTCCTTTCGAGTTCCAGTACAGTTACTCCGAGACGCCCAACGCTGAGCCTATAGCTATTCGAGAGCCAGCTTATTTGCCCTTTGCTCCACCGACGATGCCGCGGCCATGGACAGGGAAGGCTCCGTTGAAGAAATCAAAGAAGAATATCCCGCTTTTCGATTCGTTTAACCCTCCTCCCCCAGGTAAAAAAGGCGTGAAACACGTGGAAAAGCCAGGCCCCTTTCCGTTCGGGAAATATCCTAAGGAAGGGAAAACGAGAGAGGAAATATTAGGAGAGCCGTTGAAGAAATGGGAGATTAAGATGCTGGTTAAACCACTATTATCCGATAACCGTCAGGTTAATCTCGGTGAGTTTACAATGGTAGACGTGTCATGAAGGTGTTTTTGATTTGGGGTTTAGTGTTTTAATTAATTCGTATTCTTTTTGGACTTAGGGAGGGATGGATTGACGCATAACATGTTGGATTTGATACACACTCATTGGAAACGACGTCGTGTTTGCAAAATCAAGTGCAAGGGAGTTCCCACCGTGGACATGGATAATGTTTGTCGTCATATTGAAGTAATTGTCTTTTAACACTCTTTTTTGCTTTCAATCATTTGAATTGTACATAACCCTGCAGAGCCATGTTTCCCATTTCTATTTTTGTTAACTGTGTAGCATTGCCCTTGGGTGTTTATATGATAGTCGTCTTTATTTTGATAACAATGATGGAATAAGAAACTCAATATTCTGCTGCATTACTCACATGTCGAATTCAGGTGGTTTGGAAATTGAATTTACATCTCTTTCTGTGATTTTAGAGGATGCACTCCGCACACTTTCTCCTTTGAGAATGTAGATTCAGTATATTTTGATTGATTTGTGCTGCAAAAGGAGAAACATGTTCTGTTGGCCAGTTAGTTTCCTATCGTAGAGTTGTTATCCACTCCAACAAATAAAGTTCTTCTAGAAGTAAGTTGGCATCCAATGTTTGTTAAGATAGGTGTGTATGATCATAGCTTTAAGTGTAATATTAAAATTGCCTTTAGCATTTGAATGGACATGTCACATGTCTTACTTAGGAAAATAGACAAACCTCTTATTTCCTTCTCTCTCAAGTTTATTCTTAACATCAGGAAAAAACTGGAGGAAAAATCATTCATCGAGTTGGTGGTGTTGTTTATCTTTTCCGGGGACGAAACTACAACTATCGTACTCGTCCACAGTACCCAGTGATGCTTTGGAAACCAGCTACTCCAGTCTATCCAAAACTTATCCAAGAAGCTCCAGAAGGATTGACAAAAGCTGAAGCAGATGAGTTTCGGAAGAAAGGGAAGTCTCTTCTACCCATATGTACATTAGGTAAGACAACAATTAGTTGAGCATGGTTTGCATTTTTTGGCAATTGTTTGCTTTTGTTACTTGGTTTTTAGGGAGATTTTACCATATGCTTTTGCCTACTTTAGAAGTAGTAACCTTTTTTGTTCATGTTGCAGCAAAAAATGGTATGTATGCTTCCCTAGTGAAAGATGTTAGAGATGCTTTTGAAGAGTGCCCTTTGGTGAAGATTGACTGCAAAGGGTTGCAACCAAGTGACTACAAGAAGATAGGTGCTAAGCTAAAGGTTCGTCGCATTCTTTTGCTATTTCATGGGCTTTATAATTTGTCTTTGTTTTAAGGCCTAATTGTTTTGACGTTCTTGAAGACTTGTTTGAGACTCATTAACCAAAACCAGGAGAATACAAAAAACTTTAAGGAACTATTAATTCGTAACGTTTGTTTCATGCAAAAATGTGAGATAACAAAGGATCTTGAGTTGGTTTTAGGAGATCTGAGCTTGTGATAAATGACTATATTTTCATGAATTAAATGACTAGTTTTCATAAATGACTAGATTTTTACTTAGTAGTTTGAATTAAATAATTTTTATGCAAAACCGTATGAATGCCATCAAGAACTTTTTCTTAATGTTGTCTTCAACTCTGATACATCTTCCTACTTATTGACAGACACTTAAACATGCCCAAAACAATCCTATATAAAAGCATATGAAATACAAGAAACTAATATACTCCAATGCAACATTATAAAAACATATGGTGCTTGTCAGAATATGAAGTGTACAGACAAGATATGAGTTCAGAATGATATCTGTTATGTTTTTTGGTCATTCTACTAATTTCTTTATGGGTTGCCTAATAATTGTGGCCTGTCCTTCCTTATTTGGCAGGAATTGGTTCCTTGCGTTTTATTATCTTTTGATGATGAACAAATTTTGATGTGGAGAGGACGGGATTGGAAATCTATGTATGGGGACACTTCTTCAAATTTAGTTCCTGTTAAAGCTGACATTTTAAGTGGTATAGATAATTCAGGTATGCATTACAGAGAGTATTAGTGTGCCTTTTTTTTACTGTTTTTCTTTGAAAATTAAGAGGGACAGGTTACAAGTTCTCAAGGGAGTTTATTGGTTAAATTTGTCCTAAAATCAAGATATTAAGCTGTCATTAGGTTTACATGGAAGGCCTATCACAAACAGTGTCATGTACAGAATCTGCAATTTGTAAGGAATATACTATGCAACCCACTCCAAGCTGTTATATGATTTATGGTTTTCAATTAAAATCAAGGAAGTTTTATCTGGTCATTAGGAGCCAGTGCAGCATGACTCTAGTGGCATTCAAGTTATGTTGCCTGACAAGATAACCAGGCAATTTTTTTTTTATCCTCTGGGTAAAGGCTATTATGTACAAGTTTACAGTCGAAATATTTGGGAAAGCTGCAATGGCCCGTATTATATGTTGGAAGAGCAGCATTCCTAGAAAGTTCATTCTCTGCTCTTCTTAAATTTTGAAATGATGTAGACGTAGTTATCTTTTACCATGTGGTGAAGGTTAATAGAATAATAGTATTGGACAGTATCTGCTGGGCCACCTCTTCTAGTTTTCCTGGATAACTTGCTTGATTGTTATGTTCCATTGTATTGCAGTTTTGAATTTTTTATGAATGCATATTCAAGTTCTAAAGGTTTGTTGATGCATTGCAGCCAAATCTAGTGATGATAGTGGTACACCTGATTCCCAAAGGGTTGTATCAAGCCCAAAAATGATGTCCCTCTGGAGGCGTGCAATCGAGTCAAACAAGGCATTGTTATTGGAAGAGCTTGCTTTGGGTCCGGATGCTGTTCTGGATAAGGTGGAGGAATTTGAAGGCATGTCTCTGGCCATAGAGCATTCCTGTGAAGCATTAGTCCTGTCCAGCGAAGATGGTTCTTCCAGTAGTTCCTCGGCAGAGTTCAAAGGTGGTTCTTACAGTGAGGATGAAAATGACATTTACAGCAGTGATGACATCATTGATGATGAGTATTACGATGACAACTCATTTGAAGAGGTCGATCCATCGATCCCGCTAGGGTTATTACCTGTTGACAACATAGCAGAAAGGCTCCGAAGGGAATCAAAATGAAGTTTATAAGGGCAGATCATCAGCCAAGGTCAGCCTGCTGAGCTGCAATTTCTGTAGTTATATATATCTACTGAAATTAATTTCATCATTAGGGGCTGAGTAGAAAGAGAGGTGTGATTATACATGTCCCTAAACGGCAAGCTACTTGTGTTGCGTAGCTGTAGATTTAAAATTTATATCCCATTTAAGTCCTTCAATTTCTCAATAAATCGAAAATTTACTGTTTGAAGCATAATATATCAAATACTACTATATATTTATTTTTTACACGTTTTCCTTCATCAGGAAAATCAGAAAATGTACATATCTATGTAGGATTCTTCATATGCCCTCTCTTTTCATCGCTGCTGCTTTTGTTTCATTTTCTCATTACTTATTTATGAGAAAGAAGAAGATTTTTAATATTTTTTATAATTTTTTAATGTCTTTATAATTTCAAAATATATTTAGATAAAATGGGTGTCCAGATTTTAATGGACTTGGACAACATTTATCTTAGTAAATGAATGACAATTGTATATTTATTTTAAAATAATTTTAATTTTTTTTGCTGATGTGACATTGTCATATCGGTAAATTGATATTGATATGACAGTTATGTTAGCAATTAGTGTTAATGCGGTGTTTGTTAATCGTTTCGTCAATATTATCGTTAAATAGTAACGATAATATTAACGGTCAATATTAGTTAAAGGGTTTATTTGTTTGATTTTATTAATTTAGGACTCAATTGAGTGTAAAAAATTTAGAGAAATTTTTTTTTATTATTGTATTAAGTTTGAAGGCTTAGTTATAGATGAGCCAATTTTAATTTTATAAAAATTTGTCACACTTACAAAAAAAAAATTCATATATAAAAATCATATTTATTTTAAATAATGATATTTGAAATAAATATTTAATTTTAAAATATTAAAACTTTACTATATCCACAATGTAGGTAAAAAATATTTGATATGTAAAAATTTGGTAAAAAGATCTATTTAGTTCATCTCAATTTTGAAATTAAGTAAATTGATTCTTCTCAGAAAAATTAAAGTAATTTAATCTCTGTTATTTTAGAAAGTAAGTAATTAAAGATTATTAACTATGACGTTAATATTTTCTGTGAGTTGCACGTAATTTTAATTGATATAATAATAAATAAATTCTTAAAGTTTACAGATTATATCAATTTGATAATGATTTAATAAACTTGACTTACAATATTTATGTGAATGTATAAATATTAAGGCTAAATTTATTGAATATTTTAGAATATAAAACTAATAAATTAAAGAAATTTGTAAAAATAGAAAAAATAAAATCTGAACAGAGCTTTTAATAAGATACGAGGGAGTTCCGTAAATGGATGAGGTCTTTAGGCAATGTGGTGTTTGGCGGGACATTAGTATAACAAAATCAAAGGTGGGAGTCTTATGTCATCCAAATTTGTAATGATGGATATTTAAATTGTATAAAGATTAAATTAATTTTAACTTAACACCCACAATTCGTTATATTATTACTTAGATAAAAATATTTTACAATATAAGTATTATATCAAAAGAAAACTTTTATGGTAAAATTGTAGCATTACAATTCAAGGATAGGATAAAGCATGGCCTTATTCTATCTATGTATAAAATAGGAGGTCAATATTATTAACACCATTATTACGCTTCCAAATCAATATTTTTTTCTTCAATCTCTATTGATGTTTTAAAAGTTTCTTTTCAAAATCTAGGAGAGGAAGATGCAATTTGGTTTAACATATAGTGTGATTTGTCAAATATATTGAGTCGGATTTCTCCGTTCTCTCGCCCGATCGAGATATCACCTGTTTTGCCTAAAAATATTGATTGAATTATCAAAAATTTATAGTATGAAGCATCCATGCTCCTTTAAAAAAAAAATCATGGTAACACATTTATAATTACCACCTATATCATAATCATAAATCTTTTTTATTTACAAAATTCTAAATAGAAATAAGAACTATTTCAGACTATTAATCAATTTAATATTATGAGAAATACAGCGGAAAACATAAAAATTATTTTTAAAAGAATCCCTTAACAGTAAATTGCTATTATTATTGTATTTTGTAGAATAATTTCTTTTTGGTCTTTTCATAAACTTGTTTAGCATATTAAAATAGAAATAAAGTTTACACTTAGTTTGTAATTAACTACGCCATCAACGTAAACTAATATAAAGTTAATTAGTTATACAATTGTTTAATAGTGTTTTTTTAACAAGATTATCCAGTAAATTAAGTAGCATGTAACGAGTTTGTTTTTGCATGTTGAGGTTGAAAAATCTTTCCTTTTTTTTAATAAATGATAAAAATTATTATTCTATAATATATATATAATAATTGGATTATAAGTGAAGACAACCAAGTCCCAAGAATTTTGGAGAAAATCTTTGTCTTCTCTTGTGGTTGCGAATTCACTGTCTGTTTTTTCGGATGAAATCTTTGTTTCTCGTCAATTAAACCTCTAATTCAATAATAAATAACAATAACAAATTATATAACCATTGCCATTGCCATTGCCATTGTCTGAAATTTAAAGAAATCAGAAAGTCCCAATACCGCCGATCACCTGCCCAAACGGGTCTTCCCTCTGCCCCAGCCGGCTTCATTGACTAATTTCTTCCACACAGGTAAATTTTAAGCGCCTTAAAGCCCATCTTTCTTTTTTCTTTGATGTCAACCTTCTATTTTTCCATTTTTAATATGATCTCAGCTTTATGGAAAGAACCATTTAAAGTATGGAATCTTGTTTATTTTTCTAATCTAATTTTATGTTTTGTGATTTAAAAAAAAAAATTTATGGTATTCCTTCCTAGAGCTCCTTGCAAAATTCTATAACATTAGCCAGAATTTTAATAATATTTATCTAAATTTTATATCAAAAAGATTTTCTGTGTTTTTCCTTTTTAAGACACTATCCTTTTGGCAGCTGAAGATTATTCAATTGCTTTCAGCTGTTTGGTTTTCAGTTTTTATTTGAATTTAAGAGCTACCCTTTTTGAACGATATCATGTTGTACTTAGTTAAGTTGATTTTGGGGTAGATAGGCATTATTGTTCTTTGAACATTCTGCATTTGAAATGTTAATAAAGAAACTACGGTAACCAATGGAGCAAGTAGGATTAATTTTATTACAGTTATCTTCACAGGATCCTCAACACATTCTTGGCAGCCTATCATGACTGCCATAACCAACACCTTGAGTTACTGGTTGAATTGGAGGTTCCTAGTTTGTTCATTATTCCTCTTAGCCTATTTGGCTCTAGCAACAATTTTAATTTGCAAATTCGAAGGTCGAAGAAGATCGAGAAATCAGGATAGGGAAAATCAGGAGGTAGCTCCAGGGGTGATATATGAGGAGGAAGCTTGGAGTACATGTTTCAAATGCATTCACCCTGCTTGGCTGCTTGCTTTTAGAATGTTTGCTTTCATCACACTTCTAACATTGCTTGTCATTAATGTCATTGTCGATGGAATTGGCATATTTATCTTTTATACTCAGTGAGTCATATATCTCTGCAACTTACCCTATTCTTTTACTTTACATGCATGTAAATGTCTGAAATTGTTTCCTTATTATGAGCATGTTGTAACCCATGTATAACAGAGCTATGTTGTCTATTTCTTTTTGTAATGAGAGTCCTCACCGTGGAGTTTGAATTGAAGAGTTTCCCTTTGATCTATATTATTGTTGCTGAATTTTTGGTTTATATTTTATTATAACAGGTGGACATTTACTTTGGTCACAATATACTTTCTGGTATGTCTCTTGTACCGTTTTTATCATTTCTCTATGTTCGTTTCCAAGTACGGTGTTCCATCAGTTTTAGATTGCTAGAATATCCTTTCATAACTTGTCGATCTTCTCTACTATCATTGTAGCTTGGATCTGCAGTCTCCATATACGGATGTCAAAAAATCTGGGCACAAGCTCTTGGTGATAGCCCTGATCATGTAAGTTCAGATATCGAGCAAGGCACTGAAGTAACTCCCACTCCTGGAGAAACTACAGTTGCGTCCAACGAGTCCCAACATTTTGATGACTGCAAAATAGCTGGTCCATGGATTTATACCTTTCAAATTATCTATCAGGTATTTTTTTTTTAATCCTAATCAATTTCCAATGTTGTTCGAATTTCGGGTGTATTGACTTCATGATTTGTTATATGCTGTCTTTGAATAGGCTTCTGCGGGTGCAGCGGTGCTCACTGATTTAGTATTTTGGATCATTCTTTTTCCATTTATAACTTCCGGATACGGTCTTGAATTGGTAAGTATGAGCATTTGAATTATGAAGTTTTACCATTTTACCTTAATATCTCTATTACAATGCAGCATTACAGTGCGCCGTAAACCTAAAAAAAAACAGGCATGCAACATTTACTTAATTAGTGTTCTCAAATTACAACAGAACACAATGAAAGTTGTTGACTGTCTCTGACTCTTATGAGACTATATATCCTTAAATATTGTAAAAAAAGTTTGGTTATATGTCTTTTGGTTCCTGCACTTATTCGCAACTATCATTTACCGTGCCTCAATTGTTGGTTTTACCATCAAGTAACTTAGGTTATAGAAAATGGAAACACTTTGCTGAATTTTCACCTGTTGCCAGTTAGCTTTTCGTGTAATGAGTGTTGAGTTGCTCTTCTTTTATATCTGGGATTTATGTCCACTCTTTCAACTGCAGATGCTTGTTATATGTATGCACTCGGTCAATGTCGTTTTCCTACTTGGTGACACAATTTTGAATTGCTTGGTGAGTTTTCTTTTGTCGATACTCATAGCGGCATCTTACTTCTTATGCCTTGCGATCAATTACGAAGCTAATTTTTACCTTTTCCTTGCAGCGGCTACCATTTTTTCGAGTCGCATATTTTTTCTTATGGACCTGCATTTATGTTTTATTCCAATGGGTCCTCCACGCTTATTCTAACATTCCGTGGCCATATCCATTCCTTGACTTGACACCTTCTTATGCTCCGTTATGGTACACACTTAATGCTTCCATTAAAATCACTGCTGTTATGTTTGTTTTGCTACAGACACACGTACATTGCTAACCATGATTCCGTCTCGGCTTCTATTTCGGACTGAACAGGTACTTAGGAGTCGGAATGATGCACTTACCAGCCTATGGCATCTATGCTTTAGTAGTAAGACTCAAGGAAGTTATTTACTCAAGGTTGTTCCCTGAGTCGTATAGGAAATTTACGTAAAAAGAGGAGATGGTTGGTGTCGAAATTCCAGGTTAAGACCGACGGCTGCTGCGTTGGATTAGGTAGCAGGAAGATACAAGTTAGTGTCTTCGTTTTGGTGGGTTACTAGTTATTCATGGAAGTGCAAGCAAGATATAGAATCAATGGTAGGCAGTTTATATAGAATATTAGGATTCCATTTGTACAGGAGATCGTCCCACTTGCATTGTATATATAGAAATTGAAGCACCCGAGTGTTAGAATTCCTTCCCCCGTGTAAATCTTGCTTTTTTCACAAACAAATCCTAGCCGCTCTTCTTTACCGGAGAAATAGCAGTATGAGACATGTATGTTCTTACCTCCCCAATGCCAATGTGAAATAAAAATCGTCTAGGCAAGTAGAGTTCCATGAAATTAAATTAATGAAGATTTGATATAACCACTTACTGTAGATTTGGCGTGTCTTATCTTCATTTTTGTTGGTTTAAACCGAATATGTTAAACACTGCGATTTTTTATATGGAAAAACTCTTAACAAAGAGTCAATATTATGGGGTTTTAGAGGTGATTCGAATGTTTCATTATAATTGATCCTATTAACAAATAATCTTAAGCGGAATAAATAATTTTACTAAAAATAGGCTCACTTTGAAATTTGAAAACTTCAAGACTATAACACCCCTATGAAAAATTCAAATTGTACACAATTTAAATCTATTAATCACTATCCAAAAATTAATTTAAATTAACGTAGAATGAACCTCAAAAAGTTAATTAAAACTGATAGAGGGGAACAAAATTGTTTTTGTTATAAAATAAAAAGGCAGAGAGCAAAGATTAAAGAAAATAGGAAAGCAAAAGAGAGAGTATTTTATTGATCAATAGAAATAATCTACAATGCCTCTTTAAAGTCTATATTTATAGACATAAGAAGTATAAATGAAATAGAACTCTACTTCTAATGACTATTAGAATTTAAAGTATATCAAAACTTATTTTGGTCTTGATGACATCCACTTAATAATAAAATATTCATAAGACTCTCCTTAAATGTCTATTAGTAGATAATATGTTTTGTTAAAGCCTTACTAATATAAAACCTTGTGGGGAAAAAATTCCTAGTAAATGAAAAATAGTACACATTTCTATAATACGTATAAAATGCCGGTTCATTAAAAACCTTACTAGGAAAATCTAATGGGACAAAACTTTGGTTAAGGGAAAAGAGTACAAAGCGTATTTACTCTCCCTCGCAAAAACATCACACAATATTTCATATTCTACATAGTCAATCTTGAGTACTAGCTTTTCAAATGACTATTTGAATGTATTTGCTAAACATTTATATCACCAATCTTTTTAAAGTCATGAGCGAGGGAAAATTTTCGAAAAATATATTTTGATCTCTTTAAGAGTTTCAACAATATTCATATTTAACTTTAATCATGATTCTTCTATAAAAATACAAATAGGTATTTTGGATCATTTTACAGTCCTCCTTCAACTACTATTCACTAAGTCAAATTTACCACATATATTCAAAAAATTTCAATGAACAATTTCTCGAGAATTTCTATATGTTTCTAGCATTTTAAATTCTTCAAAGATTTTAATATAAACTTTACTATATAGTGATTCATATAAAAGGTTGTAACAACCATTAGACGTGTGTTAAATCTTTCATGAACTGTCAGTTCAATAATATATCTAAAGGTTATTGCATCCACCACAAAAGAATATTATATCTTTTCATAATCAACGACAGGGCTTAGCGAAAACCTTTATATTTTTATTTCGTTTTTGCAAAACTACTTCATTTGTACACTAACTGCCTTTATATATTTAGATATTTGGATTACTAGTCCAAAAACTCCACAAATTTAATTGTACTTGAGTTACGTCTTTTTATTTTGACCAATATATTTCATATCTATATTTCTCAATATATTTATTCAAGATTCTCCTTTTATTTCATTATTTCAACAATAATATTACATGTAAAGCTATTGTTGACCAATTTCATTATCGATTCCACATTTTCTTGAATTGACATAACTTACCTTTTTTTTCACTATTTTAATATTTAGTTTCAGGTATCTGAATCTCTTATGGAGTTTTAGTTATTAGTTATGTCTTGGGTCTCTTCTGGAGCACCCGCCTCTACTATATAACCATCTAGAAGAATTTTCGTTTTTGGAACCGATCAATCTATCATTTAGTCTAATTGATTGTCCTAGTGGGACTTTGTTTCAAATTAAAATATTATATGGTATATAACACTTGATTATTCTCATTAAGTTTGTAAATACATTTGAAAGTTAACTTGTAATAAAGTGGGTTATCCTCATCCAGCTACTATTTCTCTCCCCCCAAAAAGATATCCAATAATCAAGTAATGAGTGTCACAATTCACAAAAAGGATGCAACTCATACTAGAGATTACGTATTTAACAAAATACATATTTTTTAAAAAAATTAACCACAAGACTACATATAAATATCAAAACAAAATCATTGACTTAAAGTTTAGTAATGAATATCAATAGCAATAAATTCTAGCAACAAATTCCTCAATATGGATTATAATAAAGACAATGTTAATATCCCTTTATAGTTTAGATTCGTCACAATCATCAATCTGATATGTCAAAATTGATTCAGCATCATTTTTATTATTCATTTTCGCATTGTCTATAACACCCCTAACCCGTGTCCATCATCGTAACAGAGTTACAGAGCATTACTGGAGCTTTTAGAACATTTACAGATAAATGTTGTCAATCATTGTTCATTTTTCGAGATTATTCAAAATGTCCCTTAAATGGACCTTCGAGGCCCAATACGAGCATTAGAATTGTAACGCCCCAATTTTTGGGAATTCTGTGAATGTTGGCATAGGTTTAATTATGTTAGTGGGCCTTTAGAAGGCCCAAGGTTAAGATAGAACCCGGCAATTTTAGTTAATTTTTGTTCCATAAGAAAAAGGGGGTGAAATTATGAAATAGAACTTATGTGAAAATGTTTGAAAATGCTATAGGCTAAATTGAAGTGGCCAAATAAATAGGAGTGCAAAATAGGAGGATTTGCATGACAAACCTCTCATTTTACATGAAGTGGCCAGCCATCATGTTGTTGTAGACAATATGAGCACTTGATATCCATAATTCATTGTACAAATTGATAATGGGTTAGGTAAATGTTCCATGATAATGGATTAGGTAAATATTCCATGATAATGGGTTAGGTAAATGTTCCATGATAATGGTTTAGGTAAATGTTCCAAGATGGGAATTTCATGTCTTTTGTATTAAAGAATTAAATGGATGAAATATGAAATTTTATTAAAAAAAAGGGGTGAAAAGAACAAAGTTTTGTCCATCTTTGTTCATCATAGCCTAAAGTTAGAGAAGAGAAAAGAGAGGAGAAAGCTCTTGAATGTTCGGTCACTTGGGGAAGAAAAATTGAAGGTAAGTTCATGGTAGTTTGCTTTTATTTTGAGGTTCATGAGTTCTTCTTGATTCTACCTTAACTCTTGAAGCATATTTTGGTTTTTAGTTGTGTTGTGAGCATTTAGTCATGAATTAAAATGAAGGAAATGGTTGTTGTTTCATGTTCTTTTGATGAAAAATGGAAGATAGGTGAAGTTGAGCCAAACAAATGAACATGCACGTGCCTTAGATGCTAAAGGGAAAAATCGGCTAACATGTTGTGCTTTAAAATGATGAAATAGAGATTATACTTAAGTAAAATCATAGATATGTGATGATTGATTGGTGATATACATGTTTAAATAACATGCATGCAAGTTATGTGTGAAAGAGTGAATTTGGTAATAAATCTGCTTGGGACAGCAGCAGTAACGTGACTTTGGAAAATCACCATAAATTTTGGGAGATGAATTTGAAGCTGAATAAATTATGTAATTAAAGATTGTTGAGTCTAGTGTCAAATGGAATAAATGAGAACATATTTTGAATTCTTTACAATGAGAAATTTGATTCGTAATGAAGAATGGTCAGATTAGTCAAACAGTGAAACATGGGAAACTTTAAGAAAAATCTGGTATTGATTGGCCATACCAAAAATTCTAAAAATTTTATGGATAGAAGATATATGAGTCTATTTTCAGGGAAAATTAACGACACTTGATTTGGAGTTTCGTAGCTCCAGTTATAAATAATTTAGTGACTGTTGCTCAGAAAGACAGCTTGCAGTGAAATTATGATTATGTGGTAAACATTGACAAAAATTTGTTAATGAGTTGCTTATTGTTTTCTTATAAGCTTACTATGATCTGTAGGTGTGGTTGGCCGAATATTGTAAGGGGTTAATACGTAGTTCGTATTTGAATAGTTAGATTAATGTGTTAGTAATCCAATTGTAGGCAGTTCGTGCGTGGATCTCGTCAGCATATCGTCGCAAACAGGTGTGTAACTAACACCCTCTTTCTTAGTCTAGATCGGCAAAAGCTGAAAAGCCGAAATGCCGAAAACCGATATTTTGTAGATTTGCGAGTGTGCGAATGCTCATGAGGTAAATCGATTAATGTTTTTGGTAAGCTGCAAAATTTGGACTGCAAAGTGCATGATTTCTGTGCCCTTGATATTTTTGGGCTTAATGGGCCAAAATTGGAATGATGGGCCAACGAGCCCAATTCGGTAAGAACCCTTGGTACGTGATTCTGTTAGTACGTGAAAAGTAGGAATATGCATGAAAAACCCTAAAATAGATAAATTACTGAAATACCTTTAAAAAGTAGAAAATTTACAGTTTTACCCCTAGTAGATAAATTACCGAAATACCCCTAGGGTTAAATTGACCTAAATGCATGTTTGACTGTTGTTATTTACTGCAAGCCATGTTGTTATTATCTGATGCATGGGATTGGGATATTGACGGAGGAAGTACTGAAAGTGGCTTGTCCATGTACTGGAGGCTTTGCCTCAATTTACTGTTAACTGAGCAGCAAGGCTGCAACTGTGGAGTGTTGGGCTGGGTAGGTTGAGCTATTCCCCACATGGAGTGTAGGGCTGGTACGGGTGGAGTGTAGTGGTTGGTGGGTTGAGTAGTCTCCCCAAATGGGCTTGCATATGTTATTGATGTTGCATGTATTTTAAAATGGGCCTATGGGCCATACTGTTATCTGAATAAGGGGCTAAGGCCTAGTTTATTGTAATCTGAAAAGGGCTCTGGTCCAGTACCACTGTTACCTGAATGGGCTTAGGCCCAATAGGCTTGAGCTGACTTGGGCTTTGAATGGGTTTTCCTTACACACTGAGTTTCCCCAAACTCACCCCTTTTATTTTCATCCACGCAGGTAATCCCCAACCATAGTGGGCTTGGAGCTGTGAAGGAATTCGGAGTGGCCACCCGTTCTGAAAGTTTGATTTTCTTCTGGTGAACTGGACATCCTTTTATTTACGTTTGAAGTTTTGGGTTTTTAAATGTAATAAGGCCGCTTAATTATTTTTGATGGTTTTAATATGTATTACTAAGATAGGTATTACTTATTTTAACTGTTGAAATTGGATAGCTTTAGGGCGCGTTTTCAAAAACAACAATTGATTTCAGAATAACATGACAACAAACAAAGCTTCCGCAATGAAAGTATTTTCCAAAATTAACCACTTTTCCTAAAAATGACTTAATTAAATCGGTTTCCTAGAAATATCCATGACGTTAAGGTGTGGCCATGGCGGTATGCATGTCTAGGATTGGATCCGAAGGGAGCTTGGTACTTAAGCAGTCCGATGGACTCACCACCTCTTTTCCGGTTTCCTACCTGGTGCACAGCTTCCATTCACTTTAACCTACAATGAAATTATCTTTTAAAACACTAAGTAAGTTTTTCAGGATCAACAATATAAAATATTTTGAACGCTTCGATGTGGCATGTCAGATCCGGTCACAACGTCTGGGCCGGGTTTGGGGTGCTACATTTAGTGGTATCAGAGCCTAGGTTGTAACAACTCGGCTGTGGAATAGGTTTACAAAAACAAAGATTTTCGAAAACGAAAATTTTATAAAGAATGCGAAAAACTCGATTTTCAAAATTTAGATATTTAGAAGGTGGCATTCCGAATCTCCGACCCAAGCCTGTAAGTATTACTCTAAACTCTTCTGAATATTTTTCTGACTTATCTGTCTGTACTGAAATCCTGCTAGGATACTCTAGATAGGATGATACTGAAACCATAGGAAAATCTGATAAGAGACTGAAACTGTAGCTAGACTTCGATTCTACGAAAACAAACTCTGAACTACTGTCTGATTCTTAAAACATCTGTAATAAACACTGGAATATTAATTTATGCATAAAAAATCGTAATCAAGATAATACGATATGAGTACAAGAGGCCGTGAACGGAGCCGAGGAAGTGCTCGAGCAAGATCTTCGTCTTCGAGACATATGCCGGCGGTGGATGCACCGGTACCACTGACAACAGAGGTAGAGTCTCATGACCGCAGTGCTGAGGATGATGCCCTATCACAGGCAATGCTTCGTGTTCTGGAAAGGGTTGCCAGTGCAAGTATGGGCAATGGAGTTCGGGGATCTATTTCTGAACGACTTCGGGCTAACGGAGCAGAGATCTTTAGGGGCGTGTCTGGTATAGCCCCGAATGTGGCGGAATATTGGTTGGAGGCCACAGAATGGATTATGGATAACTTGGACTGCTCTAAGGAGATTGTGAGTGGGGTATCTGTACTAAGTGCTTTGGGTCACTCGGTTAGGGTAGACAAACTATATAGGGATGTACCCTTAGAAACTCAAGGCAAGGTTTTCCCTGGAGATCTGATGGAGTTACCGTTCGGAGAGTTTGACCTCATTCTGGGAATGGACTGGCTTGTTAAGTATAGGGCGGCTCTGGATTGTGCTGCTAAACGAATAGTGTTAAGGACCACAAAGGATGAGGAGGTTATGGTGATAGATGAGCGAAGGGATTATTTTTCCAATGTGGTGTTGGCATTAAGAGCCGAGAAGTGGATTCAGAAAGGTTGTGAGGCCTATTTGGCATTTGTAAGTCAGTCGGAAGGGGAGGGATTGTCAGTGGATATGGTTAGGACTGTAAAGGAGTTCCAAGATGTTTTTCCGGAGGAGCTTCCAAGATTGCCTCCGAATCGAGAAGTTGAGTTTGGAATAGATTTGTTGCCTGGAATGGCACCAGTGTCTATCGCACCGTATAGAATGGCACCGAAGGAGTTGGTGGAGCTAAAGGCACAAATTCAAGAGTTGTTGGATAGGGGCTTCATTAGGCCAAGCGTGTCTCCATGGGGAGCACCGGTGCTATTCGTGAAGAAGAAGGATGGTACAATGCGGATGTGCATTGATTATCGCCAGTTGAACAAACTGACAATTAAGAATAAGTATCCACTACCAAGGATTGACGATCTGTTTGACCAGCTTAGAGGGGCTTCTGTATTTTCCAAGATCGACCTTCGATCTGGATATCATCAGTTAAGGGTCAAGGAGGTAGATATTCATAAGACAACATTCAGGACTCGGTATGGTCATTACGAGTTTCTGGTTATGCCATTTGGACTGACGAATGCTCCTGCAGCGTTTATGGATCTGATGAATCGTGTGTTCCAACCATTTTTAGATCAGTTCGTAGTCGTCTTTATTGACGATATCCTGGTATATTCTGAAACTGAAGTGAAACATGATGAGCATCTCCGTATAGTGCTGCTAGTGTTAAGGGAGAATGAACTCTTTGCGAAGTTCAGCAAGTGTGAATTTTGGTTGAGGGAGGTAACCTTCTTAGGACATATGGTCTCTGCCGAAGGGATTAAGGTGGACCCTCGAAAGATTGAAGCAATTTTGGAGTGGAAGCCACCTAGGACGGTGTCGGAAATTCTAAGTTTCCTAAGGTTGGCAGGATACTACAGAAGGTTTGTGGAAGGTTTTTCTGTGATGGCAGCACCTCTGACAAAACTCATAAGGAAAGGAGTACCGTTTGTATGGACTGAGAAGTAGCAGGAAGCTTTTGAGAAGTTGAAGAAAGTTTTGACTAAAGTACCTGTGTTGATTCAGCCGGAGTCTGGGAAGGATTTTACTGTGTACAGTGACGCATCACACGTGGGTTTGGGCTGCGTGTTAATGCAGGAGGGTAAGGTGGTTGCATATGCATCACGACAGCTTAAACCTCACGAAGGGAACTATCTTACTCATGATTTGGAGTTGGCGGCAGTGATATTTGCACTTAAGATTTAGAGACATTACTATGTGTCATGCATCCTGGAGGGAATAAGTTGTATCATGACTTGCGAGAATTATATTGGTGGCCTGGACTTAAACGAGAAGTAACGGAGTTTGTAGGGAAATGTCTGACATGCCAGCAAGTGAAAGGTGAGCATCAATTACCCTCTAGACTGTTACAGTCAGTGAAGATACCACTTTGGAAGTGGGAGAGGGTAACCATGGACTTTGTGAGTGGGCTACCCTTGACACCATCAAAAAAAGACTCGGTGTGGGTGATTATGGATAGGTTGACCAAATCGGCCCATTTCATACCTGTTCGTACTGACTTTTCACTTCAAAAGTTAGCCAAGCTGTATGTGGCGAAGATTGTACGACTTCATGGAGTCCTAGTTTCAATTATTTCTGATCGGGATCCCAGATTTACATCTCAGTTTTGGCAAAGGTTGCATGAGACGTTGGGGACGCGATTGAATTTTAGTACGGCTTTCCATCCCCAGACTGATGGTCGATCGGAAAGGGTTATTCAGATTCTGGAGGACATGTTGAGAGGATGCGTGATTGACTTTCGAGGTAGTTGGGAGAATTACTTGCCGTTGGCAGAATTTGCATACAATAACAGTTACCAGGCGAGTATTCGAATGGCACCGTATGAAGCACTGTATGGACGAATGTGTCGTACACCTAGTTGTTGGACCGAACTAGGAGAGCGACAAGTTCTTGGACCAGAGTTGGTAGCTGATACTGAGGATAATGTCAGAATAATTAGGGACCGGTTAAGAGAAGCATCTGATAGGCAAAAGTCGTATGCAGGTTTGAAGCGTAAAGAGATTGAGTACTCAGTAGGTGATATGGTCTTCTTAAAGGTTTCTCCTTGGAAGAAGATATTAAGGTTTGGTAAGAAGGGCAAGTTGAGTCCACAGTTCATTGGGCCTTATCGAGTTTTGAAGCGAGTAGGCCCAGTGGCTTATCAATTGGAATTGCCTCCAGAGTTAGACAGGATTCACGATGTTTTTCACGTCTCCATGTTAATTCGTTATCGTGCTGACCCTGCTAATGTCCTGCCAGTTGCAGAAATTGAAGTTCAAACTGATTTGACCTTTGAGGAGGAGCCTGTGCAAATATTGGCTCGAGATGTTAAGGTTCTCAGAAGGAAATCTGTCCTGTTAGTGAAAGTACTTTGGTATAATCATGGAAGGGAAGAAGCTACTTGGGAATCAGAAGAGACTATGCGTCAACAATACCCTTAACTAGTTGGATCAGGTAAATTTCGAGGACGAAATTTCTTTAAGGAGGGTAGAGTTGTAACGCCCCAATTTTCGGGAATTCTGTGAATGTTGGCATAGGTTTAATTATGTTGGTGGGCCTCTAGAAGGCCCAAGCTTAAGATAGAACCCGACAATTTTAGTTGATTTTTGTTCCATAAGAAAAATGGGGTGAAATTATGAAATAGAACCTATGTGAAAATGTTTGAAAATGCTATAGGCTAAATTGAAGTGGCTAAATAAATAGGAGTGCAAAATAGGAGGATTTGCATGACAAACCTCCCATTTTACATGAAGTGGCCAGCCATCATGTTGTTGTAGACAATATGAGCACTTGATATCCATAATTCATGGTACAAATTGATAATGGGTTAGGTAAATGCTCCATGATAATGGATTAGGTAAATATTCCATGATAATGGGTTAGGTAAATGTTCCATGATAATGGTTTAGGTAAATGTTCCAAGATGGGAATTTCGTGTCTTTTGTATTAAAGAATTAAATGGATGAAATATGAAATTTTATTAAAAAAAAAGGGGTGAAAAGAACAAAGTTTTGTCCATCTTTGTTCATCATAGCCTAAAGTTAGAGAAGAGAAAGGAGAGGAGAAAGCTCTTGAATGTTCGGTCACTTGGGGAAGAAAAATTGAAGGTAAGTTCATGGTAGTTTGCTTTTATTTTGAGGTTCATGAGTTCTTCTTGATTCTACCTTAACTCTTGAAGCATATTTTGGTTTTTAGTTGTGTTGTGAGCATTTAGTCATGAATTAAAATGAAGGAAATGGTTGTTGTTTCATGTTCTTTTGATGAAAATGGAAGATAGGTGAAGTTGAGCCAAACAAATGAACATGCACGTGCCTTAGATGCTAAAGGGAAAATCGGCTAACATGTTGTGCTTTAAAATGATGAAATAGAGATTATACTTAAGTAAAATCATAGATATGTGATGACTGATTGGTGATATACATGTTTAAATAACATGCATGCAGGTTATGTGTGAAAGAGTGAATTTGGTAATAAATCTGCTTGGGACAGCAGCAGTAACGTGATTTTGGAAAATCACCATAAATTTTGGGAGATGAATTTGAAGCTGAATAAATTATGTAATTAAAGCTTGTTGAGTCTAGTTTCAAATGGAATAAATGAGAACATATTTTGAATTCTTTACAATGAGAAATTTGATTCGTAATGAAGAGTGGTCAGATTAGTCAAACAGTGAAACATGGGAAACTTTAAGAAAAATCTGGTATTGATTGGCCATACCAAAAATTCTGAAAATTTTATGGATAGAAGATATATGGGTCTATTTTCAGGGAAAATTAACGACACTTGATTTGGAGTTTCGTAGCTCCAGTTATAAATAATTTAGTGACTGTTGCTCAGGAAGACAGCTTGCAGTGAAATTATGATTATGTGGTAAACATTGACAAAATTTGTTAATGAGTTGCTTATTGTTTTCTTATAAGCTTACTATGATCTGTAGGTGTGGTTGGCCGAATATTGTAAGGGGTTAATACGTAGTTCGTATTTGAATAGTTAGATTAATGTGTTAGTAATCCAATTGTAGGCAGTTCATGTGTGGATCTCGTCAACATATCGTCGCAAACATGTGTGTAACTAACACCCTCTTTCTTAGTCTGGATCGGCAAAAGCTGAAAAGCCAAAATGCCGAAAATCGGTATTTTGTAGATTTGCGAGTGTGCGAATGCTCGTGAGGTAAATCGATTAATGTTTTTGGTAAGCTGCAAAATTTGGACTGCAAAGTGCATGATTTCTGTGCCCTTGATATTTTTGGGCTTAATGGGCCAAAATTGAAATGATGGGCCAACGGGCCCAATTCGGTAAAAACCCTCGGTACGTGTTTCTGTTAGTACGTGAAAAGTAGGAATATGCATGAAAAACCCTAAAATAGATAAATTACTGAAATACCTTTAAAAAGTGGAAAATTTACAGTTTTACCCTTAGTAGATAAATTACCGAAATACCCCTAGGGTTAAATTGACCTAAATGCATGTTTGACTGTTGTTATTTACGGCATGCCATGTTGTTATTATCTGATGCATGGGATTGGGATATTGATGGAGGAAGTACTGAAAGTGGCTTGTCCACGTACTGGAGGCTTTGCCTCAATTTATTGTTAACTGAGCAGCAAGGCTGCAACTGTGGAGTGTTGGGCTGGGTGGGTTGAGCTATTCCCCACATGGAGTGTAGGGCTGGTACGGGTGGAGTGTAGTGGTTGGTGGGTTGAGTAGTCTCCCCAAATGGGCTTGCATATGTTATTGATGTTGCATGTATTTTAAAATGGGCTTGTGGGCCATACTGTTATCTGAATAAGGGCCTAAGGCCCCGTTTATTGTAATCTGAAAAGGGCTCTGGTCCAGTACCACTGTTACCTAAATGGGCTTATGCCCAATAGGCTTGAGCTGACTTGGGTTTTGAATGAGTTTTCCTTACACACTGAGTTTCCCCAAACTCACCCGTTTTATTTTCATCCACGCAGGTAATCCCCAACCATAGTGGGCTTGGAGCTGTGAAGGAATTAGGAGTGGCCACCCGTTCTGAAAGTTTGATTTTCTTCTGGTGAACTGGACATCCTTTTATTTACGTTTGAAGTTTTGGGTTTTTAAATGTAATAAGGCCGCTTAATTATTTTTTATGGTTTTAATATGTATTAATAAGATAGGTATTACTTATTTTAACTGTTGAAATTGGATAGCTTTAGGGCGCGTTTTCAAAAACAACAATTGATTTCAAAATAATACGACAACAAATAAAGCTTCCGCAATGAAAGTATTTTCCAAAATTAATCACTTTTCCTAAAGATACTTAATCAAATCGGTTTCCTAGAAATATCCATGACGTTAAGGTGTGGCAATGGCAGTATGCATGTTTAGGATTGGATCCAAAGAGAGCTTGGTACTTAAGCAGTCCGATGGACTCACCACCTCTTTTCCGGTTTCCTACCTGGTGCACAGCTTCCATTCACTTTAACCTATAATGAAATTATCTTTTAAAACACTAAGTAAGTTTTTCAGGATCAACAATATAAAATATTTTGAACGCTTCGATGTGGCATGTCGGATTCGGTCACAACGTCTGGGTCGGGTTTGGGGTGCTACAAGAATCATGTCGGGACTTAATCAGAAATTCGAAGAATTTTTCGCAACATTTCAAAAATTTTCTAAGTTACAAGGCTTACACGCCCGTGTGGCCTAAGGGACACACCCGTGCTACAGGCCGTGTTTGATCCCGTGTAACTCTCTAACTTGTGCACACTCCTATGCCACACGCCTGTGTGCTAGGCCGTGTAACACACACTGCTAAGACACACGCCCGTGTCTCTACCCGTGTGCTCAATTCTGAGCATTCTTTTTCTCAAATTTAGGGTGTAGGGGACACACGGCCAGGCCACACGCCTATGTGCTAAGCCGTGTTTCACACACGGTCAAGACACACGCTCGTGTGTCTACCTGTGTGGACAAAATAAAGACATTTCTAACTTCATTTCTCACCCAAAACCTTACCATAAACCTACACCAAAACTTGCATTCATAAACTAACCAATCCAAGCATTTTAATCATGCTAATTCTACCATTTAGCATGGTATATCGTTACCTGATTTCATGCTTTTAATCTTACCTTATTAAGCATACTTGTTTAACCTTTCTCAATTAATCAATAATAAACACTTGTTATCACCATGAAGTAACCTTAATATGTATATATATATGTATATCAATATATAATCATCACTAGCCATTCCAATGACTAGATTACAATAATCATTTACATTTACATATCAATATGACCAATATAACCTATACATGCCATTGAAACCATAATTGATTTACCATATTGTATCGACATGGCCTGATGGATAGTGTGAGTGATCTCCACTAAGCTTCCAATCCAACAAGCTTCTGATTTACTCTAAAACAGGGAAATAAAACTAAGTAAGCATAAAATGCTTAGTAAGTTCGTATAACATGGTACTTAACTTACCATTCATTCTATTTTGAGTTAACTATGTAAGACATATTCAATCAATTTGACCTCAAGCCCTACACACATCCTCATTGCCCTTGTTAGTCATATATTTCATAATAACATCAAAACATATATGGGCTCAACAACAATCAAGTTTCCATGCACATATGATTTCCACAACATGTATTCATTTAACATGTATAAATCATTTCTTATATTACAAGTACAATTTCATAATAGTTCATCTTGAGTTCAGATTATTTCATGTCAAAACTTTATTCATATCATTCGAAATATCAAGGTCACATGAGTAGTAGTACACTCAAGGTGTACAGGTCTATAATCAAGGATAACATTCTCATCAAATAATTTCCATATACAAATATTATCATCTCATACTTTCATATATCACTTGTCATGTATCATCATTTTCTTGTATTTCAGATGGATACGTGCAAAAACTCATTTTATTATTCATATCTTCTCATGTCTGGATTGTCATCCGTTGAATTTATTTGAAATATCGATGGATACATAGGTAGTACACTCAAGGTGTACAAATCAGGATCCGTCAATTCATATTCAATGGTACCCATAAAGTATTATTTTAGAGAGTACACTCTCGAGCCACACATGCATACTATAGGATTACCAGTTCAGGCTAAATCCTTTTTATGACATATGCTCTAAAGAGCTTGATCTGGATTACCCGTCCGGGCTAAATTCAATCCATAACATATGCTTGAGAGGACTCATATCAGGATTACCCGTCCGGGCTAAATCCTTTATGTAATTAGGTCAATAGAATACTCGTCTGAACTAAATCCCGTCAGCAACAAATGTAGGACCTCATTCATTTCAGGAAATCACATATCCATCGAATTTTCATTTATTCAACCAGGATTTAAACATTTTTCAGGCATTAACGGGAATGTAATTATTTCATACATCTATAAGATTTATATAATTCAAATAAATACATTTCACATTCATTTCAAGCATAAAAGTAACATTTTTATCATTTATCATTTATCGGGCATTATCATTGACCGGACTTTATCTGATACGTTTTCAATGTCATATATATATAATATTTATACAATCCACAAAAAAAAACATTAAATTAAAGCATATAAATATACAAAATTTAGTTACACGAACTTACCTAGACAAATGTTCATATACGTAAAATCTACTATTCCAACATTTTTCTCTTTTCCTCGTTTTAACTCCAAATTTGGTCTATCCATATCTATATGAGTTAATTTAACATCAATTTAAACTCAATTCAGTCCAACTCACATCTTAGGAAAAATTATCATTTTACCCCTAAACTTTTAATTAATGACGATTTCGTCCCTAGAGTCGAAAAATGAAATTTATGCAATTTACTCCTTATTCCAAGCCTAACAAAAAATTCAATATAAAATTTACAGCACATGTATTCTATAAAATCCAGAATGTTTCTTCAATTTTCTCAACTTTACATTTTAGTCCCTAAATCATGTTTTCATCAAAAATTGCTATGTAAAAGTTGTTTATCTATCAACAACCTTTCATATTCTACCATAAATTTCAAATTTTCAGCATATTCATCCATGAAATAATTTTTGTACTTTGATAGCTTTTCAAATTGATTCCCCAAACAGATAGATTAAACTATCCCGATTTCAAAAATATCAAAATTACTAAAAACAAGATAAGAAAACTTACCCAATTTGGCCAAGAAAGTTTCCTTTCTCTCTCCTAGGGTTTCCATAGAATATTTTGGGGAAGAAGATGATAAAAATGATTTTTATTTCTATTTAATTAATTTATCATCTTTAATAATTTTAATTTCCAATTTAGTCCTTAGCCTTTTTCTAATTTTCCATGGATGAATAATCCAAAAATATATACTAAATTTTTATTAATGGTCTAATTACCATATAAGGACTTTAAGTTTTGAATGCCATAGCTATTTGATCCTTCTAGCTACTAGAATTCAACTTTTGCATTTTATGCGATTTGGTCCTTCCCGTAATTAAACACATAATCGGTAAATTTTTTTATCAAAATTTTCAAATGATATTTATATCATATTACGAACCATAAAATAAAATAAAAAAAATTATTTTTTGGCTTTGATTTGTGGTCCCAAAACCACTGTTTCGATTTCACCGAAACTGAGCTGTTACATTGTCTCCTTTCCATTTGATAGGAATTTGATAGAGTTCAACTAAATGTTTAGGTGTATAGGTATGCAACTAATAACTTTCTGTACCATATTAATAACATACGTTATCTCCACTCCTTAAAGAGTTATTGGGAATTCTTGTTTGTTTCTTACTTTCTTCATTTTTTTTCCATTTATAGTGGTGAGAAAATTTATCATGACCGTCCTCTATGGCTATTATTATAGTCCAACTTATTATATTCATGTCCAAGATTATATCTTTCGAATTTATTACATATTTTTACATTCTCTTGAGGGAATGGTTAAATTTCGTGATTAAAAAATTTTGTTCAATCATAAATAAATATGATATTAACTCTTGAAAATTTTTTCAAGATATAATTTATAATTAAATCACATAATTCATAATAATATCACAAATATATATAAATTCTTAATGCTTCATCCACAATTCCATAAAATTTGATTGAAATCTCTATAATTCAATAATTCCATAAAATTTAGCTGAAAGTAAGAAACCAATTTAGAGACAAAATACCATCTCACATGGCATATATATAAATAACGTTAAGATAATATATATTTAAAAAAACAATAAATATTTTATTCATTAATAGAGCACATGGAAAATCACTTAATAATTTTGATATATAAGTTAATTATAATTCAATTATGAAAGAAAATAAATAACTCATGACAAAACATTGAATCTAATCAAAGGGGATTCATCTAATCAACAATTATGTCTTTTACATAAAAATAAAATTAACCTAGAGAGACAAAAATCAAATACCATCATAATGTGAAATTTATGTCAAATAAAAAATAGTAGTAGTCATACATTCATTGAAAAAGGAAATATGATTGAAATATAAAAGTTTCTTACCAAATCTATACTTTACCATGCTTGTACAATGATAAATCAAAGACCAGGAATAAGAACCATGATCCATTTTGAAATTGGATCTTTCAACATCCTGGAAATTAAGTTGCAAAGATGAAAGATTAAGGTGAAAGAGGAATTGGATTTGTGGAACGACTTTGAAAGATTTTGAAGTGAAAAAAATAGAGAATCATCATACTGATGACGTGTTATAAAATAAAAAGACAGAGAGTAAAAAGAAAGAAAATGAGAGAGCAAAAGAGAGCGCATTTTATTGATCAATGAGAATAATATACAATGTTTCTCTAAAGTATATAATTATAAACATAAAAAGTATAAATGAAATAAAACTCTACTTTTTATGACCACTAGAATTTAAAGTAAATCAAAATTTATCGACATCCACTTAATAATAAAATATTTATAATAAAATTTTCTCTTTCGATTTTTTTGTTTGATTTGTCGGCACAAGAAGATCGAACATTCAAGGATCATAAATCATTCTCATTTCTAGATATTAGATTGAAATTTTGTAACTATGGCTTCTACATAATGCTTAGCTGGGATGCCTTTATACAACTATGAATCTAGACTCTACGTAAAAAAAATAGAATGTCAGTAATGACAATATATCACAAAGAAAAGAGAAAGATAAAAACAAATCACAGATTTTTACGTGGAAACTCTTTTGGAAAAAATCACGGAAGAAGAGAAGAAAATTCACTATGTCGAATTTGAATGATTACAAGAGAAGTAGACTCTGTCTATTTATAGGCTTGTAAAACCATATTTTAATAGGAATGTAGTAAGATTGAAACACCTTAATCTAATTAATATCAAATAGATAAAGTTTAATAAGATTTGAAAAAACCTTATTCTAAAATAAAATAAAAGAAATGTAGTTTTGTATGGATTTTATTTTTATTTTATTTTACCACTATATTTTATTTAAACAAGAATCCAGGCCACTCAATTCTAACAATCTCCACCTTGACACGAATTCTTAATGAACAAGTTCTTCATCACGAACTCTTAACGAACAAGTTCTCAACATCTTCCATAAAACCCTTTAAGGGCTTAACTTCAACGATGAACACCAACCAAGTCTAAGCAATACTCAAACTTGGTTATGGGAAGTGACTTAGTCATCATATCTGCAGGATTTTCATGAGCACTAATTTTGCTCACAACAATATCACCACGAGTAATAATATCACGAACAAAATGATACTGAACATCAATGTGTTTTGTTCTCTCATGAAACATGTGATCTTTTGTAAGAAAGATGACACTTTGACTGTCACAAAATAATGTATTGATTTGAAGGTCTTCATTGAGTTCACTAAAGAGTCCCTTCAACCAAATGGCTTCTTTACAAACCTCAATAATCACCATGTACTCAGTTTCAGTGGTAGACAAAGTGATTGTAGTTTGCAAAGTGGTTTTCCAACTGATTACACAACCTCCAATTGTAAAGACGTAACCTGTGAGAGATCTTCTTCTATCAATGTCTTCAGCAAAATTAGCGTCAACATACCCAATAACTCCATCTCTAGTTTTTCCAAACTGTAAGCAAATATCAGTAGTACCTCGTAAGTATCTTAAAATCCACTGAACTATTTTCCAGTGTTTTTTACCGGGATTCACCATGTATCTGCTAATTGCACTAACTGCATATGATAAATCTAGACGTGAATAAACCATAACATACATGAGAGATCCCACTGCACTAGAATATGAAACATGTGATATGTACTCAATCTCATCATCTGATTGTGGAGACAAAGTTGATGAAAGTCTGAAATGGGCTGTTAAAGGAGTATTAACAGGTTTAGCACTCTGCATACTTGCAAAGAACTTTCTCAATGTAACCATTCTGACTTAGGTACAATTTACTTACTTTTCTATCTTTAAGAATCTCCATACCAAGTATCTTTTTTGCTGGTCTCAAATCTTTCAATTCAAATTCTTTACTTAGTTGGGCTTTAACTATAACAGCCCAATTTTCAGTGATGTCAGAAAAAGTGGTTCGAGACCACTAAAATCTGACAAGTGAGCTTATAAATTATTATTTAGTATTTATAAGCCAACCATGAATTTAGAAAGGCTTATGAATTAGAGATTTGTGCTTTAGAAATATTTATCAAATTAATTAGTTTTGAAACTGAGGTATCGAGACCTCAATTTCACAAAGCAAGCCGTAAATATTTTTATAAATATTTACTGAGTGTCATTGAGTTAGTATTAAAGTTTTGTTAGAAAATTTTAACATTTTGATAGTTAATTAATTAAAAATGATCAAATTAAAAAAATTCTTATCATAAATCAGATTCATAAATATTTATTAAAAATATTTACGAAGCTAGTTGTGTAGTTAATTAGGTTTCAGTTAAGTGAATTTGCTTGAATTAAAAGTAATTAGGTATAAGGACTAAATTTCATATAGAGTGAAAGTTGAATTATAGATTAAAGAAAAATTAAAAGGGCTAAATAAGCAATTATGCCATTGCTCATAAATGAGGCGACATAAGAAGATTTTTTTTTTGAATTTAATATATATTATATTAAAATATATTTTACTTAACATATAAGTATTGTAATGGCCAATTTTTGGCCCAAGCAAACAAGCAAAAAATAAAATCCACATAACCAAATTCCAAGTCCATTTACAATGTTAAACAGCCCAAAAATCAAAACTACCTAATTACAATAACTAAACCTACCCAAACCCAGTACCCAAAACCAGCCCAAATTAGAACTACCCAAACCTAAGCAATTTTCAGCAAAGAAAAGTGGTGATGAACCCTAGCCGTCACCCCACCTTGGCCACCTACGCCACTACCAGTTGTCTGCCACCAGCACACCCACTTGCCTCCACCACTCTATACCTGCAAAAGAAGACAAAAAAAGGGACAGCAAAGAAAAACACCAAAAAATAAAATTATTTGTATTTTTTCTTTGGATTTTGGGCTATATAAAAGCCCTATGTTCCTTGTGCCATGGGAGAGGGGGGAATCGATTGTATTTTGGAGAGAAGAGATTGTATTAGAGGGGGTTGTATTACAGAGATTTTTGGGAGAAATCAAAAGGAGAAAACAAGTTCAAAAGGGAAAGAGGGAAGGAACTTACCGGTGTTCAGTTTTCCAACATCGTGGACGACCGAGGAAGCCACCGCCAAAGATCGGTGGCTGGAAACCGAATGGATTCTTGAGTTCTAGGGTGCTTCTCATTAATTTTTGAAGGTTTTTGGGTCGTTTTAACCCCAAATCGGGGCTCTACTCGAGAAGAGAAACGAAAAAAGGTCTCGGAAGATTTTTCGGCCACCGTGGACGGCGCCGCCGCCGCCGCCGTCGGTGGCTAGTGACCGGCGTGACGGTTGATGGCCGGTCCGATAATCGGAGGAGGGGAAGGGTTGAGAGAGTTGAGAGCCTTCTCTCTATTTTGAAAAATGAATGTAGGGTGGTAGGGTGATGTTTTAACTCTTTTTTTGTTGTTTTTTTTTAAAAAAATGGTTTTTTTATGATAAAAAAATAAAATAAAGTATGGTTTTAATTAAAATAAAACAAAATAGTATGAGGAAGTAGTTTTAATTAACAATAAAACAAAATAGTATGGGGAAATAGTTTTAATTAACAATAAAACAAAATAGCATGGGAAGTGTTTTTGATTAATAATAAAACAAAGTAGAATGGGGGGAGTGGAATCAGCTTTTTGCTTGGGACCATGCATGTTACCTTTAATTGGGTAATTTACGCAATTGGTCCCTTCCTTTGTGCTAGCCTTCAATCGGGCCATATTTAAGCTTTTTATATTATTTTAAATTGGCCCTGCAGTCTGTGTGCTATTTCAATTTGCCCCCTTTGCGCGGTATTTTAAGATTTGGGGCATTTTTAATTTTAGATCTCGGACATTTATACGCAATTAATTTTAGCCCAAAATTTTGTTTCAATAATTTGTTTTACTTGTAAGTTATCTCTTGGGTTTTGTTTCTTCTCTCAATTAAGTTTTAGTTATTCTTTTTAGAATAAACATGTTTCTACATATTATTTTGATTTCATACTTTTGTAATTATTATTTTTCTCTTTTCTTTTTTTTTACATGCATACATGTTTATATGAAATACCTTTATATTATTATTACTACTATATGTATATATTTATAATATTACTAATAGTTTATTTTTTACATTATTATGTATATACCATGTAAATATTTTAATATTATATTATGAATACATTATATATATATCTTTTAATATTGTATTTTTATTGTTTTGCATATGCCCTAATATTATATCGTTTATATTTTTTTTATTTCCCATATTATCTTACTTTATATATTTTTAACTATATCATGTATATGCTACTACTATATATCTATTTATGTAGTATTATTAATAGTTGTTTCTAATATTATGATTATTTCTAATATGTATATATTATGTATTTACCTTCAATATTATATATCGTATATTTCTAATACTATTACGTTATTACTACTATTATATTATTATTATATTTTTACCCATTACTCTTTAAATACACTTATTTTACCTTTTACTCTTCACTCACTATATATATTGTTTACTTATCTATATATTCACATACATATATATAATTTCACACATCATTCCAAAATTTTTACTTGTATTATTACTATTAATATTATTATTATCTTCACTATACTATCATTCTTTAGTCTTATATAATGATTGTTTATTTATTACTAGTTTTTTTTAATCTCGAATATTTCCTAGCTTATTCGTTATTATCTTTTTATTCGTTTTATTCATTTATTTGTTACCTCGAAATAAGATTTTTTGCAAATAAGGCAATGCTTGGTTCGAGAAAGCAGTGCCCTAACTTATTGGGTTGCCACTTTTCTCGTTGAATTCGAATAATTAAGTACCCTTCTAAGTTTTTTTAGAGGTTTTCTAAATGCAAGCCACTATCTTGGAATTTCAAAGCAATATGTCCTAACTTATTGGATATAGCGTTTTTCTGTTTCGAGATAGGAATTTCAAAAAAGGGATAACTTAATGTCAATACTTTGACGCTAGTGAATCCCAATTTTCAAAGTTAAAATATTCTAAAGAGGACTACATCTTAAATTTTTTTTCTTCTTTCGACATTAAAGACATTTGATAATCAATTAGGTACCAATTTTTGGGCGTTACGAGGGTGCTAATCCTTCCTCGTACGTAACCGACTCCCGAACCCGTTCTTTTATTTCGTGGACCAAAACTAATGATTTTAAAACCAAATGTTTTAAAGGTGATCCAATCACACCTAAAAAGATTGGTGGCGACTCCCGTTTGCGTTTTTAAAATAGATTCCCATTTTCCAAAACTCGATTTGAAAATGGTTTCGACAAGTATAAATATTATATTATATTATATTATATTATATTATATTATATTATATTATATTATATTATATTATATTATATATATAATAAAACAAATAAAGAAAGAATAAATAAATAGAAATAGAAAAAGAAAGCTAAAGTAGAAATGAAACAGAGAAGGAAAGAAAGAAAAGAAAAAGAGAAAGAAAGGAGAAAAAGCTATGATTTTCAAGGGTTCCAAGCTCAATTGGTAAGTCAATTCAATCCATTTTCTTGTAATTTTTATGTTTTTGGAATCCCGGTATTAAATGCTACCCAACTCATGTCAAAATTTTAGAAATTATTGATTTTTAAATGTTGTCTATGTTGAATAATTTGAGTATTAGGGACTAAATTGATAGATTTTCAAGTTAGAAATAAAAAAGGATTGAATTGTAGAATAAATTGTAAATTTTGTGTAATAGAGACTAAATTGTGAAAAATTCAAAATTTAGGAATTTCTGTGAAAATAGGGAGTTGAATTTAGTCTAAAGTGGAATTTGCATGAAAATAAAGAATTAAATGTGAGAAATAAAGTTAGTCTCGGTTTAGGGACTAAATTGAAATTTAGGAAAATATTAGATAAAAATTGAAATATTTAATATGAGATTGAATTGTGTTGTATTGATGAATTATTAATTGTTTTAATTTTGTAGCTAACTTCATACCAAAATCCTCGACTAAAAGGGAGAAAGATAAAGTCGACGTGGAACAGCTCAGAATTCCTAGTTTGTATTACTATAATTTGAATTTATTTATTATTAATTGTGAATAGTGATTAATATGCATGCTAAGAGAAATTAAGGTGAGTATTGATATTGAATTGAATGAAAATGTATTGACTTGTGAAAATGTGTGAATATATGGATTGAATATTGATTAAAAGGTGGAAAAATGATTGAATTGAAAATGTGAGAAATTGTGATTGAATTGAGGTTATATGTGATTTAAATACCCTATTAACTAGTCAGGCTGAGTCTGGTATAATTGGCATGCCATAGGATTGAAAGTGTTCAGGGATACTTCGACCACTAGTCGATGAAACACTAGGTGTCATATTATTACTTCTGATAAATTCGATGAAGTACTAGGTACCAACTTACTTCGGCAAGGCCGATGAGACACTAGGTGTCAACTTATTACCTCGAATTATCCGATGAGGTGCTAGGTGCCATACTGGTGTGTTTTGGTTGGATCCGTGTATCCGCCAAAGTTCAAGTCTTGTCAATATGGGTAAATAAGTAAATTGGCAATATGAATGATATTGGATGATTTTGAACATGAATTGGATTGAAATATTGAATTGAGTTATGAAAATGAAATGTATGAACCATGTGTTCATGGAATGGTTATTGAATGAGACAGTGCTATGATTGAAATCGAAGAATGAATTGAAATGTGATTTGAGACACATGATTGTGTCATATAGTGAAAGCTATTTGGGATAGCAAATTGATTGAATAGAATGAGTACAAATACTTTATCTATGAAATGATTATTTGTAAAACTATGTCTACTGTATGATAAAATGTGTATGTTTTATAATATTATTTTCTCTAAAGTATTCGAATTATAGAAATACCACTGAGTTTTATACTCAGCGTACAGTTTGTTTCTGTGCGCAGATTAAGTTAAAGTCGAATTGCTGAATCAGCATCCAAGGCCAATCCCGAACTCATTGTGGCGAAGTACATATCTTTTTGGTAATGGCATGTACGTAGGACATTTGTGTTTGTCATTTTGAAAAGTGTTACAAAATATGTTATAAAATGTTATTGGATACATATATATAAGCTTATGTACTATATTAAGATTATAAATAGTATGTTTTGGTACGAAAATTAGATTTGATTTGAATGAAGTAATTGAATTGATTGGGATATTATATGAAAAATAATATGTTTGTTAGATAATTATGTAATGTTCATATTTGATCCTAAATGTTCGGTAATGCTCCGTAACCTTGTTCTGGCGACGGATATGGGTTAGGGGGTGTTACATTAACCCTTCTTATTTTTCCTTTATCTTTCGTTGCTATCAACATGTCATCAACATAAAGGAGTAGACACACAAAAGAACCATCATTGTTTTTCTTAAAGTAAACACAACTGTTAAAGCTACTTCTGTAATACCCCCTACCCGTATTCATTGTCGGAATAGGGTACGAGGTATTACCGGAGTTTATGAATTAATTTTTTTTAACTCAATATAACCCCTTTATAAATATCTAACCTTCCCTGCAATTTTAAACCAAAAATAATCCACATCAACTAATCCAATTCAAAATATTTTCAAGATAGATTAACGCATATAGATTCACGCATATGTATAAGATAACATCATCACATACCAAGACCAGGTTTGTTAACCATACCAATGGCTAACTTTACATTCATTTCACGTTAACATTTACTTTATTAGCTTATCCATGCCATTGATTTCCAAAATAAAGTTTCTTGATATACTGAAATCTTGAAGTTGATAGTGTGATGTGTCTCTGACCAAATCCGACCTCCGAGCTCTTAACACTACAAAACAAGGAAAAAGGAAATAGGGTAAGCACTTTGTGCTTAGTAAGCTCATGTAACAAGAATTATACTTACCTAATATTTTTAATACAATGCAATAAACATTCAAATATCCATTCAATGCATTATTACCCTAATATGCACAAACTCAACATTCAAGTTAGTACAATAATTTCCATGTGTCAATAATACATATACCATGATTGATGAACTCATCAATACCATGATTTCCATTCCCTTATTTTTTTTTCATATTTATCACGTTGAATTTCTTGGAATTTTCGATGGATTTTCAGGGGTACACTTTTAGTGTACAATTTTCGGGTCCGTCAATTCATATACATGTGCGCACATTTCCATTTCAGAGAGCACACTCCCGCGAACCTCATCCTTACAAAGGGATTACCAGTCCAGGCTAAATCCCTTGTAATATAAACTCATAGAGTATTGTCGGGATTACCAGTCTAGGCTAAATCCCCTGCAACGACAATTACTCTAATGAGCTTTGATCTAAATTACCAGTCCAGGCTAAATTCAGACCCTGATTCAGATTACCCGTCCGGGCTAAATCCATTTTCCACATATTCGTCGGGAGGGCTATATCAGAATAGGATCATCTGTCCGGGCTAGATCCTTTTTATCGTCAATTCCTTTTCAAAGATCCATTGAATTTTCCTTTCATTCAACCGAAACTTCTTCCCCTTTTTATCAAATATATCAATGTTTCATCAATTTTCATACAATGAACATTCAAATCATATTCACATCAATAACATACATTTCAAGCATTTAAGAATATAATTCAAGTTACACGAACTTACCTCAATACTTGTTTGTAAACAAAAATCTACTAATCCCAAACTTTTTCCTTTCCTCGATCTAGCTTCGTATTTGAATCTTCTGGATCTAAATAAATAAATTTAATTATCAATTTAATACATTTCATGTTCATATGCAACATTCTCTATAATTCCACTATTATTTATAGTTCATTCAAAGCTGTCTACTTGGGTCATAGTCACTTAATTATTTTTATCCTGAGCTAAAGAACTCAAAATTAAGATATTATAATTTTTCCTGAAACTAGACTCACATATCTTCTTACCATAAATTTTTCAAGATTTTTGGTTTATACAATAAGTATAGTTTATTTTTTAAAGTCACCCATGTTCTGTTGTCTGACAGTTCTGACCCTTCTTCACTAAAAATAGATTGTCTCTTCATACAGGATTCAAATGATGTTATAGTTTGTTTCTCTTAAAAATAGACTCATTCAGGATTCTATATATATAAATTTAAGCCCCTAATTATTTTTATTAAATTTTTTATGATTTTTAAAAGTTAGAATAGGGGAACCCGAATTCATTCTGACCTTGTCTCACAAAATTTATTATATCTCAAGATTTACAAATCCATTGCTTACATCGTTTCTTCTATGAGAAACTAGGCTCAATAAGATTTAATTTCATATTTTTTTCATCTTCTAATTATATTTCTACAATTTACGGTGATTTTTCAAAGTTAGTCTACTGCTGTTGTCCAAAACTGTTTTAGAGCAACCTGTTTATTACCATTTTTCGCCTAGGCTTTTAATAAATGATAATTTCGTCCCTACTCAATTAGCCTCTCAATTGAGCTGATTTTTCTCAATTAACACTTTATTCTATCACCTTAAACTATTTTACAACCTTTGGAAATCATAATTTCAGCACTAGACTTTAATTCCAAATATTTTCACAATTAGGTCCTAAAAATCAATTTCTATTGAAATTACCTAATAAATTCATCTCATAAACAAATTAAAGCTTCAATTTCATTCTATTTCATCATAAAATTACAGCACTCAACCATGGTTACTTTCAATTTCATCCATGAAATCAAAAACTAATGAATTTAATAGTAGGACCTAATTGTAAAGGTCTTAGAAACACAAAAATTACAAGAAATAGGCAAGGATTAACTCAATTGGTGCAAAAATTATGAAATACCAGCTTATAGAACCCCTCCTATGGCATTTTTTCTGATGAGAATGAAGAAAAATTAAGAGAAATCTAGATATTTCCTATTTAGTCCTATATTTATTTAGTTAATTATGCAATATTCTTATTTTTCCCTTAAATCATCAATTTTCCTGCTGATTTCATACCCTTTCCGTCCAGCCCAAATAAATTTTGGGTCTAATTTCCTTTTAAATCCTTTCTCATTAGACACTTAAGCTATTTAATCATTCTAGCAACTTTTACACCTTTTACAATTTAGTCCTTTTCATTTAATTGACTACCCAAACATTAAAATTTCCTAACGAAATTTTAATACCACATCACTAACATTTCATAAATATTTATAAAAATATTTCTGACTCGGTTTTATGAGATCAAGATCTCGATACTTTATTTTTACCCAATTTCTTCAATAATTTCTTTTTCTAACTAACCACTAAATCGGTAAATTTTTTTATCGATATTTTCATATGATTTTCCTATTATATAAATATTCATGCAATAATATTAAAATAAATTTCTCTTTAAATCGAATTTGTGGTTACGAAACCACTGTTCCGATAACCTTGAATTTAGGCCATTACAACTTCTTTTGAAATCATGAAAAGTAATAAATGAATCAAACCTCTTGTACCACTGTCTTGGTGATTGTTTCAAACCGTAAATGGACTTTTTCAGCAAGCAAACATAATTCTTTTTTTCTGAGATGTAAAACCCTCTAGTTGTTGCATGTAAATATCATCCTCAAGTTCTCCATGCAAAAATACAGTTTTTACATCTAGCTGCTCAAGCTCCAAATCATGTATGACCACAATACAAAGCAAAGCTCGAATCGAACTATACTTCACAACTAGGGAGAATACATCTGTGAAGTCTACTCCTAGAATTTGATTGTAGCCCTTTTCAACAAGCTTTGCTTTATATCTAGGTTTTTCAACTTCTGGAGCCCCTTCTTTCTTTTTAAACACCCATTTACAACGAATAACATTTTTACCTTAAGGAAGTTTCACAAGATCCCGTGTTCTATTTTTATGGAGTGATTCCATCTCCTCTTGCATAGCAAACATCCATTTTTCTGAATCTTCACAGCTAACCGCCTCAGAATAATTAGATGGCTCTTGGTTTGCATCTATATCTTCAGCCACATTTAAAGCATAAGTAACTAGATCATCCTCGGCATACTTCTTTGGAGGTTTAATTTCTTTTCTAGTTCTGTTTTTGGCGATAGAGTATTGTGGTAAAGAAGCAACTCTATTCTGAATTTTTGTACTGACTTGAGGAGTCGACTCTGTTGTAGATTCTGGATTAATCTGATGCTCCACCTGCTTTTGATATTCTTTATTGGAAGATTCTTTAAGAAATAAGTTAGGTAGCATAGCAGTTTCATAAAAAAACAATCTCTACTACTTACAACTTTTTTATTTTCAGAACACCATAACTTGTACCCTTTTACTCCAGCTTTATAACCAAGAAAAGCACATTTAATGGATCTCGGTTCCAAATTTCCATTATCAACATGAACATACGCAGGACACCCAAAGATCTTTAAATCAAAATAATCAGCAGGATTACCAGGCCATACATCTTGTGAAGCCTTTATCTCAATAGCAATGGATGGAGATCAGTTGATCAAAAAACATGCAGTAAAGGCTGCTTCAGCCTAAAACGACTTCGGTAAGTTAGCATTCGACAACATGCATCGAACTTTCTCCATGATCGTTCTGTGCTCTAATATGATCAGATTTATAAGTAAGCATTTCTTGTAAAATATGAGCAACACCAAATCCCTCTAGAGCCCAAACCTCCATTTCTCCTACCCGTTGTCCTCCTTGCTTGGACCTTCCTCTAAGTGGTTGTTGTGTAACAAGTGCATAATGTCCACTGGAACGCCCATGTATTTTATCATCAACTTGATGAACTAATTATCATGTCTGGTTCCTTTGGGGGATGGATCTATAAAAATTCACCTATCCTAATAACAAAAAAACCTGACTTGAACGATCCTGTATTAAGAGCTAAATTAGCTAAAGGTATGGGTCATAATTATTATGGGGAACCCGCATGGCCCAATGATCTTTTATATATTTTTCCAGTAGTAATTCTTGGTACTATTGCTTGTAACGTGGGCTTAGCGGTTCTAGAACCTTCAATGATTGGTGAACCCGCGGATCCATTTGCAACTCCTTTGGAAATATTACCTGAATGGTATTTCTTTCCTGTATTTCAAATACTTCGTACAGTACTTTACAAGTTATTGGGTGTTCTTTTAATGGTTTCAGTACCCGCGGGATTATTAACAGTACCGTTTTTGGAAAATGTTAATAAATTCCAAAATCCATTTCGTCGTCCAGTAGCGACAACCGTTTTTTTTATTGGTACTGCAGTAGCCCTTTGGTTGGGTATTGGAGCAACATTACCGATTGATAAATCCCTAACTTTAGGTCTTTTTTAAATTGAATCAATTAAAAAAATATCATGATGTGCGTATCTAGGGAGTAGTCACTTCAAAGGCAAAGTGAATTCTCCCTAGATACATTTATTCAATTCTGGTCCGAATCTATGGATTGTGCTGAAGGTTCAAAATCCATTGGATTAAAAATTTTGATAAATCAATTTCGAAATGCTTTTTCTACTTCTTTTCTAGAATGCCCAATATTTGTTTTACATCTTCTATGTGAAAGTGTTCAATTTTCATAAGGTCTTCTCGACTGTTATTCAAAAGGTCCAATAATGTATGTATATTGGACTTTTTGAGACAATTATAGATCCTGGGAGGCAATTCTGATTGGTCAATAAAAATATATTTCAATGCTATTTCTTTTTTCTTTTTTGTTAGTTTAACTAATCTATCATGAAATGGAAAAAAAGGTAAAGTAATATCGTGTTGATTGTTTTCTAAATGTAAGTTTTCTTCTTCCGTATGTAGAAAAGGAATAAATAAATCAATCAAATTGCGAGAAGCTTCATGAAGAGCAACTAGAAGGAGATTCTCTAGAAGAAATACGGGGTTCTACTTTTGGCGGCAACATGCTATGGGGTGGTGGTCCCGCTTATGGGGTCAAATCAATACGTTCTAAGAAGAAATATTTGAATATCAATCTCATCGATATCATCGATCTCATAAGTATCATACCAAATCCCATCAATCGAATCATTTTTTCGAGAAATACGAGACATCTAAGTCATACAAGTAAAGAGATCTATTCATTGATAAGAAAAAGAAAAAACGTGAGCGGTGATTGGATTGATGAGAAAATAGAATCCTGGGTCGCGAACAGTGATTCGATTGATGATAAAGAAAGAGAATTCTTGGTTCAGTTCTCCACCTTAACGACAGAAAAAAGGATTGATCAAATTCTATTGAGTCTGACTCATAGTGATCATTTATCAAAGAATGACTCTGGTTATCAAATGATTGAACAACCGGGACCAATTTACTTACGATACTTAGTTGAAATTCATAAATCAAGATCGAGAAAAGGAAGTTTTCCAATCATTGACTCAAACCCATTGGCGAAGTCCACTCAGCGGAATAAGGGGGTATTTATGGCAGAACGGGCCAATCTGGTATTTCACAATAAAGTGATAGATGGAACTGCCATTAAACGGCTTATTAGCAGATTAATAGATCACTTCAGAATGGCATATACATCACACATCCTGGATCAAGTAAAAGCTCTGGGTTTCCAGCAAGCCACTGCTACATCCATTTCATTAGGAATTGATGATCTTTTAATGATACCTTCTAAGGGATTGAGTTTCTCGATCCTTTGACTTAGGATTAGTCAGTTCTATTTCTTGATGGGGGCAGGGAAGGGATATAACTCAGCGGTAGAGTGTCACCTTGACATGGTGGAAGCCATCAGTTCGAGCCTGATTATCCCTAAACCCAATGTGAGTTTTTCTATTTTGCCTTGCCCCCCGTCGTGATCGAATAAGAATGGATAAGAGGCTCGTGGGATTGATTCATCCGCTTCCAGAAGAAATCGAAGAATTTCTTGGGAATCCTACAAGATCCATTCGTTTTTTTTTCTCTGATAGATGGTCAGAACTTCATCTGGGTTCGAACCCTACTGAGAGGTCCACTAGAGATCAGAAATTGTTGAAGAAAGAACAAGATGTTTCTTTTGTCCCTTCCAGGCGATCGGAAAATAAAGAAATAGTTAATATATTCAAGATAATTACGTATTTACAAAATACCGTCTCAATTCATCCTATTTCATCAGATCTGGGATGTGATATGGTTCCGAAGGATGAACTGGGCAGTTCCAATAAGATTTCATTCTTGAACAAAAATCCATTTTTTGATTTATTTCATCTATTCCATGACCAGAACAGGAGGGGATACACGTTACACCAATAATATCTCGGGGTTTGCAGCGATAACTTGGTACGCCCATTAACTAAAATATATCTATGGTTAACTAATTGACGGGCTTGAGGAATAGTCAAAGCCATACCCAATTCGCAATTCTCGCCGGTGGTTAGGGGATAAAATATTTTTAGGAACAAACAAATCATAATGATTTTTGTCTTTATTTTCAGTCATCTTTTGATGTCTTGCAATAAATTCATAAAAATGATTTTTATCAATATAGTTTTTTTCCTGACAAATGATGATTGAGACGAGATTCGGCGCTTTTGAACCACAAAACGCTCGGTTTCCATTTCGGTTGTAGGTGTAACCAACCCGTTATTAAGGATAGAGCAGAAAGAAATAATAGAAAAAGGGCTCTAGTATAAATATCTTCATTAGTACGTAACCCGATTGTATACCACCACTGATAAACACCAGAGTAAGTGATATTCACTGGACCAGGAGCGCCCCCTCTAGTAAAAGCTTCCACCGCCGGTTGACCAAAATGAGGATCCCAAATTGCATGAACAATCGGCCTTACATGTAAAGGATCAATAGAAGCAAGCCCGACAGCCAACCCAGCAGCAATAACGGAAGCGGCAGAAATCAGTGGATTCATGATAAGTTCCTCGCACCAAAATAAAGAAATGGTCAATGATACAATCATCCAATGAATTTTGACTTAATTATATTATTCCATCACTAAGATTTAACCTGCCGAAGTAACTAAGAACTCCGAATGGAAGCGAGAAGATTATTGAACCGTCAGAACTATTTCGACATCTTTTTTTTAGGTCCTATCCACTAGATTTTTTTGAATCCGCACATACTTTGTTCTTCCCTTTCTTTTTTCCAACCCATTCTTTGCTTTGAATTCTTCGTTTTTGTCTTTATTTTATCTCTTTATTCGTTCAATTCAAAGCAAAGATGAAACAGAGGAACTTCTATTCTTCTATTGAAATACCTATCTAACTGCACAGTAGTAGGTTGGATTAGATATATTTTGAGTTCGTATATAACTAGTCAATATGTTTGTATATAACTAGTCAATATCTAATATCCATATACATGTGTTTCTTACATAATGTAAACCAACTATTCATGTCTTAGATTCAATTGGATTCTAGAATTATTCCTCAAAGGATAGACAAGAGCTGTCTTATAGCCATTAGATTCCATATACCTAATTTTACCCCCCCTTTTTTTCCTAATCATTTTTTTATATCATTTTTTGTAATTTAAATTCGTCTCTTCCTTTTATTTTTTATTTAGCATTATCTCACATGGATACAATCTAAATGGACGAATTCATTAGACCAAATCATTGCATACAAATAAAACATCAATATCAGTATTTGATTGAGCTAAGTTCATGCAATTTATTTTATTATTTATGAAAAAAAATTTCATTCATTTTGCAACACCGTTTTGTTGTGGAGTATGACGAACTGTCAAGTGTCTCATGATCCCTTCTGACTTGCATAGTTCATTAAACTTATCAGAACAGAACTTTAAACTATTGTTTGTGCGGAGGTGTTTTTATTTGTTTTCCCGTCTATTTTTCAATCATTGTTTTCCAAGACTTAAATGCCTACTTCAGGAAGAACGCCCAAACTTTTTTGGAAAAATCATCAATAAAAGTTAGCATATAATTAGCTCCACCTCTCGAAGGCACTTTGGATGACCCACATTGTAATGCCCCTAACCCGAATCCATCACCGGAATAGAGTTACGGAGCATTACCGGAGTTACCGATTTATTTATCAGATATTTCGTTTCATCTAACGTTCATATTTGGAACCAATTAAAATCAAACATATTGTCCCTTAACGTACTTATTTTTCTCGATATGTTTTACTTGAATTTATTACTCGTCTCAATTTAATTAATTTCCTTGTATCAACGTATCAAAAATAATCACCTATTTACATACCATGATAAATATCATTCTCTTGCCATTTCTTCATAAACATAAATCAAGTAATTCATTATATCGATATTTCATGCATTTAAAAATACAATTCTGGTTACACTAACTTATCTCGTTGCTTGCACATGTTTATAATTTCATTAATCCGATATATTTTCTTTTCCACGTTCAAGTCTCGTATTCGAGTCATCCAGATCTTTATAAAGAAATTTGATTGTCGTTTTCATTTATTTCATACTGTAATACATTCAACTAATGCTCTAAACAAAATTACCATTTTATCCCTAAACTTTTAATTAATGACGGTTTCATCCTTAGGTTAAAATAAAATAAAATAAAATTCTTTTCAATTTAATCCTTAAAATATGTTTTTCCCTGATCTTGAGCTAAATTAATAATTTCATTCAATTTTGTAATTTTAAATAATAAAATAATCCATTTCATGGAAATTGGTCATTTCTAACATTTTTACAAAATTGCCCATAAAATTTTACTTTTATTCAATTTAGTCCATGAGCCTAAACCATGCAAATTAGCCATGCTAGCTGAATATTCATACATATTTTCCTTCTCCTCCTCTCCATTCCACATCCTTAATTTGTATAACATGCTACAAGTAACATTATCAATAATTTCACTATTTACTTATATGTATATTCAAAACTATACATTTGCATAATAGTCACTAAATTATTTAAATATTAAGCTACAGAACTCAAAATTAAGATCCGTTAATTTTTCTTGAAACTAGACTTACATATCTTATTACCATAAAATTTTTAGAATTTTTGGTTTTGTGACAACCCTAATTTGGCCCTAGTCAGAAAGTGGTTTCGGGATCACAAAACCGAGTCACAAAAATAATTAGATGTTATATTCTATGTTTATTTCATGTGAAAGTGCATTTGTGAAAATTTCATGATTTGATCTTGCCATTTGTGAGTGAAATTATGAAATAGGACTCATGAGAAAATTTTTGAAAATGATATAGGCTAATTTGTAGTGGCCAAATAACTTATAGTATGAAATAGGTGGATTTGCATGTCAAATTTCCCACCTTAAAACGTAGTGGCCGGCCATGATGGGCATGATAAGCATTTGTGCAATTTTTTTATTGAAATTATGGCATAAGTATGGCACAAATAATATATGTTATTTTGTGTCATAAAATGTTAGTAATAAAATAACAAAAGGAAGTAAAGGACAAGGTTTTTTGTTCGTCCTTGTTCTTCATAGCCGAAAAGGGGAGAGCAAGAGGGGAAAAGCTCTTGAAAAATTTGGTCACTAGGGGAAGAAAAATCCAAGGTAAGTTCATGGTAGTTTACTTCTATCTTGATGTTCATGAGTTCTTCTTGATTCTACCTTAACTCATGAAGCATATTTTTTATTTTTGGTTGTGTTGTGAACATTTGGTCATGAATTGAAATGAGGGAAATGGTTGTTGTTTCATGTTCTTTTGATGAATAATGGAAGATAGGTGAAGTTGAGCCAACCAAATGAGTATGCATGTGCCTTAGATGCTAAGGGGGAAAATCGGCTAACATGTTGTGTGTATTATGGCCGAATGTGAACTTGGATAATATTGAGTAATGTTTGTGCATTAAAATGATGAAATGGAGATTATTCTTAAGTGAAGTTATAGGTATGTGATGATTGATTTGTGATATGCATGTTTAAATAACATGCATGCAAGGTATATATGTGTGAAAGAGTGATTTGGTAATAAATCTGCTTGGGACAGCAACAGTAACGTGATTTTGGAAAATCACCATAAATTGTGGGATATGATTTAGAAGCATAATAAATTATGTAATTAAATCTTAATGAGTATAGTTTCTTATAAAAGAAACCATGTAAGCAAAAGAATTACCGATAATGAGATATTTGAAGTGATGTGGGACAGGGTCAGAATGACTTCTAGATCCTCTGTTCTATTTTTATAAAATCATTATAAATTGCACCAAAACGGTCATAAGATGAAGTTTATATTCTTAGACTCCTTAATGAGTCTAGTTTTAAAAGAAATAAACGAGAACATATTTTGAATTCTGTACAATGAAAAAATTGATTCGTAGTGAGGAGTGGTCAGATTAGTCAGACAGTGAAACAGGGGAAACTTTAAGAAAAATCTGGTATTGATTGGCCAAACCAAAAATTCGGAAAATTTTATGGATAAAATATATATGAGTCTATTTTTAGGGAAAATTAACGACACTTGATTTGGAGTTTCGTAGCTCCAGTTATAAATGATTTAGTGACTGTTTCTCAGGAAGACAGCTTGCAGTGAAATTATGATTATGTGGTAAACATTGACAAAAAATTGTTAATGAGTTGCCTATTGATTTCTTATAAGCTTACTATGATCAGTAGGTGTGAAAGTTGAATATATATATTATATTTTGAAAGTGATGCTCGAATAATCGAATAATGACTAGTTTAAAATCTTTGAATTTAAGCTCAAGAGCATAGAGGGGCAAAATTCGGATAAGGGAAAAGAGAAAGTAATAGAATAGCCGTTGTAATCGTTCTGCAACATTCAAGGTAAGTTCTTAAGTGTTTAAGCTTGATTTCTTTTTACATGCCCAAGAGTTAAATTAATATGGAAAAGTGAATGTAAATTTTATTTAGTTAATGTGCCGAATATGTAATGATTTAAGGCTATAAGCCAATTATGGCTATTATGCTTAAGTTGAATTGGATTTGGAAATTTGATGCACTAAATGAGTGTTACAATGAATAAACTATGCCGTATATGTGCTGGTGGAGATATCACGAGTTGTGATTATTAAATACCTAATGGAAACCATGATGTGTATAAAATTATTATTATTAGTCCTTTGTGGTAGCCGAATATGGCTTGGCACTAAAGTGATTAAATGTGAACTTCGACGAGGTAAACTATTAAAAGTGTGGTGCTATAAGACTATGGGCTAATACGATACATGGATTCATTCCGTAAAGTAAATTATTCAGGTATGCGATATGTACTTATGCATGTTAAATCGATTGGAATTGAATCATGAATGTGAATTGAGAAGCATAGGTAAAAATGCCTATGACATATATGTGAGTAATGGTAAAACCATCGTAAATTATCGATAAGGATGGGCTATGTGTGGAACCATCTTATAATTGCTAATTTGAAAGGTTGTGTACGAATCAGTGAGCAATGGGTATATATTAGGTGAATCGTGACCTTTTGGTTCTACTTGAATTAAGTTGTGCAATAAATAATTTATGTATATGACTTATAGTCGAATGGTCACTATGGGTTAAGTTTGAATGGTGAAATGGATATGTGATATTTATGTAAGACTTTTGAACCGAAATGTAAATGATGGTGTTCATATGGAGCTTATATTCGAGTGTTGCAAATGACTACTAATGTGATATGTTGAATGAGATGTGTTAATATATGATTAAATATGCATGATATTTGATGTCTATCCGGGCCTAAAGACCCGAAGGCTATATGCTGGAATTATATCCGAGTTAAATCCCACAGGCTTCGTGCTGGTAATATATCCGGGTTAAATCCCGCAGGCTTTGTGCTGGTAATATATCCGGGTTAAATCTGGTAATATATCCGGGTTAAATCCCGCAGGCTTCGTGCTGGTAATATATCCGGGTTAAATCCCGCAGGCCTAGTGCTGGTATTATATTTGGGCCTTCGTGCCTAGCAGGCTTCGTGCCGATGATGTGTATTCGGGCCTTCGTGCCTAGCAGGCTTCGTGCCGATGATGTGTATTCGGGCCTTTGTGCCTAGCAGGCTTCGTGCTAGTGATGTGTATTCGGGCCTTCATGCCTAGCAGGCGTAATGCCGGTGAAATGATATGTTATGTGAATTCGGTGTTCCTTGTAAGATAAGGGTTTAGCCGAATGTTAAAGATGAAATGATAGTGTATTGTATCATGCTTATATATGTGGCCTAATGGCAAGTATAATCATGTTGGTAAATATGCAATGTGCTTTTATAATCGAATGATAAGTTTGAAATGAATGTCAGTGAAATGTTATGCATAAGCTATCAAATGCTAAATGTGAAAATGAGATGAAAGAAAAGTGTTTGAGATGTATAATTATATACGTTCGAATGATGTTAGTACTTAATTGATATGAATATGTTATATGGAACTTGTTGATTTGATTATTCGGGCCTTTGAGCCTAGCAGGCTATAATGCCGGTGAAATGATAATCAGGCCTCGAGCCTTGCAGGCGAAATGCCGGTGATTTGAGAAAAATCTAAGACTAAGGTACCTCGTATTAGATTGACAAATGAATACATTCAATATGTTAAGTGGGCCAGGTACACATTATGTACTCATATGTAAGTTTGATTTGAAGTGAATCATAAGTATGTAATGTGATACATACGTGAATAAATGTTATAAATATATCTATGATCATGATACATCGGGTCAGGGTGTGAAAGTATGTGAAAGCATTTGATTTAATTATGTTATACGAATTCAGATTAAGTGTGATAAGAATGCTGAACGTGCATTATGTGTTTGTATGTATTCAACCAGATGGCAATATACCTAGAATATGGCCTCTTGAGAAATTGAAAAATCGAAGTATAATTGCGTTTATTTGTTTGCATTGCTTAAAACTTACTAAGCTTATGAAAGCTTACTCCGTTGTTACATTCCTTTGTTTTATAGATTGTTGGCTCCAGTTACTTGCTCGGGTTGGAGTTCGTCGGAGATATTATCACACTGTCGAGCTCACGCTATTGGTGTAAGTAAATCCTAGTATTTCGAGTCTATGGCATGTATAGGGTTTTAAATGTTGAGTATGTGATACTATAAGTTAGCCAAAGTTGGTGGCTTGTATTGATAAAGTGTTTTGGCTATGTAAATTGGCTTATGTTGGCTAGTGATGTTTTGGGCCTTGTAAGCCCATATATGGGACATATTACATGTGAAAAGAAAGGTTTTAAATAGATTGAAATTTTTCGGCAGGGTTTTTGTGTGATTGACTGAGTTTAAGTCGGGTAACACCTCGAACCCTTTTCCGGTGAGGGATACGGGCGAGGGGTGTTACAGGTTTAGCCAATAAGTACAATTTATTCTTTAAAGTTACCCCTGTTTTGCTATTTGACAGTTCTGACCCTTCTTCACTAAGAATTAATTATCTCATCGTACGAGATTCAGATGATGTTTCTGCTTATTTCTATTGAAAATAGACTCATTAAATATTTTAAAAATATAAATTTAATCCTTTAATTATTTTTCTCCAATTTTTGATGATTTTCCAAAGTAAGAACAGGGGAACCCGAAATCATTTTGACATTGTATCACAAAACTTATTATATCTCATGATTTACAATTCCATTGCTTACACCGTTTCTTCTATGAGAAACTAGACTCAATAAGCTTTAATTTCATATTTTATTCATCCTCTAATTTGATTTCTAAAATTTTTTATGATTTTTCAAAGTTAGACTATTGTTGCTGTCCAAAACTGTTTTAGTGCAAAATGTTGATTTTCATTTTGCCCCAAATTTCACAGTTCATACAATTCAATCCTTACTCAATTAACCCCTCAATTAAGCTAATTTTATTAATTAATACTTTTCCTAGACATTATAAGTTATTTAATAACTATTGAAATTCAGAATTTCCACATAAAACTCTAACTTCAAACTCTTTTACAATTTAGGTCCCAAAAATTCACTTTCTATTCAATTCTTTCAATAAAATCAGCATATAAACAATTTAAAGCTCTAATTCCATGCCAAATCATCATATACTTCCAGAACATATTCATAGTAACTTTCAATTTCTTTCATAGAATCAAAAACTAATGAATTCAACAAGTGGACCTAGTTGTAAAAGTCACAAAAATACAAAAATTTCAAGAAATAAGCAAGAATTGAACTTACTTGCAATAAAAATATGAAAAACCAGCTTAAGGGAATTCTTTCATGGTGTCTTTGCTGATGAGAATGCATAAAAATAAAGAGAAATCTAGATAATTCCACTTTAGTCCTAGCTTTATTAAGTAAATTTTGCAATTTTGCAATTTTTCCCTTAATTCTCCTTATTTTCTTGCTGATTTCATGCCCTTGCCGTCCAGCCCAAATAGACCTTGGGTCTATTTTCCTTTTAAACCCTCTTTCTTTTATCATTTAAGCTATTTAATCATTTCCCACAATTTTGCATTTGATACAATTTAGTCATTTTTGTTCAATTAGCTATCAGTAATTTAAAATTTCTTGACGAAACTTTAATACTAACTTATTAACACTCGATAAATATTTTTATAAATATTTATGGCTTGATTTAAAATTCTCAAGATCTCGATACCTCGTTTTTTATTTTAATTATTTTAATATATATATTTTAGTATACTATTCACTGTTTTCAAAATTTTTCCTAACTTCACATTTAAATTATACTCACTAAATTAATAATATTTCCTACTCATTTTTCGGATTTAGTGATCTCGAATCACTGTTCCGACACCACTGAATATTAGACTGTTACAACTCTCCCCCCTTTAGGGATTTTCGTCCCCGAAAATCTTACCAGAAGAAGTTGCTTTCAACACTCATAAAACACTTTTACTACTCAGAATCACAATGTTGATTTAACCTCGAATATCTTTTTCCAGTCACCTTTGAACTCTAGAACACAATGTTGGAACATATTGTCAAAATTCTAAATTACCCTCTCAGGGACACATATACTCAGCTGATCTGTCAAATGAAAACTCTGTACCTACTGAAATGATCATACAGATCTTTCTTTGTCAAATGAACAACCATAAACTAAATAACATTTTCTTTTCCGATGTTAATGACAATCCCAATTCGAAATCTATAGTCATTCTATCTCATAACACACTAGTATTATCACTGACTGCAATAATTCTAAATGTTCTTAATGTTCGGCTTACTTACTAACAAATAGACATCTGAATATGAACTCAAAAATATTACATAACGCTCGTGCAATCACAAGTACATCTAACTCACAAGAAGATAATAAAGATCTTGACAATTTCTCAAAGAAAGCCAAAAGAAAAACACTGCTTACCGACTCTGGACTTCCATCATAATAGAGATAATATATTTCCCGCATGTATAAAACAAAATCATAATCAGTAGAAACATAAGGATAGTCTCACATAAAATTTTACCATTAACTTCATTTCCAACATATTAAAATAGAATTCCAAAAAGATGAAGAAATGACGATCATAAACCGACCAGACCAATAGGGCTTCCGTCTAACATCATAATTAACTAGCATTCTCAAAATATCAGAACTCCACCAGAGACTGAACAACCACACACATATCTCTGAGGATAAAAAAATATATAGAATACCCAGAAAAGATGATCATATTCGTTTCAACTGTAACTATCACACACAAACATCTTTACTACTCAATTATCATTTTTCTGACTAATCCTGTCATCATAAACCCTGCATCATTCCATTCACTAACGAAAACCAATTCCGAAAAATTTTAGCAAACACATACTTCAGACATCATATCTGAATAAGTCGACTAGCCGAGGTTAACTTTTTCTTTAACCGTGACATTACGTAATCTGAATGATCTTTAGAATAATCTAATATCTTTTTTCAAAACTGTATTCACTTGTCAAACTATTTTCAACTCCGTCTGCATTATTAATTATTCCATTACTGTACTCTTTAGTTTCACATTTGTGAACTTATTCATACATATTTTTTTTTGTAAATTTTCATTATAAAATACTACATTGGTAAGAGGGTGAGGTCGTAAATCCTCTAACTGTGCTCTCATAAATACACACATATAACTTAGCATTTATCATCAACATCATATCATCACAATTACATAATTCACTTCAAACAAATTAACATACATAATTATGTTACACGAACTTTTCAATTATCAATTTCAAGCTAGTGTACTTAAACATACATTCCATGAATTTTGAGTAAATTTACTCATAGCATTTACTTAACTAAACAAGTCAGACACATAATATCATATGAATGCCACACAAACATAGATAAGCTTATCACAATATAAACTTTCATTTCATTCACATTTCATCATTTCTCAACTATTGATTATCTCATTTCGTACATTATCACATACATATCATGAACTTCCATTCATACCTTTCTAAGTTCCTTCTCATCATAAACACATTTCAAATATCTCAATATCACTAACTCATATTTCTCTTACCATATACATAATTTAACATTTAACATTTAATAATAAATAATTTGAATTATAGTAATACAACCGTACGTTGAGTATGTTTATACTCAGTGGTATTAACATAATTCAAATTATAAAAAACTATAATAAATAATAGACATCAAACATCTAACAATATAAGTCATATGTGTTAATTATGCTTTAATTTCATATCTCGACAATAGTCTTTCATCAAATGGCATCATATATCATCTATATTATCTTTAATCAATTCATGAACCTTTGGTTCAAGCTTTCAATCTCATATCTCAATTTCAATTCACATTTTAATTCTTAATTCCATTTTTTTTATACTTTCAAGAGTTCAACCGATCAAATTCATTCGATTTTCTCATTTCATTTATTTAATTGATTTCAATATCAATAATTTGATATTTTAGCAAATTCATGAACCTTAAGTTCAAGCTCCAAATCTCACATTTCAATTCAATTGAGAATTCAACTCATAATTTCTTTCTCATATATATTTTTTTAATAGAACGAGCAATCAAATTTATTTAATTTTCTCATTTCAGTTATTCACCCTATTAACAATCCGAACTTTGACGGATACACGGATTCCAACCCAAACACACCAGTACGGCACATAGCGCCTCATCGGCTGAAGCCGGAACAGTAACAATACGGTACATAGAGTACCTCATTGGAACAAATCCGAAACAGTAACAATAACAGTAAGGTACAAAGTACCTCTTCACAACAAATCCGAAATAGTAACAGTACGGTAACAATATCCGACACACAAAGTGCAGAATCGGTAACGGTAACAGTAACAATATTCGACACACAGGGTGCCGAATCGATAACGGTAACAGTAACAATATTCGACACACAAAGTGTCGAATCGGTAACAGTAACAGTAGCAGTAACAGTAACCAGCACATAAGTGCCTAAAATACGGCACATAAAGTGCCTGATCGGTAAAGCCGATAAATCCCGTACTCTTCTAATCCTATGGCATGCCAATTATATCCGACTAGCCCGACAAGTTAATAAGGAATTTAATTCTTATTTTAATTTTACTTAATATTCATATTTACCCCTATTAACAAGACTCGGACTTTGGCAGATATGTGGATTCCAACCAAACACACCAGTATGGCACTCAGTGCCTAAACACTTCCAAATCCTATGGCATGCCAATTATATCCGACTCAGTCCGACTAGTTAATAGGGTATTTAATTCACTTTTCAGTACAATTTCCATCTCAGTTCAGTATCAATTATAATTCCTTATTTCAATCAGTTTCACAGTATTGCAATAATTCATTACTTCAGTAATTTCACAGTTCAATGTAGTACACATAACAATATTCAGTAACTTCACAATTCAATTCAGTATTCAAAGTAATATTCAGTATTCCATAATTCAATTCAGTATCAGTCTCAATTTTAGTATCCAATCATAAATTTATCATTTTACTAAATACTTACCTTGAATACTTACCACACATAATTAGTAAATTAAACACATAATAATGATAAAGATTGAATTATAGTGATACAAACCTCATCAGAGTCGGAAGATATCATGTTATCATAAGTTATATAATGACATGTATTTCTAGACTTCATATGTACTACTTCGGTCCGAGAACCGACTAAACCTTAGCTCTGATACCACTAAATGTAACGCCCCTAACCCGAATTCATCACCAGAATAGAGTTATGGAGCTTTACCGGAGTTACCAATTTATTTATCAGATATTTCATTTCATCTAACGTTCATATTTGGAACCAATTAAAATCAAACATATTATCCCTTAACGTACTTATTTTTCTCGATATGTTTTACTTGAATTTATTACTCGTCTCAATTTAATTAATTTCCTTGATCAACGTATCAAAAATAATCACCTATTTACATATCATGATAAATATCATTCTCTTGCCATTTCTTCATAAACATAAATCAGGTAATTCATTATATCGATATTTCATGCATTTAAAAATACAATTCAGGTTACACTAACTTACCTCGTTGCTTGCACATGTTTATAATTTCATTAATCCGATATCTTTTCTTTTCCACATTCAAGTCTCGTATTCAAGTCATCCGAATCTTTATAAAGAAATTTAATCGTCGTTTTCATTTATTTCATGTTGTAATACATTCAACTAATGCACTAAATAAAATTACCACTTTATCCCTAAACTTTTAATTAATGACGGTTTCATCCTTACGTTAAACTAAAATAAAATTCTTGCAATTTAATCCTTATTTCCAGTCGTTATTCTCAAACAAATTGATAACAACCCTTGAATTCTATAAAATATCAGAATTTTTCATAATTTCAACACTTTTCAATTTAATCCTAAAAACATGTTTTTTCCTGATCTTGAACTAAATTAATAATTTCATTCAATTTTGTAATTTTAAATAATAAAATATTCCATTTCATGAAAATTGGTCATTTCTAACATTTTTACAAAATTACCCATAAAATTTTACTTTTATTCAATTTAGTCCATGAGCCTAAAACATGCAAATTAGCCATGCTAGCTGAATATTCATACATATTTTCCTCCTCCTCCTCTCCATTCCACATCCTTAATTTGTATAACATGCCACAAGTAACATTATCAATAATTTCACTATTTACTTATATGTATATTCAAAACTGTCCATTTGCGTCATAGTCACTAAATTATTTATATCTTAAGCTACAGAAGTCGAAATTAAGATCCGCTAATTTTCCTTGAAACTAGACTTACATATCTTATTACCATAAAATTTTTAGAATTTTTGGTTTAACCTATTCTTTAAAGTTACCCCTGTTTTGCTGTTTGACAGTCCGACCCTTCTTCACTAAGAATTAATTATCTCATCATTCGAGATTCGGATGATGTTCCTGCTTATTTCTATTGAAAATAAACTCATTAAGGATTTTAAACATATAAATTTAATCCTTTAATTATTTTTCTCCAATTTTTTATGAGTTTCCAAAGTCAGAACAGGGGAACCCGAAATCATTCTGACATTGTATCACAAAACTTATTATATCTCATGATTTACAATTCCATTGCTTACACCATTTCTTCTATAAGAAACTAGACTCAATAAGCTTTAATTTCATATTTTATTCATCCTCTAATTCGATTTCTAAAATTTTTTATGATTTTTCAAAGTTAGACTATTGTTGCTGTCCAAAACTGTTTTAGTGCAAAATGTTGATTTTCATTTTGCCCCAAATTTCACAGTTCATACAATTCAGTCCTTGCTCAATTAACCCCTCAATTAAGCTAATTTTATTAATTAATACTTTTCCTAGACATTATAAGTTATTTAATAACTATTGAAATTCAGAATTTCCACATAAAACTCTAACTTCAAGCTCTTTTACAATTTAGGTCCCAAAAATTCACTTTCTATTCAATTCTTTCAATAAAATCAGCATATAAACAATTTAAAGCTCTAATTCCATGCCAAATCATCATATACTTCCAGAACATATTCATAGAAACTTTAAATTTCTTTCATAGAATCAAAAACTAATGAATTCAACAAGTGGACCTAGTTGTAAAAGTCACAAAAACACAAAAATTTCAAGAAATAAGCAAGAATTGAACTTACTTGCAATAAAACTATGAAAAACCAGCTTAAGGGAATTCTTCCATAGTGTCTTTGCTGATGAGAATGCAGAAAAATAAAGAGAAATCTAGATAATTCCACTTTAGTCCTAGCTTTATTAAGTAAATTTTGCAATTTTCCAATTTTTCCCTTAATTCTCCTTATTTTTTTGCTGATTTCATGCCCTTGTCGTCCAGCCCAAATAGACCTTGGGTCTATTTGCCTTTTAAACCCTCTTTCTTTTATCATTTAAGCTATTTAATCATTTCCCACAATTTTGTATTTGATACAATTTAGTCCTTTTTGTTCAATTAGCTATCAGTACTTTAAAATTTCTTGACGAAACTTTAATACTAACTTATTAACACTCCATAAATATTTATAAAAATATTTATGGCTCGATTTAAAATTCTCGAGGTCTCGATACCTCGTTTTCAATTCTAATTATTTTAATATATATTTTTAGTACACTATTCACTATTTCAAAATTTTTCCTAACTTCACATTTAAATTATACTCACCAAATTAATAATATTTCCTACTCATTTTTCGGATTTAGTGATCTCGATTCATTATTCCAACACCACTGAATATTAGGCTGTTACACACATAGATCAGAATGAATATACTCCAATGTTTCCTTCGCGTTATGGATTCTTTTGGTGAATCAAACTCTTTTTTGCTTTCCAAAAACACAGCGCTCATAGAACTTCAGTTTGCAAATTCCTTACCCATCTAGAAGTCCTATTTTGCTCAATTCTACCATGCCATTCTTACTCATATGCCTTAGGCACATATGCCAAAGTTTAGTAATATCATCATCTGACAAGGAAGAGGAAGTGACAACTGCATCACTAGTAACAGTAGAACCCTGCAAAACATATAACTTGACAGTCTTTCTCTGCCTTTTCATCACAACGAGGGAACCTTTGGAAATCTTCAAAACCCCACTTTCAACTGTGTATTTGTACCCTTTTGAATCAAGAGTACTCAACGAAATTAAATTTTTCTTCAATTCTGGAACATGTCGCACGTCACTAAGTGTTCTGACAACTTCATCAAACATCTTAACTTTAATCGTTCTAACACCAACAATTTTACACAAAGCATTATTTCCCATCAAAACAACACATTCAAACACTGTTTCGTAAGTGGTAAACCAATCCCAATTGGGACTCATATGAAAGGTGTAGCCCGAATCAAGGATCCAGTCCTAGCTCACTTTAGAATTGTTGACAGAAGCGACTAGAAGTTTACCATCGTAGTAGTCTTCTACAACATCAACTTCACCAGATTTTTCTTGTTGTTTTCCCTTTTGATTCTTAGCCTCTCTTTTGATATTGTTCTGTAGCTTATAATACTCAGATTTAATGTGTCTTTTCTTCTTGTAGAAAGTTACATGTTTTACCTTTGTTTGAATACTTCGATCTACCTTTAGATTTACTGCGAGGATTTCGTTCCTGTGTCCTTCCACGATCATTATCAGCATTCCGATATTATCTCCTATGAACAATGAGACCCTCTCCCTGAGAGTCGGGTTTAACCACAAGATGCTTCATCTTATCATACGAGGTCAAAGAATCATAAACCTCATCAACTATGAGAGACTAGCGGCTATATAAAATCGTGTCTCTAAAGGTTGAATAAGACGAGGGCAACGAACAAAATAGAATCAACCATAGATCTTCTTTATCATGTTGAACCTCCATGGCCTCCAAGTTTGAGAAAAAAATTTTAAACGTTGTTAAGTGCCGTGTACAGACGCACCTTCCTCCAAACGATGAGCATAAAGACGCTACTTTATATGCAACTTGCTGGTTAGATTTTTTGACATACATATTTGTTCCAGCTTCTTCCATAATGCAGCGGCGGTTTTCTCCTTTATCACATCCTGCAAAATTTTGCTAGACAAATGTAGATGTAACTGTGTTAACACCTTTCAATCCTTACGCTTCTTCTCTTCCTCCGTCAATGTCAAAGACATCTTATCTATCCCTAGCAAGGCATCCACCATGTGACAGCCCTATTCTGACCCTAGTCGGGAAGTGGTTTCAGGACCGCTAAACCGAGTCGCAGAAATAATTGAATATAATATTTTATGTCTAAAATATGTGATCATGCATGTGTGAAATTTGAATGCTTTGATTTTTGTCAATTTGAATGTGTTTCTAAATAAAAAGGACTTATGTGAGAAGTTTTGAATATATGTGTGGCTTATTTTAAATGATTAATTATTGAATGATGCAAATAAGTGGGTTTGCATGTCAATTTGCCACTTTTAATGTTAGTGGCAGGCCATGATGGTTTTGGTGAGCAAAATAAGCATATTTTATATGTATAATAATGAATTGATATTTTTTTTAAGTAGTTTATTGATATAGTCATTATTATATAGTTTATTGATAAAAATAAAATAAGAATTTGGTGAAGAAAATAAGAACTCATCTTTGTCTCTTCACCTAGCTGAAATTCATAAAAAGAAGAAGAGTGAAGGATGGTTTTGGGACCGTTTGGTCAATTGGAGGCGAATTTTAAGGTAATTTGATGTGGTTTTGTAAATTGTTGATGAATTTGTGTTTCTCTTCTTTTTCTAGCCGAAACCCACTTGATAAATTTAGTTTATGAGGCATTTTAGATTCGACCTTAGTGAAAATGAGTGAGGAAATTTGAGTTGAGGATAGAAGATAGTAAACGAATGTTCAATGGACAATTTGATACCAAAATTCATATGTTTATGAGCTTGTTTTTGAAAAGTATGTTACATGTGAGTGATTAGTTCATGAAGGGATTTTCGGTTATGTTTGTTTTGTATGAGTAATGGATTGTTGAGTTCATGCTATTATGAATAAAATTGATTAAGAGAGGCTTGAGATAATTAAATATGCATGTTGGTGGTAAGATAAGCATTCGGTTTTGGACTTTTAAGTGTTGTTAAATACTTTGAATAATATATATAAATGGCTTTGATATGTGAAATTCGTCCAAGTGGTTATAAGCATGATTTTAGAAATTCAATGATATTCGGCTAATTTGAATAATTCATGGCACCTCAAGCAAATTAGTTTTAGATGTTATTAAATATTGAAGATTATTTAAGCATATTACCAATGTGATTTTAGTTAATGATTCGATTATGAGTGCTGATTTTGTTTTAATGTGTATATGTATGCTATGAGGCGGTTTAGCTTAAAGAAAATTAAGGTGCTCGGAAGGTGATTGTCGTGGATAGTTTAAGTAATGAAATTTAATTTCTGTTATGTAAAGTAATGACATTGCCGTTTGTAAATTGAGTAGTTAAAATTGTTGATTGAGCATCGAGAGCTTAAGGGGACAAACTCGGATCGAGGAAAAAACGAAGGTAGTCGTGTAGTCGATATAGCCGTACGATAACTTTTGAGGTAAGCTCTTAAACAATTAAGTTGAATTTATGTGTTTAAAGATTAAATGAATATAGAATAAAGTTTTAGTATATGTGATATATAAATATATATTTTCGAATGATTAATAATGTTCATAATATGAGCCGAAAATGGATAGCTTACTCGATTGAATTGTGTATGGAAATGAGGTATATTCTAAAAGAGTTTTAGAGAATGATATATGATCTCTGTGTTTCAGTTAAGTAATGGTAAATAGAATGAGTATGAATTTAGTGAGGACTATGTGTGATAGCCAAATGTCTTATGAACTAATATGTGTGAATGGTATTTTGAATACATGAGATAAGATGGAATAACCGAAAGCATCATGAGTTAAGACGTGAATAAAATACTATGAATTTCTTGTAAATGTCGAATAGTGAATACATTTGGTTATGAAATTATGCTTTAAATTCTTGAATGTATTTGAAATCAATATAAGGAAATGGTATTTTAATAAATTATGTGATGAAATTACCGAATGAATTATGAGATGAATTGTGGATTAATGTTACAAAGTAAGTGAAACTATTAATGTGATTAGGAAACTGAAGAAGGGAAATTGAAGTGTTTGAACTTTTGGAAATTTAAGAGTAAATTGTAATAGATTTGCTTGGGACAGTAGCAATAACGTGATTTTAGAAAATCACTAGGAATTGTTAGAGTTGAGTTAAAGGCTTAATAAATTATGTAATTAAAGCTTGATGAGTCTATTTCTAGGGAAAATTAACGGCACTTGATTTGGAGTTTTGTAGCTCCAGTTACAAATAATTTAATGATTGTTGCTCAGGAAGACAGCTTGTAGTGAATTTGTGATTATGTTGTAAACATTGATAAAACTGTTTGAGTTGCTTATAAGATGTTGATTAAAACCATACGTGAATTTTGAATTGTGACGTTAGGAAATGATATATGAGTGTTAGATGGAACTTTGATGTTAAAATTTATGAAATTATAAGTTTATAAGTATTGAATTATTGGAGATGAACATGTCATTGCCGAATGTAAAATAAAATGTTAAATAATTGTAATTAAGAACATGTTTGATTAAATATTGGTAATCAAAGTACCGAATCCATATTAAAATGAGGCTATAAGCCATGAATGACTAGTATACCTAGTCGATTTTGATATGATGAAATTGATGTACAAGATATGTATATATGGTGAGGCCGAAATGGCTAATATTAAATGTGTGCAAGTTATTTGAATGGCCTTTATGAAAATGTGTGCTATCTTATTTGTATAGTGAGGCCGAATGGTTACTTAGAAATGTAATATGGCTGAGTGGTTATTTAAATGAAAGCAAAGTATATGATATATTAGCAAGTAATGATAAAAGCATTATCTTATATATGTGCTTGTGTATGTGGTGTGACCGAATGGGCAAGTGTGAAATGTATGTATGTTTATGTGTATATAATGTGGCCGAATGACCAATTGTGAAAAGTGTGTATTATTAGATATTTGATGAGGCCAAAGTTAGTAAAAAGTATATAAAATAAATTGTGCTGAGATTGTATCCGGGTTTAAAGTCCCGTAGGCTTCGTGCTGGTGTTATGTTCGGGTTTTATACCTCGCAGGCCAAGTGCTAGTGAATTTGATAAAGTATATGACTACGAGATCCTATGCTAAGATGATAAATTGAACTCGTATTACACATTAAGTGATTCAGGTATGTGATATATATATTATATATGTGAGATTGATCTGACGGGAATTAAGAATGTGTAATGAGAAGCATATGAAAAGATGTTGTAAATTCATATGTATATTTGTATATGTGTGCATTCAGTTATTATGCAAAGTTACAAGATAGTTTTCGATATGCCATTTAACTATGAATGTTGAAAGTAAGTGTGGGTAAGAAATTATACACTAGTGAAATTTGAAAGAATTAAAGTTAATCTGGAAGCTTGTAAATACTATGTTTATATGAGTTTGAGTATAAACGGAGTAAAATGATATGTGTTTATGCATAATCGGCCAAATAGTATTGTACTCAGAAAGTGTTATGTGATTTCGAACATTTAGTTTGTTTTTTTTTAAGTTCAACTGTTTAAATTGCTTAAGACTTACTAAGCTTATGAAAGCTTACTTTTAATGTTATGTTTCTCTATTTATTTTTGTAGATCGTTGACTCTTACTATTAGCTCGAGGATCGTCAGCACTTCATCACACTATCTACTATTGTGGTAATCATGTGATTTGGACTTAGCTTATGGCATGTATAGGATAGACTATAAGTAGAATGATATTTTGACTATTATATATAAGCCATGCGAATATGGCATCTTATGGAATTTTTAAATTCGATCTTTGTTTGTGTCTATTAGTTATATAAATAAATGATCTTTTATTTAAGAAAAGGTTCAAAATTTTACTGTTCTGATACGATTCCTAATTTCTGGTAACGTCTCGTCCTATTCTGGCGACGGTTACGGGATAAGGATGTTACACACCAGATCCATCTACACAAGAACTGCTTGCATCTTAATTTGCCACAACGCAAATCTAGTGTTGTGATCCAACAGCGGAATTTCATACTTCAAAGACATCATTATTGTGATTGAGATGAACAACCCATCGAGATACCAATTTGTAAAAAAATAGAATGTCTGTAATGACAATATATCACAAAGAAAAGAGAAAGAAAAAAAAAGCAACACGCAAATTTTTACGTGAAAGCCCTTTCGGAAAAAACCACTGGCAGAGGAGAAGAAAATTCATTATGTTGAATTTGAATGATTACAAGAGGAGTACACTATGTCTATTTATAGGCTTGTAAAATTGTATTCTAATAGGAGTGTAGTAAATTGAAACACCTTATTCTAATCAATATCAATTAGATAGGGTTTAATAAGGTTTAAAAAACCTTATTCTAAAATAAAATAAAGGAAGTGTAGTTTTATATGGATTTTACTTTTATTTTATTTTACCATTAATTTTATTTAAATAAGAATTCGGATCACTCAATTCTAACACTCCAAGAGACGAAAATTTTAAATTCGAATGATTTTTTTTTACTTAAAAAAGTATCAATTCTTTTCGGATACTTTTTTTTTCTTATCAAACAAATCAATTTAATGTTTTTTAAAAAGCATGAACGATTTAATTGTAAAAATGAAAAAAAAATCAAACTATATAAAATTAAATATTTCTTTCTAATATGTAAGAAAAATAGCTAATACTAGTAAAAAAACTTAACTTAATCTTATTTATTAATACTAGGTATCCTAAATTAGACTCTCGGCTTTTAGGATTATCATTGTTGATATATTTCTCAAGGCATCCTATTTTTCAAGGATTTTCAAGGATTATTAATCGTTCTCATTGTTGATATACTCATAAGTTGTAACTTCAAAAAACAGCGTAATGTACAAAAATCTGCATTTTGTAACGAGAATTAAACCAACTCATGTCAAACGAAGTTTCTTCTGGCCATTAAGAGTGAGACAGCATAACTCTATTAGCATTTCACCAGATAACATGACAGTTTGTTTGGATCCTGGGAAAATGCCTGAGAAGTACGAGTATACAGTCTTTGGGAAAAAAGAAAGATATAATGGTCCATATTAGATGTAGGAAACGCAGCATTTTCCTAGAAACTGCATTATTTACTTCATTTCCCCCTCAATCATCACCTTACATTTCGAGATTGATGTAGACATCTTTTACGATGTGAAAAAGGTTATGGTTTTTACACTGCAAACTTGCTTGATGGTTGTCATGTTATGTCCCAAAAACAGTGGCCGGCGTTGTTGGAAGAGATTGTCGCGGTTCCTTATTGGCAAGGTTCTTACAGTGAGATGGATATTTACAGCAACGATATTAACATCATTAAACCAAGGGCTATCAGCTGAGCTGCAATTGAATTCTATTTTAAACCATAACAGGCTGAGAAGAATGAGAGGTATGATTATTATTACATGTCTGGCAATGGCAATGGCAGTGTCTGTGTCATCCTCTTCATTTGCTCTCATACTCTCAACTCAACCTCCTTTTGCTATCGCATTGCATAGTTGTTGATTTAAAGCTGAAATTTATTGTTTGAAGCCTAATATGTGTATGTTGAGTATCGACTTGTATAAACAAAGTAAAAATACACAAATATCGTATACAAAAAACTATTAAAGAGAAAAAAATCATGGGTAAATGATTTATCAGCTTTTAACTAAATGAGTAAACAAACAAAAATATAATAGGAAGAAAATAAATCTAAAAATACTAAATGTACAATCTCAAACCTCGAAAGCAAAATTCTAACTCAGGAATAAAATTCTCTCTATAGCTACCACGAAACTTTCACCAAAATTCATACGCGACTAGATATTATCTCCCTAAAAAAACCCTTACTGATTGACATGTTTAAATCAGAGTTACAGAGGCCCTTTAAATAGATTAGAGGTCTAATTATACTAAAATAATTCTGAAATAATTAGAGTCCAACTAGGAAAAAAAGTCTTATTAAACTGTACAAAACGTGACTGCATAACATCAATAATCTTTGTGACATGTAGGCTCTCCTCGCCACGACGTTGTTGCCACGTCCATTGCCAAAAACTGTCACGTCGTCCTAATTTTCAAGACCCTCTTATCCCAACATCGAGCCTGTTTTGACCCTTCTTTAATTACTCATCAATTTTCTTCTAAGATAACTACAATGTATGCGATTAACACAAGTTACACTATCACAATATAAAATACTGCTGATTTTTTTTTACATGTTTTCTTTCATAGGGAAAATGTACATATCCTTGAGAGTTGTAGCGATGGCCTCCCTCTTAATAATTTGTTTTTTATTTCAAGTATAGAATGATTAATATTTAATGTTTTTACATTCCTATATTATTTATTTTATTATTTTATCATGATAAATTATATATGTTAACTATAATTTTTTTTATTAAAATGCGAATTATTCACTAATGTACTATATCTTATGTTGTTTAAGCTTCTTTATTCACATTGAATCTTAAATTTAAATATGAAAAAAAAAACTTTTTTATATTATTTTTTTATATTATTTTTTTCATAAAAAATTAACACATTTTTAAACTCATATATTATATAATTTTTAAGTAGTTTCTTTTAATAAAATTGAAAAAAATCACTCTCATTATGCCTAATTATATGATTTTATTAATGCTATAATATGTTAGTCGACTACACTATAAGTGAAGTGACGGATGACTTAATATTAAATCTTTAGTTGACATTAATTATGAATTTAATTCATAAAAATTAATATATGATACATTAAAATATAAAAATTATTATTTTAATAATTTAATTTAATTTTTAATTATGATTAATTCATAAAACATCCATTATGTGAGGGAAAAAAATAACATAAAAAATTTTAACTAATAGTTATTTTCAAAAAAAAATATTGATAAAATAAATAAATAATATTACATATTTATTGATAAAATGTAGATGAAAAGATTTAGTAAACAATTATTTTTTTGGTTGTAAATTAGTAAACAATTATATGGGAATGAGTGATTTGGTTTGTGAATTTATTAAAATATTTTCTAAAAGTTTTAGTTTAATTTTAATGTTTATGTTGGAAGTTTACGGTTATTTCTCTTTAATACTGTCATTTTTAAATTTTAAATTTTTTATTTTTTTTATTAAGGGTGTAATATATTTTATCCCTGCGCTTAGTAATTTATTAAAATAGTTAATTTTAATAAAATTAACTTAAATTAATGTAAAATTAATTAATTTTTACTTATATGAAATTTTCGTTTTTTAAGTTGATAAATGATTTAAGAAATCTTCATGTGCTACATTTATTATCTATTTTTAAATATTAATTAAAAACAGAACTGATTACTAAATATTGAAATGTCTTAGAAAAAAAGAAAAGAAAAAGGATAGTTGCCTAACAGAGTGATCCAACCTCAGACTTCCATTTATATATTTAATTAAATTTGATCTAATTTACTAATCCATGACATGTATTTCTGAATAAAATAATTGGAAAGAAGAAATCAAAATCTCTACTTCTCTAGTCCTGTGGTTGAGAATGAGATTGCAGATTGTCATTTTTCAGATATCTTTGTTTGTTTCTTGTACTCAGACAATTTGTCCTTCCTTTTCTTCCTCTTCTTCATGGTGTTTCACCTTTGTAGCTACTTTCTAATTATCAGTACATAGAATTATATATATTATATCATAATATACAACCAACCAACTACCTGCCTCAGCCAGCTTCATTTGGTTCCCTCCTCTTCAAGGTAAATTCTACTGTGCTTTACTTTGCTTTACTCTTTTTTCTTTCTTTTTTTTTTTTAATCTTTTCCCTCTCTTAACTACGATACAAAGAAGAAGCAAAGCATATTCCAATCATCAACGTGGACTCACTTGTTCGATAAACTCATTCCTCACCATTCTTATTCGTAAATTGTAAACGCCTTAAACCCCATCTGTCTTTTCCATTGATATCGACCTTCTTTCTTCCATTTTTAATCCAATTTTAGCTTTATGGGAAGAACCCATCTAAAGTAAGGAATCTGACCTCTGTTTTCTTAATCTAAAATTTTATGTTTGTTTTTTCTTTTCTTCGTCATGTTGTTTATAGTTTTAGTTTTAGTATTCCTTCCTCCACTCTGCGTCTGCCTCCTAGTTTCTTTTGCAAAATTCTATAATAGTAGCCTGAATTTTGATCATATGCATGTGACCGCCTTTCAGGATTGCGGAATACTACCCTTTTTTTAAGAAAAAAGACTTTTCTTTGTTTTTCTTCATAAAGAATTTACTATTTTGGTAGCTGAATATTGCCCCATTACTTTCAGCTGTTTGGTTTTCAATTTTGATTTGATTTTAAAGAATTACCCTTTTTGAACCTCCATGTTGTAGCTAGTTGATTTTTGATTAGAGAGGCAATCATTTGCTATCTGATAAATAAGGAAAGTTATGATAACCAATGGAGCAAGTAGGAGTAATTTATTGAGTTTCTTAACAGGATCCTCAACACATACTTGGCAGCCAGTCATGACTGCCGATACGGCCACCTTAAGTTACTGGTTGAATTGGAGATTCTCACTTTGTGCACTATTCATCTTAACCACTATGGCTGTGGCAGCAATTATAATCTGGAAATTTGAAGGTAGGAAAAAATCAGAACATGAGGATAGGGACAATGATAAAGAAGCTCCAGGGCATTTATATGAGGATGAAGCTTGGAATACATGTCTCAGAAGCATTCACCCTGCTTGGCTGCTTAGTTTTAGAGTGTTTGCTTTCATCATGCTTTTGGCATTACTTCTAGCCAATGTCGCTATTGATGGAAGTGGCATTTTTTACTTTTATACTCAGTGAGTGATGTATCTCTACACCTTACAAATTCCTTTGCTTCTACTTACATACATTTCAGTAACAATTTTGTTTTTGTCCCTGAACAGGTGGACATTTACTTTGGTTACAATATACTTTGGGGTATGTCTCTTGACATTTTTTATCATCTCTATTTATTCGTTTTAAGTGGTGCTCCCTCAGTTTCAGATCGCTAGAGAATCATCCTTTGATGACTTGTTCTGCTACTATTGTAGTTTGGATCAGCAATCTCAGTATATGGATGTCAACAACACTGGGGAAAAGTTGGTGGTGATAGGGGTGATCATTTAAGTTTAAATTCTGAGCAAGGCTCCTACACGCCTCCCATTCTTGGCGAAGCTGCAAATGTGTCCAACCAGTGCAAACATTTTGATGCTCACAGAGCACCTCATTGTCCTCGTAGAGCAGGTGTATGGACTTATGCCTTCCAAATTATTTATCAGGTATGTTTTGTTTACAGATTCTGGGTGAATTGACTGTATGACTTTTGTTTTACCTTGAATGCTGCTCTTTTGTGATTCTAGTGCTCCCTGCTCTTGATTGTATCCTAATTATTCTAGTGACATTTTTACTGCCTTTTCACCTGATTTTTAATTTTTTTTGGTGTTTCCGAATAGACTTCTGCAGGTGCAGTAATACTCACCGATTCAGTATTTTGGTTTATTCTTTTTCCGCTCCTAAAATCCAAAGATTATGGTCTGAATTTTGTAAGTATGAAGCTGCAAACTCTAGTGTTCCTGAGATTTTTCTTCTTTTAGTCGGAACTTTTGTTGCAGTATATATGTTTAAACCCCTTTGCTCCAATGGCTTAAATGTAATGCATTTCAAGATGGAGAGATCTTAGCTAAGCTAGTTGCATGTGGGAGCTAGTGTACCTTATGAAGCATTGAATTCTGAAGTTAACGAGCAATGAAACACAGATTCTTTTGACACTGCCTTGAATTCTGTAGTTGACCATTTGTGCCTAAATATGGCCGCCACAATGCAACATGAACTTGGGAAGGTGATCAAAAAAGTTTTATGGCTAGGGCTGCTAACTTCATTCTTTCATTTCCATTCATTTTTCTTCTTGTAATGTATAGTGGGCTGATAACCTACAATGAAACCATGCATACAACAGTACTTGTTATCAATACGAGGACTAAAGTCCATGCAAGTTGCTGGCTGTCTCAAACAATTAGGAGAGTGTTACTTCTAAATTTTGACAAAATGTTTGGTTAAATGTCATTAGATTCCTCCACTTATTCACTACTATCATCACATGTCTTAGGTAGGAAGTGTACAGTCTCGGTGGCACCTCAATCTGCCGGTCTTCCTTTTAAGTAATTTAGGATATAAAAGAAGGAAACATTTTACTCTGTTTTCACCTGATACCATTTAGCTTTCATGTAAGAAGAGTTGAAATGCTATTCATTTTTTTGTATTACATCTTTTTTCTGGGATTTACGTACGTCCACGTTGTCAACTGCAGTTGATTGTCTGTATGCACTCGATCAATGTTGTTTTCCTACTTGGTGACACAATTTTGAATTGCATGGTAAGTTTCCCTTTCTTGATTGTCTTGGTGGCATGTCATTTCTAGTATCGTCTTATCAATAACAAAGCTAATTTTCCCTTTTACTTGCAGCGGTTCCCATTTTTTCGGATTGCATATTTTGTTTTGTGGACGGGCACATTTGTTGTTTTCCAATGGATCATCCATGCTTGTATTAACCTTTGGTAATGTTATATTTCCAGGTTACAGTTTTATCTATAGTTCAAATATTTTACCTCTCTTTTTTGTGAAATGCTTTATTCTCATATTGTGTTACCTATCTCTTTGCAGGTGGCCGTATCCGTTCCTTGACTTATCATCGCCATATGCTCCGTTATGGTACACATTCAATCTTTTATTAATTGTCACTGCAGACCCTGCAGTTATGTTTTGATACACACACACACAGAGTCTTTAGGAAACCAATTGAAGTGAAAATTCATTGAATGGTTGAAATAAAGTCGGCGCTGTAATACCTAGTATCATACTAAAGCAAATGCAAGTTTTAGTTCCTTGTGCTGATTGTTTGATATGAGCAACTTGTGGTGATCAGCAGTCGTGTCAGTACTGTATTGAACTCAATAAAATGTGCTGCTAATGTGCTCCTCCGTTTATATCTTGGACTGAAACAGGTACTTGGGAGTAGGGCTGATGCATATCCCATGCTATGGCATCTTTGCTTTAATAATTAAACTCAAGACCTTTTCTTTCTCAAGGTCATCACCTGAGTCCTTTCGAAAAAGGACATGAAAAGTGAGATTCCCGGTGTTGAAATTCGGGGATGCTATCAGCTAGCAGGAAGGTTACAGAAATCTAGTGTCTTCATTTTGATGGAAAAAAAAAACTAATTGTTCATGGAAGTGCAAGCTATAGATTCCATGGTAGGAAGGTATACCAAATATATGATCGAATTTGTATAGAAACCATTGTCGACATGGTAAATATAGAAGATTTTTAACCTAAGCTATAGATTGTGCGACTTGCAATATACACATATAAGACAGGGTTAAAATTCTTCTCCACAGTAATCTTTTTCATTCATGAAGACATGTATATTCTTCACTGGAAAATAAAAATCTGGAGGTAAGAAGGTTACAAGAAACTAAATCAATAAAATATTTGTGTTTTGGTAACAAAAGGAGAAGTCACGAATATCAATGCCTCAAACTCCGGAATTGCTGTTTCGAGTAAGTGCAGATGTTAATGTTTCACTACTAACTAATGGATTTTGTCACAGGACAACTAATAGGCTAACCATCTATCTTGGGCTTTTCTCTTGATTTCAACTTCATCGCAAATAATCTATTAAGGGTGAGCATTCGATCGAATCGAATCGAATAAAAAAATTTCGGGTTAATAGAGTTGAATCATATTTTATTATCCTAATTTGATTTGAAATTTTCGCAAATCCAGTCGAGTGAGATAGAATTCGAATCGATTCAAATTGAATATATTTGTTCGAGTTAAATTTTAAAAAATAATTTTGGGTCCTTATAACCACTGTCATCTATCATAATAAAATTTGTCCAACTTAATCAAATTATTTATTAACTTTCATCACCTCATAATTTATTTATTAATCTTTTATATACGGGCTAGCTTCTTTGCTTGTTTAGTTGTTTGATTATCTTCATATTTTTGTCACTATATATTTTGGAATTAAAAAATATATTAAATGTAAAAATGTGATTTTTTTAATAAAAGTTATTTTAAATATAAAATGTGAAATTAATAGCAATATAAAATTTTAGCACGAATATTTTATGGCATAATTAATAATTCAATTTTAATATAAATATTTAATATGACTAAACAATTTAATAATATAAATAATATAAAATGTAAAATTTAATTTAATAATATAAATAGTATATATAAATAAAATTATTACTATTTATATTTAGTGATATTTTTTGGATAATTTTGATTTTTTATTTGAGACTAAAGGGTGAGAAGTAAAAGTTTAGGAGAAAAATAAAAAGTTTTGAGGAATAAAAGTTTGAGGAAAAGTAAATAGGGGAGTAAAATTTTGGAGGGAAAATATTAAATAAAATTTGAGGGGGATGGGTTTGGGGTAGATGGGAGGTGGATGGGAAGGGAGTAAAAGTTTTAGGGGGAAAGTGGGAGGGAGTAAAAATTTTGGGGAAAAATAAAAAGTTCTCAGGGCTTTTGGGAGTAAAATTTTGAGAAAAAGTAAATGGGAGAGTAAAATTTTGGTGGAAAATGGATTTTGGGTATATTGGGGGGTTGGGATGGGAGTGGAGTAAAAGTTTTTGGAGAAAAGTGGGAATGAGTAAAAGTTTTGAGAGAAAAGTAAAAAGGTTTGAGAGTTTGGGATAAAAATGTAAAATATTATAGTTTGATATTCGAATTATTCGAATTATTCAAGTTATTCAAATTCGAAAACTCAACTCGATTCAAACTCGAAATTCGAAAAAAAATTTGAGTTGACACGAATAACTCGATTCGTTTAACTCGAAATTTGAGTTTTTTTTCTATTTTTTCAAGTCGAATTGAATTTTACTCACCCCTATAACCTATAATCAACAGGTGGAACTCTTCGATTAGAACTCTTCTAGTCTTAAACCTTTGAAATATTGGAATAAACTTCGACTTAATTTTATTGTTACTAATCATCCTCTTAGATAGCTATGGATTTTTTTATTTAAGTGAAAATAATTTTAGATTTATTTTGCGGATATGAGGGCCACCTTACCAATACTCTGGTGGTTAGGAGTTTTGAAAAATATATAGAGATGATGTGAATGCAAAATGTGACTTGTCTATTTCACTAAAACAAGTGAGAAATTGTTAAGATCTTGTGCCTAAGTGTAGCTCATTCCTCATTTGTACATATAGTTTTTCGAACAAATTAAATTTTTAAAAAAAAATAATTATTCACATCAATATCGTTTATGTTTCTCCTCGTTAATTTTTGCACGCAAAGCAAAATATAAGTTAATATTGACTCACTGATTATCTAATATTTAACTAATACTAAGTTGCATTATATGGTCAGATCGTAATGCGATAAGACAACTTGTATTAATAAATCTAAAAGGTCTATAGTTTGATGAGTTGAAATTCAGCAAATTAATTAAATAACTATTATATTGTCTTTCAAGTCTACTTAGGGAGGTATCTTGTCTTGGATACTATGCTCAAAGTTTCTGGTCCTCACAGAGAGAATTAACTTTTCCACTGAAAGTTAATAAAAGTTTTCATTCTGTGTGTTTGATTCTTTTTGTTTGACTCCACACTCAAAGTAATTTGGAGTTTAAGGATAACAGAGAAAATCGTTTGGTAAAAAGTAAGGAAATGACTTAATCGTCTCACACAAAACGTCAGTGATACTTCAATTAAGGATTTATTGCTAATATCATAAGACTCGATTTTAAGAAAAAAGTTAAACTTCTACATGTCTAATAACACTGTTTTCTAAATTGATTTTTTCATCACAAGGAGAAATATTTAGTCGAGAAAGACTTGTGAAAAAAACGAGTAATTAATGTATAGAAGTAATGTTAGAACTTGATAAATAAATTACATATTATATTATTGATTGAGAAAATTACTATACAGGTAAACTCCACATATATAAAAAATTTCTTAATTGCATAACCAAAGTTCATCTCATATTTTTATTCTATTAATTAATAAGATTAATTGCAACTAAGCAAAGTCAACCAACTTCTTGTATGGTGGATGGATACCAAACCACCCTACACGTTTCATTTTAACTAAATAAAAATACCTTCGTTCATGATCATTTTATATATTTTTGTTACTTTTATTTGATAATCTTCTTTTTAATCCAAACTGTTACTTATAAGTACTAAAAATAAGTCAAATAAAACATTATAGTTGACATCTTAATTATGTGCAAATTTATATACCGTAAATATATATATTGATATAATTGATTTAGGTAAAAATTTTCTAATAATTATAGATTTAAAATTAATCACTACAAGTGTTAAATAAAGCTAGAAATTCTACATGTGAAATTCACAAACTTTAAATACAAATGTGTGTTTAAAAATAATATATAATAAATAATGAAATATAAAATTTGAAACTAAAATAACAACACATATGCAATGTGTACAAAATTAAAATAAAAAATAGTTTAACTTGTGAGTAAAAGAAAAATAAAATAGATAAATACATCATATTAAGAATATTAAATGTACTCTAATTATTTCTCATAGTATTATCTTTTTTTCTATGCCACGTCAAAAAGTTATCAAGTTAGTGGAAAAATTCAATATTAATATTTTATATTTTAAAAATTAAATATCGAGCTAACTTGTGACACTAATACAATCAGTGACTATCTATATACACAAATTTAATGGAGAACATTTTATATTAAAAGTTATTTTTCAAGTTCATTCAAGAATTATTATTAGTGTAGTCGTAAATAATTTGCTTATAAATTTGTTTTACACGAGTTCAATTTATAGATATATTAATTTTAATTTTTTTATTTAAAAATTATATAGAAAGATGAAAAGACAAAAAAAAATTATTATTATTATTATTTTAATAAAATAATATATTCAATTAAAAAATTTTGTCAATAAATTATTAAAATCGAAACAGGGAATGGTAAAAATAATATTAATGAGATGCAGGTCGGTCCATGAAGGCGGCTCACCTGTCACTCCATTTTCTATTGCCCAAAATTTATATCAACGATGATAAAAGTAATTGGTCAATTGATTCTCAAGGATGCATCCCCAAAAAGGAAAAACAATATCCCACCCACTAATTAATGGATAAAGTGAATTTATAAAAACATAATATTGTTTTTAATGGTATAAATTTATATTTGATCATGGGCTGAAAAATGGAAGAATTTAAGTAAAACTATAAACCTAAAAGAATAGATTTAAACAAAAAATAATAATAATAAGAACTATAAATTGTCTTCCAACTTTTAAAATCCGCTTAATTTGACTACTTTACATCAATATAATTATTTAAATATAAATTTTTCAATATTACTAAACTCTTTTTATTAGGTAAACTATACCCATGGTCACTTTTGTTTACTTCAAGTTATATTTTAATCATATATGTTTGAAATGTTACATTTTAATTACTTATGTTATCGTGTTGTAATATTTTAATAATTGCTATTAACGGTGTAATGGTAAGTTGAGATGACACGTTAAATCATCATTTTAAACAAAATTATACAATTAGTTCTCATATTTTTTTTCATTTTGATCAATTTAGTTTTTTTGTTTTATTTTATATTCTTTAAACTTTTCACTTGTTTTTTTTTTCTCATTCTCTTTTGTTTCTCCTTCTGTTTTCCTACTACTCCATTTCTTTTAACATATCAGGAAGTCGAATTGGCAGTGAAAAAAAGTAGGAAGTCGAAATTCATCATTATTAATAACCAAAACCCATAAACTCATACCATCTACTAACCATCAAAACCCTTCACTACTACTATGACCTCCTTCCGAAAATATCTCAAAAAATTTACAACTTTTGGACTACCCAAGATCAAATCTCTTTCACTGGCCATTAAATCGGCTCGATTTTCTAATATGTGCTCCTCTATCACTAGTCAGTGTCTAATCTTTGACTCTCTGTGATTTTTTGGGGCTTATTAATTGTTGTTTACCTGGATTCTTGATTGATTTGAACGTGGGTTTATTTTGTGAGGGGTGATATTGTTGGGTTTGTCATGAATGAGGTCATGGTAGTGATGAAGGTGTTCCTAGATGAAATTAAAATGATGGGTGGTGGTGGAGGGTTTTGTTAGGTAGCAAATGGTATGAGTTTATGGGTTTTGATAACTTTTGACTTCCTACTTTTTTTCATTACCAATTTAACTCCTGATATGTTAAAAGAAATAGATAACGTAGGAAAATAAAAGGAGAAGCAATAGAGAATAAAAAAAAAGTCTAAAGAACATAAAAAAAAATTAAAGTGCTCAAAATGAAAAAATATGGGGATCAATTGTATAATTTAATTTAAATTTTTTATTTAGAATGATGATTTAACGTGCCACATTAACTTACCATTACACCGTTAACGATAATTAATAGTTCAATGACTAAATTGTTACAACACGATAATATAAGTGACTAAAATGTAATGTTTTAAACATAAGTGACTAAAATATAACTTAAGATAAATAGAGTGAGCATGGGTGTAGTTTACCCTTCTTTATTTTAAGAATCTGACTTTTTTTTTTCTGTTTAGGTGATAGAATATGACTTCTTATCATTAAAGAAAAGATCTACGGAGTCCAAGTAAGAACAAACGACCATACGCCTCAAAACATTAAACAAAGCCCAGCCAAAGCCGACAAAGCAATCTGTCAACATCGTGGTGATCTGTATTTAATAATATTTTGATTTTATGTCAATTCATGATCTATTTCTAGTAATTATATTTTAGCATAAAATATAATCATTATTAAACTTTTTAAAAGAATAATCGTTATTAAACTTAATGAATAATTTTAGAATTTATATTACATATAAACAAATTTTATAATACAACACATTTATACTGGCAGAATAGAATGTGCTCAAAACAAATTGAGAAATTAGTTTTTTTTAAATTTTTTTATTTAATTTATCAATCTATGTTGTTTTTGGAGAGAGAGAGAAAAAACGCATTTTACAGGGCTCGTTATCACTGATGTGGCAATAAAAACACACCCTATAAAACATATTTTCCTTTCAACAGTAACTTTTCTAGCGGCTAAAAGGATTCTAACAGCCATAATATTTCCTATATAAATCCCCCAAACTTCATTCTTTTCAACCAAATACTTAATATTCATTCCTCAATCTTAAATTCTCAATCCTCAATTTTCAACCCTCAATTCTCAATTCTCAATTGTTTTTTAATTCTTTTTCTGAATTTTATTCTCTTTTATTTTATTTTATTTGTTATATTTTTTAAATGGCAAATCAACTCATTCATTTGGATGACAGACATATCTCCGCTGTTCAATTACAAATGGTAAAAAAATATTATTAAATTATTTAATTTTAAATAGTTAATTATTATGTTGTTTAGATTATTAATTTTTTATGTTTATATAATCAGCCCAAAGATCAGATTTTGGAGACGTACATAAGCAATTTAAGTGAAAGTACACCAAATATCATTTATGGACACTTGCAGGATTTTTATATGTGGCTCACATGCTCGGGGGACTAAATTGGACCCCCTACTTATCAGTGTTTTGGTCAAAATATGGAGATCAGAGACACACACATTTCATCTTCCCTGCGATGAATGTACAATTAAACTCGATGAAATTAGTTTACAACTCGGTCTATCAATCGATGGGAAAGTCATTACGGGGCTAATAATTAGTGTCGATTGGAGTCCAACATGCGAACAACTTCTAGGGAAGGTACCGAATAAGTTTAGGGGTAGCTGAATCGAGATGAGATGGTTGGAGGAAAACTTTCAAACTATCGAGGCTTCTGCGAGTGACGTTAAAAAAGAAAACAATTCACGCGCGCATTCATCTTGAGGTTGATTAAGGGTTTGCTAATGCCAGATAAATGTGTTCGGAATCAGTAGTACTAGCGACATTATAACAAGAAATGTGTCGAGCAACGATACCAAAAAAAGTTAAAATCGGTGGTTGCATACTCCTTCTTTAATCGTGGGCATGGTATCGACTACCATTTTTACGGCCTCAGGTAGAACTCCATTGCAAACTCTAATATGGTAAAATTCATTTGATAATATCATTATTGTTTTTATTTTTCATTGTTGTAATTTTGAAATAACATATTATTTAAATAGGTTGAACAATATTGCGAGACACAACGGTATATCGACCTAGCTCGAGGATATCCGACTAGCTTTAGATCAACAAACCGAAGATGGGGTTAGTTTATGAATTTCAAAGTTAACAAGTTTTTATTCCAGCATTTGAAATTAAATATTAGGCACATGCTAAAATATATAAAATTGTACTGCAGTTTGTATGGATGCCATATGCGGATCCGAGGACTCAAAAATGCGTCTCGGTCAAATTTTTGGCCAACCGCAACATTTGGCACGTGAAAGTGCCATTGGTCGTTTTTGCAATGATTGAGATACACGAATTCGGTCGAGTGATGCAGTAGTTTAAGTGTATACAACGTATTTCGTCGCCACCCTAGAAGCTCGATGACCTGCACAAGATTAACATGCGGGGGGCACTCAAGGAAGATTAACCAACGTTCCACAAGAAGTAAATCGAGATTTGACAACATAAGTACGATTACTTGCCAACGCGCGAATTATTTTACACGCTGGAGTTGGCGACATCTCCAGATTACATGGATTGGTTCAGGCATAATAGCAAGTCGTATCTACTGTCGACTTCAGAAAGGAGTAAGCAATGTCGTTGTAAGAGGTCAAGTCAAGGGTCCATCAATCCTAGGTCGGGAAAAGATGCTGTGGGAGGATCAACATCTGCTCCATCTCCACAGGAGGACTCGATTGTCATACAACCTCCCGATCAGTATGATTCATTTGTTTTTTGTTCTAACCCAGTTTATTTGACACAAGTATCACATCATATCACATACAATCACTCCCCGCATCAACACTTTCAACTCCAGTTTATTTTACACAAGTACCAGAGCACGCACAACCATTCCTTGCATCAACACATTTAGCACCAGATTATTTTGCACAAGCACCATATCACACACAATCATTCTCTGCATCAACACCTCCTCTAAAGGTATATTTCACACAATCGCCACCCACTGTACCATACTACACGCCGATGTTGCCAGCAATACTAACACATATGATATCACTGATAATTCTCACCTTTTTTCTGCAATTGACCCATGTGACACCACATACTTATTCGTTGATAGTGTCACAAACACCCCCAGCATTGTTGTTCTACCGAAGTGGGTCATCCTTACAACCACCGACTCAAACAAGGGGGTTGTATGATGGGCAGTTAGAACACGGTTGCAATCAACCATGAAAGAAGGAGATGATTGTGGAAATCAACCCCGACATACATGTGAAAACGAAGACAAAAGTTGATGACGTACTGCCAACCCAAATAGTGCGACGAAACCCTAGGTGTGCTCGATACCCACCCAATTGTGGCACACATCCAGGACACCAATGATTATGTTATTTGTAATTTTTTCAAATTGTATACTTTGTTTTACATCCTAAATGTACACTTATTTACAATATACGAAACAAGTTTATTAAATTGGTTTGTTTTGTACCATATTATATTATGAGTCTAAAATTTACAATTATTTATGTTACTTTTTCATTTAAGTTTTTCTTTGTCCATTTGTTAATCAAAATATTTTGAGAAAGCAAATATTTGCTGAAAAGGTATGAAAAAAGATTAAAACTGTAGCTTGCGTATTATAATATATCTTACTTCAATAATTAATATTGACTTACAATTTACAGAAAAAAATTAATGAATAAACGAATAAGTTAATGTTTTAATTAGCTTTTCTTCTTGATGCTCCTCGGTTGTATGGACATGTTGACGTCATTTACCTTGGGTTCCTACAGTAACTGCATAACCTTTATAACACCCCTAACCCGTATCCATCGCTGGACTAGGGTTAAGAGGTATTACCAGTCATATAGGAACGAGTCATATTCATTTCATAATCAACATAGCATCATAATCATACATCAATACATAATCCCTTACATAGGTCAACAAGACCTTAAATATGCTTTAGAAAGGGGTCGGGACTAAACTAAATTCATACAAAATTTTTCAAAAGTTAAACATTTTTCAAAGTTATAAAGGTCACAAGCCCGTGTGGGGTGAACAAGACGTGTGCCCCACACGGCATTAGACACACCCATGTGTCTAGACGGTCGCAAAACAGAGCATACATACTGACTTGTCCATATTACACACCTGTGTGTCTAGCCCATGTGGCACATACGACCAATAGACATGCCCGTGTGTCTAGGCCGTGTCAAAACTGTAGGGTATACTGACTTTAAATCGTAAGGTACCCTAAGGGACACACAGCCGTGTAATATACCCATGTGTCGCACATGGCTGAGACACACGCCCGTGTCTCTGCCCGTGTAGACAAAAATAGGCCATTTATAATGCCAAAATGCCACCCTTTAAGGGTCCTCCCTGTAAGTATCAAAATCAATTCAATTCATACCAAATTTTCAACCAATTCATAACCAAAACATACACCATTCATGACATATCATTATCAACAATTTCATGCTTGTAATCCATACCAAATCATGCCAAAATATTACCAAATTCCAAAATAAACACATACCACAACTAACCAAAATTGACCATTTCATTTGGTCATTCAAGAATGCATCAAAACATAGTCATTCAAGAATGCATCAAAACATACCATTTTTGAACACAAGACATATACCAAAATTCATTCATAATCACATCCATAACCAAGCCATATCACATTGCTAGATATATACACATTACAAAACATATTCAAATACTTCTAGCCTATACATGCCATACTTTAATATTCACATTTTCAAAAGGTAACAAAATATAGTTCAATAGTGTGGTGATGATCTTCGATGATCTCCGAGCTCCCAATAGCTTCGATATCTATAAAACAGTTAAAAACACACACAAAGTAAGCTTTCAAAAGCTTAGTAAGCCATATGCAAATAAACTTATCACAAATCACAACTATAAACAAATCATTTGTATGAATCATGGCATAACTTAATGTCAAGTTCATATTTCTCATTTAGCTCAAATACTCACAACTATTTGCTCATATGTACATCACATTTTCACATAATACAGACATATTTCATATGTTCACACATATATACATATGCTTACCTTTCATTCTTAATCTTAACATACATTTCAAACGTACCTGAATCGGATACATGTTCACATAGTCATTCATTTTCTCAGAAAGCCCTTTGAGCTGTTCGAAATCAATAAGGATACTCGGATAGCTCGGAAAGCTCGTACAATGCCAATGTCCCAAATGTGATCTTACATGTAATCAAATATCGATGCCACTGCCCCAGACAGGGTCTTACACGAAATCAAATACGATGCCGATGTCCCAGACATTGTCTTATACGTAAATCATAAGTCGATGCCAACATCCCATATGTGATCTTAAATGAAAACACATATCAGATCCTATGTCATGACATATGTATCCTAACTATTTTTACGGTTCGTAAGGGACTTTTCAGACGTCGGAATTTTGTTGATACTTTCTCGGATATCTCATACTCAACTCATATAATTATTCATCATTGGTCAAGAGCATATAAATAATAATAATTCAATTCAAAACACATTTATTTGTATATTGACTTACCTCGTAGGATTCGAACGAACGGAGTCAACTACTCGACGACTTTCGACTTTCCCCGATCTAATTCTGTTTTCTTTGGTTCTTGATCTAAACATATTCGAATTTAACTCTTTTATTCAGAAAATCATTCAATTCAATCCATATATACATTTTTAGGGTATTTTACAAATTAGCCCTCATATTTACACATTTTGACATTTTAGTCCCTAATTCATAAAATCACAAAATACACAAAATTTCCTTATACCCATGCTTAGCCAAATTTTCATAGTGTTCATACCGAAGATGCATACTTTTTCACCTGACATGGTTGTGAAAACACCTCTTGCAATACGTGTTTTGCAGCCACATGTTTGACATGACAATGGAAAGTATGTCCTACAAAAAGCATTTTCACTGCCATGTTAATTGAAAATGCTTCCTGCATGGGGCGTTTTCTCTTTGGTCATTTTAACCCCCAAGCCAACTTGACTGCTTCTTCCTCTCAGCCCCTACAACCTGGGATTCCAAAGATAAAAAGAAAAAATTTCCCATTTTACCCCACCCATCCCTTATAATACACGTTCCTATCCCCTACTTACCCATATCGCTTTGCAACTCAAGGTCCAAGTTGACAGTGATTATACTATCTCGGATTGAAGTGTAACTAAGGCTTCAGTTTTACAAAGGTTATGTTGTCAAGAGATAGAGCATAACTGGGGTCGTAGTTGATTACGGTTATGCTGGCACGACAACGAGTTTCTTATTGTCAGGGGAGCATGCTTTATAACACTCATACACAAGTACGAGGAAGCAAAAAGGCAAGGGGCTTTCCAGTATAATTAAGTAATCGTGTTGTCCATCTCCACTGAAGACGATGAACTTGTTAGTATAATATGTTGCACCCCAATTCTATCATAGGTTATAATAGTGGGATCATTAGCTTCGGTGGTGATGGATAAGATGCATTACTTGATTATACTGAAATGCCATTACGTTTTTCTTTCCCATACTTATGTATGAGTTTTATAAAGCATCCTCTTCTAATGAGAAGTACTCGTTCTTGTGCTCGTATAACCATTATCAACTATAACCCCATTTATGCTTCATCCCTTAACAGCATAACCTTTGTAAACTTGAAACCCTAGTTATAATTCAACCCAATACCGTATAATCACCATCAACTAAGATATTAAGTTGCAACATAATCTAACTTCCCTGTTGATGACTCCATACTCACATGGCAGATAAAATTTGTAGGTCACCCAACTCCACGTCACCACCGTAAATTCAAACATTCCTTAAAACTATAACCATGTCAATATTAAACACGAACAAAAATAAATCTACAAACTTCTAATTTCCAACCACAACAAAAAAAAGGAAAAAAATAATTTTTAGCAAAGTGAAAACCCATCTTACAGAGCACATTTTCACTTCCATATAAGTGAAAACGCACCTTGTAAGACGCATTTTTAGGAGAAAGAATAAAAATTTGTCCTCCATGGCGCGTTTTCATCGATGCGGCAGTGAAAACGCATTTTACAGGGTGTGTTTTCCTTTTTTCTCTCCAAAAATAGCATAGATCGATAAATTTAAAAAAAAATAGTCTAGTTTCTTAAAAAAATTTGCAACATATTCTATTAATTTTGCGCATTTATACATTATAATTAAGGTATAGTTTATTAAAAAATTATGAATTAAACTATAAATATTTATAATAAGAAATATTTAAAAGATACTATCAACATAAATTTGAAATGATTTTAAATAAAAGAATATGTATCAATATGAAAAGAAAAATGATATGTCTTATACTCCATTTGTATCAAAGGCACATGGTAAGTAGACCTACCCATGGGTCGAGCTACTCGGCCTGGCCTGAAGGTTTACCTGAAAAGTGAGAGAGTTTGGGCAAAAATATAGGCTTAAAAAATGGGCTTTGGCAAAAAAATGCATGTTTAAAAAATGGGCCGAGCCTCAAGTAAGCTTTTTTGGCCCGAGCTCGACTTGAATTTTCAAAAAGAAAAAAAAACTACTGTTTTCACATTGTTTGCTGCCATTTCATTATTATGTTACTACTATTTTGTTATTATTATTTGGATATTGCATAACTCTTATTTTATTGTTAATTTTACTACTATTTTAGAGGTATTTACTTGTTAAGTTGAACTTATGTTAGTGTTATTTAAGTATAAATTTTTTTAAAATTTATTTTTAATTTATTGGGAAACATTTTTTTAATTTTTTTATTTATAAAAAAGTTTAATACGAGCGGGTTGGGCCCGGGTTTTAGCATTTTTGTAATGGCGTAAATTCAATGTTATCAGAACAGTGGTTTCGTAACCACAAATCCGATTTAAAGAGAAATTTATTTCAATATTTTTGCTTGAAAATTTATATGATAGGAAAATCGTATGAAAATATTGATAGGAAAATTTTATCAATTTAGTGATTAGTTAGAAAAAGAAATTATTGAAGAAATTATTGAAGAAATTGGGTAAAATAAGGTATTGGGACCTCTATCTCGTAAAACCGAGTCAAAAATAATTTTATAAATATTTATGAAATCTTATTAATGTGGTATTAAAATTTCGTTAGGAAATTTTAATGTTTGGGTAGTCAATTAAATGAAAAGGACTGAATTGTAATAGGTGTAAAAGTTGCTAGAGTGATAAATAGCTTATTAGTCTAATGAGAAAGGATATAAAAGGCAATTAGACCCAAAAGTTATTTGGGTTGGACGGCAAGGGTATGAAATCAGCAGAAAAATTGATAAATTAAGGGTAAAATTGGAATATTGCAAAATTAACTAAATAAAACTAGGACTAAATAGGAAATATCTAGATTTCTCTTCAATTCCAGCAGCTAAAAACGCCATAGGAGGGTTCTCTAAGCTGGTATTTCATAATTTTTGCACCAAATCCAGAAGATTCAAATACGAAGCTAGATCGAGGAAAGGAAAAAGTTCGGGATTAATAGATTTTTACTGTTTACAAACAAGTATCAAGGTAAGTTCGTGTAACTTGAATTATATTCTTAAATACTTGAGATTGTATGTTATTGATGTGAATATGATTTGAATGTTCATTATATGGAAATTTATGAAACATTGATATATTTGATAAAATAGGAAGAAATCCCGTTTGAATGAAAGGAAAACTCGATGGATCTCTGAAAAGGAATTGATGGTAAAAAGGATCTAGCCCGGACGGGTGATCCTATCCTGATATAGCCCTCCCGAAGAATATGTGTAAAATGGATTTAGCCCGGACGGGTAATCCGAATTAGGGTCTGAATTTAGCCTGGACTGGTAATTCAGATCCAAGCTCATTAGAGTAATTGTCGTTGCAGGGGATTTAGCCTGGACTGGTAATCCCGACAATACTCTATGAGTTTATATTGCAGGGGATTTAGCCTGGACTGGTGATCCCGCTGCAAGGTTGAGGTTCGCGGGAGTGTGCTCTCTGAAATGGAAATATGCGCACATGAATATGAATTGACGGACCCGGAATTGTACACTAAAAGTGTACCTCTGAAAATCCATCGAAATTCCGATAAATTCAATGGGATAAATATGAAAAATAATAAGGGAATGAAAATCATGGTATTGATGAGTACATCAATCATGGTATATATATTATTGATACATGGAAATTATTGTACTAACTTGAATGTTGAGTTTGTCCATATTAGGGTAATAATGCATTGAATGGATATATGAATGTTTGTTATATTGTATTGAAAATATTAGGTAAGTATAATTCTTGTTATATGAGCTTACTAAGCACAAAATGCTTACCCCGTTTCCTTTTTCCCTGTTTTGTAGTGTTAAGAACTCGGAGGTCGGATTTGGTCGGAGACACATCACACTGTCAACCTCAGGATTTCGGTATATAAAGAAACTTTATTTTGGAAATCAATGGCATGTATAAGCTAACAAAGTAAATGTTAACGTGAAATGGATGTAAAGTTAGCCATTAGTATGGTTAACAAACCTGGTTATAGATATGTGATGACGTTATCTTATATAAATACATGAATCTATCATGAAAATATGTTGAATTGAAAAAAAAAATTAATTCGTAAACTCCGGTAATGCCTCGTACCCTATTCCGGCAATGAATACGGGTAGGGGTATTACAATTTTTATCCGGGTCGAGCCAAGCCCGAGCTTATCAATTTGACATAAATTCTATTAAGGCCCGACCTAGCCCATGGATAGGTTTAGTGGCAAGCAAAAAGGCACTTGAGCAATAAGCTTGTCACTAGCAAGTCGGGATGCCATCTACACACTCACCCTTTCAGAGCGACCACCGAGTGGCTTACTTTTCATTGAGAACATGAAGTTGTTGGTCACCAAACATCACGTGGGCTCAACTGCTTTATCCCATCAAGCCAGAATGAAGGATAAGATTTGTCCTGTCACAGGCATCCTCGTCCCATCGAAGACATCCCTCCGACGCGTTCCGTAATGATGGCTAAATGACAAGTCCAACACATTAACACAATCTTACACGGAACCTCTACCTATAAATACCTTCAAGAACGATGAGGAAAGTATTGACCCTTCAAGAATATTAAGCTTACACTCTGTCAACACTCTTTCAATCTTCAGCCTTTTACGTTCTCTTCTCCACCACGATCCATAGCCTTTGGCTCTCCACTCCGACTAGGTGAATTGGCCTCCATAGCAACCACCCTTATCTCCCTCATACTTTTCTCCTTTTGCATACAGTATCAACAACGTGCTATTTCCTTTCTATTTTCTAAAACTGATTCAACCAAGAACTACTAATAATGAATCTGCTTTGTCAATGCCAACAATGATAGGACATGAATGATCGTCACTAAAAAAAACTATGTTTTACGAATAAAATGAATATAATATGATCCCTTGTGTTCAATGAAAAATGAAGAACACCATTATTTATTGGCATAATGACTTTTTTACCCTTAAATCTTATAAGAAAAAAAATCATTTTTGCCCTCCATTTAATTTTCATCTCTTTTAGCCACTGAATTTGCATTGTTTGTAAAATCGTCCTAAAATAGTGATGCGAGTCTCAAGACTTAATTTCAAGCCCATGGACATGATAGACTTACACTACCTTAAAGCCCAATCATAAGACCTAAATCCAAGTAGTTGAAGTCAAAATTCAACTTATTCGTTCAATACTTTATCACAAAGAAATTTCAAGAAAAAAGTTGAGGATCCAAGATGGTGTACTTTGGAATTCAATACAGAGCGAGGATAAATTAGAAGAAACTAATTTTGTTTGTGGACTTAAAATCTCAATCCATGATAACAAACCCATGTGGAAGATATTAACAAGTTTAGGCATTACACTTCAAGGATCCCAATCAAGCCCACACGCCTAACTATATTATAATTAGTTGACTTGTTATGCATTTTTTGAAGGGATCTAGACATTTCTGGGTCAATAAGTTGTTTTAATGTTGCGACATGTATAACATGTTAGGAATTAATTAATTTTTTTAAAATTTTAAAAAATATATTTTTTTAATTTTATAATTTTAAAAATTAATTAATTATTAATATAACATCATGTATATATCATATTAACAAATATAAATTTTTTTCATCTATTTTAGATGATTCTACAAATAATAAAAATTTAAAAGTTACATAACACTAAACTTTTTTAAAAATAAATCATTATGGCTTGTTTATTTTGTTCCAACGCCTTTATAAATATTCCCCGGTCCTCTTTCTGATCAACAAAATACTTCACACATTACCATGACTACTGAAGGAGCTGATATTAGAGGAGATGTCCTAGAGTCCATCCTCTCTCATGTTCCCCTCATCCATATCCTCCCTGCAAGCCACGTCTCTAAATCATGGAATCACGCCGTCTTCTCCTCTCTTCGCTACTTCAACCGCCCCAAACCTTGGCTCTTTCTCCACTGTCAAAACTCACGCCCTCCGTACGCCTCCTCCTCCTCCGTCGCTTACGACCCACGGTCCAGCCACTGGCTCCGTATCCATAACAAAAACCCATCCCTCCAATACGCCTTAGCTATCCGTTCCTCCTCCAACTCCTCCCTCCTCTACATGCTCTCTCCCTCCAAATTCTCCTTCTCTTTCGACCCCTTCCACTTGAGGTGGCACCATGTGGACCCACCCCTCGTTTGGCGAACCGACCCTGTCGTAGCCATGGTTGGCCGCCATGTCATCGTCGCCGGCGGTGCATGCGATTTCGAGGACGACCCCCTTTCTGTTGAAATCTACGACCTCGACTCTCGCAGGTGGGACGCCTGTGATGCCATGCCAGCAATCCTCAAAGACTCTGCTGCTTCCGCGTGGCTCTCTGCCGCAGCCAGTTCAAAATCATTGTACATAATGGAACAAGTTTCCGGCGTTACGTATTCTTTCGATCCCACGTCCAGGATTTGGTCCGGACCGTTGGATTTGCGTCACGATGAGAACATTTTCTTTTCGGTGATTGGTATTTTCGGGGACAACTTGGTACTGGTGGGGTTACTCGGAAACTCTGAGAATGTTAAAGATGTCAAAGTGTGGGAAGTAAAGGGGAAATCATTTGAGATTCTTGAAGAAATTGCGATAATGCCAAAAGAGTTGGTGGAAAAGCTGAAAGGGGAAGACGCAAGTTTAAATTCAATAAAAATAAGTTCTACAGGTGACTTTTTGTATATATACAATCCCCGAGAGCCTGAGGAACTGGTGATGTGTGAGATTGGGGGCGAAGGGATTTTCCGGTGGGGGAGTTTGAAGAACCCGGCGGTGAGCGACCGGAGTAGGGTGGCGGAGAAGATGGTGCTTACATGCGCGGACGTGGGGTTGGGTGATTTAGGGAAAGCGGCGGAATCCGGCAAAGTACGTTTTAGTATTTGTGAATAATGGGATTTTCATTTGATTATTAAATTAATTGGTGGATATATGGTTTTAGGCAGGATGATTATTTGAAGTTTTGAACAGTTTGGTTATTACGATATCTCTGTCTGTTTCTATTTCTTAAGTAATTGTGTTAATTTTAATTCTAAAATGATCACATCGTTGACTATGAACACCATATTCTTTTCTAAACCGCTCCAATCAAAACTAACACTAATTTTGATTTATGGTGAAGGTAGGAAAACCCAGAAGGAAAATAACCCTTCCCTTTTTTTTTATTTCTTCTCCTTCATATTGTCTAAGAGAATTAATAAACAACTCATCTACCTCTGGCCTCTTGTTCCCGTTTAACACATTCATTATATATATATCATTGGATCAAGACTTGAGATTTTTATAAAATTTTCAGGTCGGTTAGTTTGAAAAGAAAAACAGTGAAAGTAACTTCCCTAAATAAATAGTGGTTTTTTTATTTCATCTTCTTCATATTGTTTAAGTTGCTGGAAGTGTGTAAAAATTATTTTGTTTTAAATTTGGCCCAAGTCAAGTTGAGCCTATCAAGCCAGTCTTAATTATAATTGTTGGCTGTATTTTGATTTGGGATTTGAAATTTTTATGTTTTAATAAAATCTAGATTTTCCAGGCTTTGAAAATTTATGGGTGTTAAAAGCGGGGGAGGGGGGGGGGGAGTTGGTTAGGGAAGAATAAAAAGAACGACGAAATATGACCCAAAATAAAAATAAAAATGAAAAATGAAAGAAATTTTTTTATTGGTGGAGAAGTTTGACTTGTTCAAAGAAGTATTTTATAGTGGGATTTGGTGTACTAAGTGAGACTTCCATTACGGGGTTAACATATGAACGATTAAAAATGAAAATTTTTTCTAATAATAGTGATTAAAATAAAAGTGCTCAAAAATTTATTGATAAATTAGATAATTTACCTAAAAAATGTGAAAAAGAAAAATCGAGGTTTGAATTCAAAGGCTGTATGAAAAGGAAAATAGGCTTGGCTCCTTTGTTCCTTCGCACATCAAGAAGGGAGAGTTATTTGCATATAAAAGTATCAATTAGTTCTCTATATTATAGGAAATAAATTAAATTAGTTAAGATGAATAAATTTACTTCTTATACTATTAAAACAATTAAATTAAATTAAATTTTAATACATTTAACATTTATTATTTAGAAAATATTCTTTTATTTAATAGAGTTAATATCTAGAAAGTATTGAAAATTCTGTAAATTAAAATTTTTATTTAAAGTTGAACTATAAATAAAAATAGTTTTTTATTTAATTTTCATGTAATTTTTTAAATAATAAATGTTATCTCTATTACAATTTGATTTTATTTGATTATTTTTAACAGTAAAAAGATTAAATTAATCTATTTAACAGTAGAAGGACTAATTTGATTCAATTCCTATAATAAAGAGACTTAACAATTTTTTTTTACCTTTATTAACTACAAAATGATACAATTTTACTTGGGTAAACTACATAATAAATCACTAAACTATGGTAAGTTTTTGTTTTAGTCATTGAATTATTCAAAAAAATTCATTTAAGTCACTGAACTATTCAAAATATTTTATTTAAGTCACTAGGTTGGTAAGATTTTTTCCAAAAAAAAAATTCTGCTAGTGAGTTTCAAGCGGCGATTCGATGATTGGTACAGTAGATTAGTACTTATTGACAAGTAGAAAAACATATATTAAATCTAAGTTGATTTGACGTCAATTTCGAAGATCAAAGAAAAAAGTCATTAGAATTTTGGTTTGCAGATTTATAACATGTAAAGTTATTTCATGGAAAAAAAACATAAAGGGAAAGAGAGTTTTCAATTAGTGCAGACGGTGTGAACATAAAAAGGCATATAACATTAGTTTTAACAGCCGAGTAACTTAAATGAAAACTTTTGAATAGTTTAATGACCAAATTATAACTTTTTTTAGTTAAGTGATCAAAAACAAAAACTTACTCATAATTTATGACTAATGATGTAGTTTACCCATTTTATTTTTAACTCCTTCAAAAATTTCTAATTAATCTTCATGTCCTAATATAAAATTTCAAACTCTACCTTAATAGAAATACTAGATTTAACTTTTAAAAAGTAGATAAACTAATCATTTATTGAATTTACAATGAAATGGGCCTACGTATAACCTAATAAACCTCTATAGTAATCAATTACTTCTTTTTTTTTACTTAAAAAGGGACCAAAAAGAAAACGTAATAGCAATGCGTGCGTCGAAAAGGTCAAAAGTAGATGACTTAATTCAGAAAATTTAACTGCATCTGATTGAAAGACCATTGTTTTGTCTTAAAACAATCAACTTTGATCATTGAGAACTGCCAAATTTAACTAAATCCCACCAAACTTGTTTTTGGGCATAAAAGACATGCAGTAATTAATGGATGGAATGGTTTAATATATGTGAAATTGAAGTGGTAAGAATTTGATGACCTAAATTACAACTACACCCAATGGTAATTTCTTCATTCTTAATGGTCCATTCATGTTGCAATTGCTTCAAAACTATCCTCGGTTGTTAGGCCAACAATCATATATAATTCACATATGATTCCATATATTTAATCTAATTTGTCCATTTCTTAACTAATGACAACCATCTCTACTATGCTTATTCATTTTAATACAAAACATGTACAAGTAGACATTGTTTGGCCGAAAGTTGGTTGAAGGAGATAAGATCCACTTCAGAATGCATCTATATATGTAATGAATTTGGTAGAAACAACAAAAGACGATAATCAAAATTTTATTTGTATTATAATCAAACCAAATCAATTGGGATAAGCATTTTTCGAATATGAATCATAAAAAAATATTTTTTTTTTAGCTTAAAGATGCTGGATATTGTCGTAACCATTTTTTTAAGAAAAAAATAGGAATCGACTTGGATTTTAAAAAACGAAAATAAAAAATGAGGAGTCGCCACCAATCCTTTTTGATGAGGTGTGATCGGATCACCTTAAATTAATCATTTTAATAAAAATTAAGATTTATCAAAACGATAAGTTTTGGTCTACGAAAATCAAAAAATGAGCTCGGGAGTCGGTTACGCACGAGGAAGGATTAACACCCTCGATACGTCCAAAATTGGTACTTAGTTGATTAATTCGTGTCTTAGTGTCGAAGATTAAAAAATTGAAAGACTTTTGAAATACGATCCCTTTTTATAAAAAAGTTTAAGTGTTAAAGACCTTCTCGTCTCAAAATATGAAATGTCACATCCAGTGAGTTATGACACGACATCTTGAATTTTTGAGAGCGAGCTTGCCTTTTATATAAAACTTATGTATTTTAATTTGTTAGAAGGGTATTCGATTATTTAGAGTAAACGAGAAAAATCGAAACCCAGTAAGTTAGGGTACGTTTTCCCGAATTCTCAAACACCGAATATTGCCTTTGTTTTAAAACAAATTCATATTTCGAGGTGACAAAATGTCATACCCGGTAAGTTAGGGCACAACACTTCGTACCTCCGAGAATGAGCATTTTCAAAACTCGTATAGCAATTTAAAAGAGTATTCCGTTATTTAGATTAAACGAGAAAAATCGAAACCCAGTAAGTTAGGGCACGATTATCTCGAATTACCAAATATGAAATATCACTTTTATGAAAGAATTATTTTAAGGCATTGAGTAAAAACATAATATGATTTATAGTAAAACATAAAACCAAATCATGGTGCTAATACACAATAATAAGTGCGACAATATCAATAACAATGATATAAGCGGTTATAAAAAGATGAAAACAAGGCTAGCAATATAAAAACATAAACACGAGCATAAGGCAAATGATCGAATAAAAATAAATAAAACATGGCAAAATAAAAATGACAATGATAATGAAAACGATAACAAAAACAATAATATAAATAATAATAGCAGAAAACGATAATAATATATATGGTATTAAAATATATACGTGATAATAGAAATAAAAGTATAATATTAAAAATGTATGTACGGGATATAATATATTGAAAGAATACGTACGTATCATACTAACACATTAACAAAGATAAAAACTATTAATAATACTATATGATATATATACATAAGTATTAAGCAAAAATGATACAATAAATAAGATAATAATGACAGATTAAATACCTCAATGAAATGAATTAATAATAAAATGAATACATAAATGAAAATAAAAAGAATTAAAATCAAGCTGATTAGGGTTTAATTGGAATAAAAACGAAATTTGAGGTGAAAACTATAATAAAATAAAACAGCGGGGTAAAATTGAAAATATTCGCGAAGTTTGAGGACTATCGGCAAAAATTCTAGCCTCTGGACACGTGTCTGTCATCCGGCGCCCATGTGTTAAGGATCGATTTGAAAATCGAGAAAGTTTATGTGGTCAAAATTTAAAAACAAAAGAAGAATAACAAAGGGATTAAATTAAAAGAGTGAAAAACATGGAAGGACCACGGGCATAAATAGCCCATCAGATAGAAAACACGCGGATCTCTTTCAACCTGGTCGGGTCTTTGAGTTGCGCCTAAACGGCGCCGTTTCTGGATTTAAAAGGGCAGGGCAAAACGGTGCGTTTTGCCGGCCTATATAAACTAATTATTTTTTTTATTTCATTTCCTTTCCCCTCTTCTAAAAAAAAACTTCTAATCCTCTCTTCTCTCTCTGCAGGTACCAGAATCCGGCGAGGAGCGGGCCGGACGCCGTCATGTCATCCGCCGTGCCGGCCACCGTACACGGTGGTCGAAAATCGTTTCAGGTAATTTTTTCCGCTTTTTTATATTTTTTATATTTTTAATGAGTATATATGTATTATTTTACTAGAGTAAGAATAATATATGCAAGTAAATTCGGAAAAAAGAGAGAAAAAAAAAGAAATAAATAAACCTTGGTTTCAGTCTTTCTGTATTCCTTGCGATTTGAAGTATATCCAAGCCTTGTGATGTTATTTGCCTCTTCTATTTTTAAAAAAGGGAAGAAAATCTAGAACTAAAAAAGGAACCCCCCGGTTTGCATTCTGTTTGGCTATATATAGCCGGATTCAACATTCTCTTTTCTTGCTTCTGTCATTTCTGTTTAATGCATTGCAGGTGCAGCTTGGGCGGTGGATTGGACCTGTCGGTAGGAGCAGAGGCGGTGGCCAGGCAAGTGGCCCTAGGGGCAGCGGCCTAGGGTGAAAATTTTAGGGTTTTCTTTTCCTTCTTGCATTTGGGCTGTTAATTGTTTTGGGTTGGGCTAGGTTTTAATTTGTTTGGGTCTTTAGTGGGTTTTGGGTCTATTGGGTTTATGGGTAGGTTATTTGTTTAGTTTGGGTTTGGGGGTTTTGAGCCGAAAATTGGGCTTGTACAACTGCCCCTCTTTGCTTGTTGTCATGTAACGAGAATAGAGCAAAGACTTAAGAAAGACCAATTTTGCCCGGTCTCACCGTGTCTGGACTTGTTTAGCGCTCCTTTTCTCCAGGTAGCTTCATTCTAATCTTGTTGCTTCGCCCCGCTTCACTGCTCTACTGCAACTTCAAGAAGGTAAGGTTTGTTTGGATCTGCTCCACTGCAACTCCATGGATATAAGACTTGTGACTTCAACTAACTCTACTGAAACTTCAAGGAGATCTACTGTGGCTTCAATCAACTTCACTGAAACTTCAAGGAGATCTGCTATGTCTTGTAACCTTTTTAGCTCCATTTTAAAGAGAAGATATTTGTAATTTCTAGCCTGTTACCCTACTGTATAGGGGTTTCAGGCCCATCGTATTTGATCTGTTTCCCTACTTTAGGGGTTTAGATCCGTACATTCAACCTGTTGCCCTACTGTTTAGGGATTCAAGGTCTGTAAATTTGGCTTGTTACCATACTGCTTAGGGGGTTAAGCCCATTATCTTCGATCTGTTCCCTACTGCTTAGGGGGTTAAGATCTATAAATTCAGTCTGCTCTACTGCGACTTCAGGGAGATGAGACTTGCTGGATTCGATCTGTTCCACTGTAACTTCAGGGAGACAAGATCTGTAATTTTCAGCCTATTACCCTACTGCTTAGGGGGTTAAGGTCTGTCATCATTGATCTGTTTCCCTACTGCTTAGGGTGATAAGATTTGTAAATCCTCAGCTTGTTACCCTACTGCTTAGGCAGTTAAAGCTTGGTGGTTTGAATCTGCTTCACTACATCCGATGAGGCAAGATTCGATGTATTTGATCTGCTCCACTGCAACTTTAGGGAGGCAAGATCTGTGATTTTCAGCCTATTACCCTACTGCTTAGGGGGTTAAGGCCCATCTTCTCTGATCTGTTTCCCTACTACTTAGGGTGATAAGATCTACAAATTCGGCTTGTTACCCTACTGCTTAGGGGGTTAAAGCCATTTGAATTCAACCTGTTACCCTACTGCTTAGGGGTTTAAGGTCTGTATATTTAGTCTGCTCCACTGCGACTTCAGGGAGATGAGACTTGTAACTTCAGTCTTGCTCCACTGCACTTCAGGGAGATAAGACTGGTGACTTCGATCTGCTTCGCTGAGACTTCAGGAAGACAGGATTCGCTGGATTTGATCTGTTCCACTGCAACTTCAGGGAGACGAGATCTGTAATTTTCAGCCTATTACCCTACTGCTTAGGGGGTTAAGGTCTGGTGAATTCACTGATTCTAAGAACATGACCTGTAGAATCAGTTCCATGCATTTATGCTTATGCCAAAGAATTAGGATGCTATGATCAAAATGAATCAGATGCTCCTAATTAGACGCATTATGAATGATCTATGAATGTATGGGTGCAACACGTTGTGAGCGTGAATCCCCTTTTTAATGTTTAGGTTGCCATTGCTCTTTGTTTATCAAGGTTCTTTCACTAAAATGGTACCCTGTCTTCTTGTTCAGCTCAGATCTTTGAACAGAAAACCCGAAGAGGTAGTCCCAATTTTAACTCTTTCTTCTCAGATGTTTCTAATCTTGAGTTTGGTTAGTTCTAAATAATAGCCCTGTTTCAGGTTCCTGTACTATTTAGAAACTTTCAAAGTAATATGAAAAACTCTTTTTTGCGAAAATGGCTTTAGTCCATTAATCACCATTTCAATGCAAAATGCTCGAAAATGATCATAACAATGACAGAAATGAAATTTGTCAGAAACAAAATTTGAAGGGAATAGATTAATCATAGTCAATAAATATTGCTGGAATAAAAAATGAATAAAAGGGAATAGGTGCCCCATATATCGCAGCGTGAGCTTCTCTGTACTGACTTCTTGAGGACTCTTTTTTGCCCAATATGTGTTTAGAGGATTTTGAGTACTCTTGCGGATGCCCCAAAATGTAACATCTCTCCTCCTTGTTAATTTAGGTATCATAAGACCATCGCATGCTCTACCTTTGATCAAAATTTGAATTGCCCTTTACGGGTTTTCAATTCAAAATCTCTTTGGTCTCAAGGTGCTCTTTGCGAGTTTTCACCCTGGCCTCTCTCCTTTTTTTTTATTTAGGCGAAGTATTTCTTAACCGAATCTGAATTCACAGGATTGGGTAAAATTTTGCCATCCATTTCAGCCAATATCAATGCTCCGCCAGAAAAAGCTTTCTTCACCACATAAGGCCCTTCCCAATTCGGCATCCATTTTCCTCTGAAGTCTTTTTGTATGGGCAGGATCTTTTTCAGTACTAGGTCTCCCTCGTGGAACTCTCTGGGATGAACAATTTTGTTGTAAGCTCGCATCATTCGCTTTTGGTACATCTGACCATGGCGAATAGCCTGTAGCCTCTTTTCTTCAATCAAATTCAACTGATCGTATCGGGACTGGATCCATTCTGCTTCATCCAACTTTACTTCTGACAAAACTCTGAGGGAAGGAATCTCGACCTCGATAGGTAAAACTACCTCCATTCTATAGACTAATGAGAAAGGCGTTGCCCAGTAGAAGTTCTGATAGACGTTCGATAAGCATAGAGGGCGAATGGTAGCTTCTCATGTCAATCTTTATAAGTTTCTGTCATCTTTCCTACAATCTTCTTGATGTTCTTATTGGCTGCTTCGACTGTACCGTTCATCTTCGGGCGATACGGTGATGAGTTGTGGTGTCTGATCTTGAACTGACTACAGACATCCGCTATCATGCTATTGTTCAAATTCAATGCATTGTCAGATATGATCCTTTCCGGCATTCCATATCGACAGATGATTTCCTTTTTCAGGAACTTTCTAACTGCTGATTTAGTGACATTGGCATATGAAGCGGCCTCCACCCATTTGGTGAAATAATCGATGACCACAAAGATGAAACAATTCCCATTTGAAGCTTTTGGCGAAATTGGCCCAATCACATCCATGCCCCACATCGAGAAAGGCCATGGCGAAGTCATGACATGCAAAGGTGAGGGAGGTACATTAATCTTGTCTCCATAGATTTGGCACTTATGACATCTTTTGGCGTAGTTAATACAATCTCCTTCCATGGTGGACCAATAATAACCGAACCTCATAATTTTCCTGGCAATTGTAAAACCATTAGCATGTGTCCCGCAAACGCCCTCATGGACTTCTTCCAAGATTTTCTTAGCCTCAATAGCATCTACGCATCTCAACAGTACCTGATCCTTCCTTCTTTTGTATAGGATCTCCCCATCTAAGACATAGTCATGGGCCAGTCTTTTCAATGTTCTTTTGTCATTCTCAGTAGCTTGATCGGGATACTCACGATTCTTCACATATCGCAGGATATCGTGGTACCAAGGGTGATCATCAATTTCTTCTTCTTCTTCGAGGTTGTAACAATGAGCCGGAGCTTCATAAATGCTCATCTGGATTGGTTTCGCATCCTCTTGCTTGTTCACCTTGATCATAGAGGCTAAAGTTGCTAGAGCGTCAGCCATCTGATTTTCTTCTCGCGGGAGGTAGTAGAAGACAATATCATCAAACTCTTTAATTAACTCAAGGATCAACCTTTGGTAATTGATCAATTTGGGGTCTCTTGTCTCCCATTCACCTTTGAGTTGATAAATCACTAGGGCAGAATCTTCGTATACTTCTAACACTTTGATTTTACGCTCTATGGTTGCACAAATTCCCATGACGCATGCTTCGTACTCTGCCATATTATTCGTGCAGTCAAAACCATATTTACTAGTGAATGGATAATGATCTCCGCTCGGGGATACCAGGACTGCCCCGATTCTGTTACCCACGGCATTTGATGCTCCGTCAAAGTTTAGCTTCCAAGGATGACCTTCTTGAGGGTCTTCTTCAGTGGTTGCTATGTACATTAGATCTTCATTTGGGAAGTCAAAGTTTAGAGGCTCGTAATCTTCTAGGGCTCTGCTGGCTAGGAAATCTGCTATCGCACTCCCTTTTACGGCCTTCTGGTTCACATAGACTATATCGAATTCAGAAAGTAGAATTTGCCATCGGGCCATCCTCCCGTTCAAAGCAGTTGACTCCATCAAGTAATTCAGAGGGTCCATTTTAGAGATTAGCCAAGTTATGTGATACAACATGTATTGTCTCAGTCTTCGAGTTGTCCAGATTAAAGCACAACACAACTTTTCAATGAACGAGTATCTCGTCTCGCACTCAGTGAACTTTTTACTGAGGTAATATATCGCTCTTTCTTTCCTTCCTGATTCATCGTGTTAGCCAAGCACGCATCCCATAGAATTTTCAAATACCATCAAATACAGTATCAGTGGCTTATCTGGACTAGGTGGTGTCAACACTGGGGCATTAGACAAATATTGCTTAACTTTGTCTAACGTCTTCTGGCATTCCTCGTCCCAAACACCAGGGTTATGTTTTTTAAGGAGACAGAATATGGGGTCACATTTCTCGGTTAGTTGTGAAATAAACCGAGCGATGTAATTTAATCTTCCTAGGAATCCCCAAACTTCCTTCTAAGTACGTGGTGGAGGTAACTCTTGTATGGCTTTGACCTTATCTGGGTCAATCTGTGACACCCCTAATTTGACCCTAGTCAGGAAGTGGTTTCGGGACCGCTAAACCGAGTTGCAGAAATAATTGAATATAATATTTTATGTCTAAAATATGTGATCATGCATGTGTGAAATTTGAATGCTTTGATTTTTGTCAATTTGAATGTGTTTCTAAATAAAAAGGACTTATGTGAGAAGCTTTGAATATATGTGTGGCTTATTTTAAGTGATTAATTATTGAATGATGCAAATAAGTGGGTTTGCATGCCAATTTGCCACTTTTAATGCTAGTGGCCGGCCAAGCTTATAAGTATGGGCATTATATGCATGGGTTAATATTATTATATTTATTAGTGGTGAGAAATATGTAATAAAAAATGTATTAGATGAATTAAAGATGAATAAAAGAGTATGGGTAATAAAAATAATATGTTAGTGGGAGGAGAAACCAAAGTTGGTTTATTCCTCCATTGCCGTAGCTAGGAAAGGGTGGAGAAGAAATTTCCTTTTGTTGTTAAAATTTTCAGCTAAGGAGATTGCTAGATCAAGGTATGTACAATGCTACTCTTGGAAATTCATGCATAAATTGAATGGTTAGTTTGAATTCTACCTATTTCATGGCTCAAATTTTTGTTATTTTGGAAGATTGAAATTCGGCCAAGGAGCTTGAAATTCTTAGTAGTTGTTTTGATGTCATTAGCATGGAAATTTATGTTGGATGTGTTGAATTTTCTAGTTGTTTTGGCTTGGAAGTTAAGGTTTAGTGTTTGATTATGTGATTGCCGAATGTGTGGATAGTTGAAGGAAAATTTGTTAAAATGCTTAGTAAATGGATATTTGGTTAATATTGTGTATATTAATTACTTAAAATATAAACTTTAAATGAGTACTAAAGGTTGTATATAAATTCGGCCTTTGGAGAAATGTTAGTATAAAAATGCTTGAAAGTTAAATAGGTGATTGCTTTAATGACCAAATGTGCCAAAGAATAATGCATGATCTAGTTGACCAATATGTGTTAAGGGAACATGAATAAATATATTTCGATGAGCTATACATTCGGTTATAGTATGAAATGCAATGTTAATACATAGTTGCTAGTATGTATATGTGTGCTGGCCGAATTTGAACTTGAATAATGATTTGAGCACGATGTATTGTATTGAGAATAGGCTTAAGTGAAATTGTGATGAAATTGATTGGTGATATACATGGTTAAATAATATGTAATGCATTAGTTAGTAAAATGTATGCCATTTATGTGTGGTATTAAGTATATAATCGGCCTAAACATAGACATGCATATTCGGCCATAGGAAGAAGATTGGTGTTGCATGTATTCGGTTAGAGGCAAGCATATTGATGCTTTTGTCTTGGCTTAGAAAATTCGGCCAAGGGGGAATATTAGCTAAAATGTTGAGTTTGATTCATGATTCCATATATATATGTGACTCTAATGCCTAAAGTATATATGGGCTAAGTACCTTGAGGTTTTCTTTTGATGTTCGAATGAATTGTATTAAATTGCTTGATGTGATTAAAAATGCATATGACCATTGTGTAGTTGAGCTAGAAGGTGGCCATATGACCAATCAAACTCCTTGTCATATTCGGCCATAAGCTAGCATAATGAGACTTTAATAAGTTAAATTTGTTTGAATTAGCTCAAGAGCTTAGAGGACCACAGTTGGATAAGGGAAAGGAAAAAGTGATCGAATAGCCGCCGAAATTGTTCGACCACATCCGAGGTAAGTTTTAAGCGATTAAACGTTGAGTAAATTCAATTATAATAGGACATGATGAGTTGATTTAATAAGATATGATGTGGCCATGATATGTTCTAAGCTCAAATGGTAAGTTCTTAAGTGTTTGAGCTTGGGAATTCAAGGGTAATTTGAAATAGTCTGCTTAGGACAGCAGCAGTAACGTGATTTTAGAAAATCACCATAAATTTATGGATTTGAATTAGAGGCTGAATGAGACATGAAATTAAATCTTAATGAGTCTAGTTTCTTATAAAAGAAACCGTGTAAGCAAAGGAATTTCCGATAATGAGATACTTAAAGTTGTGTGAGACAGCGCAGAATGACACTGTAATCCTCTGTTCTGTTTTTAGAAAATCATTATAAATTGTACAAAAATGGTTATAAGATAAAATTTATATGCTTAGACTCCTTAATGAGTCTAGTTTCAAATGAAATCAAATACAACACATTTTGAATTCAGTAAAATGAGAAATTTGATTCGTAGTGAAGAGTGGTCAGATTAGTCAAACAGTGAAACAGGGGAAACTTTAAGAAAAATCTGGTATTGATTGGCCAAACCTAAAATTCTGGAAATTTTATGGATGGAAGATATACGAGTCTATATTCAGGAAAAATTAACGGAAAGTGATTTGGAGTTTTGTAGCTCCAGTTATAAATAATTTAGTGACTATTGCTCAGGAAAAACAGCTTGTGCTGAATTTGAGATTATGTTGTGAACCTTGATAAACTTGTTTTAGTTGCTCATAAGCTATTGATTAAACCCATACTTGAATTCTAAATCGTGATATTGTAAGTTTATGAGTATTCGAATATGAAATGATAGTAAGGCCTAATAGCCGATGTGATGAATGTGAAAGTGTATATATGTGATAAGGCCTAATGGCCGATGTGATGAATGTGAAAGTGTATATATGTGATAAGGCCTAATAGCTGTGAAAGTGTATATATGTGATAAGGCCTAATAGCCGATGTGATGAATGTGAAAGTGTATATATGTGATAAGGCCTAATAGCCGATGTGATGAATGTGAAAGTGTATATATGTAATAAGGCCTAATGGCCGATGTGATGAATGTGAAGGTGTATATATGTGAGAAGGCCTAATGGCCGATGTGTGAATGTGAAAGTGTATATATGTGACAGGGCCGAGTGGCCAACGTGATGGATGTGAAAGTGCATAAATGTGATAAGTCCCGAAGGGCATTTGTGTCAGTACTATATCCGGGTTAAAACCCCGCAGGCTTTATGCGAGAATATTACCACTGATTAATGTCCGTAAGCTTCGTGCTCGTACTATATCCGAGCTCTAAAGACCCGATGACTACGTGTGGGAATTTTGTCCGGGTAAGACCCGATAACTTCGTGTGGAGATTATGTCCGGGTAAGACTTCGTAATAAGAATTGCTTATAAATATATTCAATGCGAAAGGTTAAACAGGTATGTACTCCAAGTTTATATGTGAGCTTGATTTGCACTAAATCATAAGGTAGTTATGTGATGCATACGAGAGCAATCTATGAGACTATTCCTATGATTATGTGACATCGGATCAGTGTGAGAGGTGATGTGAAATCATACGATATATCTATGTCACATGAGCTCACTTTTATGTGAAAGTTTATCTGCCTATTGTATATGATGAGATGTGCATATTCGGTAAAGGGATGGTATGCCCGAAGGAAGAGTGAAATAAAAATACGAACAACTATGTTATAATTTGATTGTTATCTGTTGACACTGCTTAAAACTTACTAAGCATTGTAATGCTTACTCCGTTTACTCTGTTTCCTCTGTTTTATAGATCTCATTGCGAAGCTACAGGCTCGGGGATCGTCAGCAACTAGTCACACTATCACTATCCACTGTTTGGTACTGCTATGTTTTGAATTATCTTATGGCATGTATAAAATAGACTAGTGGCGGAAGAATATTTTGGTTAATGTATATAGCCATGCGAAAATGGCTTATATATGTTTGAGCATAATGTTATAATCATTTGGTATGGAATGGTTAATCACTATCATAATTTGTGCTATTTATGCTAAAAGGGCTAGTTGAATCATGGAAACTATGAAATAGGTAAAGTCTACCTTAAAGGCAGATGCTGGCAGCAGCAGTGATGTAGATTTGGGAAAATCACTAAAAATAGTAGGATTGGAATTAAATAATGAATAAATTATGTAAACGAACCTTGATGAATTTATTTTCATAGGAAAGTAACGAAACGATCATATGGATAGTATGTTAAGAGATATTTAGGTTCTCGTGAAACAGGGCCAGAACGGTTTCTGGATTCCCTGTTCCGACTTTGGAAATTCATTATAAATTAACCAGAGATAATTAGGAGTCATGCCATATATTTATAGATTCCTCTCTGAGTCTAGTTTCTATAGAAACAAACGGCATCAGTATTGAAGCTCTGTGCAGGGAGATATCCAAGTCGTAATGCGTAAAGGTCAGTGTAGTCGATCCCTGTAACATGGGAGACTTTGACTAATAAACTGTACTAATTGGCCTGACCAAAAATTCTAGAAAAAAATATGTAGATGGGAATATGAGTCTAGTTTCAGGGAAAATTTACGGAACTGGATTTCGAGTTTCAGAACTCAAGATATGATTTTTAAAGCGACTAGTACGCAGATTGGCAGCTTGTCTGGGAAATTTTTTTTAAGTGGTTTGAAGTCTGTTAACACCTCGTGTTCGACTCCGGCGACGGCCTCAGGTTCGGGGTGTTACACAATCTCAATCCCTTTTTCACTGACCACGAATCCTAGCAGTTTTCCTGACCTGGCCCCGAAGGTACATTTTGCTGGATTGAGTTTAAACTGGAATTTCCTCAACCTCAAAAATAATTTCCTCAAGACTTGCACATGCTCTTCTTCAGTCCGAGATTTGGTGATCATGTCGTCAACATAGACTTCAATTTCTTTATGCATCATATCATGGAATAGGGTTACCATGGCTCTCTGATATGTTGCTCCCGCATTTTTCAATCCGAATGGCATTACTTTTATAGCAAAAGGTTCCCCACATGGTCACAAATGTGGTTTTATTCATGTCTTCAGGATGCATCTTGATCTGATTGTACCCCGAGAAACCATCCATGAAGGAGAAGAGTGAGTAACCTGCTGTGTTACCCACTAAGGTGTCAATATGAGGCAACGGGAAATTATCCTTCGGGCTGGCTTTGTTTAAGTCTCTGTAGTCTACACACATCCGTACTTTTCCATCTTTTTTAGGGACGGGGACGATGTTGGCTACCCATTCTGAGTACTTAACTACTTGTAAGAAACCAGCATCAAATTGCTTCTTAACCTTCTCTTTTATTTTTAACAAAACATCGGGCCGCATTCTTCAAAACTTTTGCTGAACTGGCTTGCATTCTTCTTTGATGGGGAGCCTGTGTACCACAATGTCAGTATTTAGCCCAGGCATATCTTGATATGACCATGTAAAGACATCCTTGAACTCTTGGAGTAACTCAATAAGGTCCCGCTTTGTCTCTGTGGTAATGCAAGCTCCGATCTTTACTTCTTTCCTTTCTAGTTCATCTCCCAAGTTCACGACTTCTACAGTCTCTTTGTGGGGTAGAATCTGTTTCTCCTCGTGCTCCACCATCCTTAACAAATCAGGGGATAAGTTACAATCTTCGTCATCCTCAAAGTCCCGAGATCCCTCTAGACACATATCCCGCTCAAAAGGAAACTCTGAATTAGTAGCAACGTCACTCACATCATTGATATCTGGAGACCTGTTGTAGGTGCAAAGGCAGATACAAAGAACAAGAGAATCTAAGAACAATGATATGTATAGTATGATCATGAATGAAAGAATAAAAGAATATTTGCACGGAATAAGTCAAAAGCATGCATTTTATTGAAATAAGGATTTCGAACATAAGCCTATTTTACAAAAGGACACTTATTACTCCTAGGCCTAGAGCAATAAGTATGTTTTGGACATTACTCTGAGTTAGTTCTAAAGACTACAGGAATCTCTTTCGCAGTCCAATTATTCAGAACACTTCTCGGCTCATAGAGGCGAATGCCCGACAAATTCTCTACCCCAGTTCCTTCTTCATATGTGACGTTGATGTCCAAACTCTCCATCATTCTTTCCAAGATTTCCTTTCCCGACGTCTTCCACTCAGAGTGAATGACCCCTCCAGACACAAAAGTTATCGATATATGGGGGAAGATCATTGGTTCTCATTTGATTTCTCCTCTGCTCAATCGCGCTCTCCTTTCTTGCTTCTTCTCAAGTTCCTTCTTTCTTTGTTTCATTTCCAGCTTAAACCCTAACCCAAAACGGTTTTGTTTGTCCTTGATCATTGGTACATTAATCCTTCCCTGGAGGTATCTCCCGTGTCTTCTTCCGGGTAGAGCCCCTTTTCCAATAGTTAGCCGTAGTCCCATTCTTGTAGTCTCAGATAACCTGGGCATTGGAATCTTATTTCCTTCGGTAATGAACGTCGCGTTCACAAACTCCAAAGATCGAAAAGAGCACTCAATTGCTTCATCATTTGCCTCCAGATATGGAGCGTCAGCATTGATCGTTACTAACCGACCTTCAGTCACTAATTTCAACTTTTGGTGTAGCGATGAAGGGACTGCCCCTGCCGAGTGTATCCATGGTCTCCCCAATAGGTAATTATACGAAGGCTTAATGTCCATGACCAAGAAATCTACCTCATACGTGCTCGGCCTGATTAAGAGGGGTACTTCAATTCTCCCCATTACCTTCCTTTCCGTGCCATCAAATGCTCTCACTACACTTTGGCATGTCTTCATATGGGAACTATCCACTGGCAACCTACTCAGCGTAGATAGGGGTAGGACATTCAGCGCAGACCCATTGTCAATCAATACCCCCAGTAATGTGTACCCTTTACAGCGAGTCGTGATGTGCAAAGCTTTAGTTGATCCTCGGCCCCCTGGCGGTACCTCATTGTCATTGAAGAATATAAAGTTGTCGGCACTTATATTGTTGACTAAGCGGTCCAGTTTATTTACAGAGATATCGTTAGCAACATAAGTTTCATTCAGCACCTTTATCAATGCGTCGCGATGTGTTTCGGAGCTTAAGAGTAAGGCCAGTACTGATATACGAGCTGGCTGTTTGTGCAACTGTTCTACGACACTATATTCACTGTGTTTTAGAAATTTTAAGAATTCCTTTCCTTCTTTTTCAGTCACTGATTCATTAACGGCTGGTTCAGGTCCCACCGACTTCTCTTTCTTTTGCTCAATTGCCAATGATTTTCCTTTGACCTGCTTGACTTTTGTATTTGGGGTATAACGCCTTCCGCTACGAGTATAAAAACCCTCGTCTTGACCTTCCTTTGATGCATTAATCGGGATCTCCTCTCCCGGGATTGTCACATTGCAACTATAGTTCCACGGTACCCTTTTGCTATCCTTATAAGGGAAAGTAACGGGCTTCTGTATTACGAGCATTGGCGCGACTTGTGCCCCGGCTTCATTCATTCTCGGACGTGATATGATAACTACTGGGTGGTTGACTTTGTAAACATCCTTCATCGACCTCTCTTCGGAGGCACACACATCTGCTTCTTCCGGGCTCCCGACATATTTGAAGAATTCTAGCTCCTTATTATCCATTAATCCTTGTAACAAAGCCCTGAATTCACTGCATTTCTGAATCTCGTAATCCTCTTAATCATGGAACTCGCAATAATTCTTTACTTCTCGAGGTCTGACCTTTGAATTCTGTGCTATCAACCCTCTTTCCACCATTTTCTTCCATACTTCTTTCATCGGGGTATTCACTTCGACAACATTCGTCTTAATTTCTTTCCCCGAACTCTCGGTTACCGCATTTATTCCCTTATCCCCATGGTTAGGTAATGGATTCTCTACACTGGATGTATCATCAAATTTCACAATCCCCATGTTGATGAGTCTTTCAACCAATTTCTTGAAAGTGGTACAGTTTTCTATCGAATGTCCTGTGGCTCCCACATGGTATTCGCATTGGGCATTTGCGTCATACCATTTGGGGTATAGAGGTTACATTGGCTTCAGATAGAAGGGAGACACGGCATGTGCATCAAATAAACTTTGGTATAACTCCTTGTACGTCATTGGAATGGGTGTAAATTGAAGTTTCTCCCGATTTTGTTTTGTGTTGGGCTTTTGTCTGGGTGGGCCTTGCTGTCCAGTAGTTGTCGACCTTGGTTGGCTTACGGTGATCGATTTCGAATATGAGCTCACCTTATTCACCTCGTGCTCTTTCTTTCTCGGCGCTGACCTCTTAGCGTTTTCCCCAGCCTTTATTTTCCCACATCTTATGGCATTTTCTATCATTTCTCTAGACATTACTATGTCCGAAAAACTCTTGGTTGCGCTACCCAGCATGTGGTTAATAAAAGGTGCCTTCAGGGTATTGATGAAGAGCATAGTGGTTTCCTTTTCCAACAGAGGGGGTTGGACTTGTGTAGCCACCTCTCTCCATCATTGGGCGTACTGCCTAAAGCTCTCATTATGCTTTTTCTCCATATTCTGTAAAGTGATTCTATCAGGTGCTATGTCTGCCACGTGACCGTACTGCTTCATGAAGGCTTGTGCTAAATCTTTCCATGAACTGATCTGGGCGCGACTCAGTTGGTTGTACTATCTAGAAGCGGCCCCAACCAGACTTTCTTGGAAGCAGTGAATTAATAGTTGGTCATTATTGACACGGCCTGCCATTCGTCTGCAGAACATAGTGATGTGAGCTTCGGGACAACTAGTCCCGTTGTATTTCTCAAATTCTGGAGTTTTGAACTTGGAAGGTAGTACCAGGTCTAGAACCAAACTTAATTCCTTAGCATCGATTCCACCACGATAGTCGATGCTTTCCATTTCTTTAAATTTTTCTTCCAACCATCTACACCTTTCTTCAAGCTCTCTCGAGAGTTCTACCCTTGTCTTTTCTGCTTCTGTTACTTCATCGAGATTGAAGACCACAGGGTTGGTTGGGTTGTCCCCCGGATTAGAGCCCGAGCCGGTCTGATAATTCATCAGTGCCGAAACACCGGCCTGAAATGGTTGGGGCCTAATTATAACCGATGGCCTTCTTGAGTACATGCCAGGTTGTGTCTGAACGTCCGCTGGGGCAAAAGCGGAGGGTAGGTAGGATCTTCATTATCTTCTCCCGCATTGATCAAAGGGCTTTTCCCTTTTTCTAATCCCCCAGCCAATAGATGAGTTAATTGGTCCATCATGCTTTTCTGGGACTCCAACATATGGTCCCTCATATCTTGCTGGATTTTGGCGAGCTGTTCTTGCATACGTGTTTGTAATTGATCCTGCATCTCTTTTTGCATTTGTTCCAATCTCTCTAACCTTTGGTCCATTGCTCTTGCTTTTCCCCTTGTACCGTAACGATGTTCCAGGGTAACTGCCATGATTTTTAGGGTTTTTTGTGAGTTTTAATACGTATGATGCAATGCTGATGCATGAATGCAATGAATGCGATGAATGCAAAAAGCGTTGATTCCAATTCGATTTCATTAGAGTAACTTTTCTAAAAAACAAGTTTATTTACATAAAATAGATTACATATAAGGCTTGGTCCTGATACTTAAGGCCTTGACCTGCCTAAGAAGCCAAGCTAGCTCTCGGCCTCGGTCCGATTCTGACTCATATTTTAAACTCAGCACATCGGCTTGTACTAATAATGTTTGCAAGTGATCAGCCACTTCTCGCACCTGAGTTAAAGCTTCGCCCATGACGTAGTCTCTGTTCCTGACTTGGTCTTGAGATTGATGAAGTTGCTCCTTCCATCGCTTGTTATTTACTTCAAGGAGTTTAATCTAAAGTTCACGATTTTGCAGCGCTGTTTTGAGTTCTTCTATATTCTCTTTTAATTCTTCGATTCTGTTCTAACTAGCTTTCAACTCGATTGCAGAGTTACGCGAGCGATACTGATACAATGTCCTCTCTAACTCTGATACCCGGATCTTTAACCCTTCTTTCTCATTCTGGTTTTCTACCAAACTTCTTTTCAGAGCACCTTCTCGAGGTTGAGCATCGCGAAATTTTTCTTCTCACTGGTTGGCTTTGCTTTGTTCTTCTTTAACTTCATGTCGCCACTATTCGGATGTTTTTCCTAACCCAGCGGTTCTCATTGATCTGCGCAACTTCTTATAGTTCGTTTTCAAACTGTCCAAGTCCTCTTCAGCCTTGTTTTCCCCTTTTCTGAGTCTTTCAGCTTCTAGTTTTTGGACGTCGACATCTAACCCTAACTGCATCTTTTCTTCTTCCAACTGCTCGATCCTTTTTTCTAGCTCCAGACTCTTTCTCTCGAAATCTTGCCTGATGATTTCTAGCTCAGACGAGATTACTTTCAAGTGTTCTTCTATTGACTGAGGATTCCCTTGATATGATGTAGGGATGTTGTCGTTAACCCTCTAATTCCACCATCGGTCGTGCTCAGGAGTAGTCATAGGATTGGCAGCAAACTTCTTCATTCTACGAGTCTGGTTCTAGGCATTTGATATCTCGCGAACTTTCTTTTTGCAATTATTCCCTGTGAACACGAACTCGCACTGGGCTAACCCGTATGTTGGTGGTGTAAACTGTCTGGATCTGTACTTCGTAATGTAAGCAGAGGAGCATACCCGACGGCCCCCCATACTCCTAACAAGGGAACCCAATCGAAGTCTCCGCATCAGTATAATATTTCATCAGGAACCATCCACGAGACTCTCCATTCAACATCTTCTTCTTGTAAATATTGGAGAACCGTCATCCAATTTTCTTCTGTCACATCATCTCGCCTCGGTGTAGCCACTAACTCTTTCAACGGAGAGTAATTTTTAGAGAAGATACGATACGAGGCCTTTTCCACTTTCCAAAAATGGCTGTGGAACCAGGATAGCAAGAGCTGTGCACATCCAATAAATCTCCCTTCACCCGCTCTTCTACAAGCATTTAATGATCTGAAAGTTTCAGCCAAGATTGCGGGTACAGGTGTGGTTCCTTTACCAAGCCTGTCAAAAAGGTCGGCAACAGCCTCGTCTACATGCCCCAAAGCTTTGGGGAAGATGACTAGTCCATAAATGCTCAAGGCGAAGACATCTACCCTTTTCTTCACGTCGGGGTGTGCTAAGACTAGATCCCTCAGGTTCCTCCAAGTAATGCATTTACAATCTCCTTTTTGTTTGATCCGGGTTGTCACCCACTGTTCATTCATCCCTGTGATGTTCATCAGCTTTTTTGAAAATGCTGGGACGTTAGCAGGTCTGGCATAAATTCTGTCAACCTGAATCTTTGGGCAATGGAGCAAGGTCGTGTATTCTTCTATAGTAGGTACCAAATCTACTTTCCCGAAAGTGAAGCAACTGTAAGCAGAATTCCAATATTGGGCAAGGGCTCGAAACAAGTGTTCATCTACCTTGACATCGAGCAGATAAAGTAAATCACCGTAATGACAATAGAATAGCTGTTTGACCTCATCATCCCAGTGACCCCAAATTTCTTTCATCTCTTAGAGATTATTCTGAGTTACGCTAATCCGAGTAAAATTCCATAACTCTGACACGTACCCCTCGGTAAGACTATCGCCTTTCTTTTGTTGTGTTGTCTCAGCCCATATCCGGACAGCCGCGTTGTCTTCTACTTTATCAAAAAACCCCTTTTCCATGATAAGCTATCTATTTAGGAACCGAATGCGAATCAACACCTTTTATGATGAAAATGCCATGCAAATACAATCAAAGTAAAACAAAGCAAGTCAGTAATTTATACGCAGTTCAAAGCAAACAAAGAATAATAAATATAGCACTTGCTCAGGTAACCACTAGGGTTTCGGAGTGGCTCTACCTAGGGTGGGTTCTTAAGGCTCGCTACATAGGGGTTTGGCTCTAGAGTAAGGGTACCTGAACCAACAGATTCCTCGATCTTAACCCATTATAGGCTCATACAGACCGAGTTCAGTTCAGGGGAATACATTTCCCTATGGCTGCACGGAGATGAAAATCTCACGAAGACATAGGTACGGATGTATCCCGAAAGCGATCCACTATCCTGCACGGAGGTGAAAACCTCACGAAGGAGTAGTTTCTCACTCCCACTTAAAGGGGTGTGACCACAACGGTCATGCAATGCAATATGCAAAACTATTTAAAGACTCGAACCAATGCAGCAGGTATTGTACCATAAAAATAGCTGATGAAATGCAATGAAAGGATCGTATTTCAAAACCAAATTTTCAATTTTCGATAAAAAAGACAAGATTTAATCAACTTGTGGCTTGACTCTTTTATTTGGGTTTCTAGTGGAGTCGCCAAGCTGTCGTAACCATTTTTTTGAGGGAAAAAAAACGGGAATCGACTTGGATTTTAAAAAACGAAAATGAAAAATGGGGAGTCAACACCAATCCTTTTTGATGAGGTGTGATCGGATCACCTTAAATTAATCATTTTAATAAAAATTAAGATTTATCAAAACGATAAGTTTTGGTCTACGAAAATCAGAAAATGAGCTCGGGAGTCGGTTACGCACGAGGAAGGATTAGCACCCTCGATACGTCCAAAATTGGTACCTAGTTGATTAATTCGTGTCTTAGTGTCGAAGATTAAAAAATTGAAAGACTTTTGAAATACGATCCCTTTTTATAAAAAAGTTTAAGTGTTAAAGACCTTCTCGTCTCAAAATATGAAATGTCACATCCAGTGAGTTAGGACACGAAATCTTGAATTTTTGAGAGCGAGCTTGCCTTTTATATAAAACATACGTATTTTAATTTGTTAGAAGGGTATTCGATTATTTAGAGTAAACGAGAAAAATCGAAACCCAGTAAGTTATGGTACGTTTTCCCGAATTCTCAAACACTGAATATTGCCTTTGTTTTAAAATAAATTCATATTTCGAGGTGACAAAATGTCATACCCGGTAAGTTAGGGCACAACACTTCGTACCTCCGAGAATGAGCATTTTCAAAACTCGTATAGCAATTTAAAAGAGTATTCCGTTATTTAGATTAAACGAGAAAAATCGAAACCCAGTAAGTTAGGGCACGATTATCTCAAATTACCAAATACGGAATATCACTTTTATGAAAGAATTATTTTAAGGCATTGAGTAAAAACATAATGTGATTTATAGTAAAACATAAAACCAAATATGGTGCTAATACACAATAATAAGTGCGAAAGTATCAATAACAATGATATAAGTGGTTATAAAAAGATGAAAACAAGGCTAGCAATATAAAAACATAAACACGAGCATAAGGCAAATGATCGAATAAAAATAAATAAAACATGGCAAAATAAAAATGACAATGATAACGAAAACGATTACAAAAATAATAATATAAATAATAATAGCAGAAAACGATAATAATATATATGGTATTAAAAAATATACGTGATAATAGAAATAAAAGTATAATATTAAAAATGTATGTATGGGATATAATATATTGAAAGAATACGCACGTATCATACTAACACATTAACAAAGATAAAAACTATTAATAATACTATATGATATATATATATATATGTGTATTAAGCAAAAATGATACAATAAATAAGATAATAATGACAGATTAAATACCTCAATGAAATGAATTAATAATAAAATGAAGACATAAATGAAAATAAAAAGAATTAGAATCAAGCTGATTAGGGTTTAATTGGAATAAAAATGAAATTTGAGGTGAAAACTATAATAAAATAAAACAGCGGGGCAAAATTGAAAATATTTGCGAAGTTTGAGGACTATCAGGCAAAAATTCCAGCCTCTGGACACGTGTCCGTCATCCGGCGCCCATGTGTTAAGGACCGATTTGAAAATCGGGAAAGTTTATGTGGTCAAAATTTAAAAACAAAAGAAGAATAACAAAGGGATTAAATTAAAAGAGTGAAAAACATGGAAGGACCACGGCCATAAATAGCCCATCAGATAGAAAACACGCGGATCTCTTTCAGCCGGGTCGGGTCTTCGGGTCGCGCCTAAACGGCGCCGTTTCTGGATTTAAAAGGGCCGGGCAAAACGGTGCGTTTTGCCGGCCTATATAAACTAATTATTTTTTTTATTTCATTTCCTTTCTCATCTTCTAAAAAAAAAACTTCTAATCCTCTCTTCTCTCTCTGCAGGTACCAGAATCCGGCGAGGAGCGGGCCGGACGCCGTCGTGTCATCCGCGGTGCCGGCCACCGTACACGGTGGTCGGAAATCGCTTCAGGTAATTTTTTCCCCTTTTTTTATATTTTTTATTATATTTTTTAATGGCTATATATGTATTATTTTACTAGAGTAAGAATAATATATGCAAGTAAATTCGAAAAAAAGAGAAAAAAAAAAGAAATAAATAGACCTTGGTTTCGGTCTTTCTGTATTCCTTGCGATTTGAAGTATATCCAAGCCTTGTGATGTTATTTGCCTCTTCTATTTTTAAAAAAAGGGAAGAAAATCTAGAACTAAAAAAGGAACCCCCCCGTTTGCATTCTATTTGGCTATATATAGCCGGATTCAACATTCTCTTTTCTTGCTTCTGTCATTTATGTTTAATGCATTGCAGGTACAGCTTGGACGGTGGATTTGACCTGTCGGTGGGAGCAGAGGCGGTGGCCAGGCAAGTGGCCCTAGGGACGGCGGCCTAGGGTGAAAATTTTAGGGTTTTCTTTTCCTTCTTGCATTTGGGTTGTTAATTGTTTTGGGTTGGGCTAGGTTTTAATTTGTGTGGGTCTTTAGTGGGCTTTGGGTCTGTTGGGTTTATGGGTAGGTTATTTGTTTAGTTTGGGTTTGGGGGTTTTGAGCCCAAAATTGGACTTGTACAGATATTTAACATTTATTTGGTTTGAAAATTTATTTTTTGTTTTTATTTTAAATAATAATAATAAACATTACACAACGTTTTTGAGTTATTTTATTTAAGGTGAAAATATGTTTAGAGCTTGGATAAAATATGAAATTTAGTCCTAATATTTAGGAAGTTAATTTACTTTTTTTTTATTTGAAAATTTTAGTCCAACCATTAGCTTTTTAGTATTTTTAGTCAAAATATATTGGCTATTATCATATATGCTTAATTTGTTCATTATTATTTGTTTTCTAGGTTATTATGATTGTACATGTGTATTAAAGGCAGGTTTTGATAAAAAAAATAATATTAAGAGTATGCTTGATAAATTAAAAAATTAAGGGTTGAAAAAATATAAGTAATTAATTTTTAGTAATGAATTTTATAAACATTGAATTTATATTATAAAAATTATCTGATAGATTAATAAGAATTAAGCATTGAATATAATTATTTTGTTTGATAATAGTAAATTTTTATTTTTGAAAATTCATTATTTCATAATTTGAATCTTATTAATATAATTTATTTTATTTTGAATAGTTTTAGATAGAAGTTAAAGATAATTTTTGAATATTTTAATTTTTTTAATAAAATGAGAAAATAATTTATTTCAAAAATAATATTTTTAAAAAATAAAATTCAACTTAATATTTTTCACATCAAATGATAAGTAGTCATCTACTTACCTATTATATTCAATGTTTTTGTTGAAAACTCTATATTAAGTAAAAATATAATATTATCAAACAAAAATTAAAAATTAAACGTTGAACACATTCATTTTCAATGAAATAATCAATAATTTATCAAATACACCTTAATAGTGTTAATAATTGGACTACGATTGTTGTTACCAAAAAAATTGACTAAAATTTTATTAAAATGAAAAAATATTCTACTTTTTAAGTTTATATAATGCTAAATCTCATGAAGTGAGGCCACCATAAGTTTACTTTTTTTTTAATAACTAAAATAACCTTGATGCTCAACATTGGCTATTGTTCCTTGAGCTGTGTTCTGGTTCAATTAGTATTACTAGTGGATTAGATATAATTTAATTAAAAAAAATTAAATAATTAATTTTATATACACGGTAATAAATATAATTATTAGAGTGTTTTTTTATATTATAATGTTGCATAATCTAAACTTAAAATAAATTTAGAAAAATAATTATACTTTATGATATTTTGAGTGAAGACATCTTGATTTTCAATCACTCAAAACCAAAGTTACATTTATCCTTTTATATATATATATTATCGATATCGTATTTATGCCATAATCTAATTAATTTATATTACAAAGTTTTGCTTTGTTAAACTAATTTATGCTTTAACGTATTATAGATGATTAATTGAGGTTTCTATTGTATACTATGTTTGTTGGTGGGCTATTTGCCTTCCTTTAATGGGCTTTTGGTTTCATCACAATTCATTGCTAAAATCGATTGTGAAATGGAGTTGGCTTCATCTTAGTTAATTTTAGTTAATTTTTGTTCCATAAGAAAAAGGGAGTGAAATTATGAAATAGGACCTATGTGAAAATGTTTGAAAATGCTATAGGCTAAATTGAAGTGGCCAAATAAATAGGAGTGCAAAATAGGAGGATTTGCATGACAAACCTCCCATTTTACATGAAGTGGCCAGCCATCATATTGTTGTAGACAATATGAGCACTTGATATCCATAATTTATGGTACAAATTGATACAAATTGATAATGGGTTAGGTAAATGTTCCATGATAATGTGTTAGGTAAATGTTTCATGATAATGGGTTAGGTAAATGTTTCATGATAATGGGTTAGGTAAATGTTCCATTATGGGAATTTCATGTCTTTTGTATTAAAGAATTAAATGGATGAAATATGAAATTTTATTAAAAGAAAAAGGGGTGAAAAGAACAAAGTTTTGTCCATCTTTGTTCATCATAGCCTAAAGTTAGAGAAGAGAAAGGAGAGGTGAAAGCTCTTGAATGTTCGGTCACTTGGGGAAGGAAACTGAAGGTAAGTTCATGGTAGTTTGCTTTTATTTTGAGGTTCATGAGTTCTTCTTGATTCTACCTTAACTCTTGAAGCATATTTTGGTTGTTAGTTGTGTTGCGAGCATTTAGTCATGAATTAAAATGAAGGAAATGGTTGTTGTTTCATGTTCTTTGGATGAAAAATGGAAGATAGGTGAAGTTAAGCCAAACAAATGAGCATGCATGTGCCTTAGATGCTAAAGGGAAAAATCGGCTAACATGTTGTGCTTTAAAATGATGAAATGGAGATTATACTTAAGTAAAATCATAGATATGTTATGATTGATTGGTGATATACATGTTTAAATAACATGCATGCAAGGTATGTGTGAAAGAGTTGATTTGGTAATAAATCTGCTTGGGACAGCAGTAGTAACGTGACTTTGAAAAATCACCATAAATTGTGGGAGATGAATTAGAAGCGGAATAAATTATGTAATTAAATCTTAATGAGTCTAGTTTCAATTGGAATAAACAAGAACATATTTTGAATTCTGTACAATGAGAAATTTGATTCGTAATGAAGAGTGGTCAGATTAGTCAAACAGTGAAACATGGGAAACTTTAAGAAAAATCTGGTATTGATTGGCCATACCAAAAATTCTGAAAATTTTATGGATAGAAGATATATGAGTCTATTTTCAGGGAAAAATTAACGGAACTTGATTTGGAGTTTCGTAGCTCCATTTATAAATGATTTAGTGACTGTTGCTCAGGAAGATAGCTTGCAGTGAAATTATGATTATGTGCTAAACATTAACAAAAATTTGTTAATGAGTTGCTTATTGATTTCTTATAAGCTTACTATGATCTGTAGGTGTGGTTGGCCGAATATTGTAAGGGGTTAATACGTAGTTTGTATTTGAATAGTTAGATTAACGTGTTAGTAATCCAATTGTAGGCGGTTCGTGTGTAGATCTCGTCAGCATATCGTCGCAAACAGGTGTGTAACTAACACCCTCTTTCTTAGTCTGGATCGGCAAAAGTCGAAAAGCCGAAATGCCGAAAACCGGTATGTTGTAGATTTGCGAGTGTGCGAATGCTCGTGAGGTAAATCGATTAATGTTTTTGGTAAGCTGCAAAATTTGGACTGCAAAGTGCATGATTTTTGTGCCCTCGATATTTTTGGGCTTAATGAGCCAAAATTGGAATAATGGGCCAACGGGCCCAATTCGGTAAAAACCCTCGGTACGTGATTCTGTTAGTACGTGAAAAGTAGGAATATGCATGAAAAACCCTAAAATATATAAATTACTGAAATACCTTTAAAAGTGGAAAATTTACAGTTTTACCCCTAGTAGATAAATTACCGAAAAACCCTTAGGGTTAAATTGACCTAAATGCATGTTTGACTGTTGTTATTTACTTCATGCCATGTTATTATCTGATGCATGGGACTGGGATATTGACGGAGGAAGTACTGAAAGTGGCTTGTCCACGTACTGGAGGCTTTGCCTCAATTTACTGTTAACTGAGCAGCAGGGCTGCAATTGTGGAGTGTTGGGCTGGGTGGGTTGAGCTATTCCCCACATGGAGTGTATGGTTGGTACAGGTGGAGTGTAGTGGTTGGTGGGTTGAGTAGTCTCCCCAAATGGGCTTGCATATGTTTACTGATGTTGCATGTATTTTGAAATGAGCCTATGGGCCATACTGTTATCTGAATAAGGGGCTAAGGTCCAGTTTATTATAATCTGAAAAGGGCTCTGGCCCAGTACCACTGTTACCTGAATGGGCTTAGGCCCAATGGGCTTGAGCTGACTTGGGCTTTGAATGGGTTTTCCTTACACACTGAGTTTCCCCAAACTCACCCCTTTTATTTTCATCCACGCAGGAAATCCCCAACCGTAGTGGGCTTGGAGCTGTGAGAGAATTCGGAGTGGCCACCCGTTCTGAAAGTTTGATTTTCTTCTGGTGAACTGGACATCCTTTTATTTATGTTTGAAGTTTTAGGTTTTTAAATGTAATAAGGCCGCTTAATTATTTTTGATGGTTTTAATATGTATTACTAAGATAGGTATTACTTATTTTAACTGTTGAAATTGGATAGCTTTAGGGCGCGTTTTCAAAAACAACAATTTATTTCAAAATAACACGACAACAAGCAAAGCTTCCGCAATGAAAGTATTTTTCAAAATTAATCACTTTTCCTAAAAATGACTTAATCAAATCAGTTTCCTAAAAATATCCATGACGTTAAGGTGTGGCGATGGCGGTATGCATGTCTAGGATTGGATCCAAAGGGAGCTTGGTACTTAAGCAGTCCGATGGACTTACCACCTCTTTTTCGGTTTCCTGCCTGATGCACAGCTTCCATTCACTTTAACCTATAATGAAATTATCTTTTAAAACACTAAGTAAGTTTTTCTGGATCAACAATATAAAATGTTTTGAACGCTTCGATGTGGCATGTCGGATCTGGCCATAACGTCTAGGCCGAGTTTGGGGTGCTACATTTAGTGGTATCAAAGCCAGGTTGCAACAACTCGGCTGTGGAATGGGTTTACAAAAAAAAGATTTTCAAAAACAAAAAAAATTATAAAGATTGCGAAAAACGCGATTTTCAAAATTTAGATCTTTAGAAGGTGGCATTCCGAATCTCTGGCCCAAGCCTGTAAGTATTACTCTGAACTCTTCTGAATATTTTTCTGACTTATCTGTCTGTACTGAAATCCTACTAGGATACTCTAGATAGGATGATACTGAAACCATAGGAAAATCTGATAAGAGACTGAAACTGTAGCTAGACTTCGATTCTGTGAAAACAAACTCTGAACTACTGTCTGATTCATAAAACATCTGTAATAAACACTGGAATATTAATTGATGCATAAAAATTCGTAATCAAGATAATATGATATGAGTACAAGAGGCCGTGGATGGAGCCGAGGAAGTGCTCGAGCGAGATCTTCATCTTCGAGACATATACCGGCGGTGGATGCACCGGTACCACCGACAACAGAGGTAGAGTCTCATGACCGCGGTGCCGGGGATGATGCCCTGTCACAGGAAATGCTTCGTGTTCTGGAAGAGTTACCGGGGCAAGTGCGGGCAATGGAGTTTGGGGATCTATTTCTGAATGACTTCGGGCTAACGGAGCGGAGATCTTTAGGGGCGTGTCTGGTATAGCCCCGAATATGGCAGAATATTGGTTGGAGGCCACAGAACGAATTATGGACGACTTGGACTGCTCTGAGGAGAGTGTGAGTGGGGTATCTGTACTAAGTCCTTTGGGTCACTCGGTTAGGGTAGACAAATTGTATAGGGATGTACCATTAGAAACTCAAGGTAGATTTTCCCTGGAGATCTGATGGAGTTACCGTTCGGAGAGTTTGATCTCATTTTGGGAATGGACTGGCTTGTTAAGCATAAGGCGACCCTGGATTGTGCTGCTAAACGAATGGTGTTAAGGACCACAAAGGATGATGAGGTTATGGTGATAGGTGAGCGAAAGGATTATTTGTCCAATATGGTGTCAGCTTTAAGAGCCGAAAAGTGGATTCGGAAAGGTTGTGAGGCCTATTTGGCATTTGTAAGTCAGTCAGAAGAGGAGGGATTGACAGTGGATAAGGTTAGGACCGTAAAGGAGTTCCAAGATGTTTTTCCGGAGGAGCTTCCAAGATTACCTCCGAACCGAGAAGTTGAGTTTGGAATAGGTTTGTTGCCTGGAACGACGCCTGTGCCCATCGCACCGTATAGGATGACACTGAAGGAGTTAGTGGAGTTAAAGGCTCAAATTCAAGAGTTGTTGGATAGGGGCTTCATTAGGCCAAGCGTGTCTCCATGGGGAGCACCGGTGCTGTTCGTGAAAAAGAAGGATGGTACGATGCGGATGTGCATTGATTATCGCCAGTTGAACAAACTGACGATTAAAAATAAGCATCCACTGCCAAGGATTGACGATCTGTTCGATCAGCTTAGAGGAGCTTCTGTATTTTCCAAGATCGATCTTCGATCTGGATATCATCAGTTAAGGGTCAATGAGGCAGATATCCCTAAGACAGCATTCAGGCCTCGGTATGGTTATTACGAGTTTCTGGTTATGCCATTTGGACTGACGAACGCTCTTGCAACATTTATGGATGTGATGAGCCGTGTGTTCCAACCATTTTTAGATCAGTTCGTAGTCGTCTTTATCGATGATATCCTAGTATATTCTGAAAATGAAGCGAAACATGATGAGCATCTCCGTATAGTGCTGCAAGTGTTAAGGAAGAAGGAACTCTTTACGAAGTTCAGCAAGTGTGAATTTTGGTTGAGGGAGGTAACCTTCTTAGGACATGTGGTCTCTGCTGAGGGGATTAAGGTGGACCCTCAGAAAATTGAAGCGATTTTAGAGTGGAAGCCGCCTAGGTTAGTGTCGGAAATACGGAGTCTCCTAGGACTAGCAGGATACTACAGGTTTGTGGAAGGTTTTTCTGTGATGGCAACACCCCTGACAAAACTCATAAGGAAAGGAGTACCGTTTGTATAGACTAAGAAGCAGCAGGAAGCTTTTGAGAAGTTGAAGAAAGTTCTGACTGAAGCACCTGTGTTAATTCAGCCGGAGTCTGGGAAGGATTTTAGTGTGTACAGTGATGCATCACAAGTGGGTTTGGGCTGCGTGTTAATGCAAGAGGGTAAGGTGGTTGCATATGCATCACGACAGCTTAAGCCTCATGAGGGGAACTATCCGACTCATGATTTAGAGTTGGCAGCAGTGATATTTGCACTTAAGATTTGGAGACATTACTTGTACGGAGAAAGGTGTATTATATACACTGACCATAAGAGTCTTAAGTATTTGTTGACTCAGAAGGAGCTAAACCTTAAGCAAAGGAGATGGATTGAGTTACTTAAGGATTATGACTGTTCGATCGAATATCACCCAGGCAAGGCTAATGTGGTAGCTGATGTTTTAAGTCGTAGAACCGTATCTGATCTGAGAGTAATGTTTGCTCGTTTGAGTCTGTATGATGATAGCAGTTTGTTGGCTGAATTGCAAGTAAGGCCAACCTGGGTGGATCAGATTAAGGAAAAATAGTTGAACGATGAGTCTTTGGTCGCTCGTTTTCAACAAGTTAAGGAAGGGGAAACTTCTGAGTTTGGGAGCCAGAAGAGATGATGTAACAGTAATACCCTCATCTGTTTGGAGTAGGTAAATTTCGAGGATGAAATATCTTTAAGGAGGGTAGAGTTGTAACGCCCCAATTTTCGGGAATCCTGTGAATGTTGGCATAGGTTTAATTATGTTAGTGGGCCTCTAGAAGGCCCAAGCTTAAGATAGAACCCGATAATTTTAGTTAATTTTTGTTCCATAATAAAAAGGGAGTGAAATTATGAAATAGGACCTATGTGAAAATGTTTGAAAATGCTATAGGCTAAGTTGAAGTGGCCAAATAAATAGGAGTGCAAAATAGGAGGATTTGCATGACAAACCTCCCATTTTACATGAAGTGGCCAGCCATCATGTTGTTGTAGACAATATGAGCACTTGATATCCATAATTTATGGTACAAATTGATACAAATTGATAATGGATTAGGTAAATGTTCCATGATAATGGGTTAGGTAAATGTTTCATGATAATGGGTTAGGTAAATGTTCCATGATGGGAATTTCATGTCTTTTGTATTAAAGAATTAAATGGATGAAATATGAAATTTTATTAAAAGAAAAAAGGGTGAAAAGAACAAAGTTTTGTCCATCTTTTTTCATCATAGCCTAAAGTTAGAGAAGAGAAAGGAAAGGAGAAAGCTCTTGAATGTTCGGTCACTTGGGGAAGAAAATTGAAGGTAAGTTCATGGTAGTTTGCTTTTATTTTGAGGTTCATGAGTTCTTCTTGATTCTACCTTAACTCTTGAAGCATATTTTGGTTGTTAGTTGTGTTGTGAGCATTTAGTCATGAATTAAAATGAAGGAAATGGTTGTTGTTCCATGTTCTTTGATGAAAAATGGAAGATAGGTGAAGTTGAGCCAAACAAATGAGCATGCATGTGCCTTAGATGCTAAAGGGAAAATCGGCTAACATGTTGTGCTTTAAAATGATGAAATAGAGATTATACTTAAGTAAAATCATAGATATGTGATGATTGATTGGTGATATACATGTTTAAATAACATGCGTGCAAGGTATGTGTGAAAGAGTTGATTTGGTAATAAATCTGCTTGGGACAGCAGCAGTAACGTGACTTTGGAAAATCCCCATAAATTGTGGGAGATGAATTAGAAGCTGAATAAATTATGTAATTAAATCTCAATGAGTCTAGTTTCAAATGGAATAAACAAGAACATATTTTGAATTCTGTACAATAAGAAATTTGATTCGGAATGAAGAGTGGTCAGATTAGTCAAACAGTGAAACATGAGAAACTGTAAGAAAAATCTGGTATTGATTGGCCATACCCAAAATTTTGAAAATTATATGGATAGAAGATATATGAGTCTATTTTCAGGGAAAATTAACGACACTTGATTTGGAGTTTCGTAGCTCCAGTTATAAATGATTTAGTGACTGTTGCTCAGGAAGATAGCTTGCAGTGAAATTATGATTATGTGCTAAACATTGACAAAAATTTGTTAATGAGTTGCTTATTGATTTCTTATAAGCTTACTATGATCTGTAGGTGTGGTTGGCCGAATATTGTAAGGGGTTAATACGTAGTTTGTATTTGAATAGTTAGATTAACGTGTTAGTAATCCAATTGTAGGTGGTTCATGTGTGGATCTCGTCAGCATATCGTCGCAAACAGGTGTGTAACTAACACCCTCTTTCTTAGTCTGGATCGGTAAAAGTCGAAAAGTCGAAATGCCGAAAACTGGTATTTTGTAGATTTGCGAGTGTGCGAATGCTCGTGAGGTAAATCGATTAATGTTTTTGGTAAGCTGCAAAATTTGGACTGCAAAGTGCATGATTTTTGTGCCCTCGATATTTTTGGGCTTAATGGGACAAAATTGGAATGATGGGCCAACGGGCCCAATTCGGTAAGAACCCTCGGTACGTGATTCTGTTAGTACGTGAAAAGTAGAAATATGCATGAAAAACCCTAAAATATATAAATTACTGAAATACCTTTAAAAGTGGAAACTTTACAGTTTTACCCCTAGTAGATAAATTATCGAAATACCCTTAGGGTTAAATTGACCTAAATGCATGTTTGACTGTTGTTATTTACTTCATGCCATGTTATTATCTGATGCATGGGACTGGGATATTGACGAAGGAAGTACTGAAAGTGGCTTATACACGTACTGGAGGCTTTGCCTCAATTTACTGTTAACTGAGCAGCAGGGCTGCAACTGTGGAGTGTTGGGCTGGGTGGGTTGAGCTATTCCCCACATGGAGTGTTTGGCTGGTACGGGTGGAGTGTAGTGGTTGGTGGGTTGAGTAGTCTCCCCAAATGGGCTTGCATATGTTTACTGATGTTGCATGTATTTTGAAATGGGCCTATGGGCCATATTGTTATCTAAATAAGGGGCTAAGGCCCAGTACCACTGTTACCTGAATGGGCTTAGGCCCAATGGGCTTGAGCTGACTTGGGCTTTGAATGGGTTTTCCTTACACACTGAGTTTCCCCAAACTCACTCCTTTTATTTTCATCCACGCATGAAATCCCCAACCATAGTGGGCTTGGAGCTGTGAGGGAATTCGGAGTGGCCACCCGTTCTGAAAGTTTGATTTTCTTCTGGTGAACTGGACATCCTTTTATTTACGTTTGAAGTTTTGGGTTTTTAAATGTAATAAGGCCGCTTAATTATTTTTGATGGTTTTAATATGTATTACTAAGATAGGTATTACTTATTTTAAGAGTCGCGTCTGGAATTAAACTCGCGTTGTCAAAATTTTCAAATTCCTTGTTCAAATTGACATTTAGTCGTGATTCTCAAATTTTTGAAAAATCATGCACTTGCATCTGTTGTAAATATTTTGCTAACTCATTTTATCCTTTTGTTTTTAAGCTCTAGGTTCTTACGACTCTAGTTTAATTTTAAATAAAACGAAAGGTTTGTGAGTTTCTCCCCACACACCGTGCACGTGTATTCTTGCATAACATGAGCTCTATACTCGAGCTCTGTCCGTTTAAGTGAAAGTAAATGCTATGCCTTCGTGAGTTAACTCGTCCCTCCGCACGGGCTAGTGAATACTTTCGGGTTACATATGACTTATGCTTTCATGAGTTAACTTGTCCCTCCGCATAGGCATAAGTAAATGTAATCCCTCGAATTGAACTCGTGAGCCTGTGATAGGCTACGACTGAGGCTTCGTACTAATCTTGGTAGATGACAGTACAGACAATTCGAGTACCTATCTAGAACCAAAACCGCATATAGTGAACCGTATGAGCCACCTAACTAGAGCCATACCGAACCTTCGTCCGTTAATAGTCACCAAAATAAGTACATGGGAGAAACGCCTCTTACCTTTTATCTCTTTGACATTTACACTTTTTATTTGGATTTTCCGTAATTTATATTTGTTGTGATTACTAACCAAGGTTGTTTGTTTTTATTTTTATTTACATTATGCATTATATGCATCATATTAGGAAGGTGTTGAAAAGAGATTTGGTTGCCAATAAACGGGTTTCTAATGGAAGAGTCAATTATACAAACAACCGAAAAGAATGCCGTGGTTCGGGACTGGTCTCTAAAAACTCAAAAAGAAAAAGGGGATAGTCTAGTGGAGGGATGTATTGCCAATCTGCCCGAGCGCGTAACTGTGAATGTTCGCCAGAATAACCTTGAAGATTTGGTTCAGGTTTGGAATATGTGGGACTCGGACACTAGGGGTATCTTTACTGAAAGGTATGGGGACATAGCCAATTTGATTGCTGTCAACATAGACGAGCATTTGATTCAAGCCATGATCAGATTTTGGGATCCGGTCTACCAATGTTTTACCTTCAATCGAGAAGATATGACCCCGACTATAGAAGAGTACGCTGCTTTACTTCGTGTCGATAATGTACAACTCTATAAGATATATGTGAAAGAACCTAAGCCGATGACCTTCAAGAAAAAGTTAGTAAGATTGACAGACATGATTGACGCATGGACCGAAAAACAGATAAAGAAGAAGAATGAAACCATTTGCATTCCATGGTTTTCCCTATGAGAATTGGTTCTGAACCATCCTGACATGTTGAAAAGGGTAAATCTATTCACTTTGGCCATTTACGGTTTGATCATCTTCTCGAAAGTCCTTGGACACATAGAAGTTGCGGAGGTGGATTTCTTCGAAAGACTAAAACAAGGAATCAACCCTGTCTTGACTATCTTGGCCGAGACCTTTAGATCCTTAAACAGTTGTAGGAAAACGGGGAAAAGACGTTTTATCGGATGCGTGCAATTACTAAATGTCTGGATTTTGAGCTATTTTTGGAAAGTAGAGCGCACATTGTACCACATGTTTTCAAAAAATTTCGCCCCGTTGGAAGCCTATATTGAGAGAGAATGGCCAAAGGATGTCATTGAAGAACATTGGGTTTCAGTTTTTCAAAACCTTCGAGCTGAAGATGTAACCTGGAGAGCACCGTGGATCCGCCCTTCGGTTCTGCTATACAAGGTTGGAGATCAAGATTGGGTACCATTACTCGGGTTATGGGGAGGAGTTGGATATGCCCCGCTATTGGTCCAAAGATAATTTTCTTCGCGACAATTCATACCCGCCACTGGAGGATTGGCACAATCCGAGTTCACTTTTGCGGGTAAAGGGTATATGAAGAGGGTCCGAGACACTGCAAAGTCTTGGAAGAAAGTCTATCTCATGGAATTGGCTCTATATGCTGATACCCTCACCCAAGATTACGACATCTGAAGGAAGCAACGGGTGAATAGTCAGCAAATCTCGTCAACGAACTACACCGTCCAAAATCATTTCTCGGAAGAAATGCCGTCTGAGCTAGAAATGGCAAGACAAGAATTTGAACGAGAAAATGCCAAGATGTCTCAGGACCTTAGTGCTCTTCAAGAGGAAAACTACCAATTGAAGATCGACGTTCAAATTGAAAGATCCAGAACCGAGAAAGTGCAAAAAGAGGCTAAAGTCATAAGAAATTACTTAAGAGATCTTCATCTGGAAAATAAGAAGTTAAGAAGCACAATAAATAATAGTGGGCTGGGCAAGTCGGCGGCAGAATGGAAAGAAGAAATAAGCAACATTAAAGGCGAGATAGAATTTTCGAAAGGAAAAGCGAAGAAAGAGGAGGAAAAGGCTGCTCGGGCTATGATAAAACTAAAGAGGAAGAACGCCGAATATGAAACTGTGTCTGCTGAACTTACGATTAGTCAGTCCGAACGCCGAGACCTAAAAGTGAGAATACGAGAATTAGAAGATATGCTGCAAGATCGTCAACAACAGCTAGATACTCTCTTGAAGGCTTTGGAATAAAAGAATAGTCAGTATGATAGAGACGTTCGTGCTTACGAAGAGGGCCTCCAAGAAAAAGAAATGCAACTTAGCTATTTGATCAGTGAAGTTCGTGGGGTAGCCATGCACGTGGTACAATTATCGGAAGAAGTTGAAATTCTCATTTGCCAATTCCCTCCAAGTCGAAGATCAAACATATCAGAGTTCTTAGCACGAGTAAAGAAATATGGCGATATAGCTAGGAAGTTTGTGTGATAGCTGAATCGAAAATGGCAAAATGTTTTGTAATGAACTCTTTTGATGAATGAAATACCTAAATAGGGGCTATCTTGAAATCAACACCAACTTCTTGCATTTCTTTCATGACTAACATTCATTTGACATTTATGAATTCATTCATTCATTCATTGCATATCCCATAATCATTCACTAAGGTTAAAACATACAATTCGCAGTTGTAATACCACAAGCCTGGAACCATGTTATTTGTATAGAACTCGTCAACAAGCTAGGGCAATAAAGGTTGAATTCAATGAAAGAATTAAAAGAATGGAAAGAGTTCAGAGGGAATTACAAGAGTAGTTGGCCAAGTCGCAGCAAGAGATAAGAGACTTAATGGTGAGATCTCGAGAAGAATCGTTCGAACAAAGAGACCAAATGGCCAAGATGATGGAATGATGTCAGCTCTAGTAAAAGGAAAAGGACCTATGAACCCTGACATTGTGGAACCACAGTCAAGGGCTAATCACGATTAAGATCCGCTCTATCCCCCAGGATTCACTCCACCTTACGCACATGTAATGTAAAGAGAACGCCCTCAAGGAGAACCTATAGGCCTGGAGTAGCGACCTGTACCACCTGCTAATCTGGGGCAGGGGGAGTGTTCGTATCAAACCCGGGGGCTAGTTCTGTTGATCCACTCGTTCCAGTTTTGGACGATCCAGCAGAGATAGCCAGGTTGAAAATGGATGATCATGATGTTCAGGATAAGTATAGGAGTTTGGAAGAAAGACTCAAAGCAATAGAAGGTACTGAAACCTTCTCTGCGTTGAGTGCCAAAGAGCTCAGTTTGGTGCCCGATCTGGTGTTACCTCCGAAGTTCAAGGTGCCTGACTTTGAAAAGTATGATGGGACAAGATGCCTAAAGGTGCATCTCATCATGTTCTGCCGGAAGATGACCGGCTATGTGAACGAAGATAAGCTACTCATACATTGCTTCCAAGATAGTCTAGTAGGATCGGCTCTTCGGTAGTGTAACCAGCTTAGTAGGGAAAAGATCCGATCCTGGAAAGACCTGGCATCAGCATTCTGTGAGCAATACAAGCATGTATCGGATATGGTGCCAGACTGGATGACTCTGCAAATGATGGAGAAAAAGCCATCGGAAACTTTCAGACAGTATGCGCAGAGATGGAGGGACGTCTCAGCCAAAGTGGAACCCCCACTAACAAAAACGGAGATAACTGTTCTCTTTATCAACAATTTAAAGGCGCCGTTTTATGACAAACTAGTGGGAAGTGCCACGAAGGACTTTGCGGATATTGTAATATCCGGTGAGCTTATAGAAAATGCCGTCAAGAGCGGTAGAATGGAAGGTCAAGAAAGTTCAAAAAGGGTAGCGCTCATGAAGAAGAAAGAACCAGAAGCCCACATGGTGGGAATGGGAAGTCGTTATACCCCTAATCCATATCCAAACCCACTCCAACCTCGAAATTATCCACCTCCGAATTTCTATTATCCCCCTCAAACCCCTTATTACCAAGTACCACCTCCTTCCTACCCCGTATACGCCGCGAACAACCAAAGACCCGTCACCATATTCCCACAAAACACTGTACCTGCTCAAAGCCAACCCAGAAACGAACAGAAGCCAGTAAGACCCAATCTTGAGAAACCGCAATTTACTCCTATTCCTGTGTCATATAGGGAACTATACCCAAAACTCTTGGAGAAGCAATTAATATCTCCCCACTACATGGCACCCCTTAAGCCTCCATACTCGAAATGGTACGATCCAAATGCTAGTTGTGCATACCATACCAGGAACCAGGGGCATTCTATGGAAAATTGTCTTGCCTTCAAAAGTAGAGTTCAAGGACTCATCGATGCGCGTATTCTGCGATTTGATGGCACTGGCAGTACATCCGGAAACCCATTCCGAAACCACGCCGAAGAGAATGTGAGCGTAGTGGGAGAAGAGGACAAATGACAAAGTAGAAGATGGGTTTCTGAAATAAGAACACCTCTGCAGAAAATCTGGGAGGTGCTAGTTGAAAAGGGGTTGCTCTGTCATCTTAACAGAGTATTCGAGGGAAGGAATACAAAAGATCAAATTTTTTTCGAATTCCATGGTATTGAAGGGCACGACATTTAATCCTGTGAAGAGTTCAGAAGATTACTGCAAAATATGATGGACAATAAGGAGATTGGGATTTTTTATAAAGGTGAAGAGGCCGATAGAGGAGAAATATACGCCTCTGACCATCAACCGTCAGGTTTCCCGTATAGCGCCGACCGACCGTTAATAATTTATTATGACGTGAAGAAGGAGCCGGTGAAACCAAAAGTGATAATGGAGGTACCATCTCCTTTCTTTTACAAGGACAATAAAGTAGTACCATGGAAATATGACGTCAATATCGTCACACCTGAAGATGAAAAACCCAAAGCCATGACTGGAAACGTTGGGGAAGTAGGTCATTTCACTCGTAGTGGAAGATGTTATTCGAAAGAGGTCAAACCAGTGAAGAAGAACAGTGACTTGAAACAGAAAGGAAAAGCATCGATGCACGTGACCGAAGATGAGTATGAAACTGTGCCTGAACAAGAAGCTGAAAAGCCTGTGGACGAGGAGGAAGCACAGGAATTCTTAAAATTTATCAAGCATAGTGAGTACAACGTGGTAGAACAATTGAGTAAGCAACCAGCGCGAATCTCGGTATTATCTCTACTGTTGAATTCAGAACCACACCGGAACGCTCTGCTGAAAGTGTTAAATCAAGCTTATGTGGCAAACAATATATTCGTTGAAAAACTGGATAGGTGGCTGAACAACTTGAATGCGGATAATTTCATTTCTTTTAGTGATGATGAAATACCGCCCATTGGTAGAGGTTCAGTGAAAGCATTGCATATCACAACCCATTGTAAGGGCTATATAATACCGAACGTGCTCATCGATAATGGATCGGCACTCAACGTCATGCCTTTGGCCATACTTTTCAGAATTCCGATGGATTTGTCCTATCTAAGACCTTGTCATTCCACAGTAAGGGCATTTGATGGAACAAGATGTGAAGTCATGGGAAAAATCGAGATCCCTCTAGAAGTGGGTCCCTACATATACGATGTTGAATTTCAAGTCATGGACATTACACCATCATACAATTGTCTCTTGGGAAGACCTTGGATCCATTCTGCTGGAGCAGTCCCATCATCCCTCCATCAAAAGGTGAAATTTATCATGGATGGCTGTTTGGTCACTGTCGAGGGAGAAGAAGACATTGTAGCATATATTTCTGCCAACGCACCATACATTGAAGTGAGTAAAGATGCTATGGAATGTTCCTTCCGATCTCTTGAATTTGTCAATGCCACATTCATCGTTGAGGGAAACAGAATTCCCGCGCCAAAACTGTCATGAAATACCAGGATGGGTATCAAGATGACTGTGGAAAGAGGAGCCCGAGCAAGGAAAGGTTTGGGAAGGTATCTGCAAGGAATAGTCAGGGCCTTAAAGCTGGTACATCACAAAGCTCGATTCGGTTTAGGGTTCTAACCAGATGTACGTCAAAGAAGAAAATAGTGGAAGAAGGATCAAGAGAGAAGGATTGCGAGAACTTTGGGCCGAGAAATAGAATGGGAGCCCAAACTTACCCTCCTTTGTCAAAAATATTTACATCTGCAGGGATGATATACCTCGGACAGAATAATATACAAAGCACGCTGTTATTAATTGAAAGGAGTCTTCAGAATATCAGTATAAATGTCATTGACAAAGGAAGTGAGGCAATTAAAGATGTTTCAACGATACGCCCTTGTCTTCCAGGTTTCATGTTGAACAATTGGACTGTTGAGGACCTTCTTGTAGTTTATAAGTTTTTAGAGTAATGCTCAAACATTAACCCTCTATTGTGTCCTTAGATATAATAGAATTCTTTTGTAAAAGCTTGCATTCGCTCTTTATCATTTAAATGAATATCAATGAAGATGCATTTTGTCACGATCTTTCGCATTATCATTAATTTCATAATCATCTTCTCATTTCATAGCCTATCTGTACATTTGCCTCATACCATGCCATAACATTTCGGTTCTTGGTCCCAATACTTTGATGCTCCTCTATAGTTTCCTTTTCCATTCAATTTTCAAGTGCTCAGATATCAACGATATGAACAAACTCGTTACAAATCTTGAAATCGATTTCGAGAAGGACATTTGTTTAGGAGAATTCGAAGTCGAAGAAAATGCTGAAGACTATGTCTCGTCTCCTGACTTACTAAGAATGGTGGAACAAGAGGATAAAATAATTTTGCCTCATCAAGAATCTGTTGAAACAATAAATTTGGGAACTGAAGAAAGAAAGCAAGAAGTGAAGATTGGGACCTCTATTTCAGGGGGCACCAGGCACAATTTGATTGCTTTGCTCCGCGAGTACAAAGATGTATTTGCATGGTCATATCAGGATATGACAAGATTGGATGAAGATGTAGTGGTCCATAAGCTCCCATTGAAGCCAGAATGCAAACCCATTCAACAAAAGCTAAGACGAATGAGACCTGAGATGTTGTTGAAAATAAAAGAGGAAGTCAAAAAGCAATTTAATGCTGGCTTCCTACAAGCCTCCAAATATCCAAAGTGGGTGGCTAACATAGTCCCAGTACCAAAGAAAGACGGCAAAGTACGAATGTGAGTGGATTATCGTGACCTGAATCGAGCAAGTCCTAAAGATAATTTTCCCTTGCCACACATTGATACGTTGGTGGATAACACAGCAAAGTATTCATTGTTTTCTTTCATAGATAGATTCTCGGGGTATAATCAGATCAGGATGGCCCCCGAGGATATGGAGAAAACTACTTTCATAACAATGTGGGGAAATTCTGCTACAAGGTGATGCCGTTCGAATTAAAAAATGATGGGGCAACATATCAGAGGGCTATCGTAACATTATTCCATGACATGATGCATAAAGAAATAGAGGTCTAAGTCGACGATATGATTACTAAGTCCCGAGGGGAAGAAGAGCATGTAGCGAACCTGACGAAGTTGTTCGACAGACTGAGAAAGTTCCAGCTAAAGCTCAATCCGACCAAATGTACGTTTGGGGTTACCTCGGGAAAGTTGCTAGGCTTCATTGTTAGCGAAAGAGGTATCGAGGTTGATCCAGATAAAATAAAAGTCATTCAAGAGTTACCACCCCCGCGCACGCAAAAGGAAGTCAGAGGATTTTTAGGGAGATTAAACTACATTGCCCGATTTATCGCTCAACTTACCAACCAATGCGACCCAATCTTTCGACTCATTCGAAAACATAATCCCGGAGAATGGAACGAGGAGTGCCAAGTGGCTTTTGATAAGATAAAACAGTATTTATCTAGTCCTCCAGTGCTAGTACCGCCAATGCCGGGAAGACCATTGATATTGTATTTGACTGTGTTCGAGAATTCAATGGGTTGCGTACTGGGGCAATATAACGAGTCAGGAAAGAAAGAAAAGATGATCTACTACCTCAGCAAAAAGTTCACTGAATATGAGGCAAAGTATTCGTCCATAAAAAAATACTGTTGCGCTCTGGTTTGGGTAGCTCGGAGACTCAGGCAATATATGCTGTATCATACGACATGGCCAATTTCAAAGTTGGACCCAATAAGGTACATGATAGAATCACCTTCACTCTCAGGAAGAATGGCACGATGGCAGATCTTACTATCAAAATATGACATCGTCTATGTGAGCCAAAAGTCGATAAAAGAGAGCGCAATAGCTGACTTCTTAGCAACTCGAACAACGAAGGAATATGAGCCATTGAGATTTGATTTCCCAGATGAAGACTTGATGTGCATTACAGAAAAAGAATGTGAGTCATCAAAAGAAAAGTCATGGAAGATAAGCTTTGATGGTGCATCGAATGCATTGGGGCATGGGATTGGAGCAGTCTTAGTATCACCAGAAGGGAACCATTATCCGTTCACTGCTAGGCTAAATTTCTTCTGTACCAATAACATAGCGGAATATGAGGCCTGTATCATGGGACTTCGTGCAGCAATTGAACGAAACATCCAAACTTTAGAGGTATACGGAGACTCAACATTGGTGATTTATCAGATCCGTGGAGATTGGGAAGTGAGAGATTCAAAATTAGTCAAATACAGTGATCTCGTGGCAGGGTTGATTAAAGAATTCAAAGAAATAACTTTTAATTACTTCCCACGAGAAGAAAACCAGTTAGCTGATGCCCTGGCCACTTTGGCTTCAATGTTTAAAGCAAACAGAGAAACAAAAATAATGCCTCTTCAAATGAGCATATATGAAGTCCCTGCACATTATTTCTGCATTGAAAAAGAGCCAGATGGACGGTCATGGTTTCATGATCTCTTAGAATACATCAAGAATCAAAGGTATCCCAAGCAAGCAAATGAGAATGACAAAAGAACAATCAGAAGAATGGCAACGGGATTTGTTCTTGATGGGGATATCCTGTATAAAAGAGGAAAATATCAAGTGCTATTGAGATGCAAGGATACTGTTAAAGCTAGAAAAATACTTGAAGATGTCCATGAAGGAATTTTTGGGACACATGCCAATGGTTTCACTATGGCCAGGAAGATTATGAGACTCGGTTATTACTGGCTGACGATGGAAAGCGCCTGCATTAGTTTTGCAAGAAAATGCCACAAATGCCAAATTTACGGTGATAAAATCCATTTAGCCCCTTCGGCCATTCATGTCATCACTTCTCCATGGCCTTTTTCTATATGGGGCATGGATGTTATAGGGCCAATTTCCCCAAAAGCTTCTAATGGACACCGGTTTATCTTTGTGGTTATTGATTACTTCACAAAATGGATAGAAGCCACTTCGTTTACTAATGTGACGAAGACCGCAGTTTGCAGGTTTTTGAAAAAGAAAATCTTTTGTCGATATGGTTTGCCTGAAAGAATCATTTCAGATAATGCCATGAATCTGAACAACAAGATGATGAAGGAAGTGTGAATAAAGCATCATAACTCATCACCCTATCGCCCAAAAATGAACGGAGCTGTTGAAGCGGCCAATAAGAATATTAAGAAGATTATTGGGAAAATGACTGAGACATATAAAGACTGGCACGAGAAGCTACCATTTGCTTTGTATGCATATCGCACATTTGTGCGGACATCTACGGGAGCAACTCCTTTCTCTCTGGTCTATGGAATGGAAGCTGTGCTACCTATCGAGGTTGAGATCTCCTCTCTACGAGTCTTAATGGAATCAAAACTAGAAGAACCAGAATGGATTCGAGCTCGATATGACTAGTTGAACCTCATCAAAGAAAAACGTTTAAAGGTAATTTGTCATGGACAGATGTACCAGAAGAGAATAATCGCAGCCCATGACAAGAAAGTACGGCCAAGAGAATTCCATGAAGGAGAACTCGTGCTGAGAAAGATTCTCCCAATACAAAAAGATCTGCAAGGAAAATGGGCACCAAATTGGGAAGGACCATACGTCGTGAAGAAAGCATTCTCGGGTGGAGCTTTGATTCTCACAGAGATGGATGGGAAAGAGTTACCGAATCCAGTGAACTCAGATGCTGTGAATAAATATTATGCTTGAAAAAAGGAAATCAAGATGAAAACTCGAAAAATGGCATCTTTAAAAAAGGGATTAAGGTGAAAACCCATGTCGTAACCATTTTTTAAAAAAAACGGGGATCGAATTGGATTTGAAAACGAAAACGAAAAATGGGAGTCGCCACCAATTCTTTTGATGAGGTGTGATCGGGTCACCTTTAAATTAACCATTTTAATAAAAGTAAGATTTACTAAAATGATAATTTTGGGTCTACGAAAATCAGAAAATGAGTTCGGGATTCGGTTACACACGAGGAAGGATTAGCACCCTCGATACGCCTAAAATTGGTACCTAGTTGATTAATTAATGTCTTAAGATCGAAGATTGAAATCTTTGAAGACTTTTGAACTACGATATTTCTTTATGAAAATGCTCTAGTGTTAAAGACCTTCTCGTCTCAAAATATAAAATGTCACATCCAGTGAGTTAGGACACGACATCTTGAATTTTCGAGAGCGAGCTTGCCTTTTATTTAAAATTAACGTGTTTTAAAAGATATTTGGTTAGTTAGGGGTGAACGAGGAAAATCAAAACCCAGTGAGTTAGGGTACGTTTCCTCGAATTTCCGAACACCAAATATCGCCTTTATTCACGAAAAATCTTTTTTCGAAGTAACAAAATGCCATACCCGGTAAGTTAGGGCACCACACCTCGCATTCCCTAAAATAAGCATTTTTAAAATTTGTATTGTGATTTAAAAGAATATTTCGTGATTTAGGTTAAAAGAGAAAAATCGAAACCTAGTAAGTTAGGGCACGATTTTCTCGAATTTCCAAATACAGAATATCACTTTTATGAAAGCAAATTATGGTATTAACACGTATAATAATATGATGATAGTGTCAAAACAATAACATGAACAGTTATAAAAGATGAAACAATAACGAGGCTAAGTATCATATAAATGTAAACACGTACGTGGGGAAAATGGAATAATCGAACACGCAAGCAAATAAAAAAAATAAATAGATATAAAAAATGGAAAAATAAAATGACAATGATAACAATAGTAATGATATAAAAGTATATACATATATGATTTAAGGTATATACGTAACGATAGAGGTTATAAGAAATATAAGAAAGAAATATATATATATGATAATAAAAATAATAGTACAATATTAAAAGATGCATATGCGTAGTATAAAAATGTATACGTAATATAATGAAAATTACATAGTGTATATACATATTAGTAATAATAATGGTAATAATAATAAAAAACATTACATAAATATATATTGAAAATAGATATATAATAATATTTAAAAGCATATACATAATATATACATAACATACGAAACAAAATATACACATAATATATTAAAACATATACATGATAAAACATAATATGATATTTACAATATATAGAACTATAATAAAATGATATACACGATATAATATTAATATACATATGCACAATATGGAGTATATAAATATATATTAATATGACACAAATGTATTAACAAAACAATAATATCATAAACCAATAATAATATATAAATGTATTCGTATATATATGTTAAAGATATACAATAAAACATATATTAATATTAATAATAAATATAATAGGGGTAAAAAAAATGGATATAATGATGATAAATATATGACACGGTATTAATGTGTGTATAATATAGTATAGTATTTTAATGCACATACACATAATATACATTAGGAATAACAATAATATAAATAAGAAAACTATAAATATATGCATGAAATATTTATATAAAAATTTTTAAATAATAGAGTAAATATGCTAATAATAACGAGAATAATGAGTAAGATGATAAATAATATTAAAAATAAAAATAATAAAATCCGCATTAAATATGGGAAAGGACTAAATTCGAAACAAGAGTAAAGTTCCTGGGCCAAATTTAAAAATAAAAGTCGGAGGATGGACCCATTCAAAAGGCGCGAAAATCATGGGGGATTAAAAAGGGAAATATCCCATTCCTCAAAACGCTGTGCTTCGTACGGGATCAAAATGGAACAAATATGAAACTTTGTGGGCGAAATTAAAAGGCGAGAAAAAGGAATGGGACCTCATTGAAACCGGCCTCAAAAGCGGAGGGACTGAGGGCGCAAATAGACCCTCAGTCCAAAAACACGCGGATCCTTAGTGGAGCGGGTCGGGTCTTCGTGTCGACGCCTAAACGGCGTCGTTTTGGTGCTGTGAGTTTAGGCCCAAAACGGCGCCGTATTGGGTCGCTATATAAGCCCAAAATTTCTTTTAAAAAATCAGTTTTCTCCTCTTCTCAAAAAAAAAAAAACAGAAACCCACTCTCTCCAATCCTCTCTCAGCCCCATGCCTCCACTGCCGGACCGGTCGCCGTCCTTCGTGCCGTCCGCCCCTCTGGCCACCGTACACGGTGGCCAAAAATTGCCCAAGGGTAAATTTTATTTCTTTTTTTATATTTTATATTTGTTTAGTATATGTATGTTATTTTTAATAAAATAGGAGTGATATGTGATAACAATATTCGAAAAAAAGTAAAGAAAAAAGGGTAAAATAAAAATGGTAAATAGACCTTTAGGTCGGCCTTTGATACTCCTTGCTGCTGATTCGTGTTTGTGTTACAAAGCCTTTTTATTGTTAATCTTCTTGATATATTTCGAATCGAATGAAAATTAAGAGCCTAAAATCCAACCCTTACACCCGATCCCCATTGTGACTTTTATAGCCCATTTTTCAAGATCTTCTTCTTTGCGCACTACTCTTTCCCTTTTAATGCTGCAGGTGCAAGTTGGGCGGTGGCACAGTGGCGGTGCTTGCAGGAGATGTGACTGGGGCGGTGGGATGGGACCGATGGCAGAGGCAGCAGCAGCTTGAGGTGGTAGGGTTTATTTTTTGTGTTAAGGTTTTTGGGCTGTAATTGGGCTAGAGTAATTAGGTAGGTTCTGGTTAGTTTGGGTATTTAGTGGGCTTCTGTTGGGTCTGGGTCTGGGTCAAACGGGCCTGTACAGCTGCCCCTCTTTGCTTGTTGTCATGTAACAAGAATAAAGCAAAGATTCTCAAGAAAGACCCGTGTGGCCTAACCACGTCGAGTCTTGACTTTCCTTGGCGCTTCTTTCCTTCAAGTATCTTCAATGTGCTCCATTGCAACTTTAGATAAGACCTGTTTGTTTAGCTTCACTCCGCTCCACTGCATATTCAGGGAAATAAGATTTGCTATCTTCAGTCTACTCTGCTACAATTTTTAAGGAGATAAGACATGTGACTTAAATTAACTCTACTGAAACTTCAAGGGGATCTGTTGTACTTGGATCAACTCCACTGCTGTTTCAGGGAGAAGACATTTGATTTTCAACCTGTTACCCTACTATTTAGGGGGTTAAGGCTTGTCATCATTGATCTGTTTCCCTACTGCTTAGGGGTTTAGATCTGTAAATTCAACGTGTTACCCTACTGCTTAGGGGTTTAAGCTTTGAAAATTTGGCTTGTTACCCTATTGCTTAGGGGGTTGAAGCCCATCACTTTCGATCTGTTTCCCTACTGCTTAGGGGGTTAGATCTGTAAATCTTCAGTCTGCTCCACTACGACTTCAGGGAGATGAGACTTGCTGGATTCGATCTGTTCCACCGCGACCTCAGGAAGACAAGATCTGTAATTTTTAGCCCATTACCCTACTGCTTAGGGGGTCAAGGTCTGTAAATTTGGCTTGTTACTCTACTGCTTAGAGGGTTAAAGCTCATCATCTTCGATCTATTTCCCTACTGCTTAGGGTGATAAGATCTGTGGATCTTCAGCCTGTTACCCTACTGCTTAGGGGGGTAAGGTTTGGTGGTTTGAATCTGCTTCACTGCAACTTCAGGAAGGCAAGATTCGCCGTCTTTTGATCTACTTCCCTGCTGCTTAGGGTGATAAGATCTATAAACTTCAGCTTGTTACCCTACTGCTTAGGGGATTAAAGCTCGTTACCTTTGATCTGTTTCCATACTGCTTAGGATGATAAGATCTATATCTTCAGCCTGTTACCCTACTGCTTAGGTGGTTAAGGTCTGGTGAATTCACTGATTCTAGGAACATGACCTGTAGAGTCAGTTTCATGTATCTATGCTTATGTCAAAGAATTAGGATAATATGATCAAAATGAATCAAATGCTCCTAATTAGATGCATTATGAATGATTTATGAATGTATGGGTGCAACATGTTGTGAGCATGAATCCCTTTTAATGTTTAGGTTGCCCTTGCTCTTTGTTCATCAAGGTTCTTTCACTGAAATGGTACCTTGTCTTCTTGTTCAGCTCTAATTTTGAACAGAAAACCCGAAGAGGTGGTCCCAATTTAAACTCTTTCTTCTCATATGTTTCCAATCTTTGAGTTTGGTTAGTTCTAAATAATAGTCCTGTTTTAGGTTCTTGTACTATTTAGAAACTTTCAGAGTAATACGCAGAACTCTTTTTGCGAAAATGGCTTTAGTCCATTAATCATCATTTCAATGCAAAATGCTTGAAAAGGATCATAACAATGTCGAAATTGAAATTTGTTAGAAACAAAATTTGAAGGGAATAGATTAATCACAGTCAATAAACATTGCTGGAATACAAAATGAATAAAAAGGGAATAGATTAATCACAGTCAACAAACATTGTTGGAATAAAAAATGAATAAAAAGGGAATAGATTAATCACAATCAACAAACATTGATGGAATACAAAATGAATAAAAAGGGAATAGGTGCCCCAGAAATCGCAGCGTGAGCTTCTCTGTACTAACTTCTTGAGGACACCCTTTTTGCTCAATATGTGTTTTAGGTGATCTAGAGTACCCTCATAGATGCCCCAAGATGTAACATCTCTCTTCCTTGTTAATTTAGGCATCGTATGCCCTACCTTTGATCAATATTTGAATCGCCCTTTTATGGGTTTTCAATTTGAAAACCCCTTTGGTCTCAAGGTGCTCTTTGCGAGTTTTCACCCTGGCCTCTCCTTCTTTTTTTTTAGGCGAAGTATTTCTTAACCGAATCCGAATTCACGGGATTGGGTAAAGCCTTGCCATCCATTTCGGCCAATATCAATGTTCCTCCAGAAAAGGCCTTCTTTACCACATAAGGTCCTTCCCAATTAGGCATCCATTTTCTTCTGAAATCCTTTTGTATGGGCAGAATCTTTTTCAATACTAGGTCTCCCTCGTGGAATTCTCTGGGATGAACCTTTTTGTTGTAAGCTCGCATCATTTGCTTTTGGTACATCTGACCATGACGGATAGCCCTTAGCCTCTTTTCTTCAATCAAATTCAGCTGATTGTATCGGGACTGGATCCATTCTACTTCATCCAACCTTATCTCTGACAAAACTCTGAGGGAAGGAATCTCGACCTCTATGGGTAAAACTACCTCCATTTCATAGACCAATGAGAAGGGCGTTGCCCCGGTGGAAGTTCTAACAGACGTTCGATAGGCATAGAGGGCGAATGGCAATTTCTCATGCCAGTCTTTATAAGTCTCAGTTATTTTCCCCACAATCTTCTTGATGTTATTATTGGCTACTTCGACTGAACCGTTCATCTTCGGGGGATACGGTGACGAGTTGTGGTGTCTAATCTTGAACTGCCTGCAGACATCCGTTATCGTACTGTTGTTCAAATTCAATGCGTTGTCAGATATGATCCTTTCTAGCATTCCATATCGACAGATGATTTCCTTTTTCAGGAACTTGCTAACTACCGATTTAATTACATTAGCATATGAAGCGGCCTCCACCCATTTGGTGAAATAATCGAGGACCACAAAGATGAAACGATGCCCATTTGAAGCTTTTGGCGAAATTGGCCCAATCACATCCATGCCCCACATCGAGAAAGGCCATGGCGAAGTCATGACATGCAGAGGTGAGGTAGGCACATTAATCTTGTCTCCATAGATTTGGCACTTATGACATCTTTTGGCGTAGTTAATACAGTCTCCTTCCATGGTGGACCAATAATAACCGAACCTCATAATTTGTCTGGCCATTGTCAAACCATTAGCGTATGTACCATAGACGCCCTCATGGACTTCTTCCAAGATATTCTTAGCCTCAATAGCATCTACACATCTCAACAGTACCTGATCCTTCCTTCTTTTGTATAGAATCTCCCCGTCTAAGACATAGTCATGGGCCAGTCTTCTCAACGTTCTTTTGTCATTCTCAGTAGCTTGGTCGGGGTACTCACGATTCTTCACATATGCAGGATATCGTGGTACCAAAGGTGATCATCAATTTCTTCTTCTTCTTCGAGGTTGTAACAATGAGCCGAGGCCTTGTAAATGCTCATTTGGATTGGTTTCACATCCTCTGGTTGGTTCACCTTGATCATAGAAGCTAAAGTTGCTAGGGTGTCAGCCATCTGATTTTCTTCTCATGGGAGGTAGTAGAAGATAATATCATCAAACTCTTTAATTAACTCAAGGATCAACCTCCAGTAATTGATCAATTTGGGGTCTCTTGTCTCCCATTCACCTTTGAGTTGATAAATAACTAGGGCAGAATCTCCATATACCTCTAACACCTTGATTTTACGTTCTATGGCTGCGCGTATTCCCATGATGCATGCTTCGTATTCTGCCATATTGTTCGTACAGTCAAAATCCAATTTACTAGTAAAGGGATAATGCTCTCCGTTCGGGGACTGCCCCGATTCCATTGCCCACGGCATTTGATGCTCCGTCAAAGTTTAGCTTCCAAAGATGACCTTCTTATTGGTCTTCTTCAGTGGTTGCTATGTACATTAGATCCTCATTTGGGAAGTCAAAGTTTAGTGGCTCGTAGTCCTCTAGGGCTCTACTAGCTAGGAAGTCTGCTATCGTACTCCCTTTTACGGCCTTCTGGTTCACATAGACTATATCGAACTCAGAAAGTAGAATTTTCCATCGGGCCATTCTCCCATTTAAAGCAGTAGACTCCATCAAGTATTTCAGAGGATCCATTTTAGAGATCAGCGAAGTTGTATGGTACAACATGTATTGTCTCAGTCTTCAGGTTGTCCAGATTAAGGCACAGCACAACTTTTCAATGAACGAGTATCTCGTCTCACACTCAGTAAAATTTTTACTAAGGTAATATATCGCTCTTTCTTTCCTTCCCGATTCATCGTGTTGGCCAAGCACGCATCCCATAGAATTTTCAAATATTGTCAAATACAATATCAGTGGCTTATCTAGACTAGGTGGTATCAACACTGAGGCATTAGACAAATATTGCTTAACTTTGTCGAAAGTCTTCTGGCATTCTTCGTCCCAAACACCAGGGTTGTGTTTCTTAATGAGACGGAATATGGGTTCACGTTTCTCGGTTAGTTGTGAAATAAACCGAGTGATGTAATTTAATCTTCCTAGGAATCTCCGAACTTCCTTTTGAGTACGCGGTGGAGGTAACTCTTGTATGGCTTTAACTTTATCTGGGTCAATCTCAATCCCTTTTTCACTGACCACGAATCCTAGCAGTTTTCCTGACCTGGCCCCGAAGGTACATTTTGCTGGATTGAGTTTCAACTGGAATTTCCTCAACCTCAAAAATAAATTTCTCAAGACTTGCACATGCTCTTCTTCAGCCCGAGATTTGGTGATCATGTCGTTGACGCAGACTTCAATTTCTTTATGCATCATATCATGGAATAGGGTTACCATGGCTCTCTGATATGTTGTTCCCGTATTTTTCAATCCGAACGGCACCACCTTATAGCAAAAGGTTCCCTACATGGTCACAAATATGGTTTTATTCATGTCTTCAGGATGCATCTTGATCTAATTGTACCCCGAGAAACCATCCATGAAGGAGAAGATTGAGTAACCTGCCGTGTTATCCACTAAGGTGTCAATATGAGGCAACGAGAAATTATCCTTCGGGCTGGCTTTGTTTAAGTCTCTGTAGTCTACACACATCCGTACTTTTCCATCTTTTTTAGGGACGGGGACGATGTTGGCTACCCATTCCGAGTACTTAACTACTTGTAAGAAACCAGCATCAAATTGCTTCTTGACCTCCTCTTTTATTTTCAATAAAACATCTGGCCGTATCCTTCGAAGTTTTTGCTGAACTGGCTTGCATTCTTCTTTGATGGGGAGCCTGTGTACCACAATGTTAGTACTTAGCTCAGGCATATCTTGATATGACCATGCAAAGACATCCTTGAACTCTTGGAGTAACTCAATAAGGTCCCGCTTTGTCTCTGTGGTAATGCAAGCTCCGATCTTTATTTCTTTCTTCTCTAGTTCATCTCCTAAGTTCACGACTTCTACAGTCTCTTTGTGGGGTAGAATCTATTTTTCCTCGTGCTCCACCATCCTTAACAAATCAGGGGATAAGTTACAATCTCCGTCATCCTCAAAGTCCTGAGATCCCTCTAGACACATATCCCGCTCAAAAGGAGACTCTGAATTAGTAGCAACGTCACTCACATCATTGATATCTGGAGACCTGTTGTAGGTGCGAAGGCAAATACAAAGAACAAGAGAATCTAAGAACAATGATATGTATGGTATGATCATGAATGAAAGAATAAAAGAATATTTGCACGGAATAAGTCGAAAGGATACATTTCATTGAAATAACGATTTCGAACATAAGCCTATTTTACAAAAGGACACTTATTACTCCTAGGCCTAGAGCAATAAGTGTGTTTTGGACATTACTCTGAGTTAGTTCTAAACACTACAGGAATCTCTTTCGCAGTCCAATTATTCGGAACACTTCTCGGCTCATAGAGGCGAATGCCCGACAAATTCTCTACCCTAGTTCCTTCTTCATATGTGGCGTTGACGTCCAAACTCTCCATCATTCCTTCCATGATTTCCTTTTTCGACGTCTTCCACTCGGAGTGAATGACCCCTCCAAACACAAAAGTCTTCGATATATGGGGGAAGATCATTGGTTCCCATTCGATTTCTCCCCCGCTCAATCGCGCTCTCCTTCTTTCTTGCTTCTTCTCAAGTTCTTTCTTTCTTTGTTTCATGTCCGGCTTAAACCCTAACCCAAAATAGTCTTGTTTGTCCTTCATCACTGGTACATTAATCCTTCCCTAGAGGTATCTCCCGAGTCCTCTTCCAGGTAGAGCCCTTTTTCCAACAATTAGCCGTAATCCCATTCTTGTAGTCTCAGATAACCTGGGCATTGAAATCTTATTTCCTTCGGTGATGAACGTCGCGTTCACAAACTCCAAAGATCGAAAAGAGCACTCGATTGCTTCATCATTTGCCTCCAGATATGGGGTGTCACTGGTTATTGCCGCGATGATGTCCTCTTCAGCATTGATCGTTACTACCCGACCTTCGATCACTAATTTCAACTTTTGGTGCAACGATGAAGGGATTGCCCCTGCCGAGTGTATCCATGGTCTCTCCAATTGGCAATTATATGAAGGCTTAATTTCCATGACCAATAAATCTACCCCGTACGTGCTCGGCCCGATTAAGAAGGGTACTTCAATTCTCCCCATTACCTTCCTTTCCGTGCCATCAAATGTTCTCACTACACTTTGGCATGTCTTCATATGGGAACTATCCACTGGCAACCTACTCAGCGTAGATAGGGGTAGGACATTCAGCGCAGACCCATTATCAATCAATACCCCCGGTAATATGTACCCTTTACAGCGAGTCGTGATGTGCAAAGCTTTAGTTGATCCTCGGCCCCCTGGTGGTACCTCATCATCATTGAAGAATATGAAGTTTTCGGCACTTATATTGTCGATTAAGTGGTCCAGTTTGTTTACAGAGATATCGTTAGCAACATAAGTTTCATTCAGTACCTTCATCAATGCGCTGCGATAGGTTTCGGAGCGTAAAAGTAAGGCCAGTACCGATATACGCGCTGGCTATTTGTGCAACTGTTTTACGACACTATATTTGCTATGCTTTAGAAATTTTAAGAATTCCTTGGCTTCTTTTTCAGTCACTGATTCATTAACAGTTGGTTCAGGCCCTGCCGGCCTCTCTTTCTTTTGCTCAATTGCTAATGATTTTTCTTTAACCTGTTTGACTTTTGTATTTGGGGTATAACGCCTTCCGTTGCACGTATAAAAACCCTCCTCTTGAACTTCCTTTGATGCATTAATCGGGGTCTCCTCTCCCGAGAATGTCACATTGCAGCTATAGCTCCACGGTACCCTTTTGCTATCTTTATAAGGGAAAGCAACGGGCTTTTGGATCACGACCTTTAGCGCAACTTGTGCCCCAGCTTCATTTATTTTCGGACGTGATATGATAACCACTGAGTGGTTGACTTTGTAAACATCCTTCATTGATCCCTCTTCGGAGGCACACACATCTGTTTCTTCTGGGCTCCCGACATATTCAAAGAATTCCAACTCCTTATTATCAATCAATCCTTGTACTAAAGCCCTGAATTGGCTGCATTTCTGGATCTCATGATCCTCTTGATCGTGGGACTCACAATAACTCTTCGCTTCTCGGGGCATGCCCCTTGAATTCTGTGCTATCAACCCTCTTTCCACCATTTTCTTCCAAACTTCTTCCAACGGGGTATTCACTTCTGCAATATTCATCTTAATTTCTTTCCCTCAACTCTCGATTATCGCATTTATTCCCTTATCCCCATGGTTAGGTAATGGATTCTCTGCACTGGATGTATCATCAAATTTCACAATCCCCATGTTGATGAGTCTTTCAACCAATTTCTTGAAAGTGGTGCAGTCTTTCAACCATTTAGGGTATGGAGGTTGCATTGGCGTTAGATAGAAGAGAAACACAACATGTGCATCAAATAAACTTTGGTATAGCTCCTTGTACGTCATTGGAATGGGCGTAAATTAGAGTTTCTCTCTATTTTGTTTTGTGTTGGGCTCTTGTCTGGGTGGGCCCTGCTGTCCAGTAGTTGTCTACCTTGGTTGGCTTACGGTGATCGATTTCGAATATGAGCTCACATTATTCACCTCGTGCTCTTTTTTTCTCGGCGCTGACCTCTTGGCGTTTTCCTCAACCTCTATTTTCCCACATCTTATGGCATTTTCTATCATTTCTCCAGACATTACTATGTCTGAAAAACTCTTAGTTGCGCTACCCAACATGTGGTTAATAAAAGGTGTCTTCAGGGTATTGATGAAGAGCATAGTGGTTTCCTTTTCCAACAGAAGGGGTTGGACTTGTGTGGCCACTTCTCTCCACCGTTGGGCGTACTGCCTAAAGCTCTCATTATGTTTTTTCTCCATATTCTGTAAAGTGATTCTATCAGGGGCTATGCCTACCACATGACTGTACTACTTTATGAAGGCTTGTGCTAAATCTTTCCATGAACTGATCTGAGCGCGACTCAATTGGTTGTACCATCTAGAAGCGGCCCCAACCAGACTTTCTTGGAAGTAGTGAATTAATAGTTGGTCATTATTGACATGGCCTGCCATTCGTCTGCAGAACATAGTGATGCGAGCTTCAGGACAGCTAGTCCCGTTGTATTTCTCAAATTCCAGAGTTTTGAACTTGGGAGGGAGTACCAGGTCCGGAACCAAACTTAATTCCTTAGCATCGATTCCGTCACGATAGTCGGTGCTTTCCATTTCTTTAAATTTTTCTTCCAACCATCTACACCTTTCTTCAAGCTCTCTCGGGAATTCTACCCTTGTCTTTTCAGCTTCTGTTACTTCATCGAGATTGAGGACCACAGGGTTGGTTGGGTTGTCCCCCGGATTAGAGCCTGAGCCGGCCTGATAATTCATCAGTGTCGAAACACCAGCCTGAAATGGTTGGGCCTAATTGTGACCGATGGCCTTCTTGGGTACATGTCAAGTTGTGTCTGAACGTCTGCTGGGGCAAAACCCGGAGGGTAGGTAGGATCTTCATTATCTTCTCCCGCATTGATCAAAAAGCTTTTCCCTTTTTCTAATCCACCAGCCAATAGACGAGTTAATTGGTCCATCATGCTTTTCTGGGATTCCAACATATGGTCCATCATATCTTGCTGGATTTTGGCAAGCTATTCTTGCATATGTGTTTGTAATTGATCCTGCATCTCTTTTTGCATTTGTTCCAATCTCTCTAACCTTTGATCTATTGCTCTTGTTTTTCCTCTTGTACCGTAACGATGTTCCAGGGTAACTGCCATGATTTTTAGGGTTTTTTGTGAGTTTTAGTGCGTGTGATGCAATGCTGATGCATGAATGCAATGAATGCGATGAATGCAAAAAAGCGTTGATTCTAATTCGATTTCATTAGAGTAACTTTCTAGAAAACAAGTTTCTTTACATAAAATAGATTACATATAAGGCTTGGCCCTGATACCTAAGGCCTTGACCTGTCTAAGAAGCTAAGCTAGCTCTCGGCCTCGGTCCGATTCTGACTCGTATTTTCAACTCAGCACATCAGCTTGTACTGCTAATGTTTGCAAGTGATCGGCCACTTCTCGCACTTGAGTCAAAGCTTCGCCCATGACGTAGTCCTTGCTCCTGACTTGGTCTTGAGATTGATGAAGTTGCTCCTTCCATCGCTCGTTATTTACCTAGAGGAGTTCTATCTGAAGTTCACAATTTTGCAGCGCTGTTTTGAGTTCTTCTATATTCTCTTTTAATTCCTCGATTCTGTTCTGACTAGCTTTCAACTCGATTGCAGAGTTACGCGAGTGATACTGATACAATGACCTCTCTAACTCTGATACCTGGATCTTTAACCCTTCTTTCTCATTCTGGCTTTCTACCAAACTTCTTTTCAGAGCACCTTCTCGAGCTTGAGCATCCCGGAATTATTCTTTCCATTGGTTGGCTTTGCTTTGTTTTTCTTTAACTTCCTATCGCCACTGTTCTGATGTTTTTCCTAACCCAGCGGTTCTCATTGATCTACGCAGCTTCTTATAGTCCGTTTTCAAACTGTCCAAGTCCTCTTCAGCCTTGTTTTTCCTTTTTCTGAGTCTTTCAGCTTCTAGTTTCTAGGCGTCGACATCTAACCCTAACTGCATCTTTTCTTCTTCCAACTGCTCGATCCTTTTTTCTAGCTCCAGACTCTTTCTCTCGAAATCCTGTCTGATGATTTCTAGCTCAGATGGGATTACTTTCAAGTGCTACTCTATCGGCTGAGGATTCCCTTGATCTGATGTAGGGATGTTGTCATTAATCCTCTGATTCCACCATCGGTCGTACTCAGGAGTAGTCATGGGATTAGCAGCAAACTTCTTCATTCTACGAGTCTGGTTCTAGGAATTTGATATCTCGCGAACTTTCTTTTTGTAATTATTCCCTTTGAACACGAACTCGCACTGGGCTAACCCGTATGTTGGTGGTGTAAACTGTCTGGATCTGTACTGTCGCAATGCAAGCAGAGGAGCATACCCGACGGCTCCCCATACTCCTAACAAGGGAACCCAATCGAAGTCTCCGTATCAGTATAATATTTCATCAAGAACCATCCACGGGGTCTCCATTCAACATCTTCTTCTTACAAATTTTGGAGAACCGTCATCCAATTTTCTTCTGTGATATCATCTCGCCTCGGAGTAGCCACTAACTCTTTTAGTGGAGAGTAATTTTCAGAGAAGATACGATACGAGACCTTTTCCACTTTCTAAAAATAGCTGTGGAACCAAGATAGTAAGAGTTGTGCACATCCAATAAATCTCCCTTCACCCGCTCTTCTACAAGCATTCAATGATCTAAAAGTTTCAGCGAAGATTGCGGGTACAGGTGTGGTTCCTTTACTAATCCTGTCAAAAAGGTCGGCAACAGCCTCGTCTACATGCCCCAAAGTTTTGGGGAAGATGACCAGTCCATAAACACTCAAGGTGAAGACATCTAACCTTTTCTTCACGTTGGGGTGCGCTAAGACTAGATCCCTCAGGTTCCTCCAAGGAATGCATTTACAATATCTTTTTTGTTTGATCCGGGTTGTCACCCACTGTTCGCTCATCCCTGTGATGTTCATCAGCTTTTTTGAAAATGCTGGGACGTTAGCAGGTCTGGCATAAATTCTGTCAACCTGAATCTTTGGGTAATGGAGCAAGGTCATGTATTCTTCTATAGTAGGTACCAAATCTACTTTCCCGAAAGTGAAGTAACTGTAAGCAGAATTCCAATATTGGGCAAGGGCTCGAAACAGGTGTTCATCTACCTTGACATCGAGCAGATAAGGTAAATCACGGTAATGACAATAGAATAGCTGTTTGACCTCGTCATCCTACTGACCCCAAATTTCTTTCATCTCTTGGAGATTATTCTGAGTTACGCTGATCCGAGTAAAATTCTATAACTCTGACACGTACCCCTCGGTAAGACTGTCACATTTCTCTTGTTGTGTTGTCTCAGCCCATATCCGGACAGCCGCGTTTTCTTCTACTTTATCAAAAAACCCCTTTTCCATGATAAGCTATCTATTTAGGAACCGAATGCAAATCAACACCTTTTATGATGAAAATGCCATGCAAATACAAATAAAGTAAAACAAAGCAAGTCAGTAATTTATATGCAGTTCAAAGCAAACAAAGAATAATAAATATAGCACTTGCTCAGGTAACCACTAGGGTTTCGGAGTGGCTCCACCTAGGGTGGGTTCCTAAGGCTCGCTATATGGGGTTTGGTTCTAGACTAAGGGTACCTGAACCAGCAGATTCCTCGATCATCACCAATTATAGGCTCATACAGACCGAGTTCAATCCAGGGGATTACATTTCCCTATGGCTGCACGGAGATGAAAATCTCACGAAGACATAGGTACGGATGTATCCCGAAAGCGATTCACTATCCTGCACGGTGGTGAAAACCTCACGAATGAGTAGTTTCTCACTCCCATTTAAAGGGGTGTGACCACAACGGTCATGCAATGCAATATGCAAAACCATTTAAAGACTCAAACCAACGCAGCAAGTATTGTATCATAAATCACAAAAAATAGCTGATGAAATGCAATGAAAGGATCGTATTTCAAAACCAAATTTTCAATTTTCGATAAAAAGAAAAAAGTTAATCAACTTGTGGCTTGACTCTCTTATTTGTGTCCCCAGTGGAGTCGCCAAGCTGTCGTAACCATTTTTTTGAAAAAACGGGGATCGACTTGGATTTGAAAACGAAAACGAAAAATGGGAGTCGCCATCAATTCTTTTGATGAGGTGTGATCGGGTCACCTTTAAATTAACCATTTTAATAAAAGTAAGATTTACTAAAATGATAATTTTGGGTCTACGAAAATCAGAAAATGAGTTCGGGAGTCGGTTACGCACGAGGAAGGATTAGCACCCTCGATACGCTCAAAATTGGTACCTAGTTGATTAATTAATGTCTTAAGATCGAAGATTGAAAACTTTGAAGACTTTTGAAATACGATCTTTCTTTATGAAAATGCTCTAGTGTTAAAGACCTTCTCGTCTCAAAATATAAAATGTCACATCCAGTGAGTTAGGACACGACATCTTGAATTTTTGAGAGCGAGCTTGCCTTTTATTTAAAATTAACGTGTTTTAAAAGATATTTGGTTAGTTAGGGTGAACGAGGAAAATCAAAACCCAGTGAGTTAGGGTACGTTTCCTCGAATTTCCGAACACCAAATATAGCCTTTATTCGCGAAAAATCTTATTTCGAAGTAACAAAATGCCATACCTGGTAAGTTAGGGTACCACACCTCGCATTCCCTAAAATAAGCATTTTTAAAATTTGTATTGTGATTTAAAAGAATATTTCGTGATTTAGGTTAAAAGAGAAAAATCGAAACCTAGTAAGTTAGGGCACGATTTTCTCGAATTTCCAAATACAGAATATCACTTTTATGAAAGGATTATTTTAAGGTATCAAAAAAACATGATGTGATTTAGTAAAATATGAAAGCAAATTATGGTATTAACACGTATAATAATATGATGATAGTGTCAAAACAATAACATGAACAGTTATAAAAGATGAAACAATAACGAGGCTAAGTATCATATAAATGTAAACACGTACGTGAGGAAAATGGAATAATCGAACACGCAAGCAAATAAATAAATAAATAGATATAAAAAATGGAAAAATAAAATGACAATGATAACGATAGTAATGATATAAAAGTATATACATATATGGGTTAAGATATATACGTAACAATAGAGGTTATAAGAAATATATGAAAGAAATATATATATATATGATAATAATAATAGTACAATATTAAAAGATGCATATGCGTATAAAAATGTATACGTAATATAATGAAAATTACATAGTGTATATACATATTAGTAATAATAATGGTAATAATAATAATAAAAACATTACATAAATATATATTGAAAATAGATATATAATAATATTTAAAAGCATATACATAATATATACATAACATACGAAACAAAATATACACATAATATATTAAAACATATACATGATAAAACATAATATGATATTTACAATATATAGAACTATAATAAAATGATATACACGATATAATATTAATATACATATGCACAATATGGAGTATATAAATATATATTAATATGACACAAATGTATTAACAAAACAATAATATCATAAACCAATAATAATATATAAATGTATTCGTATATATAGGTTAAAGATATACAATAAAACATATATTAATATTAATAATAAATATAATAGGGGTAAAAAAATGGATATAATGATGATAAATATATGACACGGTATTAATGTGTGTATAATATAGTATAGTATTTTAATGCACATACGCATAATATACATTAGGAATAACAATAATATAAATAAGAAAACTATAAATATATGCATGAAATATGTATATAAAAATTTTTAAATAATAGTGTAAATATGCTAATAATAACGAGAATAATGAGTAAAATGATAAATAATATTAAAAATAAAAATAATAAAATCCGCATTAAATATGGGAAAGGACTAAATTCGAAACAAGAGTAAAGTTCCCGGGCCAAATTTAAAAATAAAAGTCGGAGGATGGACCCATTCAAAAGGCGCGAAAATCATGGGGGATTAAAAAGGGAAATATCCCATTCTTCAAAACGCTGTGCTTCGTACGGGATCAAAATGGAACAAATATGAAACTTTATGGGTGAAATTAAAAGGCGAGAAAAAGGAATGGGACCTCATTGAAACCGGCCTCAAAAGCGGAGGGACTGAGGGCGTAAATAGACCCTCAGTCCAAAAACACGCGGATCCTTAGTGGAGCGGGTCGGGTCTTCGGGTCGGCGCCTAAACGGCGTCGTTTTGGTGCTGAGAGTTTAGGCCCAAAACGGCGCCGTATTGGGTCACTATATAAACCCAAAATTTCTTTAAAAAAATCAGTTTTCTCCTCTTCTAAAAAAAATAGAAACCCACTCTCTCCAATTCTCTCTCATCCCCAGGCCTCCACTGCCGGACCGGTCGCAGTCCTCCGTGCCGTCCGCTGCTCCAGCCACCGTACACGGTGGCCAGAAATCTCCCGAGGGTAAATTTTATTTCTTTTTTTTCTATTTTATATTTGTTTAGTATATGTATGTTATTTTTAATAAAATAGGAGTGATATGTGATAAAAATATTCGAAAAAAGTAAAGAAAAAAGGGTAAAATAAAAATGGTAAATAGACCTTTAGATCGGCCTTTGATAATCCTTGCTGCTGATTCATGTTTGTGTTACAAAGCCTTTTTGATTGTTAATCTTCTTGATATATTTCGAATGGAATGAAAATTAAAAGCCTAAAATCCAACCCTTACACCCGATCCTCATTGTGGCTTTTATAGCCCATTTTTCAAGATCTTCTTCTCTGCGCACTGCTCTTTCCCTTTTAATGCTGCAAGTGCAAGTGGGGCGGTGGCACAGTGGCGGTGCTTGCAGGAGATGTGACTGGGGCGGTGGGATGGGACCGATGGCAGAGGCAGCAGCAGCTTGGGGGGCTAGGGTTTATTTTTTGTGTTAAGGTTTTTGGGCTGTAATTGGGCTAGACTAATTAGGTAGGTTCTGGTTAGTTTGGGTCTTTAGTGGGCTTCTGTTGGGTCTGGGTCTGGGTCAAACGGGCCTGTACAACCCGAAAAGGGCATCTTGATTAACATAAAAGATTAGGATGAAAACCCGAAAGGGCATTCTAATAAAGCAAGCATTGGCTTAAAAAGCAAGGCTTTTTGAACGGTGGGTCACATAGCGAGACTACGATATTCGAAGTATTTCTGAAAGCTCGAAATCTTTTACGCAAGAAGCCATGCTCGAAAAGATTCTGGATTGAGGAACGGGGAAGAGTTCATGTGTTGAATATCTAGAGCATTTGTATCCGTTGAATGCGATCCCTTTTCTCTTTATGACACTTTTTACTATCATTGATTAACTTTCTTTGTTTGATACATTTGAAATAAATAAATGTGAGGTAGCCTTTTTTTGCCCCTACCTGACCATTTTTATGCATATCATTATGTGTTTATTTACATGGTAAATAGTGAAATGACATACTCTAAACAAAAGAAATGTTAAGCATTACCTCGATGAAAATTTGACAAATACAAGAGCCTCAAAGTAAGGACAAAGTTCAACCAGGGACAAAAGGGTGATATTTGAGAAATGTTATTACTCGTGAAGCTTGGAGACGGGTACGAGGCTTGAAGAGAAAGTCGAGAATCGAAGCAATGAACGCAGATCCTCAAAAATCGTGACGAAAAAGGACATATGACTAACGTGCTTAAGGCGCATAGCATAATCATGTAGGCATAAAAACATTTAAGACCAACATGTGCATATCATGACAACATCATGCATGACATATGTAGGTACTCCAGCAGAGCAAGAAGATGTGATGATAGCTGTACTGAATCAAAGGAAAAGACACCTGAGTCCTACCAAATGACAGGTTTTGGTATTTTGATGTTTTATTTCTGTTTTCAAAAATCAACTCATATCGCGAAAGGTGAGTTGAGCCTCGGCCCATGTGCTGAGGTATTTTCAAATTCTATTTTTCAAATTTCTGTTTTCAGAAATCAACTCATATTGTGAAAGGTGAGTTGAGCTTCAGCACGCTGAGGTATTTTCAATTTCTATATTTTCACTTTATGTTTCAAAATCAACTCATATTGCAAGAGGTGAGTTGAGCCCTTTAATTCATGTTTTCAAAAAAAACCAACTCATATTGCAAGAGGTGAGTTGAGCCTCAGGACACGCTGAGGTATTTTCAATTTCCGTTTTTCAAGTTATGCTTTTCAAAAATCAACTCATACTGCGAGAGGTGAGTTGAGTCTCAGGGCACGCTGAGGTATTTTCAATTTCTGTTTTTTCCATTTATATTTTTCAAAAATCAACTCATATTGCGAGAGGTGAGTTGAGCCTCAGGGCACGCTGAGGTATTTTCAATTTCTATTTTTTTAAATTATATTTTTCAAAAATCAACTCAAATTGCAAGAGGTGAGTTGAGCATCGGGTCATATGACGAGGTATTTTTGAAATCCACTTTTCAAATTAAGTTTCAAAAAAATCAACTCATATTGCGAGAAGTGAGTTAAGCTTTGGCTCATGTGTTGAGCTATTCTCAATTTCTGTTTTTTAGTTTATGTTTTTAAAGAGTCAATGCATATTGCGAGAAATGAGTTGAGCTCAAGATCATGCTGAGTAAAGAATAAAGATTGAAGTTGATTGAAGACACCAGATTTGGCCTCCCTGAAATTACAGTGGAGCTGATCAAGGATATCAAATCTTGTCTTTCTGAAGTCGCAGAAGAAGAGACCACAAACCTTATTTCACTGAAACGATAGAAGAGCAGATTGAAGTTGTAGATCTTATCTTTCTGAAGTTACAAATGAAGTGGATCGAAGCCACAAATCTCATATCCTTGAAGTTACATTAGAGAAGATTGAAGCTACAAGGCGTACATCAGAAGATGCAGAGGATTGAACCAAGCTACAAAATGCGACAGACTAGAAGGAGACTATCTGAACAAGAAGAGCACCAAAGAAGTCAATATCCAACAAGAATCGGCAAGACGGGGCAAAATTGGCCTTTCATTATGTCTTTGCTCTATTTCTGTTACACGACAATGAGCAAAGAGGGGCAGCTGTTACAGGCCAATTTTGGGCCCTTTACGAGATACCCGAAGCCCACTAACCATTACCCACTTATATCAAACCCACTTACAATTACAACATTAACCCATTAATCCCAAAACAACCTACCAAGCTAACCCAAAACCCAATTACAACCCTTACCTACTAACCTTACAAAACTATTACCCATCAATACCCTCAACCCAATACCAACTTATCAGACCCACTTAAACCCCTAAAACCCACTAACCCATCAGACCCAACAAATTACACGGCCCAATACATTTAAACCCCAACCCGTTAGCCCAACTAGACCTAAGCCTAAGTCAGAAAATAGAAACCCTAGCCGAACCTACCCCCCACTTGCCCACTTGCGCCGCAACCACCGACACCACCGGCCAACCACCTTCTGACTCACCTGCTCCACCGTTTGCCCATCCCCTGCAAGGACAAAACAGAAGACATGACAAAAACAATAAAAAAGGGGTGTAAAAGGGTTATAAAACCCGATTCAAAAACATTGTAGAGGGTTCGACATTTTTCAGGCAAAGAGAATAAGAAACATATTCAACTTAATATAGTAATTCTATCATCAAAAGAACAAGAATAGCATTAAATCAAAGAACCCAATATCAAAAATCGAAAAAAAAGCATTTGAGGTGATTTATTTACTTTTATTATTTTATTTTTATTTTTATTTTTATTTTCTATTCTACTTATTTATATATATATACACATCATAAATATAAAAGAAAGAAATAAAAAAAGAAAATTTCTGACCTTTTTGAAACTTCGGCCACCATGCACGGTGGTCGGCGCCGGCACCGTCGAGGCTCCGGTGACAAACCGGTGACCCCCCTAGCCGGATTCCTTCTCCTCTCCCCTCTCCTCTCTTTTTTTTTATTTTTCTTTTTTTCTTCTTCCACTGCTAAAATGAAAATTTAAAAAAAAATTAACTTTTATAGGGGACCAAAACGCACCGTTTTGGTCCCCCCCATTTTAAATAAAACGGTGCCGTTTTGGGCCCCGGGTCGGGTCGACCCGACCCGCTCCAGGTCAAGATCCGCGTGTTTTTTAGCGGAAGGGCAATTTGCGCATTTGGTCCTTCCGCTTTTCTGAGAGTTCGCAATTAAGTTCCTAAGATTTTGCAATTTGGCCACCTAATTCTCCGAGGTTTTCAATTTAGACCCGTACCAAGCGCTACATTTTAATGACTGGGGATATTGTTGTTTTGGTCCTCCCATGTTGCACGCATATTGCAATCTGGTCCTCTCCTCCTTATTTTCTTTTCAAATCTGCCCCACAACTTTGTTTTTAGTTTAATTTTAGTCCTTTTTTCGTTTATTTTCATTTTTTATTAAATATCCTTGTTATTTTTATATTATTAATATTATTATCATTATTATTATTATATATATTAGTATGCACTCTTGTTATATGTGTATATATATATATGTATTTGTATTTAGTTTTTTTATTTATTTTATTTTAATATTTTTAATGCTATACTTGCTTTTATATTTCAATATTATTATTATTATCATTATTATTACCAATATTTATATATGTTTTAGTATATATGTGTATATATATATTTACGTATAGGCTTATTTTTATTACTTTATTTCAATATCTTTATTGTATTTGTTTTTGTATTTTAATATCGTTATTATATTTATTATTATTATAGTGTATATTTTTATTTATATACATGGATTTATATATATAGTATTTTTGTTATGTTACATTGTTCTTTTTTTGTATTTTAATACCATTACAATTATAATTGTTAATGTAGTGAATATATTGTTATATATATATATTTTTATATCATCATTGTTATTATCATTAACCATAGTACATGTTTTGTTATATACGTATATATTATGTATTTTATATATATTATGTAAATTATTATTTTTATTATACATATTACGTATATATCAAATATCGCATTATTCATGTATTTCATTATATATGTATATTGTATATATTTTCAATAACTATATTATACGCATATACTATGTAAATATCTTAATGCAATATTTTGTATATACCACTACTATACGTCTATTCATGTTGCATTGTTAATGGTTTTTTTACTATTATTATCCCTAATATACATGTGCATTTTCTAATACTTTATCATGTATATGTATATATATTTTTGTTGTATTATGTACGTGTATATATATAGTATTGTCTTAATTACTTTATTTTAATATTATTATATTATATTTATTTTTTTATATTTTTTATATATTACATCATCATTTTTAGTATTACTGTTATATAATATTAGTGTATATTTTTATTATACATGTATACATATATATTTGTACATAGTATCACTTTCTACTTTATTTTTATATATTTTTATATTATGTCTATGTACGTGAATTTAATATACTTACGTATCATATTACATATATTTTTTTATGTACGTTATATATGCTTTTAATACCATACTTTTATATATTATTACGTACATACTCTTAATGTCATATTCGTTGCGTTCTCATTTCTGATACTATAATTACATTTAATCTTGCATGCATTGTTAGTTTTTTTTTATATTATTGTCATATTCATTATTTGTTTCAAGGTACTTCTGTCTTTCATTTATTTTTATTTCATATCAATTTGCTTTACGTCTAAAACGAAAATCTTTTTCTAATTAATTTCAATACTTAAGGCAATGTATCGGTTTAACGCCAAGTCACCGATTTCATCGCTATGTTGGGTGAACATCAATCGGCTCGTGTTAAAACGGTATGTCCATCTCGAAAAAAATACAAAAAAATTGAAAATTCTTGTGTTTCAATCAGATCACGATTAAATCTCATATCGAACTTGTATTTTTGGAAATCAAGATAACACATGTTTATAAGATACCAATTTTGGGCGTCGCGAGGGTTCTAATACCTTCCTCGCGCGTAACCGACTCCCAAACCCTAATTTTCCTCTGGTTTTTAACGTAGACCTAAACTCGGTCTTCTTTTTGTTTTTAAAAGAAGAATCTAATAGGTGTCCAATCACACCTAGGAAAAAGGATCGGTGGCGACTCCTTGTTTATTTTAGAATAAAATTTCAGTTTTCAAGTTTTCAATAAATCGTCACAATTAGTGATCGAAAGCTAAAATTTTTACGTCGCTACACAATTCCTGTAGGTGTTTGGTATTTAGGCCTTGTCAAATACAAAACAAAATAAAATGTTGCCACTATCTATGTTTTATATTATTCATGTTCAATCAAAATTTTAAAAGTAAATTTAAACTATTGAGACGAGTATTAATAAAAAATAAATTAGAAGTTGAGATAATTACACCATACAACTTAAGCAATATAATATTGCTCACCTAGTTAGGACCCTTGGAAGGACCAGTGGCACCAATCAAGGGTTGCAACATGTCACCTTACATTTATCCATTTACAAATCCCTTCTCACCTCTTAGAGGGGACACACACCTTAGTTTTACTCTAATTCTCTCCTCTATTGCCATTCCTACTCCTTACGAAAAGGAACCAATACATATATTAGCTAAAGAAGTAAAGGAATTGAGAAAATAAATAAATTCATTTAGTAAAAATATTATGGAGAAATCATAATGTACAAGAAGCGATTTGAGAACTTAAAGATACAAGGCAACCTTTCAAGTAAATTTTGAGGATAAAATTTTTAAACAGAGAGAAAGTTGTAATGACTCCGCATTAATATCGAATTAAAAGTAGTATTATCAAAAGTATATTTATGATAAAACCCCTTGAATAAGTGATTTATAAACAATTGGTTGTACAAAAAATTGAGATTGTTTTTAGATAAAACTAACAGATACGAAGTTGTAGAGAATTATTAGCTAAGATATTTGGAATAGACTAGAAACCCGAAAAAAGTTTAGGGTCTAAGTTAAATAAGGTAGAAAGTACAAGGACTAAATAAAAATTATTCTATTTTTATTTTGATGAAAAGGACTTTATGACAATTTTACCATTACTACAAAAAAATCAATGGTTTCATGATAATATTTAAATGATATTTTTTTAATTAATAAATATTTAATATTTTATTTAAAATAATATTGTTTTATTAAAGTAATATAATATTATATGTAAAGAAAAAAATGATATTTTCTTTATCTCGCCTTTCTTATGTTCAAACCTAGCTAAGGAAGATGAACAAATTTTCTTTCATAATTGTTCAAATTTCAAGCACAAATTACGGTTTTTTTTCAAAATTTTCGAATCTTATGTTATTTATATCTACTATTAGTTTTTGAAATTATTAAGTATGGTTAAAGTTGCCATTGATGGAAACTTAAGAAACCTTGGATAAATAAGTTAGTTTTTGGATAAAAATGATGAGGAGATGATTATTTAGTAGTTAGAAGTGAGAAAATGGAAAAAAAAATTGATGGAAAACCACCTTGTCATATTTGGCCTTGGTGAAGGAGAGGTAGAAAATGTTGATTATTTTGTTTTAATATGGTGTTAAAGGATGGCTTGAGTAGTGAAAATACTGGTGAAACCAAAATTGAAAATGATAAAGTGAGGTGAAAGTTACACGAATTTTGGATTATGAAACTTTTAGGTAGCCATAGTTAAAACATGCGTTGTAAGCTTATTACTATTATTTTTTATTATGATATTAGAATGAATAATGATTTTATTTGTAATGGATTCTTTCAATTATAGCTAAAAAATAAAATTGACACTTCAAAGGCAAAAGGAAATGGAAAAGGAAAGGAGTCGATCGAGTGGAAATTTCGGTTTGTGCTAATATACTTGAACTCATTACATAGTGTCATTAAGTAGTTGAATTCTATTAGTTGAACTAATTAGAAATGTAGAAACACTTATATGCATGTGTGTGTATGCGTGTGATAATTTAAATAATTGAATTAATAGTTACATATTATATATAAAGTTATTAAATATGTTATTCGATTGAGATTAATATGAAGTACGATAATGGATTATGATTCAATTACATAAAATTTTGAGATTTCCCTATAAGTCGATGAAAGACTAGTTTAGATATAGTTAACATATCATAAGATCAAGATTTGTATATCATTGATTTTTACTCTCCGATTCCCAGAGGATTGTGGGAGAATTAGTACTCAAATTCCCAGAAGGTTGAGTACTATGGCAATAATCGTTGTCGGGCAACCCGGGGTGACATATACATTAAGCCATTATTGTTGGACAACATGAGGTGATGGATCGGTGTATCTGATCTTATGTCTAAATTTGAAAAATGGGGGACTAAAATGAAAGAAATATAAAAAGTGATTTCAAAGTTTTTTTATTAATTTTTCAAGTTTAAATTGCAAGTGGGTTTGAATTAAACTAGAGGAGATGTTATCAAAATTTTTATTAGAAAAAATGTGAAATTTTTATATTCTTAAATTAATTTAATGAGGACTAAGTTTGAGTTGCTCCAATAACGAAATGTGACATTTTATATTCGGATCTGGAGACCAGATCGGGTGTAGGGTGTCATAACATCTATGTCAACCAGTGTGAAACTAAGTTGGATGTTGAATGAGTGCCCATAGCATAAAGCGCATTTCGAAGTATAATTGGGAGCTTATTGTATTTAACAACAAGCGGGCCTAACCTTAACTTTGTTGTGAATTTGTGTGCTCGATTTCAATTTAATCCAAATGAATCCCATGTTAAAATAATTAAGAGGGTGATCAAGTATGTATGTGGCACTCTAGATTATGGCATTTGGTTATCTAAAGATAATGCTATGTCCTTGGTAGGCTACAATGGTGCAGATTGGGGTGGAAATGTGGATGATCGAAAGAGCACATTCGGTGACTGCTTCTACCTTGGTTCAAACTTAGTTTCCTAGAATAGAAAAAAGCAAAACTCTATCTCACTTACCACAACTGAGACAAAGTATATAGTAGTTGGAAGCTACTATTCCTAGCAAAGTTGGATGAAGCAAATGCTTGCAGACTATGGTGTGGCAACTTCTGTGGCCACTGTTTTTTGTGACAACAATAGCGTAATTAACATTTCAAAGATTATTATTCAACACTTAAGGACCAAGCATATTAACATATGTCACCACTTCATCAGAGAACTGTTGAAGAAGGGAAGGCTAAGCTAGAATTTGTGAAAATAGAAAATCAATTGGCTGACTTGTTCACTAAGCCATTAGATGATCCAAGGTTTGAAGGGCTGAGGAATTCAATTGGGGTTTATCACGTTTAATATGTGGGGTTTTTCCCTTAAACCTATTTTTCATTACGTTTTTTAAACCCGATTTTTCAACAAGACAGTGGTGAGTGAAGTTGAACTCGAAGATGCATCACTGTGTTGGATTAGGGCGTGAAAGATGATGGTCGATGGTGAATGAACGTCGAACGATGATTGTGACCTGGTGGACGCTGGACGGTGGTGACTAGTAGTAGGGATTTTGGGAGATTTCATATTAGGGATTTAGGTTAGGTATTTTTGGTGTATTATTATTTTTTGAATAGTTCGACTGGATTTTATTGATCAGAAAACAAATAACATAATAAGGAAATGTTCTTGTAAAACTTTTAAACTAAGACCTAAGTAGAAAAAACTAATAAAATAGAAAACTGACCCAAAAGAGAGTGAATGGCCCAAGATAAAACCAAATAACAATTGAAATAAAACAAAATAAAGAAATGGGAAATCTAATCCGGTCATTGTCAACAGCAAGTACCCATTAATTATCTGTCTTTTTGAATCTCTATACTAGCACTTCAACCGATAGCAAGTTTCAAAAATGCTTTCATTTATGCTATCATTATCTCTTCAGATTTTCTATGGGGACTCTTCAATTTGGATGTCTCGGCAATCTCTCCTCTTGTTCGTGTTGAAGATGGACGAAATCTGCTCCCTCCAGGTGCTTTTCTTCTCATTTTCTTAATGCTTCTTTTGCAAGTTCGTTGGCATAACCATTTCCTGATCCTTGAACAAACTAGAAGTTGATTTCTTGAAAGTGTTGTTTTTTACTTTGAATGTCTCGGATAATTGCCCCTATAGCTGATTTATCTGTCGCTGCTGAGTTGCATTTCTTTATGATCGTTTTTGAATCTCCTATGATATCTATTGATTGAAAAACCATTGAAATCCCTAACTTCACTACTTGTAACCCTGCATGTGCCTCTGCCATGAACAGAGACGATATTGTGGAATGGAGAACTGTCTTCGAGGCTAAAAACTCACTCAACTACCCTCACACCACCAAACTTAAAGCTGGTCTGGAATATATACCGTCAAGAGATGCATCAAAATAAATAGCTACTCTTGCATTTCTTTCTTCCTATCTCTATATTCTACCATCATTTGAGGTAAGTGGCTTTTCTTCCAACCCATCGATCTCTGCTATATAACTTAGGATTCGGTTAGATAAATCTCTTCATGTTGTTATTTTCCCCTCGTGAACTAATTGGTTTCTTGAACTCCATATTGTCCAAACAGCACAGCAAAACAGCCGACATTGTTTGCTGTTACCCATGGTGAAGACCCAAGTAAGCCATTCCTACAAATCTTGAATATTAGTATTAATGACCCATGATAGATTTAGATTTTGCCATATCTCTGTTGTTGTAGGGGGTTGCTATCTTCTTCCGTATTTCGACACCGAGGACAAGAAGTATCTGCAGCCACTCTTTTGAATCTGAGATTTGTTAGAGTTAGAATAAAGTTCTAGGAAATATGCCATATAGTGATAGCAATTTTTGAAGGGAAATGTAAATTCTATAGCTTTCTGTAGAAATTTTTTGTTTCGGCCTGTATTAAATAAGCACTAGGATCCATATTAGCCTCTTGTAATAGTTTGTAGGAACTTTTGACTGAAAATTTGCCAGAATGTTCTCCTCGCTAGACTTGGAAATCATCATGTTCTTCTTCCGCCAGAGGAATTTACAAAATCTTCTGTTTTGTTTCCACTTGAAAGGTATTAACTATTAGATCTATTTTCTATTTTCTTGTTGAAGTATCAATTAAATCCAAAACTAACTCTACTTCTGCATTATTGGGATTATCATTGATTCTCTCTGTATCAACTATTGGTACCCACTGATCACTCCAAACAGATATATGATCTCCCCTACCGACTCGTCAACATAAGCCATCTTTTAGAAACCCTTTTGCTGCCCAAACGCTCTTTCAGGTAAGCGAAGGTAAATTCCCTAACTGTGCATTGATAAAGTCTGAATTTGGGTAGTATTTAGCTTTTAAGATCTTTGCTAATAAAGAATTTGGAAAATTAATAAGGCGCCAACCTTGCTTGGCTAATAAAGTAATATTAAATTAACCAAGATTTCGAAACCCCAAACCACCCTTTTCTTTGGTGGTACAAAGATCCTTCCAAGTACACCAATGAATGACCCTTTTGCCACAATCCTTCTGCCACTAAAATTTTGTAATAATACTCTCAAGATCAACATACAAAGATTTAGGTAGTAAAAAATAGGCATTTTATACGTTGGAATAGCTTGAAGAATGGCCTTAATAAAAATTTCTTTCCCACCTTGAGAGAGATGTTGAATACTCCAGTTGTCAAATCATTCCTTAAATTTGTCCTTTAAGTTTTGAAAAGACTCTTTCTTCCTTCTACCTACCATATTAGGTAATCCAAGATAGCATTCTAGGTCATTTGAGCTCCGTACTCCGAATATGCGACTAACTAATCGTCTTTCTTCCTTTTGTGTATTAGTGCTAAAGAAAACAGTTGACTTATCAAAATTGACGAACGGACCCGAACAGGTTCCATACTCGCGTAGAACTATTTTCAATAAATAAGCTCTCCTTTCAGTAGACTCTCCAAATAAAATGCAATCATCATTGAATAACAAATGTGATACTTGTGGCCCCTTTTCTACTAGTCTTAACCCCTTTTAATTGTCCTCCTTGAAATGCCAATCTTATAAGATAAGATAAGCCTTTTCTGCAGATCATAAATAAAAACGGGCTCAAATTATCACCTTGCCGTAATTCTCTCGTTGGTTGAAAATTTTCCCCAACTTAACCATTAAGTGCCACTGAATAAGAAACAGTAGACACACATTTCATAATAGAAGTAATCCAGCTAGGGTCAAAACCCATTCTCATCATCATCTCCTGTACAAAATTCCATTAGAGTCAATCGTATGCTTTACTCATGTTAAGTTTTATAGCCATCAGCCCATTTTTTTCGAATTTTTTTCGTTTTAGAGTGTGTAAAATTTCATATGCCAATAATACATTATCCGAGATTAACCTTACTGGCACAAAAGCACTATGTGCGCCATTGATGCATTTTTTGAAGACTTCTCTAAATCGATTAGTAATAGCCTTTGCCATTATTTTATAAATAATGTTGCATAAGCTAATGAGATGAAAATGAGTAAGATGGGTTGGATTTTCTTTTTTAGGAATAAGCACAATATGAGTAATATTAATTGGACTAACCTCTATACCTCTGTTTAGATGTTGAAGACAGAAAAGTGTGACCTCTTCCCTAATGATATGACAACATTTCTGAAAAAATAAGGTCGGAAACCTATCTTCACCCGATGATTTTGTAGGCCCCATTCCAGTAAGCGCCTTCCAAACCTCTTCCTTTGTATATTGCGTCGTGAGTCTTTAATTATCCTCTTCGGATATACAACGTTCAATACCTGATAAAAGATGTTCATGATGCCCCTTTTCCCCAGCCTCAAATAAATTTTGGAAATAAGATCTAGCAATTTCTGCCATTTCTTGTATATCCTCCGTTTCCCTTCCAGTCATATTCTGCAATTTCTGAATATTATTTTCCTTCGTCTTTGTGTTGCTTGACTATGGAAAAAGGCTCTATTCCTATCCCCAAATTTCAGCCAATTAACTCGAGCTCTTTGCTCCCAATATCTTTCATCCTTCTCAATCTCAAAATTCAATTGTAGCTTCGTATCAATCAACTCTGCTAAATTATTATCACTCATTTCAGTTTCCATAAACTCAGATAGCTTTGAAGATTAAAATTCTTTTTCTCGTTTTCTAGACTGACAAATGCATATAGCCCATTTCCCCAAGCCTTTTTTTAGACGATCCAGCTTTTACAGTAGACCTCTTGATGCTATTTCCCAAATGAGTTTAACTTCAACATCGAATGACTCCTCCAAAACCCACCATGCCTCGAATTTAAATGTTTTCCAACTCTTTCTATTGTCTTCTCTTTTCGTCGTTAGAAGAGGACAATGGTCAAAGATCGAGTGCACAAGATTTTGAATGGTAGCTTCAAGGAACATAGACATCCAATTCCCGTTAGCAACACATCTATCCAAACGCTTTTGGATATTTAATTCTGGAAAATTTCCTCTCTTTTAAGTAAACCAATTATCCGAATAGCCTACATCTATCAGATGACAATCTTCTAGAACATTTCGAGATACTTCCATTCCTCTTTCGTCTCTAGGCAACCCTCCCTTCTTTTCAAAGTTGTACATGAATTCCTTAAAATCTCTGTAAACAATCCAAGGAAGTTCTTCCTTGCTACATAAGTTTTTTAATAGATTCCATGATTCATCCCTATCTTGTGCGTAAGGGGAACCATAAAATCCTGTATATCTCTTTTTTTTCCATTGTCAGGATCTGCACTAAGCATATCAATGTTCCTTTTTGGAAAATTCTGAAGTGTGATGGTAGCATCACCTCTCCAAGCCAAACACAAACCTCCTCTAGATCCATCAGGGTCCACATCAATGCCATTAGCAAAGCCATAGCTTCTTCGTACTCGTTTCATTTGAATTTTGTTTTTCTTTGTCTCTATGAAGAAGACTATTTGGGGATTATATTTCTTCAGCGTATGCTGAAGCCTTCGAATTATCTGTGGGTTCCCCAAACCACGGAAATTCCAACTTAAAATTTTTATTGCGATCGGTCAACTTGCCTTTTGGCAGCCGTCGGTGATAAAAGAGTATGGTCCAATATTTTCTTATTTCTTGCCATTGCAGTATTGCCTTCTTCTCTTTTTGTTAGGTCTTCATTTCCCGCCAAGGCCTTTTTTTCCCTTTATATTCAATTAGCACCCTTTTCCTCCAGATCATGTTCTATTACATAATAAGTCTGTTTGGCCAATAAATTTTCCCCCATTATGAAGAAGAGGGAAAATTACCTTCCAAATTGATCCCCAAGATAGGGTCGATGGATACTATAGTTTCCGACTTATTCCTTATTCCCCATGGCCTATATTCTGAATTGCGCTTGCCATAGAGACTTCCACCTGTGTCGTCTTCTCCATCTTAGCATAACCAGATACTATTCATTGCCAAAGCTCTTTTGGATTGCGCTCGTAAAGACAAGTCCCAGCCCATCACTGCCACTTCCACCCCTAATGCCATTCTTGCCTCACAAAAAGAATCACTATGACCCAGCCAACAACAATAGAAACAGAAAAGAGTCAACCTTTCATATTTGAATCTGACATATGAACAGTTCCCTGAGAACATAACCCACTTTTTCCTCTTTAAAGTGTGACGAACATTCAATTGAACTCGAATTCTTATAAAATTCCTATTACCTTTCCCCATATCTGAACTATCATACTCTAGAAATTTACCCAAAAAATCACCTAGTTGCATTGCCAAACTTTTAGAAAAATAACCCATTGGATTATCATGGATATATACCAAAAAAGGCAAAAAGATTAAAGGGATTTTCAATGGATCCTTCCCCCACTATAGTGTGTGCAAAACCAGTAAGTGATTATTAAAGGTCTATGAGGAGCCGTTCAGAACTCTGTTCATGGCCATAGCATGAGAAAATTGAAGTAGAAATCGTTTTTCTCCTAGATTTAGGATCTGAACGCCTCAACTGGGTGCCATAGGTTCGCTATGGTGCTTTTCATTGCTGGGAAGTGAATAATGCTGGCTGTTAAAAAGCATCCTACTAGTCGGAAAGTGAATAACTTGTGCTTGTAAAACTCCTTCTTCTTCTTCATCAAGTGTTAATTCGGAAAATTCTTTTTCCATGATTGCAGGCTAGAGATTAAGCCTCGTTATGCGTGCTATCCTAGAGGATGAGAGGAGATTCTGATAGACTTCCGCCGCCAAGATTAAACTTTGAACAAAATAACCCAAAAAACCTAAGAACATGCCAAAGAGGCAGACGTATGCGTGCTAAGGTAGTAGACTCGATGTGGACTTTTCTTTTTTGTTTATTATTTTTAGTTTTTAGGATTTTTAGGTTTTTTTTTATTAAATTTGTAACATCTAGAAATAGGGCTTAAACGGAATAGTGGTTGCGGAACCACGAATTTGAGGTTAAAAAAATTTATTCTAATTAAGTTTTAAGGTTTATTCATTGATTGAATAATTGTGTGAAAATTTCGTGAAGAAATTTTATGTATAAGTGCCTAATTTGATAATTAGGACTAAATTGTAAAATTAGCAAAACGTGTGTTCTAGATAAAAAAGGGGATTTAATTGAAATGGGTGGAGGTCTTTATTTAGTAATTAGACCATTATATTTAAGTTTGGACAAAAATGGGTAAGAATAGCACAAATTTGAAAGAAATGCCTTTAAGGGCATTTTGGTCATTTAGTAATTAAAAGAATTAAAAAGGGAAAATAAAGTCAAAATTGGTTCATCTTCTTCATGGAGGCCGAATATAGCATGGGGGAAGCCATGGTTAGGGTTTCCAAGCTTTCCATGCTCAATAGTAATTCTGTTCTAGCCTCGTTTTTAATGTTCTTTACGTTTTTAGAGTCTCAGTAACTTGATTTAGCTTATTCTAGCAATAATTCATGCTAGGGTTCATATTTGGAAAAATACCCATAGGTTAAATGTGTTTATTTTGATGTTTTATGGTAGAATATGAAGCTTGAAATTGCTAAGGGATTTTAAGTGAAAACGAGTAAAACGACATAATCGGTAAAAATACCTAATGTTCATAAGTACATGATAGAGTGGGAATTTGATGTTTCTATAAAAGGGGAAAATGTTTAGCGTGTCATTAAAAATAAGAAAAATGGATACATTTTAATTTCCGAGCCTAGGGGCAAAATTGTAATTCTGCAAAGGTTTAGGGGAAAATTGTAATTTTGTAAAAGTTTGAGTTAGGGAATGTTTTGAATAGTACATTAATTAAATAAGTGAAATATGATGTTTTAGATCCCGGAAAGTGAGATTTGGACCTAGAACGGGAGAAAAACTGAAAATCAGGAAAGTTGGTAAAATGGCCGTTTTGGTATCGAGGTAATTTCATATGTTTAATAAGCATTTAATTATGCATATTTGAATGATAAATTGATATTTTGACCATAAATACTTTAGTATTGAACTTCAGATATAATGATTAATGTTCGACAATAATTCGATATTGAAAAGAGAACTTGTATAATTTATATGTAAGACCATATTTTGTATTATGGCTTTGTATGATAACAAGAAAGTATTGACTAGCATAGTTTGATGAGAATAAGTTAAGTTGATGATATGATGAGATTGAGAATGTAAGTATGTAAGTTGAGTAGCATTTTATTATTATGCAATTATTGTTATTAGTATTGTTATTATTGAGTTATGCGACTAACCTTGAGAATTTGAGCAAGTATGTTTCAGCTATGACTTGACAAGGCATTGATATCTCAAAGTCCATGGTTGTACCATGGCAATTAAGGAAGAATTGACGAAAAATTCCATGTTCATAACATGGCATTTAAGGAGGAATTGACGGTTAAGGATACCATGTCATGACATGGCATTGGTAAGGCAAGGATCTCGTGTAAGACCATGTCAAGACATGGCATCGGCATTGATTAAGGACTCCATGTAAGACCACATCAAGATGTGGCATTGGCGCTAAGAGAAGGATACCATATAAGACCATGTTTGGAACATGGCATTTGGTAAGACAAGGATACCATGTAAGACCATGTTTGGAACATGGCATTTGGTAAGATAAGGATATCATGTAAGACCATGCCAAGGCATGGCATTGATAAGTTCTATAAGGCAAGGAAATCATGTAAGACCATGTCAAGACATGGCATTGATGAGTTACTATAAGACAAAGGTCCCATGTAAGACCATGCCAAGGCATGGCATTGGTGAGTTCATAAGGCAAGGATACCACGTAAGACCATGTCAAGACATGGCAATGGTAAGTTCAAAAAGGAAAAGGTTCCTGAGTAATCCAAAGAGTAAGTCAAAGAAACGACAAGGTGAGAACATGAAGAAAGAGTACAGGTATGCATTTAAGGCTTATTTAATATTGAGATTGTAAGTAATTGAGATTATCAAGTATTAAGTAAGTGATGAGTTTTCAGTTATGCTTGTGACACTTTATGACATGATTGGCAATATGCCTATATTATGAAAGAGTACTCATGTGTTAAGTGAGATGTTACAGGTATGTAAGCAAGCTATTAAGTAAGGTGCCTTTTGTATTCTGAGCCTTTGGTAAGGTTACCGATGAGTAAGATGGGAAAGTAAGAACTAAACATTATTTAAGCAAATTATGACAGTATAGTAGTAAGCTAAATTGATTGCTAATGCTTATTATTTTACATGTGAACTTACTAAGCTTTATAAGCTTACTTCTTTCACTTTCCCATGTTTCAGAGTACTTAAAAGCAAGCTCGGGTTGGAGGTGGTCGGAGACCACTTCACACTATCAACTATCAAGTTACCAAATGTGTATCTTCGTTTACAAACGTTCTAATTTATGGCATGTATAGGGACTTAGCCATTTTGTGTGTATGTCCTTATGATATTGCTAAAGAATGGTATGTAAATATTTGATAATTATTAGCTATTGAAATGGCTAATGCAGAACATGTTTCGGTGTTATGTATGCCTAAATGGTAGTTAATACAAAGAAATCATGAAAAAGTGAAATTAGCATTAAAACAGTATTAAACAGCAGCAGTGATATGATCTTGAAAAATCACCAAGAATAATAGAAATAGAATTATGTGATGAATGAGATATAAAATTAAAGCTTATTGAGTATATTTTCATATGAAAGAAACAGAGTAAGCAAAAGAAGTGTATATTAAGAGATATTTGAATTTTATTGAGACAGGGTCAGAGCAATTTCTAAATCCCCTGTTCTGACTTTATAAATTCACTAAAAATTGTATAAAAATAATTAGGAGTTATGGTTTATATTTATAGATTTCTTAGTGAATTTACTTTCAAGGGAAATAAACGGCATGGTTATTTGAATTCTGTACAGGGAGAAAATTGATTCGTCGTGAGGAGAGGTCAGAGTAGTCCAATAGTGCAGTAGGGAAACTTTAACTAATAAACTATACTAATTGGCTAGACCAAAAATTCTAGAAAAAAATTAGGAAGAAGATATATGAGTCTAGTTTCAAGAAAAAATCACGAACTTAAATTTTGAGTTTTCTCACTCGAGTTATGATTTATTTAGTGACTATGACGCAGATGGGCAGTTTTATAAGGAATAATGAAATAAATTGTTTTGATTTGTCTAAGTATTCGAAAAATTTTTAATGTTCCCGATTTGGTCTCGAACCGTTTCAATTGCATATTTTAGGGTCTCGATGGCCTTTTTTAGGGACATATTGAATGAATGTAAGTTAATTAATTTTAAAAGCAAATTTTATGCCCTGAATTAGTATGTTAAGTCAAGTAACGCATCGTGCTCGACTCCGGCGATGGTCTCGGGTAAGGGGTGTTACAAAATTATTAAATTGTTTTTATTTTTTAGAATTAGGTTGGGTTTATGGATGTATTGGATTAGGTTTATATTATTAAGTTCAGTTAATTATCTGATTTTGAATTAAATTAATCGATAATCGAAATTTAAAAAACCATTAATCGACCTCTGATCGAACTAAGTTCAACCACTAACTGATTAATCAAATTAGATCAATTCGATCGATTAATTCAATTTTAACCGAAGTTTCAACACCCCTAAATTTAGTTACACGTTTAACATTTGATATACTTTATTAGCAATGGTGGTGAAATCTCTTATTGATAAAACTAGTTGGGAGTTGGGAATGATTAATAAAAGCAAAATTATTATTAATTAATGGAATCAGAATAGAGGATTAGTAATTAGTTTCTGATACTTACTAAAATTATCATCAACTTTTTGCAATGATTTGAATAATTTAATTCAAGATTCTTAAACCATATGATAATCGACTTCCATGTAAAGAAAGTCCCACGTTACATTTGGAAAAAAAAAGGTTCTATTCACTTACTATAATTATCAAATTCCCCATTTTGCTCAAAGGAAAATGGCGTTTTCCTTTCTTATTTCTCCACTCTGCTTGTAAATTCCATAATTCACCATTAACAAAAATGGGAACTCAAAAAAGTTTTATAGTTCCATCCCCGGTCCCCCACCTCTTTTTGTTTGTGTTTCCTTCGAAGGCAAACTGCCAAACTCTACCCTGTTTCAGCCTTTCACCCATTACACTTTCATCACATTTTCCTTTTCTTTTGTTTTGTTTTTTTCTTCTTTTCCTGAGAATAATTGTCTCTCATAAATGCAGAGAGCAAAATGAAATCGTTCACATGTTAGCCTTGTCTACGCCTTCTTTGTTATCTGCGGACCACATTGACGCACTGTCCTCTTTCTTTTTTCCCACCTTACATCACAACATAATATAATTTGTTCACATTTTTTAAAAAACATTTTTGGCTCTCGAGTCTTAACTTAAACTGTAAGCGAGTGTTCAGTGGTTTTTCCTTCGAAGGATGTGAATAAACATGCTTTATCAGACCAGTTGTCACCCAAGAGAAAGGTGTTTTCTAGGCTTGGTCGGGGGTTGGCAGCGTGTCTTATTGCTATCACAGGTCTTATGCTTAACAGCTCCTTTAACGGCCCTGTTGTGGGATCTTTGTTCCAAGGGTATTATGGTGTTAGCGACGCCACGATTTCACTTCATTTTTCTTCTTTTTCTTCCGTTAGTAAAGCTACTGTGGATACTCAAAATACGTTAGAAGTTGACAATGGTTCTTCAGTGATTGCTAAAAAGCAAGAATTTTGGGAGGAAAGTGAGAGTGGTCAGGTGGATTTGAAGGATGAGGTTGACATTGATAGAGAGGGAACCCAGTTGGAGAATTCTTATGAGGGGTCTAAAACTAGAAACTTTGATGTTGTGGAAGGAAGGATTCAACAGATTGCCCAAGATGCAAATGGTTCAGTTGTTTCCAAAAATGGTGATGAAGTGATTTTGGAGAAGACCTGGTTAGGGAATTTCTCCAATATATTAAATAATGCTACTTTAGCTGGTAAAAATGTGAATGCCAATATAGTTGTTGATAATCCTGGTGGTGCTAATAATGTGACCAATTTGTCAAATAATGGGGAAGTTGTTGGACATTTTTTTGCAGAAAAGAAGGTTGTGGAATTGAATAAAACCACGAACTCTCCTGGTGGTGATGATCATTTCTTTTTAGGAATGTGATCTCTTTGATGGTAGGTGGGTGAAGGATGATCATTCAAAGCTGTATTATCGTCCAGGTTCTTGTCCTTACATTGATAAAGATTTTGATTGTCAGCACAATGGAAGGCCTGATAAAGGCTACATTAAATGGAAATGGCAGCCAAATGGATGCAACTTACCAAGGTATTATCTATATTGATGTTCATTTATCTTTAGTTACAGGCTTTCCCCCTGTTTTCACCCATCATGCAAGGGGACTTCAAGATAGGTTTTGAGTTTCATAAATATCTGTGAAGTTTGTTATTGAGTGATATAGGAGTAGAATGGCTAAGGGTTGGTTTTAATAATACATTTTTTGTTGCATTTTGTAATGCGAACAAAAACGATCCCATTGTTAAAAGTTCAGTTCAACCAACAAAATGTTAAGGCTTATCCCACTTTCAAGGGAGAACTCATGTTCAAACATTTTGAGGGCCAGCTAAGAACACCAAAAAGATTAGTCTCCATAAACCATAAATCAAATGTATGAATGGGTAAATGGCTTGATGTTTTATCATTCTTTTTATGATCTTTCATAGGACATTGGGATATGTTTCAACTATGAAGCAATGAATACGAGTCTATTGAATGGAATTTCGTGTGTTTTCAGTGTACTTATGTATATAACTTCATTGTCACCAATACCATCCAGGCTAAATGCAACTGATTTTCTAGAGAGACTGAGAGGGAAAAGGTTGGTTTTTATTGGGGATTCACTGAATAGGAACATGTGGGAGTCTATGGTTTGTATCCTCCGCCGAAATGTCAAGAAGAGGAAACGAGTTTACGAAATTTCTGAAAGAAGTGATTTTAAAAAGAAGGGGGTTTATGCTTTCAGGTTTGAAGCAAGTTTCTAGAGATCCTTGATTTTCAACAAATTTGTTCCTATTGTAAAGGCATTTTGTAAATAGAACTTGTATTTGATATGCCCTTGTAGGATTAAAATTGCTCGGGGCACTTTGTTGCTTCCCCATTTCTTGTTAAAGAATCATCTTTCAAGCGAGAAAATGGATCGATTGAGACACTAAGATTGGATTTAATGAATCCTTCAACTTCAATGTATCATGATGCTGATCTCATGGTATTCAACACTGGTCATTGGTGGACCTATGAGAAAACCTCCAAAGGGTAAGTAGCAGTGACCATTTGTTGGGTGTTTCCAACATTTAACTCCTTGGATTTTGATGCTACATGATAATCGTGAGGTAAAAAAACTGAGAAAATAAATTAAAAACAAATAGCTATGATGCCAAGTAAGAGCTCTAATTGTTTGTTTTAAGTTATATGCATTTTATGATCATGCAGAGAAGACTATTACCAAGAAGGTGATTATGTTTACCCACGACTCAAAGTCTTGAATGCTTGCTTATCAGAAGGCACTCACAACATGGTCCAGATGGGTTGACAAGAATGTTGATAGCCACAGAACTCAGGTTTTCTTCAAGGGATATTCGGTTACACATTTCTGGTACGGACCTCTTTCATACATACATAAGCATGTGTTACTCTTGGCTTGATGCTTTTCCAGATAATAAGAGTGTAAAACATTTAACGTTCTATTGCTTGCAGGGGGCCAGTGGAACTCAAGAGGACAATGCGACAAGGAAACTGAACCCATTTTGAATGAAACTTACTTGACCAAGTACCCTTCAAAAATGAGAGCTGTAGAATATGTTATCCAAAATACCAAAACTCCAGTTATTTATCTGAATATAAGCAGGCTTACAGATTAAAGGAAAGACGGGCATCCTTCTATTTACAGAAGAGAATATAAGACGGAACAAGAAGGGAATGCTGCAGGGAGAGTTCAAGATTGCAGTCATTGGTGCTTACCTAGAGTACCCGACACTTGGAACGAGCTGCTATATGCTTTGCTGGTGGAAATTTAGAGAAACTGAAAAATATTTATGTGCAAAAACTAAAAGAACCAATTTTTTTTTCTTTGAGAAATATCATGTATTTTGGATGTATTAACAAGCATATTGAAGCAAATGTGAAATCCTTAATCCAGTTAGATAATAAATTTAGAGAAAAACCTTGAATTTTACCACACTAATTCTGAAAGCAAGAATCAAGTACTTGTGATCTCATAAGCTGAAAAGTAATGTTACTTGCATGCATTCTAATTTCTAAGCTGAACATGATCAATATGAAAATTAATCATACACCTTTGTTAAGTAGAGATTACAAAACAAACACTCAAACTTTGAACCCAACCCACTAAATATTGCTTCTATGAAATATTCTTTATGCCATCATTCAAATATCTACAAATTCATCCCTCATATAATCATCACAAATATCAACTCTATATTTATAAAACTCCATTATTTTTTAAAATTTCTTAATTTGAATTAAAAGTAGCCTACTTTAGATTACATTATAATCTTTTCTTTTAAATGTTCAAATCAATCCACGTACATTATGAATATAAATAATATGATTCCTCTATTAAAATATTCGTCTACTTTTACCATCAAATACTCATGTGTAATTTTAATATATTTTCAAATTAAATGTAAAAAAAAAATACCCACTTATGTTTCTCTTTTTAACATTTCCTTTGAATCCTAACACTTATTTATCAAGATAAAGAGCATCCCAATCGTGTAAAGTGGGTAAGTCTTTGCCCATGAGTTTTTTCTTTGACTCCACAATTTTTGGAATTGCATAAAAAGTTATGGGTAGTCATTATTTTGCTCCGGTGGTACAGAAGTAATTATCTATGAATCTTTTTACTATGGATAGAATTAATTCATATATTTTTTATTTTTCATGTATTTTTTTCGTGTGATGCACGGATTAATTATGTATATTTATTAAAATATGATATATTTATTACTTAATTTATGTGAGTAAATTTTTTTAATGTTTAATTAAATATCTCAAAATCAGTTAATGTTTTAAATCTTCAGTATTTAACATTAAAAATTTCTATAAAATGACATTAAAGCTTGTATTATGAATACCTTTAAGTACCATAAGAAAAAAACATTAATAAATATAAACTAAAAATAATTAAAAATATAAAAAATGATTAGTATGCAATTAAGCTTCAAAAATTAGAAATCTTATTAATGTATCATATCTTCAATTTATGCTTGCATTTAATATTATTATAACTCTATGTTTGAGAAAGAATAATAATTTATTATCTTATGTATTAACTTACATTCAAATATAAAGGCATTTTGTAGGGTATTAAAATCATTAAAATTTTATTAAAATCAAAATTAATTAAATTAACTGTATTGTACCATATTATATACATGCAAATGTCACAGGCCATAGATCAAAGTTCGTGACGAATGTGCAAAGAGCGTCACATGAAGGTCAATTGATGAAATGGAGCTCATTTGACCTTCTTGAACTAGTTCGACTCATGAAACATATGGAAAAACTCATCTACTCAAAGTTTTAGTGGTCTAGTGAAACACTCTAGTAAAACTAGAGTTACCAGGGTAATTCTTGTAAATTTTAAGGGATAAAGATGTATAAAGTTTAAATCTCTTAGGACTTTTATTTTGTAGATAGACTCTAATCTCAACTGGCGATATAACTCAATCTGTATTGTTAGATTTGGGAGAGCTCAACTATAAATAGAGCTATTCTCCCTCATTTGTAATCATTCATTTGTAATATTTCATAGTAATTGAATACCCTTGCAAGCATTTACTCAAACAACTTGAAGTGTTGTTTTCATGTGGCTTTTCTATTCTTTCGTTGCTCTTTTGTTTTTGAGTTTTTTCCTGCCTTAATTTCAGTACTTTGGAGAATTTCTATAAAAAAAATTCACTTTATGGATGTTAGGTTGGCTTAAGCGGATTTAAAATCAATAAATCGCCTAAAGACGCACAAATTACAAAACTAAAATTCTAGCCTTATGACATAAAAGCATTAATATAACTAATCATCATATGTAAGATTAAAAAAAATCCATAATTGTTTGAAGTAATATATTTTATTGCGTTATGCCAAAAACTTAAAATAGATAACATACCAAATTTTATTTATTAACTATTGACAATTTTGGTATTAAAAAATATAATGAAGGAAATTTGGTTTAATGGTATTTTAGGAATTATAAGTTGTGGGTAGTAAAAAATTATTTAAGAATAAACCCTCACTGTAATATAAATTATTAAATGTATTCTCATAAGTTGAAATTCGAATTAAGTCTTCAATATTGCTTCCATTAGACAAAAAAAACTTCTGAAAGTTTCAAATGTAACTTAAACTTATGTTGTTTCTTTCTCATAATTACTTTTAGATAAATAACAACTTTGAAATAAGAGAAAAATACTATACTCATTAAATCATTTTAAATATTATTTATGTATGATGGTAAAATGCAAAAATGATATTATATGATTCTTGTGAAATTAAACTGAAATTGGAGTAAAATTTTTAAATAATTCCAAGACAACCTAAAATTTAAACATAATTATTTTGTAATATCCCGAATTAGGGTCTAATCGGAATAGTGATTTTGTGACCATAAATCTGAGATAAAAATAATTATTTTTTGATTATTTTGAGGTCTATGATATGATTGCATGATTGTGTGAAAATTTCGTGAAGAAATTCTATGCATAAAGTACTTAATTTGAAGTTAGGGAGTAAATTGAATAAGTTGCAAAACTTGCATTCTAGAAGTTTCTAGTATGAAATTGCTTTGAAATATTAATTAAGAGGTCTTAAATAGCAATTTGACCAATTTCTAAGTTTATGGACAAAAATTGGACATGGATGGAATTTTTGAAAAGTTTAGTAAAAGGGCATTTTGGTCATTTAGGGGTAAACTGAATTAAAATACAAAATTAAAAGCCAATTTTGTTCATCTTCTTCACCATGGACGTGTATACCAAGGGAGACTCCATGGCTAGGTTTTCCAAGCTTCCAAGCTCGATTATGAAGGAAATCGAGATTCGGGCTTAAATCGGGAAAATACAAGGTTATGGACTAAAATGGTAAATTGTTGTTTCTGGATCAAGGTAAGTTCATATGATAATAATAATGCAATGTTATGTTTGAATTATATTTCTTACTATTATTGCATATATTGTATGATTTAATATATTGGAAAAGTTGATGGAATGGTGTTTATGATGTGGAAATATGACATGAAAGAATGTTACATGAAATGCAAGAAAATGATGATACATGACAAATGATATATGAAATATGTGATATATGTTATGTAAACTCTTAAAAGCTGATTTGATATTTGAGTTGTGTCTTATTATACTATGAATGGACAATTGGTACTATGGATAGTGAGATTGACACTTCGAGTAAGTTCGTACATAAATAATCTATCGATTCTTTTTATGTTATTATATTTTGATATCATATGAAATGTGACTGCCTATCAAATGGTTATTTGATGTAAGTTATGAATTTAAATTGATTACGGACAATTTAGTAAAATGTTGAAAAGTGAGGAATTTCTCGGTTGAACCTTTGGAATAGAAACGATACAAATGAACTATTGTGAGGTCACGTGTGTAGTACTAAGTGCAGGCTACTACGTGTACCGGATAATTGGTCGCATGTGTTAGTTAAATTAAATTTCAAAAAAATTATGGAATTAAAGATTAATGAGTCTATTTTCATATGAACGAAACAGGGGAGCAAAAGAGTTATATATTATGTGATATTATAATTTTTGTGAGACAGTGTTAGAATAAATTCGAGATCCCCTGTTCTGACTTTAGAAATTCACAATAAATTTTAAAAAAAATTATTAAGAGACATACCTTACATTCATGGATTCCTTATTGAGTATATTTTTAAGGGAAACAAACGGCATGGTCGTTGAAATTCTGTATAGGGAGAAATTTGGTTCGTAGTGCACAGGGGTCAGAGTAGTCGTACCCTGAAACAGGGGAAACTTTAATGAATAAATTGTACTAATTGGCTAGACCAAAAATTCTGAAAATTTTATGGGAGAAAGATATATGAATCTAGTTTCAAGTAAAATTAGCGAAACTAAATTTGGAGTTTTGTGGCTTCAGATATGAATGATTTAGTAACTATAACTCGATAACACAGCTTAACCTGAACATGTGTAATTGTACAATTATAGTGTTTTATCTTGAAAAGCGTGGTAGTAATTGCTTATTATTTTCATATGAACTTACTAAGCGTAAAGCTTACCAATTCTCTCCATTTCTTTAGTATTGACAGGTCGACTCGGGGTTGGAGATCATCGGAGGAAAAATCACACTATCAAACTATCATTTTGGGAGAATTAATTCAAATATTAGAAATATCAAGTGAGTGGCATGTATAGGAAGTTGGTTTGTGATATGTATTTTTATTATGATTTTGACCATACGTATCAGTCTGCATTGAGTTATCATATATGATCATGAGATATAGTCCTTATCCATTATGGTTTATATGTTTAATTAATCGTGCCATGTCCTATGTTTTGATGTGATGATATAGTTAGCTTTGTTTGTTATGCATGTGTTCGAAAAGTTTTGAATTAAATGAAATTTTATGGCCCGATTTTCATCTATGTGTATTGTTAAGTCTGGTAATGCCTCGTACTCTGTTCCAGCCTTGAATATGGGTAAAGGGCGTTACATATTTCAAAAAAAAAATCAAAATGACAATAAAACAAAACTAACATAAAAATGAACATGTAAATTTTTTATAACATACACATATTATTAGATTAAACCTTCGTTAACTCAACATTTATATTTATTTCCGAAAAATATTACATTACTTATGAATATTTTATTATTAAATGAATATCTATCAAGATGAAGATAAGTTTGATATATATTAAGACTCTAATGTTTATTAGAAAAAGAGTTTTGTATCTTCTATACTCATTATGCTAGGAGAAACATTCTAAATATCTTTATTGATCAATAAAATACGTTCTTTTTTACTCTTCTATTTTTATTTCTTTTGTTTTCTCAAAAAAAAAATTCAATAAGACTCAACCCTTAAAAATTAATTCTTCTTCCTTAACCACCCAACCACATAATTGACATGGATATTTTGTGTCTAGTAGTATATAAAACCAATAGTCTCTAGAGAAATAAAATTACCTAAAGCAAGTTTCAAACTCATGTTCCCTAATAACCCTCACCGCCTTTTACCATTCCATTGCTAACAAATTTGACCTCAACCTTGATTTTAGTTTTTGATATTGAATTTATCGAACAAATTTTAAATTGGTAAGGAACTTTGATATTTTTTTTAAATGAGGTATGATTATTATTTATTTGTTTTAAATCTAATTGAATTCTTAAGTTATATTATTAAGGATTAGTGGGTTCATAAGTTTTCCTAATAAACTTTCATAATATATTATTTTCAAATGGTTGTTTATAAAAAATGTATAATAATATTCTTTTTTATTTAATATTTGAAAACAACTGATGCTAGTAGAAATATATTAATACCATGTTACTTTATATTTGAGAGTATATTCTTTCCTTATCAAATGTTCTTTGTTTAAATATATTTTGATTGTCGACTCAAACATTTTTTTTTTGTGATGTTGATTCTTTTTAAATAAAGAATATATTGGGATGTTTAGAAATTCATCCTACTTGATCAGTTGCACTCCCCAAAGTGAGTGCAACTATAAAAAAAATTAAGGATATAATTATGGACGTGATAAGTGCCCCTAGGTGGAAACATAATAAATAAGAGAACAATGAGAGTCCTCAATATAACCCTTCAAATGGTAGATATAACTATATTAATATTCTTTAAGAATATGACTTAAATACTCATAAATACCGATCTTTTTAAAAAATTACGTGAATAGGTCGATTTTACGAAAACACATGGCATTTTTTGCATATTGACAGAAAAACGCGTCCAGTTGGAAGCGTTTTTAGCATATTGACAGAAAAACGCTACCAGCTGGAAGCACTTTTTACCACATCAGCACTAAAAGTGGTAACACCAATATGTTTTCTTATTTTATGATGCCACCTATTAATGTGGAAATAAAACTTACAAAATATGAGTCTATATAAATTCATAATCCATTTGCAGCTTGTTCCTAAATAATGTGGGATTGCTTACTCTTTTACTAACATATTTTCCCACATTTGATGTTGTGAATAAAGGGAGAGAGAACAATCCCGCATCCTATATCCCATATCGTTTAATAAAATAAGAGAAATGGGACTTTGGGTCTATATAAAGACCTGTTTTGTAAGTTTTATTTCCACATTAATAGGTAGCACTATGAAATAAGAAAAAATATTGGTGCTGCCACTTTTATTGCTAATGTGGCAAAAAGTGCTTCTAGCTGGCAGCGTTTTTCTATCAATATGTTGAAAACGCATCCAGTTGGAAGCATTTTTCTACCTTTCACCTGAAAACGATTCCAATTGGACATGTTTTTGTAAAAACGGTCTATTTTCGCAATTTTTCCAAAAATCAATCTATTTATGTACTTTTAAAAAAATCAGTATTTATGAGTATTTAAGTCTATATATATAATGTAGCAATATCCTTATAGATAGAAAGTGTTTATCTTATTTGGTACTAGAACAAATCAATATTATAGATAGAAAGTGTTTATCTTATAGATAGAAAGAGACATGAATGGGCAGTGGCTCTTTGGACTTAACAGATTTCTTGGAAAGTTTTCGATCTTTGATGCTGAACTTTAGGGCATTTTGGAAGGGCTTAAACTTATTTGAAGAAGAGGCCATGATTGTGTTATAATTCTCTCGGACAGTCTAGATGTCATTCGTGATATTCAAGGAAGCAATTCTGCCACCTCGAACTCTGCTTTAATCAGGCAAATTTAGAGTATGCTATCTCAGGAGAGTTCATGGAGTCTGCGCTATATCCCCAGAGAACAAAATGAAGTTGCTGATTGCATGGCAAAAGAAGCGCTATCGTCTACAACGGATTTGCAATTTTTTGATATTCCTTCTCTTAGGGTTTGGAATCTGTTAGATTTAGACTAGTCAAGAGGTTTTTCTCAAGTATCTTAGATGTAACTAATTAGCTTTTTGTTTTTTGTTCTTCAGCAAAAAAAAACAAATCAATATTGTTGTAATATTTGGTAGTATAAAATTAGTTGTACGTTCTAGAAGAATTAATATATCAATATATGAAAGAACAAAATTAGTGAGAATTAATGCAGAATCCTCTAGAGGCATTCACTGTAATGGATCTCATATTAAGTGTAACAGCCCATTTTCAGTGAAATCGAAACAGTTTTTTTGGGGACCATAAATCTGAGTCTGTAAGGAAATTTATTTTAATATTATTACATGGTTTGCATTATGATAGGAATGCCGTAGAAAAATTTCGTTAAGAAAGTTTTTACCGATTTCATGTTTAATTGAGAAAAGGACCAAATTGCATAAAATGCAAAATTTGAATTCTAGTAGCTAAAAGGATCAAATAGCTATGAAATTCAAAATTTGAGGTCCTTATATGACAAATAGACTATTAAGAGGAGTTAGTAGATAAGTTTGATGATTCATCCATGGAAAATTAGAAAAAGAAAATGACTAAATTGGAAATTAAAATAATTAAAGATGATAATAAACTAATATCATCTTATTTCATCATCTTCGCTAAATTCATGGAAACCCTAGCTAAGAGAAAAGAATTCAAGCAAGCTTAATTGGGTAAGCATTCTTGTCACGTTTTTAATAATTTTCATATTTTCGAGATCGTAATAACCTAATCTAGCTATTTTGGGGATTAATTTGCAAAGTTATCAAAGTATTAAAATTTTTCCATGGATGAGTATGCTGAAATTTTGAAATTTATGGTAGAAAATGAAAGGTTGTTGATAGATAAACAACTTTTGTAAACTGAATTTTAATGAAATTGTGATTTAGAGACTAAATTGTAAAGATGTGAAATTTATGGAAAAATTTTGAATTTTATGAAACACATGAGCTGTTATTGTGATATGTAAAAATTGGTTAGGCTTGGAATAAGGATTAAATTGCATGAATTTTATTTTCTGAGCTTAGGGATGAAATAGTCATTAATTAAAAAGTATAGGGCAAAATGGTAATTTTTACTAGGATGTGAATTGAATTGAATTGATTATGAATTGTATTAAATTTAGTTAAATTTACTTGTATAGATCCAAATAACTCAAATACGAAGTTAGATCGTGTAAAAGAAAAAGTGTCGGATTAGTAGATTTCAAATACACAAACATTTGTTAAGGTAAGTTCGTGTAACTAAATTGTGTATATTTATATATTTGATTTGAATGTTGTATATGTACATGATTGTATTGTTGCTATGAATATGAAATTAATATTATAACCGATAAGGCCTGACAAACGTCAAGTCCCAATTGAATAAATGAAATTTGATGGATACAGGATTTCTCGTATTGGTTATAGTCCTGCATATGTTGCGGGCACACCATAGCTCGAAAGAACGTCCCGTTATTAGTCCTCTCGAGCTTCCCATTATATGGTTCTTACAAGCTACCCGTTATAGCTCTTTAGAGTGTCCCGATAGGTTGTAGTTCTACATGTGTTGTGGACACACCTTAGCTCTTATAAGCATCTCGATATTTGACTCTTTGTAAGCTTCCCGATATGGCTCGCTTGAACCTCCCGATATATAGCTATTCGGAGTTTCCTGTTAATGGCTCTTCAGAGCTACCCGTTATTGCTCACATGAGTTTCTGGAATATGGCTCTTATGAGTTTCCCGTTATACAGCTCGGATAAGCTTCCCGTTATACGGCTCACATGAGCTTCCCCTTGTATTGCTCGAGAGTGTGCTTCTCGATTATGTGTTTTAATGAGCACTCCCGAATATGAATTGACGAATTACAGTTTGTACACTTCAAGTTTACTACCTGAATATCTATCGATATTTCTAATAAATTCAACGGGTAAAGTTCTAACATGGAATAAACTGAACTTGAAATGAATTATTATGGAAAAGCACATGTTATATGGATATATGTTGTGAAAAGCTTATGTATATGAAAATTATTACATGATGGGTTCATCATTGATTCTTGAAGTTTACATGAAATGCATGACTAACTAGTTTCTTGAGATTATATGTGATAAGGTTAATTGAAAAGTTTCTTTGGATGAATTTTTGCATGCTTAATTTAAATATAAATAAATGGTAAGTTAATTTCCTGTTATACGAACTTACTAAGCATCAAATGCTTACTTTATTTTATTTCCTCTATTTCATAGTACTTGGAAGCTCATGAAGGTTGGAAGCTAGTCAGAGATACATCACACTATCCATTGGCTCATTACGGTATAAATAGAAAAATTTTCTTTGGGGCATAATAGCATGTATATGTTAATAGACTAATGTTGATAAATGAACGTTTTGGTTGTAATTAGCCATTAGAATGGCTAGTGATGGCATGTTTTCATGTATGTATATATGAGACTATATTATGTTGGTATGTATGTGCTTAAATTGGTTGGCTTGGTAAATTAGGTATAAACATGCTTAAATGAGTATATGGTAAATTTGGTAAGTTGGATACTTGATTAAATGTGATAATATATCATGCATAGAACTTAGTTTTGGCTTGATTTGAGGGTTATTAATTAGCTTGTAAATGCTTTTAAACGTTAATGTAGGTGGAAGACAAGTTTGGGTGAGAAATAAAGCTTGGAAATGGTCTTATTTTGTCCACACGGGCGTGTCTCAGCCATGTATGACACACGGCCGCACAACCTAGCACAGTGTGTCCCCTGCATCTTAAAATTAAGAAACAAAATGCTCAAGTAGTTTTACATGGCCAGAGACATGAGCATGTGTCTCAGTCATGTGTGGTACACGGCCTGGCACCTAATTAATGGCTCACATGGCATAGCACAAGGGGGTGTGGCTTGGTCGTGTGACCCAAGTCAGTAAGCAACCTAAATTCAACATAGGTTGGGACACGGCCGTGTGCCCTTATTTCGAATGCACACACGGCCTAAAGCATGAGAATGTCTCTTGGCCATGTGAGCCTCACAGTCTGGTCACATGGTCGTGTGTCCCCTGCACCAAAGAAAATTTTGAAATTTCGTGAAAAATTCTCTGAGTTCCGGTTTAACCCCGACTTGTTTCTAACACATAAATTGGGCTTCGAGGGCCCATATGAAAGACAATATTATTGAATATGATTGATTTATGATATGAATAGTAAATTATATAAATTATTTGTATTTGATCTGTAAACTTCGGTAATACTCCGTAACCCTGTTCTGGCGATGGATATGGGTTAGAGGTGTTACATTAAGATTGTGAATGAGAAAAAGAAAATTATATTTGATATGAACCACTCTAGTAACGGCCCAAATTTTAGTGGTGTCGGAATAGTGATTCGAGATCACTAAATCCGACAAATAAGTAGAAAATATTATTAATTTAATGAAAATAAGTTAGATGTGAAGTTAGGAAAATGATTGAAATAGTGAATAGTATTTTATAATAAATACTAAATAATTTGGATGTGAAAACGAGGTATTGAGACCTCAGAATATTAAACTGAGCCATAAATATTTTTATAAATTTTTATGGAGTGTTAGTAAGTTAGTATTAAAGTTTGGTCAAGAAATTTTAAGGTTTCTGTAGTCAATTGGGTAAAAATGACTAAATCGAATTAAGTGCAAAATTGTGAAATATGATTAAATAGCTCTAGTAATAATTAAAGGAGGACTAAATAGGCAATTAAACACCTATTATTAGGTTGGACAGCATATGTGTACAGGAAATATTGAAATTAGGTGTGATCAATGGGTAAAATTGGAAAAAAAAAAGTAAAAATTGAATAGTTAAAAATGGGATGTAATTGGAAATATAGAGATTTCTTCAATTTTCTTCATCCTTTTCAGCTAAAAACAGCCATTGAAGAAACCTTAGAGCTAGTTTTTCATATTTTTACTGCAAATCAAGAAATTGAAGTGAATCGTGGAAAGGAGAAAATAGGCGAATAATTTTCTCGAACTTCTACAACTATTGCGAATTAGCCCAGGTAAGTTCATGTAGCTAAATTTTAGTGATCATCGTTATTCTTATGAATTTTATAATGAGTTATATTGTATGATTATGATAAAACCATGAACAATGTAAAAATACGAAATTGAAGAAATGATCATATTGAATGAAACATCGGATTGAGTACTTTTGTCCAATATCAAATGATGAATTGACGGAAAGAGACCATGGTTGGACCATGGAAACAAGTGATAAGTGATATCCGTATAAGACCATAGCTGGGCTATGGCATCGGAAAACAAGTGATAAGTGATTCGTATAAGACCATAGTTGTGCTATGGCATCGGCGAAAAGTGATAAGTGCTCCCATGTAAAACCATATCCGGGATATGGCATCGGTATGATATATGACTAGTGTAATACCATGGTTGGGCCATGACTTCGAAAAGTGAAACGTGATCATGTGCAAGTCCATAGTTTTACTATGGAAAAATGAAGACGAAGTACTTAATTCCGTATAGTTTCTTAATTTGAAAAAAGATGGTAAGCGATAAATGGGCTCAAAAGAATGAAGTTTAAGTGTGAATAATATTAAGTGAAATTGATTTGGTTTGTGAATGATAGGAGAAATTAATGAATTGTATAATATATGAATGCTTGAGCATATTTGGTAAGTTTATGTTCTAAGCCTATAAACTTACTAAGCTTTCACAAGCTTACTTGAATGTGATTGATATGTCTTGTAGATTAACGTGAAGTCGGAGGATCGAATCATCACCAAGAATCACACTATCCAGACGTTCTCCGGTAATTTTTAGGTTATTATCTTTTGATTTATATGGCATGTATAAGTATTTGGTTGGGTAAAGTTATAAATGATTAAAGTATGTAAAAGGGATGGAATATGTGTATAAACTTAGTTTAATCATTAAGTAGTAGTGTGTTAATATAAAATACATATCATGGGCATAAATTGGTTGATTGGTTGGTTGTAAATTGTATATAATTGTGTTTAAGTGCAGGTAATGGATGAAAAGGTGAGAAAAGTGGCCTAAAATAGCCTATTTTTGTCCACATGGTTAGACACACGGGCGTGTGTCTAAGCCGTGTGTGACACACGGTCCACGGGCATGTGAAATGACCGTGTGTCCCTTGCATCCTTAAATGTAAAGTCAGGATAGTACACGGGCAAAAGACACGGTCGTGTGTCTTAGTCGTGTGAAGGACATGGGTTTCAAGCATGGTTGTGTGTCAAAATCGTGTGAAAATGGCTAAAAAATAGTGAAAAATCAGTTTACCACACGGCCTAGCCACATGGGCGTGTGCCGAGGCCGTGGTGCCTTTTGATACTTAAGAAATTGCAAGTCAGAATTCTACACGGGCTGGCCACACTGCCATGGGATCCCCACGGGCTGGCCACACTAGGTGTGCCTTTATCTTTAAGGTAAAATTTCCAAAGTTTCTGGTTTAGTCCCGAACCATTTCTAAAGCTTGTGTTGGGCCCTATAGGCCTATATTAGGGACTTTATCATAAAATTTGAAAAATTTTAATTTAGAATGAAAATTTTTGACTTGGTTTTATACGAATGCTAGGGTATAAGTTCAATAATACCTCGTAATCATGTTTCGATAACGAATACGGGTTAGGGGTGTTACAACTCTTGCTATGAATATCTATCTGTTTTGATTGACTGTTAAATTAGTTGTGATTATCTCTTTCGCCTTCCTTCGTCATCATCCTCATGAAGAATTGAAAGTAGAATATTTCACTATAAACTACCCACTTGAATTGTAGAATAACTTAAAAGAAAGATATGACCATCAGAATATAATAATTTTATCTAAAGTTCGTTAAGATTGGATGCATCTAAAATTGCAAGATTTTAAAACTTTGAGTGAATGTAACTCTGTAGTATCTATTATATTTTCTTAATTAAAATTATGTGAGAATAATATTATTAATAAGAAGTTGTTAGAAAAAAGTTTTTAAACTTTTCATGCTTCAAATGCGCTTTTATAGTAAAGATATCATGAAAAATTTTCTAAAATATATCATGATTTAATGTCATGTTTACTTATGGTTGAATTAAATAATAAGCCATTAAATGAAAAATCATAAAGTTTGTTGTATTGAACTTGCTCCATTCCCTGAAGTGAATATAGCAATATGTAAAGACATAACATTTTATATGGACATAGTAAGGGGCTTTATAATAATCGTAAAAGAAATGGTCATAATAATTCTTTTCACCACCAAAAGTGAAAAAAAAAATTATATAAGAGAAGAACAAGAAACCCAAAAGAACCCTTTAAGGAGTGAAATATCTTATGTTATAAATGTGGTATGAAAGGCCATTGTTGCATAATTGTCATACCCCTAAACATTAAGTATGAATTGCACCATATTTTTGGATTATGACACTAATTAATTAGTTATTGGATTTCTTACTAGTAATAATTCTTCTCACCACTAGAAGTGGATATATAGAGATAAATAATAGAACAATAAGAGTTCTTCAAAGAAGAAAGATAATTTATGAAAAGTTGATGGTTATGTACCTATCGTACACATGAAAATTTTATTATTCAATTAATGTTTCTTAAAGTAAATGAAACATATGTCTCGTACATAATACAACAATTCATACTACCTTTAGGGATAAGAAGCATTCTTCTTATTTGGTAATGAACGAACCAATCGTTGGTTGTACAAAATTAATTTAAGGCTCCAGAAGAGCTAATATATTGTTACCTTATGTTCAATGTGGTAATGGAACATGTTAATCTTTCATAGTACAAAATTAATTTAAGGTTCCAAAAGAGTTAATACATTGTTATCCGAAGATATAAAGCGATAATTAATACACTATGTTTTAGTCAATTTCAAATAAATTGTTTTGTTTTTAAAAGAATATATGTTGTAATGGATATCATATTGAGACTATGAATGATAAGACGATTAATTCAATCTATTATATTGAGTAAGAATTGTGTATTGGAAAAGATCGTCTTTTTCTCTAGTTGATACGATGTATATATTAGTATGGCTAAATCATATGATATGATAAACCAAAAGTTTAAATTAGTATCGTTGAATCAAGGGCATAGTAAACCAGAAGTTCACTAGTTCAAATATACTAATTAGTTGGCATATTTTGTTAGACCATCCTGATCAATAACAATGTGACAATATAAGAATTTACATGGATATCTATTAAAGAACTTGAAGATTCTTCATTTATCAAGTGTTGTTTGTTCTTAAAGAAAATTTATTAAACCTTACTAGAAAAAGTTGAGATTGAATCTCTTGCATTTTTGAAAGAAATATGAGTCCATTTATCCAGAAACTGGATGTGTTGATATAATTTTAATATATGTATTTGCAAGTTAATCACATATGAATTATCAACTTGCAACCTGTAGTTTGCAAGATTATTTGTTTAATATTTGCTTAAGAATAAAATTTTCAAATTATGCAATCGAGACAATTCTTGCTAATGTTGATGAGTTTATTTCTTAAGCTTTAAAATATTATTATATCCTAGATTGTTAATGCGCATACCTATCACAAAGCTCGATGCTTTTCTGTATAAAATGGTTTAGCAAAATCATTAATTAAATGCTTCTGGTTAATAGCTAAACCATTACTTTTGAGAATAAAACTTTTTGTATACATGTATAAGGGTATAATATTTTATATAAATAGGCACTTGTACACATCATGCCAATAAATTTTGATAAATATCCTCATTACAATTAGCTTTTGGTTAAGAGTCAAATACAATCCATTTTAGAATTTTTGAATGTGCAATTTATGTTTAAGTTGCTCCACCACAATGCACGAAATGGGTATTCAAAGAATGTTGGGAATATATATTAATTATGAATCTCCTTGTATTATTAGATTTCTTTAAAAGGATTGGAAATTCAATTATGACATGACTTGTATTTTGATTTGATAGTTTTCCCAACATTAAGGGGAGAGAAATAATAGTTAGATAAAATAATTACTTAGATAAATTATCATTATCTAGATTCTCATAAAAAGGAATTTGAATCAAAAGTTCAAAAAATAATTCATTTTATTGTAAATTAACTATCAAATGTATTTATTGGCCTAAGAAGAATAATTAAATCTTATATATCAATTGATGTGTCAAAGTCCTAGTAGGCAGGGGCGAAGCCAGAACAATTTTTTAGGGGGGCCGAATGAAATTTTAATTTTTTATAATCTATATCTTTATAATTTTTAAAGGATTAAATTGAATTTTTATAATTTTAAAGGGGCAAAGTACAATTTTACCTTTATTAATTTAAATTTTTTAAAAAGACTTTTTCATTTTAGGGGGGCAGAGTCCCTACTAGCCTCCGAGCTTCGCCTCTGCAAGTAGGACAATTTGTTAGAATAAATAAAAGTAATGCATGCTTGAAGAATGGTAGAATTGGTTCCAAGGATAAAAATTCTCGTAAAATATATAAATCTAGATGGTCATATATTGGAGGCAAGTGCTCCTGAAGAGACCCAAGACATTAACTAATTATTAAAACTCTAGAAGAGATTCAAGTATCTAAAGTTGACGATAGAAATAATGAAAATAAGGAAATCGCGATAAATTATGTTAATACAAGAAATTATGGAACCATAAGAATGAAAAGTTGTCGACAACGGTTTTGTGCAAATTTATTATTGAAATAATGAAAGAAAATGAGAATCTTGAAGAAATTTGTTGAGAATTATAGACATGGAATAGATTAGCCAAAATGAAAAGACACAATGAAAGTATAATTAAATTTGGGAATTTTTTGGACCAATCGTCCAAACTTCTAAAGGTATAAAGCTAGTGGCGGTACAAATGCATAGTTTTGTAAAAACAGAATAAGAAAAATAAAATTTTTCGTTAAGTCTTAGCATTGATTATGAAAAATATAATATTATTTTATTGTGGATGGAATAACATTTGGATATATTATTATTCTGACAATTCATGAAAGGTTTGACATGCATTTTATGATTATCGTTACAACCTTTATATGAATCACTATATATAATGGAAGTTTATATTAAAATCCTTGAAGGATTTAAAATGTTGAAAACATGTAGAAATTTTAGGGAAATTGTTCAATGTATTTGTCTAAATATTTATATGAATAGATTTGAACATATGTATTAGAATAGAATGATCATGATCAAATTTTGCTATTATTATTGTTGAAAAATAGACCAAAATATATTTTTCTAAATTTTTTTCTCATAACTTTTGAAAGAATGATGATATAAATATTTAGCAAATATGTTCAAGTGATCATTTGAAAAGCTATCATTCAAAATTGAATATATAGAATTTGAGATATCATATGATGTCATTATGAAAGAAAGTAAATATGCATTGTACATTTTTTCACTTAACCGATGTTTTGTCCAATTGAATTTTCTTGGTAAGGTTTTAATTAGGCAATATGTTATGCATATTATAAATATATATGTACTCTTTTTCCTTCACTATGAATTTTTTTCTCATTGGGTTTTTATCTTAGTAAGGTTTTAATGAGTCACATTATCTACTAAGGAGGAGAGTGCTATGAATATTTTATTATTAAGTGGATGTCCATCAAGATTAAGATAAGTTTGATATACATTAGAACTCTAAAGTTTATTAGAAGTGAAGTTTTATATATTGTATACTTCTTATGCTTATAAATATAAAAACATTATAAACATCTCTATTGATCAATAAAATACGCTCTCTTTTATAGTCCTATTTTCTTGTTTCTTTACCCTCTTTATTATTTATTTCATAACAAAAAGTAAAATATGCATTTAATTCACAGAAAACGAAATAGAAAAATTAAAAATAAAAAAAGATGATAATTTTCATTTGAAATAAAAATGAGAAAACCCAAAACCTAGATTTACAGATCATGAAAATAATTGAATGAAATATTTGAGTAAATTAAAAAAAATAGATATGATAGCAGCTTAATATATTTGTCCTTTCCTAAAAGTACCTTTAGAAATGAAGACAAGATTTGAGTTATGGTGAACCATCAATTTTTTACATGATATCATTATATGATACGTGATAGTATATGATTGGTTGGATATTGTAATTTCTTTGTTTTTAAACATTCAAAGTATTGAACTGAAAATATCTGACAATTTTAGGGATTAAAATGGACAGAAAAAACTTTTAAGGACCCAAGTGGAAAAAATGATATACTTGAAGGACTAAATTATGCATTAAACCTTTATGTTTTCAAGAACTAAATTATTTTAATTATTGGACCGATGAAACCAGTTTGTTTGTCTGTGAATCTAATTCCAAAAACATTGATTTCCATTAAGTAAAAGGTAGCAAGTCGTGTCATTGTAGGAGTGGTTAACAATATGTTTTCAGTTGATGGCTTTGCAGTTGAACCTCCCCAGGATACTATACTCATAGATTTTATGCAAAAAAAAAAACCTCTCAGAAATGCAGCATTTGAGCAAAACTAGAGCCAAAATGAATGGGCATTAATATTGAGGATAAGGGTGGTTTAAGTGGTGATGGGGGAATTAGTTTCAAACTCATCCAATGAAAACTTAACAACCCTCTTCAACACAAAAGAGAAATGTTTTGGAATTTCTTCCACCAAGGGGGTGGTGGTGGGGGTGGTGGAGGATTTTTATGGTAAAACCATGCTCAACTTGTCATCATAATTTCTTACTTTAAACCATCAAATCGGTGATGTGGAAAAAACGTTGGCTTTCATTGCTTTTAAAGAGCAAGCCTTTGTCACCTTTATACAGGGGTTTGCACCTGTTTGCCTTTCACATCACATGGATTCTTGGTTCAAGTCTGGGGATTTCTTTTTCTCCTTTAAAATTCCAAAAAATATCTAAGAATAATTGAATGAAAATAACCTTTGTCTTTTCCATAAAGAAAAAGGGTGCAGGGTGTACGTTTTAAATTACTTTTTTTTGGTGGGCTGGAATGTGTTTAATCCAATCATCCAAACCCATGTGGGAAGTTGGAAGCCTAACAAGGGAAGCCCAGCCTCACAATCTTTCACTTTATCCACCACTAACTCTTTATCCAAACACACTTATTATGTATATTAATTTGTGGTACGTGAAACAAATTATGTAATAAATTTATTAAAATTAATATAAAAATTAAATATGGAAATGATGAACACTATGATGTTTTGGCTTCAAATAGCATTATAATTTTTATAGATTTATCAAAATATATAGACATAAATACTTTTAAAATAATATATTTATTATTTTGTAAAATGAATGAACTTTTGGTAATTTTACAAATGAGTTGAGACTAGGTTAATGGGTTACACCAACTCAATCAAATACATTATAATAATATAATTAAATTATGTCACACCCACAATGCAGATGAAAAAAAAATCATATAACAAATATATTTGTTAAAAATTAATGTTAAAAACAAATAAGACTTTTGCTGAAATGATATGGCTAAAATATTAAAGTAATGATTCTTTGGGTTCGAATCACATCAAGCATAGTTTTCAAAATTTTACATAATATAAAATTAAAAAAAATCCTCCTAATAATGTTTCTTCGTAATTATTTAACTAAATCGAGACCTAGTTGATAAGTGAATCAATCTGCCTTTTAACTATAGTATATTACACATAGATAGATACAATATTCTAGATTTATGGCACACCCACAATGTGGGTAAAAAAATGTAACAAATATATTTATTAAAAATTCATATAAAAATCAATTGATGCTTTGGTTATAAAACTTCAAATCTCATTATGATCAAATTTTAATTAATTTATCATATTGGAAAATACAAAAACACGATCATAAAAATATAGCATAATTTATATAAGATGGTATATTTTAATAATTTCATAACTTAGTACCCAGTTAACTCTTAATATCAGCTCGATAAACCACTTGAAATAACAGATACACTAGATTATGGCATACCACACCATTTAAATATAGCTTTAGTTGAAATGATAAAGTTGAGATGTTAAATATCATAATGATTTTGGGTTTGAATCCCATTATATGCAAGTATTTTTCTAGCACTTACTTGAAAAGATAAAGTTACCCTACAAAAAACTATACATTGCTTTACAAAAATTACAAGCTTTTGGTAACTTTAAGACTGCGTTGGGACCCAATTGATGGGTGACACCAACTCAGTCAACCCCTTAATATATAGTACAAGCAAATAAATATTTTATTCAATAAAGATTATTGGTGGGGTAGTAAATAACTTGTATATAAATTTTATTAAATGCCTGTTTGATCCTTGAAAATGATGTTTTTAGTTATTTTATTTAAAGATTACATACAAGTATAAAAAGATAAAAGCATCATCTCAATAATACTATTTATGATTTAAAAAAGGGATATCAATCTCTTCCCAACTAAGTTAGTACCCGGTTAACCTATGATACCAATTTAGTCAACAACTTTATAATATGTGTATATATACTAGCTTTATGGCACACCCATGATGCAGGTGGAAAATAATATGTAACAAATATATTTATTAAAAATTTACATAAAAATCACTAGATGCCTTGGTTACCCTGATAACGTTAATTGTTCATGCATAGTGTTTTGGATTCAAATGTCGTTATGATCAAAATTTTATTGGTCGCTTAATTAAAAAAAGTTACAATTTGGTCATTGAACTATTCGAAAGTTTTCATTTAAGTTAGTAAACTATTCAAAAGTTTTTTATCAAAGTAGCTAGGCTGTTAAGTTTTTTTTTAGAAAAAAAAAGTTTCACCAGCGAGCTCGAAGCGATGACTAGAAAAATATATTATTAGAGTCGTGATCCAAATTCTTATTAAAATATAATACGGTACATGCTGCACAAGAAGAATCCATATAGAAGTTCACTTCCTCTGTTTGATGTTAATTTGAATAACGTGTTTCAACGTTATTGCATTACTTCTATTAGATGTTGATTAGAATAATATTTTTTAAACCTTAAATAGACACAATCTATACTCCTTGTAATCATTCAAATTCAACATAGTGAATTTTCTTCTCCTCTGCCTATGATTTTTTCCTGAAAGGGTTTCCATATAAAGTCTGTGTGTTCTATTTTTCTCTCTTTTCTTGCCGTTATCGACATTCTATTTTTATACATACCTTAGATCTAATTCGATTTGACTGTCAATGTCAGAGTTCTAAGAAAAAAGCAGTTGAATTTTGATTTACAGATTCGTGACCTCAAAAGTTGTTTCATGAAAAAAATATTAGAAGAGAAGGAGAAAGAGAACTTTCAATTGGTGTAGGTAATGTGAACAAAGAAAGCCATATAGCATTGGTTTTAACAATCCAATGATTTAAATGAAAACTTTTGAATAGTTAGTGACCAAATTGTAATTTTTTTAATTAAGTGACCAAAACGAAAACTTACTCTCAATTTAATGACTAATAGTGTAGTTTACTCTTAACTTAATTTGTAAATGAAAGAATGTTATAATAATTTCATATAACTGAGTTAGTGTTCAATTAACCCATGACACTAACTTAATAAAACATTTAAAATAAGTATAAATAAATAATACTACATATAAACGAAATACACAAAACAAAAATATTTAATTGTTGAATAAATATTGCTAAACTCGAAAAGTGGGACCGAAATATAAGAGAGAACAATATGGAATAACTTGAGGGTGAAAAGAAATACAAAGGTGTGTTTTTTTTCTTTTTCCAAAAAAAAATAAAATTATTAACATAATTTTAACAATATATTATTGATTTTTCATATGATTTTTTTATCTTGTGATATTAATTTTTGTCCGACAAAAAAAATGAGAAATAGTAGATGAAACAAAAATTACTTAACTATAAAATTGTAGGGTAATTTTTATTTTTCATTAATTTATGGAAAATTCTTTAAAAATTTAAAAATTTTATATTGAATGTCATATATTTTAATTTGTATTTAATGTGATATAAAATTTTTTTATTAATTTCTCATCTAAATCAATATTATTTGATTTAATGACCTCAAACCTAGTTTTTTTTTTCTTTTGGTACAATTAAAATTGTTGGGAAGAGAGAATGAAGTATATAGAGTTTGAACATTGATCTTGCTTCCTATATATTTTATCGTTGAATCTCTTTATTACTTGTATAGAAATATACTTAATATATAAATTGTGAGATGTTTTCATTTGTTTTAATATTTAAGTCTAATTTTATTCTCTCAACAATAATGATTTTAGTATTCGAACTTAGTTCGAAAGACTAGAGAAAAAATACATTGCTGCTTTATATATATATATGGAGAGAGAGAATCAAATAAAAAGAGTTTTTTAAGAAGTTGTTCTATAGTTAATGTAAGTTAATGATGCAAATCCCAAATTAGAGTTGAAAATAGTTGGCTAAAATAGGCAAAGATGTTTTAAAAAAGCCAAAGGAAAGCATATGAATTTGGTGGAAGCATAGTTAAAGAAATGTGATATTAAATAAGAAAATATACTCCCACTAGAACATATCCTGGGGGTAGGTCTAAAGGGCGAAGAAGATAATAGGAATTTTGATTTTGATTTAGGGATGGACAACACACTTTCCAATTTCCAAGTTATTGCACTACTTCCCCTTTTGTCTCCTGGAATAATATGCTGAGAAAAAAAGATAACCTTTTTCGCCCAAAAATGGCTATCATAATTGTACAATCTTTCCCACTTTTGACCCAATGCAAATTAATCCTTTTTCTTTTAGGTCTCTTTTCCATCTCTCACCTCACCCCAATAAATATTGTATTAGTTTAGTATTAATTAATGTATATCTGCCTTCACTGTTTTGAGTTCAACGTTTTTCCTCCTCTTCACTGTTTTACTGTGTGTTTTTGGCAATCTTTCATTTCATGATTTTGTACAATTTTTTCAATGTTTGTAGTAAAACTACTGTTTTCTTCATTTATTTATTTATTTATTTATTTATATGTAATCTACAAGTTTGTTTTTTTCTTTATCAAATAGAAAATAGACAAACATTAAGTGGAGACCATTTTTGGTGTTACAAAATCATGAGCATCAATATATAGTAAGTCAAAAACCGCATCAGATGGAGCGTAAAAGACGAAACATTACAACGGTTAACCCCAAACCATTAGCAAGGTTATTGTCTTCCCTATAGACGTGTTGTATAATCACCTCCATTCCTTCTTCATGTATAGACGAGCTTCCGAATCAAGTTATGATCCCCAACCTTAGTACTACTGTTCAACATATTAACAACTTCAATATTATCCAATTCAAGAATAACTCTTCTCTTTTCACTCCACCATGCAAGCCTAATGTCTTCAATAACACCTCAAAGTTCCGCTTTTAATGCTGAATAGAAACCAATGAATCTAGAAAATCCAACAATCCATTTCTCATTCCAATCATGTATAACTCCTCTACAAGCGGCCATACCTATAGTTGGTTTACATGCGCCACCACCAATGTTTAACATGTACCACAAAGAGAAGGACTCCTCTAGCTTATCAATTACATAGTTCTTGAACAAACACAATCTACAAGTTTGTTTTGACAAGATAGTTGAACAAATATGGATACACGTGGATATATACACATTATTATTTAAGCTAATGATATTTGAACTAAGAATTGGTTAAGACAGCCATTTGGAAAGTGATATCGAACCATAAATCGATACGAACCAGCTGAACATGTTAAAAATGATTGAACTGATGGTTGAACTATATTTTTTTTAATGATTTTTTAGTCGAATCAATCAGATTGGCGTATTGCTTTTCTAACTGGTTCGACCAGTAATTTAATTATAAAAACATTAATTTAAACTTTTAATTGAATTTAAAGAGGTAATAGTTAAAAGATAAGGGTGATGATTGTTTTAAAAAACAAAACTTTTTTAGTCCAAATACAAAATAAAATTAAATAATTACAAGATATAAAAATAAGTAAATAATCGAGGAAGAATTATTTATAATTTCTTTTGAATATATATACACACAAACAAGTATAAAGTAACCCAAAGTGGTTATAGGTACCATTGTCTTATTTTATTTTATTTTAATTTTCTCATTTTATGAATATAGCTTAGCTCTTCTTGGTAAGTACAGAAAGATTATGATAATGTAGTATGAGATTTGGATGCCCTATTAATATAATTTTCTCTTTAATTAATAAAAAATTAAGTCGGTTTTGCTTTTTTGCCGTTTGAGTTCTATAAATTGTTTAAAGCATATGTACTCTAATAATTATTTGTTTCTGCTTTGTTGACCGCTTAATCTTAATTTGCACGTTGCATTGAGATTTGACAAAAAAAAAACAATTTCTTTTCTTTTTGAAGTAAGAACTGAAAAAGAAATATATACGGCTACTTATATGGAACATTAAAAAGATACAAGTGACAATAATGCAAACAAATATATATATATATAGAATTTGGATAAATTATACCTAAGTCATTGACCTATTAGAAAGTTTACATTTCAATATTAATTTCGAAAAGTTACAAAATCATTTAAGCCATTGGACTATTAAAATCGTTTCTTTTTTGTTCTTTGACACTAATCGTCAGATCGAATTGGATCTAAGATATATTCTTTTACTTATTGATGAGTACTAATTCACTATACCAATCGTCAAATCGTCAATTAAAACCTGCAAGTTAAATTTTTCTTAAAAGGAACTTAAGAACCTAGTGACTTCAATAAACCATTTTGTAACTTTTTAAAGGTCAATGACTAAAATGTTAACTTACTAATAAGTAAATGATCTTATGTGTAATTTACCCAAAAAAATTAAATAAAAAAAAAGAGAGAGAGGAAATAATGCAAAAGACAGAACCCAAGATAATGAAATAATGAGGCTTTTGACTATTTTCCTTCTATGGTCAACTCATGTGATCCAATCTAGTTGAGCCATTAACCTATAATCTTTTTACGGATATTTTGACTTAAATTCCAAAGTCAAAGAACATGTAAGATAATTTTAGCATTTATTGTCTAGCTTTAATTAGACAAAAGATTAAAGGTAGCACTAAAAGGAAAAAAGAAAATTATCCCTCCAAACTCATTAATTAAATGGTAATTATGTTTGTAATTGCATTGATGTTCATATATTCAATTTTTACCAATCGTTAGCTAACAAGATAAATTATTCTTAAAAGGAGTTTAAATGGCAGCACAAAGATGGGTTAATCAAGTGCCGGAATTTGGACCTTTTTCACAGTCCAAATTGGAACGTGGATTCATGTCAGTCGTGATTTGTGCTTTAATTACAAGTCAAATACTGTTAAGAAATGGCTTAAAATTGGTAGTGGATTGTTGTTGTTGGTAGTGGGTTGTTGGTGGTAGTGGATTAGTGGATGGTTGTTGGTGTCCATTTTCAACCACAAATCTTTGCCAAAGTTTTGGACAATTATGTCCTTGAACTCTCTTATAAATAGAGAGGTTCATTAGCCATATTCATCATCCCAAACCAAGAGAGAGCAAAGCTTGTTCTTTGAAAGCTAGGATTTTAGCTTTCGGGTTTTCTATAGGGGTTGAGAGTTGTGAGGTTCTCGGGTTGTGTCTTGAGTGTAAAACACTTGTAATCTTCATCTTGTTATAGTGAAATTTCTTTTCGCCTCTGCCCGTGGACGTAGGCATTAAAGCCGAACCACGTAAATCCTTGTGTTCACTTTATTTTTCGTTCCGGTCAATTTACTTGTAGTCATATCGGAGTTCTCGAATCGATCCTTTCCGCAACAAATTGGTATCAGAGCGTAGTTGAAGGAGTGATAATATTTTCTGAATTACCCTGTGACTGCAGCTTTGTCTGATCTTTCACATCAGGAAGAAAATATTATCATTCATTCAAAGGTTCCAAATTATGGCTACAAGTGTTTCATCGACTAAGTATGATGTCGAGAAATTTACCGGGAAAAATAGTTTCAGTTTATGGCGCATCAAGATGCGGGCAGTGCTGGTTCAACAAGGATTGCTAAAAGCATTGTCTGGTAAAGATAAATTACCAAGCACGCTTTCGGAAGAGCAAAAGGATGACATGCTAGAAAGAGCACATAGTGCTATTCTGCTATGTCTAGGAGATGAAGTGCTACGAGAAGTAGCGGATGAGAAAACCGCGTCCGGTTTGTGGCTCCGGTTAGAGAGCAAGTACATGACGAAGTCATTGACGAACCGGCTCTACCTCAAGCAAAGACTCTATGCCCTGAAGATGGAGGAAGGTACACCTGTTTCCCAGCACCTGGATAAATTCAATTCCATTATCATGGATTTGAATAATATCGATAACAAAATCGATGATGAGGACCAAGCAATAATTGTTTTGTGTTCTTTGCCTCCCTCGTATGAGAATTTTGTTGATACAATGATGTACGGTCGTGATGACCTGACTCTAGAGGAGGTGAAAAATGCCTTAAGTTCCAGTGAGTTGAGGAAGAAAATCACTGGTAAGGTGGTCGAAAACAATGAAGGCGAAGGCTTGGTTGCTCGAGGAAGATCCAAGGCAAAGGGTGGAAGTTCAAGTAAAAGCCATCCTAGATCGCAGTCCAAGAAGAGAATACAGTGCTACTACTGTAAGAAGTACGGGCACATGAAGGTAGATTGTCCGAAAAGGAAGGAGAAATCAGAATCACAGGAGCAACAAAATGATCGTGCGAATGTAGCTGATGCAGATTCTTCAAGTGATGCCGAGATCGTTCTTGCAGTATCCGACTCTTACGCTGGTGGGAGATGGATTCTTGATACGGGAGCTACATTTCATATAAGTACTTCGAAAGATGCATTCTCAACATACGAGAAGCATTCTGGTTCAGTACTAATGGGAAATGACCACGCATGTCAAGTCATGGGGATTGGCACAGTTCGTATAAAGATGTTTGACGGTATTGTTAGAACTCTAACTGATGTTCGGCACATTCCAGAAATGAAGAAAAATTTGATCTCTTTGAGTACGTTGGACAAGAAAGGCTTTCGGTACTCTGCTGAAGGTGGAGTTCTCAAGGTATTCTCGGGTGCTTTGACTGTGATACGTGGTAATTTGGAGCGGGGCCTTTACTTCCTCGATGGTTCCTCGGTTACAGGTGTTGCGGGAGTGTCATCATCAGATGATCTAGATTCTGACACCACGAAGTTATGGCATATGCGGCTCGGGCATATGAGCGAGAGAGGCTTATCGGTGCTAAGCAAACGAGGATTATTGTCTGGGCAGTGTACAGGAAAGTTGAATTTCTGTGAGCACTGCGTCTTCGGTAAGCAGACTCGGGTAAAGTTCAGCACTGGGATTCACAAGACAAAAGGCACAGTGGATTACTTCCATTCTGACCTTTGGGGGCCTTCTCCGACAATTTCTAAAGGTGGTTACAGATATCTGCTTACCTTTATCGATGATTACTCGAGAAAGGTTTGGGTGTATTTTCTGAAGAGCAAGTATGAGGTTCTCATCAACTTCAAGCAATTTAAAGCTTTGATCGAAAATCAAACAGGAAAGAAGATCAAGCGATTCCGGACGGATAATGGCTTGGAGTTTTGCTCAGGTGAATTCAATGAGTTCTGCAAAAATGAAGGAATAGTGAGACACCGCACTGTTCGTCGAACACCACAACAAAATGGAGTTGCAGAACGCATGAATAGAACTCTCTTGGAGCGAGCTCGTTGCATGCGATCAAATGCTGGGCTCGGTGAAGAATTTTGGGCTGAAGCTGTTAATACTGCTTGTTATTTGGTTAACAGATCTCCGTCAACAGCTATTGAGCTGAAGACTCCTGAGGAAGTATGGTCTGGTTCTCCTGCTGATTACTCTGGTTTAAGAGTGTTTGGCTGCCCTGCGTATGCTCATGTAAATGAGGGAAAACTCAAACCGAGGGCGAAGAAATGCATATTTCTTGGATACGGCCAAGGGGTGAAAGGATACAGGTTGTGGTGTCCTGATCCGGTTTCGTCCAAGTTCATCATCAGCAGAGATGTGACTTTTGATGAGTCATCCATGCTTCGATCCACCACAAATTCCCGGGAAAAGGAGGTGTCAGATAGAATGGGAGATCACGGTGTTGAGAAGCAGGTGGAGTGTCAGGTGGACGCTCCAATTCCTACGGAAGGTACTTCAGTCCAGGATGATCAAGTTGAGGTGCAAGATTCCGATGAAGATGAGTCACCTCAAGAAAAACCATATAGCATTGCCACTGGAAGAACGAAGAGACAAATCAAACCAAATCCGCGTTACGCTAATCTGGTGTCTTTCGCGCTCAGTGTGGCGGAGTCCATTGGTATAGAACCTTCCAGTTATAATGAGGCTGTCACGTGTGATGAGTCGGCACAGTGGGCAATTGCTATGAGTGAGGAGATAGAATCTCTTCACAAGAACCATACTTGGGAGTTGGTTAAGCCGCCAAGTAACCAGAAGATAGTTGGTTGCAAATGGGTCTTCAAGAAAAAGGAAGGCATCCTAGGGGTTGAAGCAACTAGATTCAAGGCACGATTGGTTGCTAAAGGCTTCACTCAGAAAGAGGGGATTGACTACAATGAAGTTTTCTCCCCAGTCGTAAAGCATTCTTCCATTCGTGTATTACTTGCCATGGTGGCCAAGTCTGATCTAGAACTTGAGCAGCTTGACGTAAAAACGGCGTTCTTGCATGGTGAGCTCGAGGAAACAATCTACATGCGTCAACCAGAGGGTTTTACAGTTCCTGGTAAAGAAGACCATGTCTGTCTATTAAAGAAGTCTTTATATGGATTGAAACAATCCCCAAGGCAGTGGTACAAGCGGTTTGATAGCTTCATGATTCAGCATGGTTACACAAGATGTGACTATGATGCTTGTGTCTATCATCGGAAGCTCTCAAATGGTTCGCACATTTATTTGTTGCTGTATGTTGATGACATGTTAATTGCTTCCAAAAACATGTCGGAAATCAACAAGTTAAAGTCGCAGTTGAGTGGTGAGTTCGAGATGAAGGATCTGGGTGCTGCCAAGAAAATTTTGGGCATGGATATTCACAGAGATCGCAAGGCGGGCAAGCTTCGTGTGTCGCAGAAGAACTACATTGAAAAGGTTCTTCAACGCTTCGGCATGGATAAAGCGAAAACTGTGAGTACTCCGTTGGCACCACATTTCAAACTCTCTGCAGAGTTGTCACCACAATCTGATGAAGAAAAGCAGCAAATGTCTCACATTCCATACTCGAGTGCAGTTGGAAGCGTGATGTATGCAATGGTTTGCACTCGTCCAGACATTTCACATGCAGTTAGTGTGGTCAGCAGATACATGAGTTGTCCTGGCAAGGAACACTGGCAGGCCGTGAAATGGATTCTCAGGTACTTGAGAGGTTCTGCAGATTTATGCTTGGTATATGATCAGAGTGACTGCACTAGCAGTGTCACGGGCTATGTGGACTCTGATTATGCTGGAGATCTGGACAAAAGAAGATCTCTGACGGGTTATGTTTTCACTTATTCTGGAGGAGCCATTAGTTGGAAAGCTGTGTTACAGTCTACCGTAGCCTTATCTACGACTGAGGCGGAATATATGGCGTTAGCAGAAGCAGTGAAAGAAGCATTGTGGATGAAAGGTCTAGTAAGCAGTTTGGGTTTACAACAGGATTTCACTGTTGTATTTTGCGATAGCCAGAGTGCCATACATCTGACTAAAAATCAGATGTTTCATGAACGGACCAAACACATTGATGTCAGATATCATTTTGTTCGGGAACATGTTACGCAAGGTGACATTGTTATCAGCAAGGTTGCTACCGAGAAGAATCCTGCAGATATGTTAACTAAGGTGATCCCTGCATATAAGTTCAAGCATTGCTTGGACTTGATAGGTATTCGGGATTGATTAGCGCCAGAGAGGCGTTTTGGAAGAGGTGATCCAGTTCGAGGAATTCACTATGATGTTCAGCTTGGTAAATTTCAAGCCAAGGTGGAGATTTGTTAAGAAATGGCTTAAAATTGGTAGTGGATTGTTGTTGTTGGTAGTGGGTTGTTGGTGGTAGTGGATTAGTGGATGGTTGTTGGTGTCCATTTTCAACCACAAATCTTTGCCAAAGTTTTGGACAATTATGTCCTTGAACTCTCTTATAAATAGAGAGGTTCATTAGCCATATTCATCATCCCAAACCAAGAGAGAGCAAAGCTTGTTCTTTGAAAGCTAGGATTTTAGCTTTCGGGTTTTCTATAGGGGTTGAGAGTTGTGAGGTTCTCGGGTTGTGTCTTGAGTGTAAAACACTTGTAATCTTCATCTTGTTATAGTGAAATTTCTTTTCGCCTCTGCCCGTGGACGTAGGCATTAAAGCCGAACCACGTAAATCCTTGTGTTCACTTTATTTTTCGTTCCGGTCAATTTACTTGTAGTCATATCGGAGTTCTCGAATCGATCCTTTCCGCAACAAATACTATAAAATTTGGGTTTCACATGATGTGGTATCTCTTGAAAACGACTAGGTTTTTTATCTTTCATCTTGCATTGTTCCAGCTTTCTTGCTTTCTTTAAACAAAAAAAAAAAAGGGCACCATTTAAGGTTGTGGTGTGATTACATATAAGCTTTTTTGTTTGACTATCTAATTGGAATGTTGTTTTTTTTGGTTGAGTGCTTTGACTAATGGGGATGGAGATGCCCGAGAAATCATTTGTTGTTCCCAACATTCAGGGTGATGTTGCCCAACAGGTGTCCATATTTAACTTGTTTAACTATTCATCTCTAGTTTCTTCTTTTAGTTTTATGCGATTCTAATTTAATTTACTTCAAACTGTTCATTTTAATATTAAGTTTTAAGTGAATGGAAATAGTTTTAATTATAGAATCTTTTGGTTTTAATTACTAAAAATGAATTTATTTATAAAACAAGGCTAGATTTTAATAAAGTGAATTCAAAAATACAAATTTAATATCACTAATATAATTACACCTATATGTTTAACCAACCACAAGATACAATTTAATCAATACAAAACATAATAAATAAAAAATTAAATTAAGTCCAGATGGAACCGAATAAAATTCACCTATGATAAATATACACATCATACTTACGAATTGTAGGGCTCGAGCCTAAATATTTTGTCTGTCATAATTAAACTTCATTTATAATGAAGTCAATATTTTTAAAAGTCGTGTGATTTATTTTCTTTTTTATTTTATAATCAATAAATGTATTATTTGATTATAAAGATTAGGTTTATTTATTTAATAATGAAAAAATCCAATCAATCCTTATACTAAAAACACTTTCACCGCACTGTGCCTCATGTGGTTCCCACTTCATTATTTTACTCGAATTTAATAATATTTCATTCTAATCTCTAATAAGAAATTCCCGAATTGGCCCCTACATTAGGCCATTTCTCTTCTTCTCAAGTACTTCATGGAGGGTAAAACAAAGGAAAGAAAAAGGTAATAGTAGGGTCTAGCTAGGTCAACTCAACCATAACCTTGAACACTCAAAGAGTGCAGACAATGGGCGAAATCTGCAGTCTACTTTAATTAATTAAATAATTTAATATAATCTCCCTTCGTGTTGCTACACGTGCCGGAATGTGATAAAACGAGAAAAACAACAAAAGCAACGCGCACGATTTTGTAAGCAAAGGAATGTGTCTAAACTCACTATTAAATAAATGTGTAACTCCGAACCACACGTGCAAAATATTATGGGGAATTCATTATATTAGGTTATGTTACATCTAGAATGCGAGTAAAAAATATTTTTTATATGAATTTTATTAAATGTGTTTTTATTTAAAATTTATATAAAAGTACAAAAACATAAACACATTAAATAATAATATTAATTATCATTTAAAAGAGAGTATATTAATTTTTTTTCAATTAGTCCGTTACATTATCTTAATCAAATATTGATTTTATAATAAGTATAAATAAGAATTTTAATTTAATATTAGATTATGGTATACTCATAATGTGGGTGAAAAAATTTATCCAATAAATCTTTTTATTAAAAATTTACATAAAAATTAAATAAATTTTTTATTGAAATGTTTAAGTTTTTAAAATTCATTGTCTCGTGAGTTCAAATCATTTTATGATTGTGTTTTTACTGATTTTATATAAAAATAAAAAGACAAAAATACCTTCATATTAAATATAACTTACTTTGCTTATAAAAGAGTATTTTTAATACTTTCCCAACTAAGTTGGTATTAAGTTGGCTCGTGACACAAAATCAATCATCTGTTTAATATAAAATAGGTTATGATATGCCCATGATGTCGGTGAAAAATTGAATTATGTAATGCATATATTTATAAAAAAACTACTACAATTAACAAATGAAGTTTTGGTTGAATAGTAAAATATAAATGTTAAAAACTATAATAATAATAATAACTTAGGTTCAAATTCCATTTTGTGTATTTATATTTCTATTTTTTTATATAAAAGATATGAAATGCCAAAAACACCCTTAAAATAATATAATCTACTTTGTAAAGTAATGGTATTTTCATCACTATTTAATTGAGTTTATTCCCAGTTAACTTGTACACCAACTCAATAAAGGGTTTAATATTAGGGGACACAGATTAGGTTATGACACTATGATGAAAAAAAAATGTAACAAATATATTTATAAAAAAAATTAAGATAATAAACAAATAAGGTTTTAGTTGAAAGTTAAAATATTAAACATTGTGGTATTTTAGGTTCAAATCTTATCTTATCATGTGTTTTATTTAAGATTCAGCCTACAATATGAAAAATGTACTCTCACAATAATACTTGTTATTTAATAAAAAGAATAATTTTTTAATAATTTTACAAACTAAATGAAGATTCAACTGATAGACGACACCGAATCAATCTTTAATTATAAATATTATATTAAATTTTAATTTTATATGATTGTATGAACTATAATTTTATTTTAATCTAATTTTCATAAATAGCCACCAAGATGATGTCATTTTAGATTTAAGAATAATTTAGGTTTACCCCATATCAAAGTAGTTAGAATTCCTTTTCTTTTTAAATATATACAAACATCAAATTAAAGTTATACTTTCATGTAGAGAATTAAATCAATATTAAAAATTAATATAAGCAATTAAATGAAATCAAAATTTACATTTCAATACAAAATTTATGTATAATTTTACGGTTGTTCATACAAGTCTCTATAAGGAATAAGTTAGGGAAGAAAAAATGGTAATATAAAGGAGTTTGATTCATTTAAATAGGTGGAAAAAAGAAAAAGTATAAGAGGAAGAAGATTGCTGTGAAAGTGAGGAAGGCAAAGAGTAAATGCTCAAGGTTGCTAATAAGGAATAATATTATTTTTTTCATCGCCTTGAAGAGTATTTATAAGATAGGTCCTCTTGTCTGATAGTGACAACGTGACAAGTTGTTACAAAAAGGTTGTCATATTGAGTATGTGATAATGTGCAAGGTAGGGCCCATTCTATTATTTCTTTTGAGGGAGTTTGAGGTCGTTATGCGGGCCTCGGTGAGCTCTAAAGAACGTGTTCATTCTTTGAAACCAGTGGCCAGGCCATGGTAAATGAAGAGCCTGATGAAAGGGGATGTTCCCTCTATCAACTGATAATCTCACATCAAGTGATTAGTTTTAGAGGTTGAGCGGTCGACGGCAGACTAACTAACGAGAGGTAGAGAACCCGTCTTTAGGCATCCATCCAGTACCTTCCAGAAGTGCCACATGTCTAACCCAAATGAGAGTATAATAATGGGTTATCCTTTTTATTAAGGGTAAATTACATTGGTGGCCATTCAACTTTTAGTGTGTTTATGTTGTAGTCACCCAAGTTTAAAGAAATTATATTTTAGTTACTAATATTATCAACATTTGATATTTTGGTCACTCATCTGTTAATTTATTAACGAAATGGTGACGTGACTTTTTTGTCATAATAATAAATTTAACCTCCAATGTTTATAGATGATATCAAATTAATCCTAATTCTAAAAAAATAAACTTTTAATTTTACATGTTAATTTAATCTTAATGCTTAGAAATCAAATTTCAAAATTATTTAAAAATTTAAATTTTCAATAAAAACACATTCAAAAATTCTAAAAATCTTTGTAAATAAATGAATTACCGATTTTCTCTTTCCCTCTCTAAAATTATCTCATAAAACAATGAAATTCAACAACAAATCGTTGTACCGACCATTGTGTTAGCCACCGTCTTTGATGGCTGGTGAACCTTAACCTTCACTAGTAGTAATTTTGGACCTCCTTAGATCAAGTCTAGCTTTTGTTTCACCGAAAAACATTCTAAGCTCTATGAATTGAAGATAGAAATTTCGACCTTACCATTTTCGATCTCCATATCTAGTTGTTAGATTATCTTGAAAATCAAATTAAGGCTTCTTTCTACTAAGACCAACACTTCAACCATTGAGATCTTTGAAAAAAAATCCCGAACCGCTTCAAATCTATGAAAATTGAGAACTCATGTATGCTTCTCTTCTTGGTTTTTTGGGTAGATTTTCCTTCGGTTACAATGGCCTAATTTGGATCTTTTTTTGTTTTGCATATTTTTCAAAAGCCAAATTTGAATTCCCTCTATTTGTTCGATGCCTGACTTTGGATTTTTTTTTTTTACAAATTTTCCTTGGGTTTCCAAAATCCAGAAGGTTTTGGTATTAGAGAATTAGATGATTAGCTTTGGGTTTTGTTATTTATTTATGATCACCAACTCGAAACCCAGACAAAGTTTGGGTTGCCTACCCGCGACCCGATTGGGCCTTACCAGATGGATGCATGCAGACCTTACAGTGGAGGCATACAATGGGAGTTCACTGTCTTAGTTTGCATATACCAATGAGGGCTTGCAACGGGAGTTCACCGTTCTAGTTCACATATACCCAAGGAGTACACATGTGAGAGCTACGAAGTCCAGCAGGCAGACCAGAATAGTACACGTGTCTAGAATGGATATAGCCTACTAAGAACGTCAATTTCATGAACAGTAATCATGTATATAAATATTTGATTGTCCCATTCAATGAGACACAATGGAAAAATACTCAACAATTGGTACGGTGAGCGTGGACATACTTCTGACTAATGGATTTCTTTAAGTTTGAGAAAAATCACCAAAAGTTATAAAGGCTCACCCAAATTAGAATTCCCCCTTTGATCTTTCATCCAGACAAGCTGGAGCACCTGATTCCAGTAGCCAACCTACTGAAATGGACTTGTTTACCGGATGTTTGATGACCGGCCGGAAAACCAGGGTAATGTGACTCACTTGGGAGCTTCAAGCCTATTTGACTTAAACCTTTTTTTTTGGTTGAGGGCTACCATTTCTTTCTAACCAATAAGCATTGCCGCAACAGTTTCTTACTCTTCAAGAACATATGAAGTTGATGATGGAACATATGGCTGCACATAATGCACAAGTTGAGCAGCATCAGACTTTTCAGTCAGAGTTAATGAAGTAGAACAAAGAACTTAAAAGTAAGGTATACTATAAAAATTATGATTTTCACAATAACATGACCATGTAGGAAGAAAGTCCAAACTTGTATGCGAAAGAATGACAGAGTGAGATGGATGCATTATGCCAAGGCGTTTGGGAATTACACTTTGAGTCTAGCGAGGTTTTTCTATTCTAACAATCCGTTGGTTTTGGAGATAGCAATAATAAGTCTACCACGAGGCTCTAAGGTTCCAAAAAATATGTTTATGGGTAGGAGAGACCCATGAGCCCACCTGATGCAATATAACAACTATATGAATGGGTTGGGAGCTTCGAACCCTGTGAAATGTAAAACTTTTTCCATAACGCTTAAAGGAAGTTCGAAGGATTGATACTTGTCTCTTCCTTAAGGCTCCATCTGAAGTTTTTCCCAATTGGTTCAGATGTTTCTAGGAAAGTTCAAGGCTAATAGAATGATAATGAGTACACCTATGAGACTAATGTCTCCAAAGTAGAGAGAAATAGAGTTTCTCTAAGATTACGTGAAACGGTTTCATAGGACAACACTGAATACGAAGGACTTTGAGAACCAGTAGGCTATTAATGCCTTCATCATGAAAGTGCAAAATAAAAATATGTAGTACTCCTTTATCGACAACAAGCCCTAGAGTCTGGCAAACTTGTATGAAAGTGCTCACAAGTTCGCAGAGGCAGAAGAGATTAAGAGAGCGATGCATGGTACATTTCAAGGAGAAGGTAGACAATTCAAGAAGATAAAAGGAGCTCATAGTAGGCCAAGGCCACTTAACCAGGCTCTACGTGCCCAAGGTGACAAGCAACAAAGATCGTAGGCACTGGGAAATTCTCCAAGGGGTCCTCAAAGGTATCAGCCTAAGCAAACGATGAGATACAACCCTCAGGGCAGGTTTGAGGCCTACACTTCATTGAATGCTACTTATGCATACACCAAGTAAAGAGTTTAGGCATTCTACCTAAGCCATCTCCTATGAGGTAGAATTCCAAAAGGTCAAGTTCTAGGGATAAATGTGCTTTCTATAATAATGTTTAGCAAAAAACTAAAGATTGTTTTATGTTAAAGGATGCTATTAAAGAAGCAGTAAGAAATGGTGAGCTCACTGAGTTTGTGGATAAGGTACTTCTCAATAGGTTCAGAATTCGCATGGTAATCTCAGAGGTAAGCAGAAGGTCAGGGGTATCATCCATGTGATTGTAGGTACAGATGAGGACTAAATAAGTTCCAATACGAATAGGAAAGCCCATATGATGACTGTTTTGTCAGTAAATCTGTTTAAAAGGCAATGTCAACAAGAAAAGTGAAGTATTAAACTTGGTAATAAAGATGATGAGCTAGTGTGTCACGAAGAAGGTAATGATCTGATAGTAGTAACTGTAACAATCATAGGTTTCGAGGTGTGAAGGATACTGGTTAACAGTGGAAGTGCGGTGAAGGTTCTGACTTGGGAGGCTTATTAGAAAATGGGCTTTAATGAACAGGTCTTGTCCAAGGCCAGCCCATTGTATGATTTCGTGAACCACATAGTTGAGGTGAAGGTTTCTATTACTTTGCCAATCTCCTTGGGAGATGGTGAGCATTCAATTATAGAATATGTCCAGTTTTTTATTGTGGAAATCTTATGGCGTACATGTCATCTTCGGACACCAGATCATGAGAACAACGAATATGGTGGTGGCTATATTTTGTATGAAGAAAAAATTTTCGACAAGGATAAGGATTAGGTTTATGTGATCTGACCATTGAACAGCGAGATGATGTCACATGTTATCTATAAAGTAGGCACGAGAGCACACAGCTGGGGGCAAAGTTCACAGGGCATAGAGCTAGTTAGCCAAACCTTAGACTTGGATAGCCTAGATATGATGGATGATGAGAGAAGTAAAAAACTTGAAGCAGTAGAGCATTCAAAGACTTTACAGCTATTTTACAATGATGAACAAAGGATAATTAAAATTTTATCAGCATTGTTACTTGAGGAAAATGACAGTTTTGTTCAGTGTTTAAAAGTGAACTCTGACGTTTTTGCCTAGTTAGCAATAGTTATGCTAGGGATTGACCTGCAAGTAATTGTCCACATGCTAAATATACTCCCTAAAGCCAAGCCTATTAAGTAAAAGAAAAGAAAGTTCACTCCGCAGGTGGTGGAAGTTGTGAGGCAAAAGGTAGTCAAATTGTTAGCGACAGGTTTTATCAAGGAATTTGAGTATCCAAATTAGGTCTCGAGCATGGTTATAGTGAAAAAGGCAAAGATAAATGGAGGATGTGTATTGATTTCACCAACCTCAATAAAGCATGCCCTAAGACAGCTTCCCTTTACCCTCGATTGATTGTTTGGTTGATGCTTCTGCAGGTCATAAGTTTATGAGCTTCATGGATTCCTTTCCGAAATATAACTAGATTATTTTGAATCAAAGTAGTGAGGAGAAAACAACTTTCATCACTAATAATGAGTTGTTCTGTTAGCGAGTCATGTCTTTTGGCCTCAAGAATGCGGTAGCAACCTATCAGAGACTAGTGAACAGGATTTTTAGGGAATAGATAGGGCGCGATCTAAAAGTCTATGTCCATGACATGATGGTAAAAAGTACAACTATGGAAGAGTATGTCCAGAATTTGTTAGAGGTGTTCGCATTTTTTAGGAGGTGTTCGCATTTTTTAGGATACACAACATGAAGTTAAACCCTAAGAAATGTGATTTCGACATACGAGTTAGTAGGTTTTTGCGTTTTATGATCTCGAAGAGAGGGATAGAGGTGAACTCAGAGAAGATTCATGTTATCTTAGAAACACCTCCTCCGTGAACTATCAAAGATATCCAGAGCCTTACAGGAAGAATAGTGGCGCTCAATAGGTTTATCTCTAGGATGACAGACAAATGCCTTCCATTCTTCAAAACTTTGAAGACCTTCTTTTTTTGGGCTAAGGAATGTTAGGCAGCCTTTGAGGAGCTTAAGTCATACCTCACCTCCCCACCATTTCTGAAGTTACCATGAGTGTGAGAGACCCTTTATTTGTACCTAGCTACCTTGAAGGAAACAGTTGCAATGGTTCTGGTTAGAGCTGAAGACATTCGCCAATTTTCAGTTTACTACGTTAGTAAAGTACTCTAAAATGAGGAGCCGAGGTACTTAAAAACTGAAAAATTCATCTTTGCTTTGATTGTTGTAGCTCACAAGTTGTGCCCCTACTTCCAGGCTCATCTAATTGTCGTCATGACTAACCAGCCTATAAAGGAAGTGTTACCTAAAGCTGATACTTCAAGAAGGGTGACGAAGTGGAGCATTAAATTAGCTAAATTTGGTGTGGAGTTCGCTTTGAGAAAGGAAATAAAATGATAAATATTAGCTGACTTCATAGTCGAGTGCTCTTTCAAGAAGCATGTTAATCCAACAGGTAATATGGTGTGAAATTTGAAATACTAAAATTGTGAATATTTTATGAAATTGAACATGTAGGGTACTTATAGTTTCCTATGTACAATTCTTGAATAGCGGCAATTTAACCTATTGTTCTTATAATAATTTGTGATCAACTTACACTTTATTATAATATCTTTTCCATCCATTGTACGTAACCTAGTAGTTAGTCCACCTCAGGAGGGTGTAAATATAACCGATAATTCGTAAAGGTGGTAAGTTTATGTTGATAACTCCGTGGCCAAGGCAGTGTCAAGAGTAGGGGTACTTCTAGTTGATCCCTGTGGGAATAAATGTCAATACAGATTATCTTTTCAATTTCAAACATCTAACAACGCAGCAGAGTATGAAGTTTTGATATTAGGGTTACAATTAACACACCAACTGGGAGTGAAGGATCTGATCATCCATATAGATTCGTGGTTGGTGGCAAAGCAAATGAATGGCGAGTACGAAGTAAATGAGGCAATGTTAAAAATATATCATTCAGTCGCAGTTCAACTGCTTGTAAGATTTAACAAAGTTCAGATAAAGTATCTCGCTAGGAGTGACAACACATGTGCAGGATTTAACAAAGTTCAGATAAAGTAGCTCACCAGAAGTGACAACACATGTGCAGACGCTTTTTCTAAAATGGCATCCTCTATCGTTATTGAGCAAAGAAGGAAAATTCTACTGGTGCATAGGGATACCTCAATTATGTCATGCCACAAGTTTTGAGTATAAATTAGGAGGAGACATGGATAACTCCCATAGTTCGCACACTACAAGGAGTGTATGATTTTTTAGATAAGAAAGAGCTTGTCGAGTTACAATGCAGAGCTGTGAGGTATACCCTTTTAGAGAGTGTACTATATAGAAAGGGGTTTTTGCATCCACTACTGTGATGTCTATCTTCGTCTAAGGCTGAGTATGTAATGCGAAAATCCTTGAAGGTATCTGTGGTGGCCATTTGGGTAAAAGATTGCGTACCCCAAAAAAATTAGACATGGGCATTATTAGCCTACAGTTCAAAAGGAAGCATATCACTTGGTTCGCATGTGTGATTCCTACTATTGGTATGCTTAGGTGAAACGACAACCAGCAAAGCCACTCCAAGTTATGTCGAGCCCTAGGCCATTTGCGACCTGGGGAATTGATATCCTCAGTCTACTTCTGATAGCTACAACACATAAAAAATTCATAGTTGTGGTTGTCGACTATTTCACCAAGTAGATTGAAGTTGAAGCTTTGACCACTATCACAAAGAACCAAATAAAATATTTTATTTGAAAATTAATTGTGTGCAAGTTTGGAGTACCTCGCTTGTTTATCACAGATAATGGTACACAGTTTTAAGGAAAGTTCAAACATTTCTGTGCAGATTTTCAAATCACTTTGGCTCAGTGTTCAACACCACGAACTAATGGGTAGGAAAAAGTAATGAATAAGAATATTCTAACAACCTTAAAAAAGAAGGTTAGTGAAGCTAAGGGTGTGTGGTTGGAGGAGTTGCAAGGGATCTTATGGGCCTTACGAGCTTCACCTCATACTATAATGAGAGAAACTGTATTTTTCTTTATCTATAGTGTGGAGGTAGTAGTTTGAACTGAGCTTGGTATGCAGCCACACAGGAAAATTTTTAATGAAGATTCTAATTAGGAGGCTTTCAAGCTTAACCTTGATCTCATGGATAAATTTAGAGAGGCGGCAGAGATTAAGAATGCAACATGCACTTAGCGAGTAGTGCGGTATTACAACTCTAAGGCTAAGAATAATCAATTCCAAGTAGGTGGTCCTGTCCGTAGAAAGATTGAGGCTAATTTTATAGCTTCGCAATAAGGGAAAATGACTTTGAGTTCAGAAAAGTCTTATAAAGTCATTGAGAAGATAGGTTATGGAGCGTATAAGCTAACAAAAATGGAAGGCGCAGTTCTACCGTAAACATGGAATGCTCATTACCTCAAGAAATACTTTGTACAATTTCTTACTCCTCAAATTAAAATATTCTTTTTATAAATACTTGTACTTGGTAAGTCATAAAGGTCTGACGATTTAAGATTGCAACCTCCAAAGTAACTAGCGGACCTATACTCCCAGCTGACATTATAAGAGGTCACAAAGTTAAGCTCACAGCTCCGACATAGCTAACAGACCTATGCTCTCATCTGACATTATAAGTGCTCACAAAATTAAGCTTGCAGATTCAACACAGCTAGCAAGGTTACCCTCCTGGGTGGTATTTAAGGCTTAATTGATTTAAGATCGCAAATTAAATTCCTTTGATTTTGCTGATTAACATTCACAACTCACCTACACTCTCAGCTGGCATTATAAGTGCTTATATAATTAAGCTCATAGATCCAACAAAGCTAGCAAGGCTACCCTCCTGGGTGGTATTTAAGGCTTAATTGATTTGAGATCGTAGCTTAAGTTCCTTTGAGTTTGCTAATTAAAATTCACAACTTAGAATGTTTAAGAACATTCGGGTCAAAGTTAATAATAAGTTATCTAAAACAGAGTATTGGATTGTGCTAAGTCAATTAAAGGTTTCTGATATTACTTTTTAAAATTTGTTTAAAAATTTGTTTAAGTTCAATTTTGATACAAGAAATGTTGTTATGTGAAAAAAATGAAATAAACTCACAAAAAGATGTGATAACATAATAGAAACAGGCAAATTTGAAAACTTTCAAAGTTTAATATTTTCATTTCTATTGGAGAAAATTTTTACAAAATTATAATTACTTAAGGCATATCATCAGCCCCTTCATGGTCACTAGAGATCTCATCTTCTCCTTCTTTTCTAACAACTTTGTTCTTTCGATTATCATCAGGAAAAGTAATGTTGGCCTTGGCTAGGTCCCCATCAGATTCATTGTTGTCAGCAATAGCATCATTAGTCTCACATAGGAATTCATCCAAGAAAAAGTCTTTTGAGTTCCTCCATTTGGATGCGATCTCATCACAAGTAGCTCCAGAAAGAAAGTGGATATCGGAACCTATTTGGTTCATGTCCACATCATAGAGAGCATTGAGATCAACTCTGCACATATTAAAAGGGCTACCCACAACTTGGGCATGCAGAAGTATGTTTGATTTAAGCTCTTGAGCAATGTTACTCAAGTTCTTTAGAGTTTCCCTTTTGAATTCCTCTAAGGCTTCTATTTGTTTCTGCTCTGACCTCAACATAGTAGCTTTATGTTTCTCAACAATTCGATTCACAGTAGCATTGTGCTCTCCAATCATTTGCTTTATATCAATATCCAGCTCTTCTTTTCTTTCTCTTATAGTCGTAACCTCTTTAGATATCTTATCATTTTTTTACCTCAACAAGCTCATGATTTTCCATATAAAGCTCTTCATTCTCCTTCTTCATCTTGAGGTATAGCTTGCGAATCCTATCCAATTCCAACTTAGTTTCCTCAAGCTCTTTTTGGCTAGCCTCAGCATTACCAACATTTTTGCCAAAGCCTACGTTAACCATGGTAGCCTCAGCCAGCAAAACCTGCAAACGTGAGGTAAGCTTTGTCAACGAAGTCTTTTTCACACTATTGGAGGACTTAATGATACGCATATGCCTTTTTGTAGCCTCTAGTAAAGAAGCCTTGCACTTCTCAACCACCTCACTAGGATTACAGGGATACTTCCATGTGTTCAGATGTCTGTGCCACAAGAATAGCTCGTTATCCTCTTTAGTTAAAGATTCTTGAACAGGGGATAAAATAGAAGGAATATATAGAGGAGTATGAAGAGGAGAACTACTACGAGTAGCAATCGAAGAGCTCTTACGAGCCATAGATGGTGAGCTCACCGGGGGAGAAGTAGGAGTAGCTGCTATCATAATAGAAGGCCCAGCATGATTTGCCCTCCTTTTATAATGATACTCTAGCTTTCCACTATCTGCCTCCTATTCGCTGCTAATAACCACTTTTACAGGCTCTACATTAGTTTTGTGCTTCTTACGCATGTCCCTCAGAGAAGCTCGTAGGTCAATAACATCTTTAATTTCTTAGGATAAAATGGTAGTTTCCTTCGAGTCGCTTCTAGAATTGCGAGCTGTGCCTACACCACCGATAATTCTAGTATCAGTAGGAGCAATTATCAAATTAATATTTGTACCACTTTCTTTGTGCAATGAGACAACCGAGATCTAACGGCGAAGTCTAATCCTGTAGAAACAGTAAAAAAAGTTCTTAGGTTCCTCATTGCGTATTATTGAAATTAGTCTCAAATCATTTTTGGCCACATGGGGCCATGTTTGTTTTTCAAAGTTTGCACCAACTGCTTCAGCCACTTATCTGTTGTCACCTCGCCTATACTCATCGGGGTTAAAGCATTCCAAACAATATCGAAGCACATTCCTTGCGGTTATAACATCTTCTACAACAAAGGGGATTGCTAGTGTGAAGCCTTACGAGTTGGGTTGAACCATTATCTGTTGTAATACTTTGCTTAAATGAACACATATCCCTGCTTGGTGCGGACCACTCTGTTTGAAGACCAAATTCGTCGGCAGGTCTACATCACACCCTAATGTATTTCCCCAATTTAATCGAAGATTAGAACTACTACGAGTAGCAATCGAAGAGCTCTTACGAGCCATAGATGGTGAGCTCACCGAGGGAGAAGTAGGAGTAACTGCTATCACAGTAGAAGGCCCAGCATGATTTGCCCTCCTTTTATGATGATACTCTAGCTTTCCACTATCTGCTTCCTATTCGTTGCTAATAACCACTTTTACAGGCTCTACATTAGTTTTGTGCTTTTTACACATGTCCCTCAGAGAAGCTCGCAGGTCAATAACATCTTTAATTTCTTAGGATAAAATGGTAGTTTCCTTCGAGCCGCTTCTAGAATTGCGAGCTGTGCCTACACCACCGATAATTCTAGTACCAGTAGGAGCAATTATCAAATTAATATTTGTACCACTTTCTTTGTGCAATGAGACAACCGAGATCTAACGGCAAAGTCTAATCCTGTAGAAATAGTAAAAAAAGTTCTTAGGTTCCTCATTGCGTATTATTGAAATTAGTTTCAAATCATTTTTGGCCACATGGGGCCATGTTTGTTTTTCAAAGTCTGCACCAACTGCTTCAGCCACTTATCTGTTGTCACCTCGCCTATACTTATCGGGGTTAAAGCATTCCAAACAATATCGAAGCACATTCCTTGCGGTTATAACATCTTCTACAGCAAAGGGGACTGCTAGTGTGAAGCCTTTTGAGTTGGGTTGAACCATTATCTGTTGTAATGCTTCGCTTAAATGAACACATATCCTTGCTTGGTGCGGACCACTCTATTTGAAGACCAAATTCGTCGGTAGGTCTACATCACACCCTAATGTATTTCCCTAATTTAATCAAAGATTAGAACACTGGTTGGCAATTATAGTCTTGACTTTATCGCGATGAGAGAAATAATAGAAGCTTGACGAATTCCTTCAAATTTGGGCCTTTAACAGATATAAGCATTGGAAAACCACAAGCTGTGGCACTTCGTTGCGTTAGTAACAATTGATGAAGTAAGCAACCACAATCCACCATAATCCACCAAGAAAACTCATAAAGTTGACCGGGAGTGATTTTGTACTCTTGAAAAAGATGGCAGAAGAATGGATGTAGAGGCAAATGGAATCTGGTTTCTAGAGTGTGGAGGGGGAGCAAAAAGTTACCATCACTGGTGTCGCTCAAGCTATGTGGCCCCTCATGAACGAAGAAGTCATAAGCGATATTGAGGGTTTGAATCCCTTGTACGCCTAAAGCTCGAATTCATCTTTTTTTTTTTGCAGCGCAAACGCTGAAGTTGTCTTTTACATAGACCCTCGATGCACGCTTTTGTGATGGATAGCTGGGGATTATTCGACCACCAACCTCTCTCATTCTTGACATGGTTTTAATTAAAAAGGATAATAAAGAGAGAAGAAAGGTAAAACCCAAGACAATGAAGTTAACAAGATTTACCTTGAAGAAAACCTTAGTCGATCCTGCTTGCAGAAAGTGTTAAAGTTGTGAGTTTAAGGTTCCTAAAAAGCCCCATTTTAAAGAAGCTCCTCTTTCCTGCGTTTTGATGATTCAAATAAAATAAGTGTACCAACGGTTGGATGTAGAAAAGCGTGATCCACTCGTACACGTGACAAACGTGATCCACCCGTACACGTGACGAGGCTAACGTCATGCTTCAGTGATCGTTGTGTATTCAACAAGCTGTATAAATGCGAAGTGATGGCTCTAAAGATCGCTACTTTATAATTCTACTTAGACCTGATAAGGGGGTCTAGATTGTTATGTATTTATGATCACCAACCTGAAACCTAGATAAAGTCCTACCTATGACCCGGCTGGGCCTTACCAAATGCATGCATACATGCCTTACAGTGGGGGCTCGCAAGGGGAGTTCGCGGTTCCAGTTCGCATATACCTAAGAAGTTTGCATGTAGGGGCTACAAAGTCCAGCAGATAGACTAGAATAGTACACGCGTCTAGAATGCATAGAGCCTACTAAGAAGTCAACTCGATGACAGTAACCATGTGCATAAATATTCGATTGTCCCCTTCAATGAGACACAACGGAAAAATACTCAGCAGGTTTCAATGAGAGGTCTTGTGTTGATGGGATGGTATGAAACTCTTGAGGTTTGTTGTGACATTGTTGAGGTTGGGTTTAGGTTGGTGAAGATGGAAAATGGTGGAGAGCAACTTTTGATGCCAAGCTTAAGCTAATTGAAAGAGGCCAACAACGATGGAGGGTGACTATGTTGGTGGTTATTATTGTTGCAAAAAGAGGGAGGAAAGTCTTAATATGCCTTAAGTCTTATTCGTAGGTTTGCTTTCCCCCCTTAAATTACTATATTCTAGAAAAAAAATGAGTATTTATTTATTTATAAATAATTTTATAATTTTGTATTTAGTTTTTTTATAAAATCTTATGCTCTTTTATTGAATGTTTAACTACTTTTTTTAAAAAAAAAAATTTAAGGTATGTCATTTTTGTTTTTAAAAATTTAAGAATTAATATTTATTTGGTGAATGTGTAAAGTTAACAGTTAAATTTATTAATTAAGATAAAATTGATAAAATCTGTAAAATTGAAAAACTAAAATTATAAGTATACCAATAAAAAAAAATCACGCAGACCAATTTGTATATAAAAACGCACACATTGGTATTAAAAGTCTTTAAATATACCTAAATTAGCTAAATTGGGGTTGAAATGGAAATTGGTGGCTGGATGATAAAATAATTGAAAAGGAATCCAAGTCCAAAGGGCCAAAATTGTGATCCCTTCTAAAGCTAATCATGGATACGTGGGAGTGTGTTGTGCGTATATATAAACTCCAGTCCCCCACAAACACCCTGAAAACGAATAAATGAACCCCCATAGTGTTTTAAAGTGAATCAAAGCAGCTCCTATTTTACTTTCAGAAACATAAAAACCATTATGGAAGTGGAGATTGAAAGACAAAGGCAAGTTTCAAGCACCTCTCCCTCGCACAGGTACTTACCAAACATTTATTCTCTCTTTACATACGTTCAGGATTGAAATTATAAGCTGATTGTTGAGTTAGGTTGGGGGATTAGAGTAGGAGTGGCGGAAGGCTTTGTTTTGTCATGGATCCAATCCCACTGCTCTCTCTTATCCGGGTTGAGATTTGAGTTATTCCTTTGGGTCTAATACTATTGGGAGTGTTCGGGAAATCAAAATTAAATTTGAATAAAAAAACTAAACAAGTTTAAAATACCCATAATAATTTCTTTAGCCCTTCAATTTTACAAAAAAATATTATTTTAGTCCTCTATTTAACTTTTTTTATTTCTTTTAGCTCTTAAACTTGTATTTTTTGTTAAATCACCCAAAACGGATGAAAATAGTTAACATTTGTTTACTTTGCTAATGTGGCATACATATGGATTACCACGTAAATAAAATATCAACATTTAATTAATTTTTTATATTTTTTAATAAATTTAATGATTTTTTAAAATTTAAAAATTAATTAAAGGCTTACATGTCATCACGTGACAATTAAGTGTATCCAATGTCAGCGAAGTTAAAAACTGTTAATGTTTCTATTCATTTAGTGAAGATTTGACAAAAAAAACGTAAATTTAAGTGTTAAAAATTTAAAAAATTAAATGAATAGTTAAAATGACTTTTCTTTATAAAGTATAAGCACTAAATAAATCATTACACCTTTAAAATATCAATCAAAATTTTTAACTTCCAAAATTCTAATTTGATTTAGTTCTGTTAATAATAATAATAATAATAATAATAATAATAATATATTATAAATTATATCAAATGGAAATTAAATCTATAATATTACAACATAAGCATTAAAAAATGTATTAAGTTACCACATATGCTTAGACAAATTAGTTAAAATTAATTGTATTTTGTGCCAATCAAAATTAGCATACAATTATTTATATTTCAAAATAAAATTATTCCCACAATAAAATTCACTTTGAACACTTAATTTAATTGGTAAATTTATCTTAAAGATCTATTATAGGGATTTAATTAAATTAATTTTTCTATTATTAAATATGTTAATTTAATTTTTGTACTATTAAAATAAATTAAATAAGATTAAATTGGAATAAAGTTAATATTTATGGTTTAAAAATATCATTTTCCATTTAATAGAGTTAATAGTGTCAACATTCTTATGGTTCTATAAATAGAATTTTTTGTTTGGAATTGAACTGTTATTTAAAAAAATTCAAAAATTTTTTATATAATAAATGTTGACTCTATTACAATTTAGACTTATTTTATTCTTTTAAATAGTATATGAACTAAATTAATTCATTTAATAATTAAAAAATTAATTTGATCCAATCTCTATAATATAAAAATTCCTTAAATACTTTAACTCAATTTAATTATTTCAAATATATATAAACATAATAATATTCAAACTTAAAATTTTTATAATTATTAACAATCAAATTTTGGGGTTATTGATCACATCGTGGCACCCCAAACACAACCAAGACATGTTGTTGGGTGGTGATATGGCACCCAATATATTTTAAATTAAATTGGTGGTCGAACCGATTAGATTATCAATTCGTCAATTCAATTAAAAAATTATTAAAAATTAAAATAAGGTAAATTTTTTTAATAAAAATCGGTTTAACCGTTGGTTTAACTAATTCTCAATCTAATTGGTTTAAAGTAGAGGTGCTCAAAGGCTGAACCGGGTTTGGGTGGAGCCTAATCATGATATTAATATACTTTATGCTTGTTGAAGCCCGACCCAATCTAAAATATGCGCTTAAAATTTTATCCAAACTCGCCCATATTTGTAAAAGACTAACCCAAATCCATTTTAGACTCACTCATATTATTTTTAATTTTTTTAAAAAATATTTTTTATATTATTTTTATATTTAATAATTTTATACATTTTTTATTTGTTAAATTTTTTTATATAATCATCTTAATATTAGAGTAGTATTATATATTTATTATAGGTTTATTTTTTTAATGTATTCTAAATTACATGATATATAAAAACAACATAATATAAAGTATTATTAACATAAAAACGGCCCGGGCTCGAGCCTTAAATGTTTAAGGCGAGCCCGACCCATATTTTAAATAGGTCTAATTTTTTGCCCAAACCCATTTTTCGAGCCTAATATTTTACCCAAATCCTCTCAAATTTCGAGCAGGCTTTCGGGCCTGAACGAGTAACCCGACCCATGAACAAGTCTAGTTCAAAACCACTTTTCAAACCAGTATACTGACCGGTTCTCTATCCAATCGATTTGGTTGATCGATCCAGACCGGTTCAAACAAGAATGTGGCAGCCCAAATGTATCTAAAATAGGATTTATTGATAGCTTGGGGTTGTGGGAGATGGAATTCCGGAGTCTTGAATTAACCCAGAATGATATTCCTTACACAACGCAGCAGCAGTGACGACGCTACACTGCCCCTTGCCTTGCCCATCTCAAACTAAAACTCCAACCATTAACTATTTTCTACTCCAAAATTTGGGTAATAATTCACCATTTATATTTTTGAAGTAAAACTTTGAGCAAGTTCAAAACTAAACTTTTCAAACCAGACCGCTATATTACCATTAAAAAGAACACTTCAAAATTTTAACCTAGATTCAAAAATCAAAATTAAAGACAGTTTTGTAAACCTTCAAAATTTTATGATCAAATCATGTCAATCAAGAACCGTATAATTAGGTCACCGAGAATGATAAACTAGACATGAAAGTATGGTTGAATCTATAGATATATTGACATCCTTGCAATCTTGATCTTCTAAAGGAGAAACTTTTTTCTAGCAATAGGATATTAACAAAGTTATGTACGCATAATCACTATAAGTAACTTTTACATTGTTTCTTTCATTTCTAATTGAATCTCCTTAATTACAAATTTGCTACCAAAGAACCTATGCATATAAGTATATACTTTCTTAGATAACTAATACCAAATAACTTTTAAGGGAGAGTAGTCCAACATTTTTGCTAAAAAGATTAAATAACCAATTTAATCGACCAAACTCATAAATTTAATCGATTAATTGATTTGTAAAAGTCTTGATCAACCTAATCATATAAACTTAACATTGATAAATTAAATCGATTAACCAGCTTTTTATGCATGAGATGTAATTCGGTTGAGTTTGAGTTAAAAAATTATTTATTATATTTATCTATTATCTATTATAAATATGCTTAAAATAAATAAAATATAAAATATATTAAATTCATTTAACTCAATTTGTTTACTTATAAATTTGATTAATTGAACACTTTCTTTGCATAAATTAAAATTTCCTTTCTTTCTACTTCGTAAGACCTACAATAAATAAAAACACTTGAAAATAAGTTTGAACTAACACTAATAATATATGAATAACCCGAAATATAAATTAAATTATATAAGAAAGAGAATTAATACAATCTTCTAAAAACTAGACTAAAAATCCTAAAATCCTAATAAATCTATGTTATTAAACTTATCACTTCACACACCTGAAAGAACCGCTCTTTCCAAACAATAGCCCTTTGCTTATGTGTGCCGGAATTCTACTTCTAGAAGACAACCTCCTATTTCCAACTTTTGTTTTTATACTTCTACAACTCTAATGAAAATCACTAATTAACTTATTTTAATTTTTGATTCTCTGTCAATAAAAGTCCAAGCCTTATAGACTGGTAAAAAGGTGGTCCCTGTAACACCCCTAACCCATATCTATCGTCGGAATAGGGTTACTGAGCATTACCAAGAAACCATAACTTAAAAACTTTCATTCTTAAAAATTTCATATATCATAGCATAATTCATTCAAACACATGCATAACGTCTCTTATTCGAGCCCTTAGGGCCTTAGAATCACTTTAAAAACAATTTAAGATTAAATCAGAAACATTTATAATTTCATATAAAAAGATAGAATTTTCTTCAAACTATCAGGTTCACACGGCCGTGTGGCCAGGCTGTGTGACTCACACAGTTGAGACACACGCCCGTGTCTCAGGCCGTGTAACATTTGAAATAGGGACACATGGTCATGTCCCAGCCCGTGTAACTTACTGAGTTGTCCCACATAGCCAAGCTACACGCCCGTGTGTCAGGCCGTGTAACTAGCTTACTTGAAACCTTTAGAAATTACAAGGGACACACAACCGTGTCACGTGGCCATGTGTCACACACAACTAAGACACACGCTCGTGTCTTAGGCCGTGTGAACAAGAAAATGACCATTTCCGAGCCATTTCCTTCACCCCTTTCAAGAATAAACCTACAAGAAATTTGTACATGTATACAAGGCCTTTAAACATACTCAAATTATGCAAAGAATGACTAATCTCCATACCAAATGTTCATACAACCAATATGCCAAAAGGCACATCAATCATCAAGCATCAAACTTATATATATATACATGAACATATTTGTTCAAACCTTAACCATACATACCTAATTAATCTCAATACTATTTCCATGCTATATCAAAAATAATCTCACCACATTTGACCACATTTATACCATTTACCAAACTGACTTGTTTTCATACCAATACATAACACAATTAACACATACCAACCTTACCATATTAGACATATCATATTTCAATCATGCACATCTATTCAAGACTTTTCCAAAACATACCATGCCTTGGCCATATTAAGATTGATACAACATATACCAAATTTGGTTATTTCTAAACATACGTCAAAATTGACCATATTAACCATAACCAACAAGATATCAATAGTACCTTAAATACCTCAAATTCAAGGAAACATTTCATGTGATAATTATCAACCAAAATGACATATATATACTAAACTCATCAATTAAACATTAGATATAATCCACCTATACATGTTATTATAACCTTAACCAAGACATCAAAATCTATCAATATAATCGCTGGATAGTGTGATAGATCTCTGGCAAGCTTCCAACCCAATCAAGCTTCTAACTTGACTAAGCTTCCGATAATCTGTAAAGTAAGGGATAAGCAACTACGTAAGCAATGAATATTTAGTAAGCTCGTACAAACTTTAAACATAATATTCTAATTCAATAATAAACTTTATATGATAAATATAAAGCTGTACCGATGCCTCAAGATTTATCAACTACATAACCACCAACTCATAAATGAGTAAGTCTATCAACATCATATATATATATTCATTCCTAACATAATAAGATTTTATAAAACATTTTACACCATCATTAACCTTTTCATAAAACTACGAATAACTTCATTTACTTACTTTCCATTCCATTTACTAAACATAAACTTAAACAACAACATCAATTAATTAATTAGTATATTTATTCATAACATAGGTAAGTTCAACCATAACATACGTAATTTCTCATATATAAATACATTTTCAACTCATCAATCCCTTTTTCATCATACCACATTTTAATTATGAACTTACCATTTCATTTGTATAATACCAAACATAAGCATATACATCAATTATAATCTCAAGCTTGACATAAGCCTAATCACCATCATCAATACACAAGTTAGTGCATTTATGTATATAACTCATTTGGGGTCAATCACATGATAAACCATTTTATAAAAAATTACACCTTTTGAATCTTACCACCTTTTCATGAACATAAGCATATTTTCATTTAACCAATTACCATGTCAATGTATATAATTAATATTAAACATGATATAATACAACCAAAAGCTTAGCAAAAACCTAAGCATTATCCACAATTTCAACTGATGAATTCATTTATGTTCAGGTCAATATTCAATAAATAACAAAACTTTCAAATTCATTAAACAAATTATCTTACCAAGATTTTCCATACGAAGAACGATTTACGGGTAAGAGTACATCATCAACAGAAGCTCATAAGATCTGGTCCTCCTGAACATGCCAATAGAAGCTCGTAAGAGCTGAACAGAAGCTCGTAAGAGCTAATCCACCCCAATCACGTCAAACAAAAAGTAAACGCGAGAGTTCGCAACAAATTCTGAACCCCAGTTTACTTGTGTAAAATGTAGATATCTCCCTCCAGTACCATCTCCACTTCAAACCCCCGTCATACACCAAATCACCAATGTACTCAAATCGCACATTCAATCCAAACTGAGTATTAAATTCGATAATATATTTCCAACAATAATTCAATTCCAACAATAGAACATATATATAATACCAATCATCAATTTATAAAAATTTTAAATTTTAACCGTATGAACTTACCTGGCTAAATTGCAAAAATGTCAAAGTACAAGGGCATTTTAGTAATTTTCCATTCTCCTCGATTTTCCACTCGACCTTGATCTAAATTAATAGTTTCATTCAATTTATTAATTCAGACAATAAAACAAATTATTTTATGAATTTTTTTTACATTTTTACAAAATTACCCCTAACATTTTACTTTTATTCAATTTAGTCCCTGGTCCTAAAACATGCAAATTAACCATTTTTAATGAAAACCCATGCTGGCCAAATATTCATGGCATTCATTACAGCCCATTTTTTGCAATAATTTTACAACGAACCCTTGTATTTTTACTATTTCAACAATTTAGTCCCTAATAAAAAATTCATCAAAAATCCCTTAACAAAATACTTTTAAATATCAACCAACATTTCAAATTCATAATTTAACATAAAAAATCACTAGATTCATCAATGGTAACACTCAAAATATTTAACAGTTTCAAAATCAAAGTACGAGTTAGCTGGACCTAGTTGCAACGATCTCAAAAATATAAAAATTACAAGAAACTAATAAGAATTGAACTCACATGCAAGATTATAAAGTGGCGGAACCTCCATCTTAAGCTCCCATGGTGTTTCGGCAATGAGAAATGGAAAGATGAAGAGAAAATGTCTTTTTTTTCTTTTAATTTTGTTTTAATTTCAACAAATTTACAATTATGCCATTATCATTAAATTTTCTTTCAGTTTTAACTCTAATTGCCATCCCACTCTTTATTTATGGTTTAACTATCACTTAAGCCCTTCCTCATTTATTAATTAAACCATCTAATCATCTAAATGTATTAATTAATAAGTTTTGCACCTTTTTCAATTTGGTCATTTTCTGTTAATTAACTAACTAAACATTAATATTTCTTAACCAAATTTTAATACGACTATAATGACTCAATAAAAATTTGTGATCCAAAACCACTGTTTCCGTCACCACTGAATACCAGACTATTATAGTCCTCCTTTGATCAAAGGGTGACCCAAGTTTCACCTTCTCCTTCTCATGAGAGGGGGAAGAGAGGTATCACCTTGAGCATTGCCTAAGGAGGAACTAACCTCAATCAAAGACCTTACCGAGAGTAAGGCATGAGAATTACCAAAAGAATACATATTTTCTCCAAATAAGAAATAAGGAATAATACACATAGTAAAAATATTAGGTTTTACGAGTAAAGGTTGACATATCATGAACTCGCATTGGCTACATCCCTAGGACCGAAAAGTTCCTTGTCAGGGTCTTCCATAAAATTTTCAACTATAGGAGCCTTGAATTTTCAATGCTCGAACATATATTGGTGAACGAAATTAACAAAATTGTTCTCTTTTCCAAGCATTAACTTCTCCAAGAGATCCTCACCACCCTATGACAACACCTTATGTTACATAAGGAAAACAACAACATTAGGAATGTTAAGAACCTTCGTCATCTCATTTGAGGTCGCACCATTAAAACTACACTTATTAAAATAAAACCTCCAAAAGTTACTCACTAAATGAAACTTCCTCAAACCTTAGGCAAAGAATCCATCAAGGGAGGAGCTAAAAGCCATGTAGGCACAAGAATGGTCTACCGTGGAGGAAAAGGAAAATCTCCTTGCTTTTTATTTATCAAATTGTATTTCTAGGGACAAAAGGTCACATTTTTTAGAAATTGATACACCTTGAAGATGTCATTGTTCCTAACTGAAATTCATTCATGTTAGGAGAACCTTCAAATGTAAGGGTACACACATTTTTAAATCTATTCGAAGAAGGCATCTCTTAATGTTGCCTACAATCCAAGAAGCATATGCCAGTAGACCCAAAATGTCCTTAATGATTGCCTAGAGGCAACATGGTACATTTGGAGAATTTCCATAAACCACATATAAAGGTGTAGATGGGAAATTGCTTCATATAAATGCAATGAGAGATAAAAGCCTCTCTATTGTTAGTAACTTCGCTAATTCGATGAAGCTTTGATAATACCGAGAAGTCACCTCCATAGTGAGGAGATTTCAAACATCGCAATAGTAGTATGACTACTATATTATCTATGGTGGCAGTATATAATTGCTTATCAATCTATATTGGCATGTCATCTATCAAAAGCCTTATGTATGGCCTTCTTGAAAGAAAAAATGACAAAAGTAGCAAGACATAAAAAATAATCGACTTTCTAGAAAAAGACATTGAAAGCATCAATCAGAGCAGTAACATAAGAAGAAGAACAAGCGCAAAAATATATTGAACCTCAAGTTCTAAGGATGCCCTATTTATAGGTATCTATGTGAGAAATTGAAGTGATATGACAAAGAAAATATGCATTCCGAAAAACTCCAGTCAATGGTAGATATGCATACAGAAGCAATTAATGTAGGGACACAATCATTAGAGTAGTAATAATGACACTTCAAAAGTCCTTATGAGTTTGCTAATATCCCTAAATATGCCTCACCAACGAATTGAATCCAGTATAACCTGCCTCTCTTCTAAGGTAGCAATTGTTATATCTTCATTGAGCTAGCCAACATGATCCTCAAAATATACACGGGGAAGAGTTCTTGACAATACATGTCAATTTGTAGTAGCTCCAGCCTCATGGGCGCCTTGTCCAATTCCTTCAAGTAAACTCAAAAAGTACCGTCAACTAACATTCACCACTCTATCACCCTAGATACAGAGTAGGGATTTGATGATTGTGATCCATACCTAGCTAGCCTCCTCTATAAACAAGGACGAATCTAGGGGGCAAGCCCCAAAATGGATGAATTGTGATTTAACCCCTTTAAAAATTATTAAATTATAAATTTATATATGGAAAAATTACAGTTTAACCCCTTAAATGAGAAAAAAACTAGTTAGTCTTTTAAAAAATGATGAAATAATAAAACTAAAATATGATAAAATTATATTTCGACCTCTAAAAAATTATAATTCAATTCCAATCTCTCTAAAAGGTTTTTTGAATTCGCATCTGTTTATAAATAACCCCTGTCAGCACCAAGCTAAGAAAAAAAGATGCAAACATCTCACATATCTGTGCTTTGCTTAAAACTCAGCCTCAATTTCCTCAAAGCACCATTTATAGCGTTTTATTTTATTTATTTATTTATTTTTTATAATGTGAACCACCACTATTCTAGTAATTTTTTTTGCACCTTCCACAATGTGAACCACTATTATTGTATTATTCTACACCCTGTGTAACGTTTGTGTTACAACAAATGTAATTGGATGTAAAGCTTGAAGTGTTGAATTCCTTTCATGGGATTTTTCTTTAATTCAATTACTTAATCATCAAGAACTTGGATGAATCCACTTTTCTTTTTCCTGAATATCTTTCATGTTTCACTTCTTATGGTCGACGCTTACCATTAGCTTTGCCTACTTCAGGATTTGGGTAAAACCGAATCAATCACTTTTGACAACCCAATAACTATGGGAGTTTATTTCAATTCTTCAAAGATTCTACTCTTTTTCTTTATCCATGTTACACACCTTAAATTCTCTCCTACGACTCCCACTCAATGTTCTGCTTGAGCCTTTTTCTTTCTTTCCTCTTTAAAGAAATTAGGTTTTTATTTTTCATTAATATTATTTTATTTAAGCTTAATTATAGAAATATATTTTGAAAAAAAAATTAATATTATCTCCCAATTCAACTTAATTAAAAAATTATTAAAATATTTTTTTTAAGAAATGATAAGTTTTATTAATTTATATAAAATCTTTGAAAGAAACTACTTTAAAATATATAGTAATGTTTCAACTTAAAACCTTAAGCTATTAATAAAAAAAAAGTTTCAAAAAAATATTACATATATCAATTCTTATGATATATGTTCTTTCACTAATATAATCTTAATAATAAATTAAATGTGTATAGTATTATCAAACATAACTATTTCACTCTAAGCATTCCGTTAAAATTAAGAAAGTAATTTGTCGACGCAAAGAGTAATGTCAGTAACACAAGTGGGAGAGCCCCTAAGAGGTCCAAGGGGACCATGGCTCCTAACATGGTAAAATTTTAATTTAGACTCTTTATAATTTATAATATTTTAAATTAATAATAGTAAAGTTACATTTGGCCCTTAAAAATGATAAAAATTTGATTTAACCTTTTAAAAATTATAAAGATATAGGTTATTAAAACAATAAAATTACATTTTTACTATCGTAAAATATATAATTTAATTCTAATTTTTAAAATTTTTTTTCTAACCCCACCACTGGATAACACAAAGTCCACTAATTAATCACATTCCGATATATGTAATAAAGCCCCACAATCTTGCCACCAATTACTTGTAGCATGGTCTACTGATATTCCATCGCATCATAGTAAGCTACTCCATGACCTTGCCACCAACCTGCACAAATGAAGATAGGCAATTGTTTAATGGAGCTCACTCAAAGTTCATCACTTACATATATGTGTATGGATGAAATTAGGAATATTTTGAAGGGCAAAAATAAAATTATAAAATTTTAGGTTGGAAGTTAATTTGTTTTTGGTTAAAAGGACTTACATTGAATTATTATTATTGGATCAAAAAATAGAATTTCTTTTATTAATGAAATGGCTAAAAAGGATTAAAAGGAATAAAGAAGTATGAAAAGGGGTTAAAATTGAAGTTATCCTCTTCAATGAATAGGGGGCTAAGGCTTTCCCCACCAACAAAAAGAGGCCAACCCTCTCCTCAAGCATCCGTGCCCATCTCTTAAAATCCCTAAAACTCACCGCTTTATGTGAACTGCTCTTTTTGCTATATTAATTTATTTAACAATTTTCTCTTTTATTTTTCCAATATTAAAATTTATCAAAATTTTTAAAATTTTTATATACTAATATTTTACTTCATTTATATCTTTAAAAACTTAAATATTTATAATATTTTAAAATTTTGATGGTATCTTAATTTCACATCATGTCATGTCCACATTTAAAATCTTAATTCCAATAAGTTAAACAAAGTTAGCAACATAAATAAGCTTAAATTATTCATTAAATAACTTTTAAACAAAGTAATATTTACCCTATAAAAATAAATATGACAGTCGCAATCTATATTACACTTTTAAGAAAAATTATTTGGATTTAAATAGAGACGGCACTAAAAGAGTTGGCAGAGACCCGATCCCTTAAAATGTAAAATTCTGATTTTGTAAAAGGTCAAATTATACTTTTACCTCCTAAAAAATGATAAAATTTTGATTTAATCATTTAAAATGTAAAAAAATATAATTTATTTACATTTTAACTTTCATAAAAATATATAACTTAATCCACCCTCAAAAAATATTTTTTGGCTTCACTCCTGAGTTCGAATAATGATCTTGTTAGAAAAACCAACCACGAAACCTAAAAAGATTAATCTCTATGAAGAATAAAATAGGCATAGGGAATACTTTGCTTCCACCAGAAAAATTGTAAAATTTAAGTAGGAGTTTTAAATTTATTAAATATCATCTCAAGTAAAATTGAATAAATTCATATTTATACATATTTATAAAGATTTTGACCGAGTTGTTATCACTCATAAATCAAGTCCCAATTCAGTAGTTAAATTATCAAAAAAATCATTATTTTAACAAAATAATAAATATTAATTTAAAAATATTTTTATCTTTTTATAAAAAAAATTCTAAAAGTAGGCTTAAATATACACTTTTTGTCAAATTTACTAGTTTAACCAAAATAATGCTTAATTTTTGGAAAATAGATTACATAATTATTCTTAACGGAGTAAATTAATATATAAAAACACTTAAATGTAAATAAAAGGAAAAAGAAAAGCATGAAAGAAGCAAAAGTTGCAGGGGCAGATGGAAGGGTGGAAAACTGGAGATGTAAAAAGAGTTAAAGTGAGTTGGGATGCAGCATATAATTGGAGGATTAATAAAATGAATATGCTATTGATCAAGGTTGTCGATCGGATCAGACATTGAGAATCATGTCGGCCACCGTCTAAAGGCATTAGGTATCAGTGATTGGAATATAATTTGAACTCAAACACAGAACAATTCCCCTCAACCCCTAGAAATATTTACTTTCTACTTTTAAATTATAGTAATCTCAAGTACATAATTGCAATTATTTAGAATATTCCTCACATTAATTTCTTTTCTTTATGCTATTTTAATTTAGACATTAATTAAGGTCCCACTGTAATACCATCATGAGTAAAATTTAATTTTACAAATCTCAATAGCTATCATCTTATTTTGATCTTATTATTTTAATGCATCTATGGGTGGAAATCTGAGTTAGAAAAAAATGCATGAATCTTTTTTAACTTAAAATTAATCTTAATTATGCATATGGTTTATAAATATTTTATTAATATGAGTTGATTAGGAGTAGAATAGATTCTTTTAATCTTGCTTTACATTATGTTTAGGATAAAGGTGTGGTTAGGCCACAACAACATTAACAAAGCTTTTCAATATCACCAGATTCTTTTACTCCTAATACAAATCTTAACTTTCAAGTACACTGTATTTCGTCATTTTCCTTTTTAACTACATGCTTCTACTAATATGTTACGTAAATATCATTATTTTGGTTTTTTCTTTTCTTTTCTTTTTAAAGTCTACAACATACAGAATCGCTTTATATACAATTTAAATATGATGCTTCATTTCATTTCTTTTATGATATTTAAATAAAGACCCAAATTGTGAGTGTAGAACAACAAAATACGGCCGACTGATGTTTTTGCCTTTGCTTGCTTGGGTTTTTACTCAGCATTTACGTTAACATCAAAAAAGGGTAGACACGCTTCATACCGTTTGATATGGCTACACACGTCTCGGCACCCATGAAGCCTCTGTTTATTATTATTATTATTATTATAAAAATTAAATACAATCAATGGGTGAGTAATTTAGTTTTGATCTAATTTAAATTACTTAAATATCATCCACACCCTAAAATAGATGAAGGAAAAAAAGCCTATTATGTCCTAACTAATTTATATAATTACCAACAACCCACTTAAATTTTCCCATGTATAATAATATTACCATTTCAATCAAAATTATTTTTTAAATAAATTTATTACATCCAATTTTCATGAAAATGCCTAATACAAAATATATTTATCATTATTGTGTCTCGTCATATCTGTGTTTAATTTTTCTGGAAATTTTCGTATTGCTATATGCCTATATCCATATAACGTCGTGTGTGACCATGCTTGGGGTTGTTGTTTTCTGCCCATTTCATCTCGTTTCTTCCTCTTTCTCTATTGTCCTTTTCCATGAAAATTTGATGTTCACCACTCCTGTTTTCAGGGTTTTAAGCTCCCCCATCCCCAAATTAACTTTAAACAAATATTATCACAGACAACAGTACATAACTCCGTGTTTCAGGCTTTCCATCAAGTGTTTAGTATGTATGATATCTTTGAGGTTCAGCCATTTATACTCACATTCCAACTATAATGACAGATTCCATCAAATTTACCGGTAAACAGTGATCACATATTTGTCTTCTCGGGTTATGGAAAAACTAGGATGGATTAAAAGTAAGTTTCCCTACTCTCTTGAAAATTTAAATTTACCTTTTTCTATTATTATTATTTTATTTAATTTAAATTCATTGCAATGTTATTTTTTAATTACATTATTATGGAGTAAGTTTTTATTTATTTATTTATTTTAAAATATTATATTAACTAATTTTAAAAAAAATTAATAATCTTAACAATTGGATTTGAATCTTAAAATTTAAAAAATAGAAAAATTAAATTTCTAGAATTAAATCAGCATGTACTATATTTTAGTCATAATAATATATATTTTTTCCTTTTATATAAGGTCTAGAACTATTTATAATTTTTTCTAAATTTTAAATATACTAAATTTTATCCTGATAGAAATTTCTTATAAAATGAATATGAAAAATATTTGATTACGTAAAAAATTCATAGCGAAAGTAATAAATATATAAATTTCATATTAATTAATTAAAATTTGAATTTAAACTCTATGGATTACAGTATAGGTAGGTATAGGTAGATATAACTATTAGAGAGAAAAAAGTGGTTGTTTTTTGCCCTTAAGACCCGGTTCCGTACATTTGCTTTGGCTGTTGACTTGCCCTTGCCTGTTTGTTGTTGGGCAGTTGTAATCCCAATTTAAGGCCTTCAACTAATTAAAATTTCATTACCTAAAATGAAAATAAAATTGGAGTAGAGGAAAGTAAAAAAATTAAAATGAAAAAAGAGTGCATTATTGATGAAATAGAGGGGTAGCAACTGTGAATTTCATTTGTTTTGGATATCATGTTAATTATACATTTCGTATCCTATAAAGTGATGCATACTTTGTACTGGTAATATTAGAAATTTCAGTATCCTACTTTGTTGGGGGCAAAATTAACAGCTTTTTGTTGAATTTCAATGGTGAACTTTATCGTAGTTACAAAATCATAATTCACACTACACCTCCATAGCCTATTCATATTTATCCATGTATTTTCATATTACTATGTTATTTCTTCGAGGTAAAAACACACAAGGATAGCCTCCTTTGTTTTCAATGGGGAGACACACACCCTTTCTTTGCTCTTTATTTTTTTATTTATTTACATTTACAATACAAAATAGAGAAGCTCCTCTCTAAGCTTAGCTTCGCTTCAGAGTGCAGCATCTGTCCTTTTGCTTCACAAATATACACTCTCCATCACCCACTATAACTTCTTCTCTGCCTTTCTAATTCCAGCAAATCCAATCTTTCAATTTTAAAACAAAATACGTCCTAGTTATTATTTATTATTCTTTACCCACAAAAACAAAAACCCAAAAAATTCATATTCTATTTTCTTCTTTCTGATACCAAACCTGTTAACTTCTCTTATCCCACTGATCATTAATATTCTGAAGCTTCTATTTTGCTCATACCTTCAAATTTTTTTTCCTTGGTTAGGCCTTGAAAGTTGAAAGGCACTCTCCCTCTCTCAGTTTGTGATGGATGAAATGTATGGTTTCAACGCGACGGGGGAGTACGCTGACAAGGCTTTGATGTCACCGGAAAACCTGATCCTTCCTTCAGATTACCATGCTTGGCTTTGCTCATCGGGCCGGGTTCCTATGTTTGGATCGGACGAGTTAATCTCTGCTGCCTCTGCCATATCCGAAGCTGCTTCCATCGCCCCTGAAATTCGACGAGAAGAGGACATGTCATGCGTCATCAAAGCCAAAATCGCGTCCCACCCTTCTTATCCTCGTTTGCTTCAAGCTTATATTGATTGCCAGAAGGTCAAAATATATAACACCAATTAAAGCCCTCTTTCTCTTTTCTATTTATGGTGCAAACAGACCATTGAAAAGATGTGTTTTTACTCTAGTTTAAAGATTTTTTTCCCCCACTTTTTCTATCTAACTTCATTAAATATGATGTTATATAACTGTGTGGATGATATGTGCAGGACTAGTAACACTTCAATACATGGTTTTTTTTTTTAGAGAAAGCTTTGGCTACAGTTGCTTTTGTTAGTTAGTTGTGTTTCAAATTTCCGCCTTAAATGAGGGTTTACTTTGGTATTCTCCAAGGTTGACGCAAAAGGTTCTAGCTCCAGCTAGTCCTGGTTTGGGAACTTGAAGCTTTTTTATTTACTATACTGCGTATCTTTGGTTTACCAAGATCAAACGATTTTTCTTACTCTTTCTTAAACCAACTTTCTTGCCCCATCAATTCCCATGATTTTATGGGAAATATCTGATGGAATTCATGAAATATACATCAAGTGTTTGTTGGAATTTTCTTGGCAAATAAGTTCACTTTTTGGCGTTTTGTACTAAGGTTTTAGTCTTGTTCTTTTATTTTCCTACTCTAGGTTGGGGCACCACCTCAGATAGCTAGTATATTGGATGAAATTCTGAGAGAGAACGATGTTAACAGGCGGGATATTGTGCCAACTTGCTTGGGAGCCGATCCCGAGCTCGACGAGTTCATGGTCTTGTCTTTCTCTTTGCTTTTTAAGTTTGCTTTGCCGTTCTATTTTCATTATATATGTGATTTGATGGCTATCTTTACTTTGTGTGTGTGTGTGTGTTTCTTCAGGAAACTTACTGCGATATGTTAGTGAAATTCAAATCTGATCTTTCAAGGCCTTTCGATGAAGCGACTACCTTTCTAAACAAGATTGAAATGCAGCTTCGGAATCTCTGCACCGGTGCCTCCATTAGAGGTCCTTCTGGTCAGTCACTTCTGTCTCTCTCTCTCTCTCTTCCGAAGTCTGAGTATTACAATATCCCAGACCCAGTAATGCTCTTTCTTTTGAAATGAATTTTTGTTCTTTGTTTAATTTTGCTGGATTCTTGGGTTTTGTGCTCTTCCAAAATCTGTGTCTGCCTTTCCTTACCCGTAATATCTGCTTCACTTACCAAAGAAATTTTTACCCCAAACAGCTAAATGAGCTAATAAAAACCCATCTACAAGTTTCCAGTGAATCATCCCTGCTATTAGCAGGCAAAACTTGGAGTGTTGTAGGTTTCCGGTGCATATGATAATATGGGTTATTGGAACCCCACAAGAGAGCGACAACCATTCCTTTCCTAGTCATAAATCATAGATCTCATCTATCCTTTTCTGCAAAAGAACCCACTAATGGAGGCCACCAACAGTACTCAAAGAATAATCCAAAGTTTCGAGTATGTCAATAATAATACTAACCACTAACAAACAACTGAAAACCCTAGAGATGAAATGGACCCGTGTCCTTGTTTAACCCACCACTATTGCTTTCTTAACTATCTCTGTGTGTTTCTAATCTGAAAAAAAAAAATCTTTTCCAACATAGTTGTGGTGGCAATGACTTTATTATTTCTTCTCTTTTTGATATGTATTGTCCAAAACGAATGATAATACGGATGAACCCTCATTAACCATTCGATTAGTGTTAACCCAGGACCTGCATTTGCCTGCTGATCTTCTTTGTTTGTCATTTCTTTTCTTGTTTCTTCGTTTTTCTGTGTTAGATAAAAAATGCAAGCTTGAAATATAATAGACGCCTTTTGTGTTTTGAGATTCTGAAATGACGTTTCAGGGTTCAGTGATGCCATGCGTAATAGTTGCTTTGCTTGATGGTCCGAACATAATGATGTCTCATCAACTGTTCTTTTTATTATTTTTTTTGCAATGCCTTAGAAGATTCAAAAAAACCTACGAATAGGGTACAAAAGCCAAAGGCCAAATTGTTTGAGTTGATTGAACGTTTGGACTAAATGGTTGTTTTTTTTTTCCTCTCCAGTTATGGAACTATATTGTCCTATTAACCTTGCTGTTTTGGTCCTCAAAGTAATTTGCTTTGGTCTGATATAGTATATGAGGTTTTGGTCCTATGAGCTAATTTAATTATATTTTCTTTCTGAAAATGCATGTCCGGTTTGGCAGAAACTCAAGTCCACAAGATTCACTGCCAATCAGCTAACCCTCTTTAAATTTGATGAAAGCAGTCTAGTTAACCAAAATGTGGTTCTACACTTATTTCCCCAAGTTTATTGGTCAAAAAAAAAACAATATCTGCCTAAGTACTGGAACTGGTAGTGAGAATCACTTAGTTTATGTATTATGTTGTGTTTTAAAATCGTAAACCGTACTGTGGTCCTGGTGTGCTTGCAGTACTTCATCTGTTTTCAACACATGAGTTCCAATCTTTTTTATTTTAAATTTTATAAGGTTACATGCAAGTCAATCAAACTGATCATGCGAGGAATGTAAAGCTATTAGATTCTTATTATATTCTTATTATATATTTCTTTCCGCTAGGGGATGTTGACTATTGGAATTTCCAAGTCACTTGTTAATTTGTTTACTATGAAATTAGTTGTGGAAGTAAGGGGCATTGTTGTTGCATGGATTGATTAGAGTGTTAATCTAAGTATTTCGTATTTTTGACAAATTTTTACATATTACTTATATGATTCAAATGTTATACCTGTGTATCGATGTGTTGGATTAGTGAAACATATGCATGCCCTACTTATGAATTAGTCATGATTTTTGTTAGGACCGATCATATGATTGTTGAGTTTTGGTAAGTAAATAACTTTTTATTTTTTGGTTAAAATGACATATTAATATCCTAATTTAATAAAGATAAAGAAGAGATCATATACTGATTAAAAGCAGGAAAGAGAGATAAATTTCAGACAGTGCAATAAGCATCTTCATGTGTATGTTATTGCTGTGCTCATTGTCTAATATTTCTTAAGAGTGTCTTTTTTTTTTTTTTAGTGAATGTTTTTTTCCGATTTGGGTGTATTGGTTTTTGATATGGTGTCTTAGTAATCGCATCGTAGTAATCTAACAGTATATGCTTCAGCTTATCACATACTTTGATTAGCACCAGTGGTCTGAACACAAGTGGATGTATAATAGCATTAAAGAAAGTTTATTATTCATATTCCGTTTATTATATTACATGCTTTCAATCCACTGCTTTAAAGTAAGATGTTTTGCCTTATTTTAGTGGAATGATGATGGTCTTGTAATGATGTCCAGTCTGGTTTTTTGAATGAGTATCAAGTTCCAATAGAGCATAAGTTATTACGCATATGGATAGTGGAAAATGTAGAATTTTGGGAATTGTCTACCAGCAGACTGGCTGATATGTTGCTGAAGTAAAATAATATATATATTAACATCTATATCTTCTCGAATGTTGTTTCGGATAGCTGAGTTTGAAAAATGTAAAGTATTAAGTTAATATAGTTCATTTTTCTTTATTTTTGCAATTGTCATTTTCAACCATTGATTTGCTTAAGAGATTTCAGAGATCATGTGAACATAGATCATGGTGGCTTTCCTAAAAGGACATGTATTAAGGTTTAATGACTTGCAACCATCTTTTGTTTCTTCGATATCTATTATTTTAGTGTAAATTATGGTTGCTTTTTTGTCATTATGGCTGGAAATCGGATAGGCTTGAACAAAATCTCGGTTGTAGATACTGCTTTTGCTTTAATAAATTCTTTCTTCATTGAGTTGGGGGTTAGAAATCTTAAGAATCTATCACAAAAAAAGCTGTTTATGTTTCTATTTGCACGGGGGGACGGGGCAAGGCTTGTGCTATCGGCGTGTGTATAGCAGCCTTAAATATTATATATATATATGCTTTGAGAGAGTGATAGCATTGTGTACTATTTTATAGTATATTTGCATAAAGAATGGAAGTTGAAAAGGTGGTTGTAAATCACTGCAATATCTCTGGTTGTGGATAGTTGGCAACTATAATTGTTTTTGCTTCAAGTACAATTTACCTTTTTGATGATGTTATCATCATTCTATTTAATCACTTTCATCTGATTTTTTTTTTCTTAAGGCTTTGGTGGGTTGTGCTTGCTGCTTTATGCTCAAACTAGGATTTGGGAGAGAAAAGAATATATATATATAAAACTAAGACACATGTAACCTTGTAGTGTCATCTTCGGTAGGGATTGATTTGGGCACTTTATTTGTATAATCACATGTTTGCATCGTATTAAAATGTATACCTACCATGGCTGCTTTTATGCTGTAGGATTGCTATCTTTGTTCAAATCATTTTGCCCTTGTCTAGAGAATTATCTTCCACCGAGGAGCAGCGATTGGTTTGGTCTAAATTAACAGAATAATCTTCCAAATGGACACGCACTCTCTCACATATGTGCATTCTTGCAATAATCTATAATATGTTAGATTTACCTTTTGTGGTTCCTCTTTCTTGTGGCATATTTTCTTGAAGTACCACATGTGAAGTGCTGGTGATCCTAATTTTACATATCATTTAAGGATTCTGCTGTATAACTTCGACATGATGAGAGCAGTACATATATACATACATTTGTATGTATACATGCTATTTTAGAGCAGATCTTTATTGCAGCTGCCAATGTTAGGTATGATAACCTAGGGTTAGAGAGAGAAAAAACCAACCTAGAAAATAGAAAATCTATTGTTCAGATTTGATCACATTTTCATATTTGATTTGGATTGGAATTAGTTATTAAATCTTCCGATTTGGTTCTTGGATCATGAAAGTACCAAGTACTGGTTTCAAAGGAACTGCTTAATGTCCATTTATATATATTTACTTTCTGTGAACATACTTGTGAGTTTTTTTTATTATAATCCCTCCAGACTTGGTTTTGAAAATACTGTTCCTAGTATCAAGCGTGCATATATAAATTTTATCAACACATTTTCCAAATTGTTCTTAATCCGTCAAATAAGGTTGAGGTTATTATGCCTTTAGGTTCTCTTGAATTCTCAATTTTAGTAGTTTTTCAATGGTGACAATTGAGTTATTATATCTCTCTCATGTTGGTTTTTTTAATGATACTGAAGTTTTCATGACTTGATCTTTTTGTTCTTATTTGCCTTGATTAAATCAAGTGGCGTTTGAGTTGATTCATCAAAGAAAATGATGAAGCAGACACCGTATGAAAGCTAGTTCCATGGTGATAAAGATGTATTTAATTTTTCTAGGAATAGTAAGTTTGATATTAAGAAGCACATGGATGATAGTTTCAAAAAGTATTATTGTCTGTGCTTGAAGTGTTGAATGGCCAATGAATGGCCATTAGATCCTCAAAAGAGAGTTTGGTAGGGGGGAATCCGCAAGTACATAATTGTGTTAGCATTGACCCTCCCAAAGCAAGTTTTTAGACATTTAGTTCAACTGCAACCAATATAGGGGTCCAATCCAAAGCGTATTTACTTGAAAAAGGAAAAAAACATATTTGTTATGGGGCAAAAAGGCCCCGGATTCGATTGGAGTGGTCGGAGTTTTCACATGGACTCCCGTAGATTTCGCTGTCAACCTCATCAGGCTTTTTCATGGAAAGGAAAAGAAAATTCAGATGGTTCATTCAATTCTTGAATGAATGCACTCATCTTCAGGCAGGCGCTAGTTTGGTGCTTGTCATATCCATTGGACATTGTTGTTCCCTTGGTGGGTCTCTCTCTCTGCATTCATTAACCTGCACCACACGTGTCTGCATGATATCTCAGTAACTGGGTCCACCCCTTGCTGCCCTTTTTTTCCCTCTACACATTATTCAGGCTAGGCTTTTTCTCGCCCTTTACTCACATCGCTTCCATGTTTCTGCTTCCTCAACTTGTACTCTTTTTCTTTCCATTTACCCAATAATTTATTTCCATCATTTCCATTTTTATTGAATGAAAATATGTCAAAGGGTGTAAAAAAAATGTGTCCTTTTAACATTTTGATAAAAGGAAAAAAAAAGACAAAAAGACTCATCAACAATGGTGGTTGACATGGGTTTATGAGGTTTCCGTCTAGGTCCATACCACTACTAGAGTTCCAAGTAAGAGTAATGGGTTGTTCTGTGAGAGATCAGCTGGGTATTATGTTTCACCAAATAATAATTGATAATAATAATTGGAGACCGTAGCTTTCGGGGGGTTTCCAGCCTCTAAAAAAAAAGCAGAGGTTTTCTCCTCTCTCTTTGACTTTTCTGGCAAATGCATTATGTGATATGATGCCGTACTGTCATGTCCACTCGGACTCGGAGTGTGACTGACAATGGACATAACCAGACAGTGATCTTTTTTTTCAACTTTTCTTTGCCCAAATCGTCACGTCTTTGCCTTTAGGGTCTCCATGTTGCTGCTCACTGTCCATCGTCTGAAAGTTTTGCAGTGCACAGTCAGCTCTCCATGCTCTTTCACTCCATAGTCCTCACATATTTTTATTGCATTTTTGTAAAAAGAGCTTTATTATTGTTTATTTATTTTATTTTGTCTTTTTATATTGGAACCTAGGGATAAAGATGTGTGACGGTTAAGTAGGCCGTGTAAAATTAAGGCTGCTTACTTGGCTCACATTCAATTTCAACCCATCTTTAAATCTATAACTAAATTTTTCAATGTTCGTACGTTGGATGGTGCTGGAAATGCATTTTATAGCATTAATAAAAATAAATAAATTTGTTAATGGGATTGTGGGAATGTAAGGCAAATGAAGTCGTGTGATATTTTGGTGGGCAGATGAAGGGGGAGTATCATCAGATGAAGATATTAGTGGTGGGGAAGTAGAAGGACAAGAAGGGCAGGGGAAAAGTGAAGATAGAGGTCTAAAGGACAGGCTGCTTCGAAGATTTGGGAGTCATATTAGCAGCTTGAAGTTGGAATTCTCTAAGAAGAAGAAGAAAGGGAAACTACCAAGAGAAGCACGACAAACATTGCTCGAGTGGTGGAATGTTCACTACAAATGGCCATACCCTACGGTAATTTCTTCCCACTTTTTTTTTTTTTTCCCTTAATCATGTCTGTTACTAGCTTAGGGTTTTGACTTTTGAGGTGGTTTCATATATATTGGTGGGTGAAATGGAACAGGAGGCAGATAAGCTAGCATTGGCGGAATCAACGGGGCTAGACCAGAAACAAATCAATAACTGGTTTATAAATCAAAGAAAGCGGCACTGGAAACCATCGGAGAGCATGCAATTCGCGGTTATGGATAATCTGTCGGGACAATTCTTTTCAGAGGACTGAGGGCGGGGGCAACTACCGACTGGCTTGCTTTCTCATAAATGTATATGCCACATCATTAATTAATTATATGGTTTTGTTTTGCATATGCCTTCTATGCCATGATGTATATTCTGAATGCAAAATGTATTATAGGACTTAAAACTCAGATTTGAATCTCTCCCTCCCGTCGACTTGGAATATTTGGATTATGTTCATGCTTTTTCTTTTCATTAATCAGTGTAAGTTTGACATTAACTCAAGCTCTGTTTGAAGTTTAGGAGATAAATTACTCTAGAAAACAAAACAAAAAACTAAAAATTTGAATCAAGATTTTATTGGATATCTCTTCGTTTATTATTTGATTTTTTATTCATAATTTGTATTCACCGGATTTCTAAGTGATTTAATCACTTCTCTTTTTCTAAAATAATTTGTTAGAATTTTATGTGTTGGAATGATTGTTAGGGTATTCATTATCCCTGTCGTAGTTATTTCAAGCTTTATCTTGCTCTTCTAATTCACTAAAATAATTATATGTTAGTAGAGGTGAGCCCGGCTTGAAGGTTTGCTTCAAATGTGATAGGGTTTGGGTAAAAATATAGGTCTGAAAAATAGGCTTGAATAAAAAAATAAGGTCCGTTTAAAAAATGGGCTGGGCCTCGAGTAAGGTATTTTTAGCTCGGGCTTGGCTTGGCCCGGTCCGAATTCACTAAAGGACAAAAAAAATCTGTATTTTCTTAAATTTTTTAATGTTATTTTCTTGTTGTTTTTTTCTTATTTTGCTACCATTTTACTATTATGTTACTACTATTTTGTTGTTATTGTTTGGATATTGTATAAAATTTATTTTATTGTTAATTTTCTTATTATTTTAAAGGCATTTGTTAATTATTATTATTATTATTTTAGAAGCATTTACTTGTTAAGTTACATTTATCTTAGTGTTATTTAAGTTTATATATTTTTTAAAATTTATTTTCAATTTATTGGGAAATATTTATTTTAATATTTTTAGTATTCTTAATGTATTATATATATATAAAAATAATATAAAAATTAATACGGGCGTGTCGGGATGGGCTCGGTTTTAGTATTTTTATCTGGGTCGGGCTTGGATAAAATTTTAGACTCATTTTTTGCGCCCGGCCCGAGCCCAATAAATGAGCATGATTTTTTAGTTGAGCCCGACTCAAACCCGACCCGGCCCGGCCCGGCCCCATGAACACCTCTATATGTTAGGTTGGTTACAACCAAGAGTTTTTGAGTTGAATTCAAATATTTTTGGCATAATATTAAATTGGTTAAAATGGCATACTCTGTATTCTTTACAAATTTTGGATTTAGTTTTAGTAATTTTATTTTTCAGATTTTATTTTTTTTGTTAAATTTATTGGTGTAACATTTAAAAAAAATTATTTGGTAATGGTGTAAAAAATTCAGTTTAACAAAATAATTATAATAGTGTTAATAGTTGAATTTGAAATTTGAAATCTTAAAAAAAAAAGATTAAAATTTTCGAAATAAAAGTACATGAACTAAATTTTAAATTTACAATGAGTATAAAGACTTGTGACATAAATTTACATCTTTGAGGCTTTTTTACCCAATTGACTTAAAAGAATTAATGATTTACAAAAAAGACCCAAGTCTAAACTTATATATGTAAATGACCCATTCTCCACAATAATCGTCGGTGTCAATTGACACTCCGGTGGCACCGCCCCTTCATCATTAGCCAATCATCGCCTTTTTAAAAAAATAATCTTTTTGGGTGTCACTATAGTATTAGGCGACACTAATATGTATTTTTTAAAATAACCGTTAAAAATACAGGTATTCAGGGAGAAAAAATTATTTTTTAATAGGTGTCGTTAGTCTGTCAGATGACACCCATTACTTATTTTGGTGTTGCAGTCGTGTCATGCGACATCGGTAATATTTAAAAAAAATTATTGTAAAAAAGGTAGTTCGAAATTTTGGTCATTGTTTTAGAAGATTTGGAGCTGACTATTGGGAGATCTAACTGTGGAAGTCAACGAGAAAGAAAATCTCTTCTTTGGTGTCGAAATTGGCCCAAAAGGCTACCATAAATGGCGACATTAGTGGTTATTGAGTACCACAACTAGGATTTTCAATTGAGAAAAAGAAGGGAAAGAAATAAAAAAAGAAATAAAAAACAAAAATGACAGCTGAGTATGACGACTTAGGTTTTCAATTGAGAAGAAAAAGAGAAATTTGAATAAGAAAGGAAAGAGGGTATATAGATAATAGAGAATCAAATATGAGAAAAGAAAGAGAACAACAAATATGGGAAATAGAGATATGAAAGGATATTTAATATTTTATGGAAAATACATATCTCTATTTTCCATATCTATTATTCTTTTTCGTTTCAAATATTTGATTATTTATTTTCTATAAAATATTCAATTCCCTTTAGTAACTCTATTTTACATAACTGTTATTCTTTTTCCTTTTTTTATATTTGACTTTTCCTCTCTCGTCCATTAATTTTTCCCTCATATCTCTTTCTCCCTCATCCCTCATCTCATCTAAGATTATTGTTTTGAAAAAATATTTCATCCATTGCTGGTGGCAAGTCAAAAGGATAACGACCACTTATGAAGCAAGCATCCGTCACAGGCTTCCCCATTTATTTTTTTCGGTTTTCTTTTTTCTTTCTATTTCAACTGTTTCTTTTCACTTTTTTTTTCTATTTCACCTATTTTTTAAAAAAAAATTCCCATGGGTCCTGCTTGACATATTGATGACATCTAATATATATTTTAAATTTACCCGGTGCCGCCTGACAGACCGGCGATACCTATTAAAAAAATTTTTCTCCTCCTTGAATACTTGTGTTTTTAATATTTTTAAAAAAGCCAATGATTGGCTAATGATGCTTTGTTGAACAAATCATTTATGTACATAAGTTTTGGCTTGAGTTATTTTTGTAAATACTTAATTCGTTGAGTAAAAGAGCCCATCTTTGATCAACTTAGCCCTTATTTAATTTTTTTAATTCAATTTGACTTTCAACTTTTTAAAAGAGTTGAATTTTTATTTTTTTAAACAAAAAATACTAATTAAAACATTAAATTTTTAACTATGACAGCCCACATGGAAATCTACATGTACACCATGTTTTTCTTTAAGTTTTATAATTTTTTTTATATTTTTTTAAAATTGAATTGAATTTATATTTTTAAATTATTTGTTGACGTAATATATAAGATAAATAATGTTATATTAGCATGAAGTACAAATAGGCTACCTTGCGAGTTGCTATACTAATATAGTTAAAAAATTAATATTTTAATTTATAGTTCTATTAAAAAGAGAGCTTGTCTCTTTTTAATAAATAATGGGTAAGTTTAGTTAAAAAAAATCAAAATAAAAAAATGTAAATGTTTGTTTGGGGCTAATTTCAAGATTATGTCGAAAATTTTAAGGCCCAAACTTGGGTGTCCTACCCAACCAGATTTACTATTATATATATTATAAAAGTAGCTTGGGCTGAGATAAAAAGAAAAATAAGTAGGGTTAAGCTCCCCCCAAAGCAAGTCTGAAACTTAAACACCTCTTGTTTGCAAATTCTTTGTTACTCTGATTTGAAATTTTCGTCATCAAAAAGTTGTTTAACAACAATTTTTCATTCACATAAATTTGATTTTAACATTTTAACACTCAATAAAAAATAATTCTAATATATCATACATCTAATTTTGACCCAAAATATTCAATACAATGTAGAATACATAAAAATACTGTAGATGTGCTTTTTTTTTTTTGGGAAAGCGTCAACTGTGTTGCATACAGGAAGGGAAACATTTAAAGGAAATCAAATGGATTATTTCACTAAATGTCCCTCTACTATTAAACAAATTTCAAATTACTCTTTAGACTTGAAAATTTTATTTTCTTAATTTATTTAAAAGGGTTGGTTTCATGTTAACACATGTTGATTTATCTTTTGTATGTGCCCCTATATATATATCATAAATTTAACTTTTATAATTAATAAAATATAATATATTAATATTATTCCAATTTTAAAAAAAATAAATTTAAATAAATAACTATCACTCAATAAAAGTTATTTTTATATCAATTAATAAAAGTTTCATTAAATTTATTATAAACATATATAAAAGTGAAAAACATAAACAGTAGATCTGCTAGCTTAAGAAAATGACAACACTCTTTCTTTTTCTTTTATTGAATGTTATGGGTAGAAGGGAAAATACAAAGGAAATAAAATTTTTATATACATTAATAGGATTTTTTTTACACTATATTAATTTTTATATAAAAAAGAGACTAACATATATAAAAGTGAAAAGCATAGATAGTAAAGATGCCAGTTTAAGAAAATGACAACCCTTTTGTTATAGGTTATGCGTCGAAGGAATGTAACACTTTGATACTCGACTTGATCATCAAGTTTGAGATATAGGATGCCACATTCCTTGTCGAAGCAATTATGAATAGTTACATTCGATTTAGAACCATTAAACATCCAATATGAGTAATATATGTGTATAATACGATATGCAATCATTTTTGGGTCTTATAAGACCTTAAGAAAGCTTTGTTGCTAACCCGAGGTCAAATTAGGACCAAATTGTAAAGAATTCAAAATGTTAGGTTGATGTCGCGACTTCGGGGGTTCTCGTCGTGACGTAACTCATTGATTTGGTCTCGTCACGATGTTGCGAGTATGTCGTTGCAATGCGACTTTCTATTTTGGAAATGGCCAAAATGGCACCAACCTCACCTAGTAATTCATTTCCATCAACACCAATTTCAATTTCAACCAAAATGCCATTTCCAACATATTTCATCATTCACATATTCATATGTAATTCATATTTATACATACCATGTTTGACACTTATGCAACTTCAAAACATTACCAAATGGACATATACATTTGAGTATGATCACAGGTAGTTCATATTCTCGTATAAAGCATTTAATAGTCAAATTCATCAACACAATCCAACCATTTAACCATTTCTAATTCACTAATCTAAGTTCTAAAATGACGTAATCATATAATATGTAAAAATCAACTCAACCTAAGTACATTATGTATAACAAATAAAAAGAGACTATACAAACATTGTTGAGTCGAGAATCTCCTCCTAGATGTTGGAATCACTTCTTAGGACCTTGAGATGAACCTAAACCTGTGCACGAGAAAACAAACCATACATTAAGCGATAATGCTCAATGACATTTCCATGATTCAAGTCAATATAATACGAATTCAATCAATTGCATACATTCAATTTCAAATTATAATATCAACAATTCATGTAAAATTCATGCTAATCCTCAATCACATATCAATATATATATGCCATAAAGTGTACTAACTATGTCAAATGGATCAATTATACATTGCCTCAATTAAGAAACTATATGAACATCATACCAATGTCTTTAGTGTTTATATTTCCTTTCAATATAACATATTCAATCATTTTCGTTTTTCTTTTCCGAATTGAATCAATCCACTTACTAACTTTCAAAATTGAACCTCAGGCTTGTTTTTCTGATTCACATGGTCTTTCACATGCTATTGATAATCATATATTGTATATATGGTATTCAATTTCATAACATTGAATCATTCTGAGTATCATTTAATCAATTCACTATTTATATCCCTTATTAACATTACTTGGACTCAGACTCAGACTCGAATGGATACATGGATCCTAAACAACACACCAATTTGGCACCCAGTGCCTCATCATGACATTTGAAGTAAATAGATTGCACCCAACGCTCATTGGTAAAACTGAAGTAAAAGTTGTGCCCAAAAATCATCAAAGCATCCGAAGGAAAATACGTCTAGCGCTTATCTCTATATTGAAGTAACTCGAACTCTATCCCATGGGCATATCAACTCTATCCGACTTTACCTGAATAGTTAATAGGATAACCAATTATCCAATTTTATCATATATATCAATTCACAATACATTATTCACAATTCATCATTTAATCATATAACATAAAATGTTTCAATTCAATTCCACATCAAATATCATATATCCATTAAGTGACACTATTTTCAATTCTATTCAATTTAGGCTCCATTTTTTTCCAGTAAAACATTTTTCGTAAAATATTTTTCTAATTTTACGGTGTTTGTTTGGTGGAAAATGAATTCCTTTAAGAAAACATTCTCCAAAACACGGGTAAATCAAATGCTTTTTATGGAAAACGTCTTACCAATTTTATATCTATAAGAAATTTTCCATTCTCTTCACTCTCATCATAGTAGTCGTTCTCCATTCCTTTCTGCTCGTCAGCCTCAGCCTCTCCTCCTCATGTAACAGCCCGTTTTCAGTGAAATTAGAACAGTAGTTTCGGGACCATAAATCTGATGAGAAAATATTTATTTTATTATTATTTTAATGTCTAAAAAATGATAGTAGAGTCATATGAAAATTTTGTTAAGAAATTTTATCGTTTGTATGATTAATTTGATAAAAGGGACTAAATCGCGTAAAGTGTAAAAGTTGCGTTCTATTAGCTAAAGGTATCTAATAGCTATGAAATTTTAAAGTGAAGGTCCTTATATGGTAATTAGCCCATAAATGAGTTAGTGGAAGATGTTGGCTTGGTATAAGTGAAAATTTTAATGTTTTTGAAGGATATAAAGGTAATTGAGTAATTAATGTTAAAATAAATAAAAACCAAAACAAGATATCATCTTTTAGTTTTCTTCTTCAATCAATTGTATCTTGGAGAAACCATAGCTAGGTTCAGCCAAGATTCCAAGCTCAATTGGTGAGTGATTTCTAATCCATTTTTAATGATTTCTATGTTTTCGGAATCGTTGTAGCTTAATCTAGCTAGCCCAAGGACTACTTTACATAACTATTGAGTTTTTTTGAATTTTTCCATTGATGTATATGTTAGGGTTTTGAAATTTAATGGTAGAAAATAAATGGTTGTTGTTAGATAAACAAGTTTTGTAAAGTGATTTTTTGTTGAAAGTGTTAAATAGGGATTTATTTGTAAAATGTGAAAATTATGTGGTGAAATGTGTGAATTAATGAAATGTATGGGCTGATTTAAGCTTAGATGATATTCGGCTAGCATGGGTGTGGACTAAATTGCATGAATTTGCATTTTTATGAGAATGGGACTATAAAGAAATTAAAAGTATAGGGACAAAATGGTAAATTTTCCATAACACGAAATTTGGATTGAATTGAATAAAATATGAATTAAAATAGTTAAACTTAATTATATAGATCAAGAAAAGCAATGTACGAAATTAGATCGGGGAAAAGATAAAGTTTTGGACTGAACAATCGTTTTCCTTCATACGAGTTCGAGGTAAGTTTGTATATTAATAAGCTTTAAATTATATGTGTTTACATGCTTAATTAATATAATTGTGATGATACGACATTACGAAAATTCTTGACGAGATATCGGCAATTGTATGGATCCCAATTGAACCTTAGGAATAGATAGGATACAAATGACATGTCATTAAGGGTTACCGTGTTTTAGGTGCTGGTCCCGTATGTTCTATCGGTGGCTGAGTTTTTCGGCATGTGGTGCGATTACTCGTCAGCTTGTGTGAGTAGCACCGTGTAGCTATGTTTTGACCGTCAGCTTGTGTGAGCAGGCCTAGTGATAACCTGAGAGAGAGCATCTATATGAGATATGAAATAGAGATGGTTCGACCATGTTTTGGCATTTAGTGTGCGAGATACTTGAGTATTCGATATTATTCCAAATGGTTCAACGGACACAGTGATGTTACAAGAGTATATGAATTCAATTGAACTAGTACAGGTATGTACGTGAATCATGGGAGAATTAAATCTATGGGATTTGTGATTTCATGTCTAACTTTGTGGATGAATATGTGTTAGGCTTGTGGATCAAATTGAGTTGCATTATGCTATGTTTAATTACTTAAATTGTGATTAAATGGTAAGCTGAGTTTTATGCTATACGAACTTACTAAGCTTAATTCCTTACTCTGCTTAATTTTTCGTGTTTTATAGTGATTCGAAAGCTCGCTCAGTTTGGAAGTTGTCGGAGATTACATCGTACTATCAAACTCTCATTTTGGTACTTTTGGACTTTATGTATTTTGGTTATATGGCATGTATAGGTCATTTGGCTAATGGAAGCCTATATGTTTTGTTATGTAATTAGTCATTTGATTTAGCTTGATTTGGTATATGTTGGTATGTATATATGTGTGTAGCTAGTCTTATTTTGTAGTATGTATGATTGCCATGGGAGTGCCTTGATTGTGATTTGGTAATTTGAGTACCATATTGTTGAGATTGAGAGATGGCATATAGGTTATGTGTTAGGCACAAAAGTGTATATATGTAATTGACCAATTAGGTAGACTTTAGAAGTATATGTGGTATCTTTTAAAGTGGTTAAGTGAATGTACTTATGGATATCATGTTGTGTGTGGATATTGCATGTTATAGACTTGGAATTTGTTGGTTTTGAATGCTTATTTATGTCATGGTTATATGTGCATTATTGAGCTCAGGTTGGTTTCTATTTGGGTGAGAAATGTGGCTTAGAAAATAACCTAATTTGTAACACCCCCTAACCCCAAGCCGTCACCGGAATAGGGCTATGAGGTATTACTGGACTTATACACTAACAGTTATAAAAAAAAACGAGTCATAAACTTTACATTCCAGATCAATATTCATCAACCTTCATCATAAAGTCCCTAATATGGGCCTACGGGACCCAATATATGTTTTAGAAGTGATTCGGGACTAAACTGGCAACTTTGGAAATTTTTCCTTGAAGATAGGGGCACACTGTAATATCTCGAATTAGGGCCTAATCAGAATAGTGGTTTCGTGACCACAAATCCGAGATAGAAATAATTATTTTATAATTATTTTGATGATTATGATATGATTGCATGATTGTGTGAAAATTTCGTGATGAAATTCTATGCCTAAAGTGCTTAAATTGAAAGTAGGGACTAAATCGAATAAGCAAAACTTGCATTCTAGAAGTTTTTAGTATGAAATTGTTTTGGAATATTAATGAGGAGGTCTTAAATAGTAATTTGACCAATTTTAAGTTCATGGACAAAATTAGGACATGGAAGGAATTTTTGGAAAGTTTAGTAGTAAGGGTATTTTAGTCATTTAGTTATTAAAATGAATTAAAAACAAAATTAAAAGCCAATTTTTGTCCATCTTCTTCATTAGGCCGAAATTTCAAGGGTTCTCCATAGCTAGGGTTTGTTTCAAGCTTCCAAGCTCCATAGTAAGTGATTCCAAGCCCCGTTTTTAATGTTCTTTACGTTTTTGGAATCCCGGTAGCTCGATTAAGCTTATGTTAGCAATAATTCAACTTAGGGTTTATATTTGGAAAAATACCCATAGGTGAAATTTGTGTATTTTGATGTTTTATGATAGAATATGGGGTTTTAAATTATGTTAGACAACTTGTACTACTCGATTTTAAGCAAAAACGAGTAAAAGGGCTTAATCGGTAAAAATACCTAATAGTCACAAGTACATGTTAGAGTGAGAATTTGATGTTGCCATAGAAGAGAAAAGTGATCAGCATGTTGTAAAACATAAGAATAAGGAATAAAGTTTAATCCCGAGCCTAGGGGCAAAAATGTAAATATGCAAAAGTTTAGGGGCAAAATTGTAATTTTTCCAAAATTTGAGTTAAGGATTAATTTGATAATGTGAGTATTAAATGAGCTAAATGTGTTATTTTAGATCAAGAAAGACGTAGAATCGACCTCAATCGAGGAAAAGAAAAGATTGTGGACTAAATTGCAAAATCTTTGTATTTTGGTACCAAGGTAAGTTCATGTGTAAATAATGTAGCATAATTGTTATTTTTAAGTTATTGATATTAATTATGTGTTATGCTGAATTTCATTATGAAATGTATGCTTTGTGGTTAATTTCAAATAATATGTAAATTATGTGAGCTACTTGTTAAATATAATTGTTACCGAGTATTGATTTCGGCATTCTACGGAAGATGGCAAGGATAAGTGTTCAAGAAAAATCCCGTTTGAACCTTAGGAATAGATTAGGATACAAGTGACATGTCACTAGGATGGTTGAGCATCCGAACTCGTTGAGTTGAGTCCGAGTTCACTTATGGATGCGAATGTCCGAACTCGTTGAGTTGAGTCCGAGTTCGTGAGATGTAACTAGGCATCCGAACTCGTTGAGTTGAGTCCGAGTTCACTTATGGATGCGAACGCCCGAGCTCGTTGAGTTGAGTCCGAGTTCGCTTATGGGCGGGTTACATGATTGCTTGATTGAATATGTGACACTTATATGTAAATTACCATGTACCGAATTATATTCCGATGTGTTCAACGGGTAAAGTTCTACTCAATGGAGGAATATTCGAGATGTAAAGAGAAGTATTGGTGAGTGATGTGAAATGGTTATTTTGGACAGGTATGTATTTAACCCTCGGGTTGAGTATTGATACAACCACTATAAGGTAATAAGATGATGAGGAATGATGTTTAGAAATGTGATATGTGTTTTAGTGATGTATGCTAATCTTGATTGGTATAACTGTTTGTTATGTTACTTATTATTTGCATATGAACTTACTAAGAATTTATGCTTACTCCCTCCTTCTTACTCATTGTAGTTTTGGACAAGCCAGCTCAGGAGTCGGGATAGGTCGAAGGCTCAGTCACACTATCCGGAAGACTTTTGGTAAATGGCTTGTAAATTTAAGTATGGCACGTATAGCAATATACCTATTTTGTGAAAATGATCTTATGGTATGGTTGTGGAATGGTTGAGGAAATGCTTGATAATGATAAATTATGAAAATGGTTAGTGTAGATTATGTTTGATGTTAAGGAAAACTATTAAGATACTTAGTGCATAAAAACTCATAAAAAGGATGAAATTTGCCATAAACAGAATACTGCAGCAACACTGACGCGAGTTTGAAAATTTACTAAAAATAATAGCAATTGAATTTGGTGATGGAATACATATCAAATTGAATCTTATTATGTCTAGTTTCACATGAAACAAATAAAACAGGTAAAGGAATTATATGTTAGAAGATATTTGAATTTTAGTGAAACAGGGTCATAGCAGTTTTTGAATCCCCTGTTCCAACTTTAGAAATTCATCATAAACTATAAAGATATAATTAGGTGGTATATTTTATATCTTCAGAATCCTTATTGAGTCTAGTTTTAGTATAAATAAATCTCATAGTAATATGAATTTTTTACAGAGAGAAATGTGGTTCGTAGTAAACAGAGGTCAGACCAGTCGAGTCCTGAAACAGGGGTAACTTTAACTAATAAACTGTACTAATTGGCCTGACCAAAAATTCTAGAAAAAAATTAGTAGATAGGTATATGAGTCTATATTTAGGGAAAATTTACGGATCTTGATTTTGAGTTTCTTAACTCGAGATATGATTTTTCTTGTGACTGTGACGCAAGTAGCTTAAAAGCTGTGAATGTAGAAACAATAATCCAAAGTTCTAAAAATGTTAAACTAAGCTTAGTAACACCTCATACTCGACGCCGGAGATGGTCTCGGGCGTGGGAGCGTTACATTTAGTGGTATCAGAGCAGGTTTAGTCAGTTCTCGGACTACGTGTTTTATGTACGGATTTTGCTATACATGCCATATGTATAAATTGTGATAGTGTGACGACTTCTGACCTTTTTAAATGATTTTTTTATAGTAAATGGATCCCGATCCAGCTGTGGCAGATGAAGTAGAGAGTAATGCGCCAGCTCCGGCTGAAGGAGCAGCACCGACTGAAATCCACCTCCTACTGTTGGTCAGGGAGGAGGAGAAAGGGGTCGGGAAGCCTTTCTCCAAATGATGAGTGCATGGTACACTGAGTTCGTTCGTACGAACCCAAATGTACAACCTCCCCCACCTCCCCCAATTCCTCAACCTGTACCCCCGATGCCTCAAGGTATGGATCTGATGAAATTTCACAGAACTCCAGTTGATAGAATTCGCAAGCAAGGGGCCGAAGAATTTAAAGCAAATATTGATGATGATACCGAGAGAGCAGAGTTCTGGCTTGAAAATTCAATCCGGGTATTTGACGAATTATCTTGTACACCTGAAGAATGTTTGAAATGCGCTATATCTTTGTTGAAGGATTCAGCTTATAATTGGTGGAAGACTTTGATTTCGGTGGTACCGAAAGAGAAAATAACTTGGGAATTCTTTCAAGAAGAGTTTCGGAAGAAATATATTAGTGAAAGATTTATTGATCAGAAGCGTAAAGAATTTCTTGAGCTGAAGCAAGGTAATATGACAGTTACAGAATATGAAAGAGAGTTTGTTCGATTAAGTAAGTATGCCAGAGAGTATGTTCCTACAGAGGCCAAGATGTGCCGACGATTTGAAGACGGGCTCAACGAAGACATCAAGGTATTTGTTGGAATTCTTGGATTAAAAGAAATGGTAGTATTGGTTGATCGGGCTTGTAAGGCCGAAGAATTACTTAAAGAAAAGAAAAAGGTAGGGGCTGAGACTAGAAATTGGAAGAAAAGACCGATGAGCGGTTCATTTTCACAGCAACCTAGAAAGTCAAGGAATATGAATCCTCGTTCCTAAGCTTCAGCTGGGCAATCATATGGGAATTAGAAGAAGCAAAATGTGGGTCCTAAATCCCAGACTACTTCGGCAGCCAGTGTAGGGAACTCGAGATTTGTTAAACCTGAGTGCCAGCGGTGTGGTAGAAATCATTTTGGTCCGTGTAGAGCAAATGAATGTTTTCGATGTGGTTCTTTGGATCATTTTATTAGAGACTGCCCAGAGAGAGCTGAAAAAGAAAAATTTCAGAATACAAAAACAAGTGGGGCGGATTCGAGAAGAAGATATCCAAGAAAAGCTGGGAGTGAAGCAAGCAGTAAGAATGAAGCCAGGGATGCACCAGTTAGACCTGAAGGAAGGGCTCCGGCTAGAACTTATGCTATTAAAGCACGTGAAGATGCTTCCTCACCTGATGTGATTACCGGTACATTTTCCCTCTATAATGTTAATGTTATTGCTTTGATTGATCCCGGTTCTACTCATTCATATGTGTGCATGAAATTGGTGTCTAGTATGAATATACCTGTTGAGAACACAGAATTTATGATTAGAGTGTCGAATCCGTTAGGCAAATGTGTGACTGTCGATAAAGTATGTAAGAAATGTCCTTTAATGATTCGGGATCATTACTTTTCGGCCGACTTAATGTTGTTTCCGTTTGATGAGTTTGATGTTATTTTGGGTATGGACTGGTTGACATTACATGATGCTAAAATAAATTGCAAAGAAAAGATTATAGAATTAAAGTGTGGAAATGGTGAAACTCTGCGGGTTGAATCAGATAAATCAGAGGCATTGCCTAGTGTGGTTTCTTCAATGTCAGCTCAAAGATATCTGAGAAAGGGTTATGAAGCTTATTTGGCGTATGTAATTAATACAAAAGAAGTTGAAAAGAAAGTTGAATCAGTACCGGTTGTGTGTGAATTTGCGGACGTATTTCCAGAAGAATTACCGGGTTTGCCTCCAATCAGGGAAGTAGAATTTGGTATTGATTTGATACCGGGAACAGCTCCGATTTCGATTGCTCCGTATAGAATGGCACCAGCAGAGTTGAAGGAATTAAAGTCGCAGTTGCAAGAGTTGACTGATAAAGGTTTTGTGAGACCGAGTTTTTCACCTTAGGGTGCTCCCGTGTTATTTGTGAAAAAGAAGGATGGTTCTATGAGGTTGTGTGTTGATTATCGGCAGTTAAACAAGGTGACAATAAAAAAAAAGTATCTGTTGCCAAGAATTGATGATTTGTTTGATCAGCTAAAAGGAGCGACATGGTTTTCAAAGATTGACTTGAGATCTGGGTATTACCAACTGCGGGTAAAAGAGTCGGATGTGCCTAAAACTGCTTTTAGAACAAGGTATGGTCATTATGAATTTTTAGTTATGCCATTCGGATTGACAAATGCTCCTGCTGTGTTTATGGATTTAATGAATCGCATATTTCGGCCATACTTGGACAAATTTGTTGTGGTGTTTATAGATGATATTTTAATTTATTCAAAAGATGATACAGAGCATGCTGAGCATTTGAGGATAGTTTTGCAAACTTTGAGAAATAAGCAGCTGTATGCTAAGTTTAGTAAAAGTGAATTTTGGCTTCGAGAAGTTGGATTTTTGGGTCATATTGTTTCAGGTGATGGTATACGAGTTGATCCTAGTAAAATTTCAGCCATTGTTGATTGGAAACCATCGAAAAACGTAACCAAAGTTAGAAGTTTCTTGGGGCTAGCAGGGTATTATCGGCGGTTTGTAAATGGATTTTTCTATAATTGCTGCTCCTATAACTAGATTACTCCGAAAGGATGTTAAATTTGAATGGACGGAAGAATGTCAACAGAGTTTTGAAGAATTGAAAAAGTTATTAACAGAGGCACCAGTGTTAGTACAGCCCGAATCAGGTAAAGAATTTGTGGTGTATAGTGATGCTTCTCTAAATGGTTTGGGGTGTGTGCTCATGCAGGAAGGAAAAGTGGTGGCATATGCTTTGAGGCAGTTAAAACCTCATGAGAGGAATTATCCTACTCACGATTTGGAATTGGCTGCGGTGGTGTTTGCTTTGAAAATTTGGCGACATTATTTGTATGGTGAAAAATGTCGGGTATATACCGACCACAAAAGTCTTAAGTACTTGATGTCACAAAAAGACTTGAATTTGAGACAACGAAGATGGTTGGAATTATTGAAAGATTACGAGCTTGTTATTGATTATCATCCGGGAAAAGCGAATGTGGTTGCTGATGCTTTGAGCAGAAAGTTGTTGTTTGCTTTGAGAGTTATGAACACTCAGTTGAAAGTGTCAGATGATGGTTCGGTTCTAGCAGAGTTAAGAGCAAAACCAATGTTTTTGCAAGAGATTTCTGAAGCTCAGAAAGATGATCAAGATTTGCAAGCCAAGAGAAAACAGTGTGAAGTTGATACAGAGTCAGATTTCAAAATTGGTTCTGATGGGTGCTTAATGTTTAAAGATCGGATTTGTGTACCGAAGAATGAGGAATTGATTCAAAAGATCCTATAGGAAGCACATAGTGGTTATTTCTCGATTCATCCGGGTAGTACGAAAATGTATAATGACTTGAAGAAAATGTATTGGTGGAATGGAATGAAAAGAGATATATCAGAGTTTGTGTCCAAATGCTTAATTTGTCAACAGGTGAAAGCTGAACACCAAGTGCCTTCGGGATTACTTCAGCCTATTATGGTTCCTGAATGGAAATGTGATCAGATTACTATGGATTTTGTTTCAGGATTACCATTGACTCCAGGAAAGAAAGATGCCATCTGGGAATAGTTGACAAATTAACTAAGTCGGCTCATTTTATCCCGGTACGTACGGATTATTCTCTTAACAAGTTGGTTGAACTGTATATTAGAGAAATTGTTAGATTACACGGAATACCATTGTCGATTATTTCAGATAGAGATCCAAGGTTTACCTCGCGGTTTTGGCAAAAGTTGCAAGATGCGTTAGGTACAAAGTTAAATTTCAGTACTGCTTTTCATCCACAAACTGATGGCAATCAGAGAGAGTAATTCGGATTCTTGAAGACATGCTCAGATGTTGTGTATTGGAATTTCAAGGAAGTTGGGAAAGATATTTGCCGTTGGTAGAATTTGCTTACAACAATAGTTATCAGACGAGCTTGAAAATGGCACCTTATGAAGCATTGTATAGTCGTAAGTGTCGAACGCCTTTGTATTGGACTGAACTCAAGGAAAATCAGATTTATGGAGTTGATCTAATAAAAGAAACTGAAGAAAAAGTGAAATTAATTCGAGATTGTTTGAAAGCTGCTTCAGATAGACAGAAATCTTATGTAGATCTAAAACGAAAGGACATTGAATTTCAAGTTGGTGATAAAGTATTTTTAAAGGTGTCTCCGTGGAAGAAAGTCCTTAGATTTGGATGGAAGGGAAAATTAAGTCCGCGTTTTTTGGGCCGTATAAAGTAATTGAAAAAGTTGGACCGGTAGCATATCGGCTAGCATTACCACCTGAATTAGAGAAGATTCATGATGTGTTCCACGTATCTATGTTACACCGGTATCGTTCGGATCCTTCACATGTAGTTTCACCGACAGAAATTGAACTACAACCAGATATGACCTACGAAGAAGAACCGATTAAGATTTTAGCTCGAGAGGTCAAACAACTAAGGAATGAAAATGTTGCACTTGTGAAGGTGTTGTGGGAAAGGCATGGAGTAGAAGAAGCTACATGGGAATCCGAAGAAACTATGAGAAATTAATACCCACATCTGTTTACAGGTAAGATTTTCGAGGACGAAAATCCTTAAAGGGGGGAGAGTTGTAATATCCCGACTTAGGGCCTAATCGGAATAGTGGTTTCGTGACCACAAATCCGAGATAGAAATAATTATTTTATAATTATTTTGATGATTATGATATGATTGCATGATTGTGTGAAAATTTCGTGATGAAATTCTATGCCTAAAGTGCTTAAATTGAAAGTAGGGACCAAATCGAATAAGTTGCAAAACTTGCATTCTAGAAGTTTTAGTATGAAATTGTGTTGGAATATTAATGAGGAGGTCTTAAATAGAAATTTGACCAATTTTAAGTTCATGGACAAAATTAGGACATGGAAGGAATTTTTGGAAAGTTTAGTAGTAAGGGTATTTGGTCATTTAGTTATTAAAATGAATTAAAAACAAAATTAAAAGCCAATTTTTGTCCATCTTCTTCCTTAGGCCGAAATTTCAAGGTTCTCCATAGCTAGGGTTTGTTTCAAGCTTCCAAGCTCCATAGTAAGTGATTCCAAGCCCCGTTTTTAATGTTCTTTACGTTTTTGGAATCCCGGTAGCTCGATTAAGCTTATGTTAGCAATAATTCAACTTAGGGTTTATATTTGGAAAAATACCCATAGGTGAAATTTGTGTATTTTGATGTTTTATGATAGAATATGGGGTTTTAAATTATGTTAGACAACTTGTACTACTCGATTTAAGCAAAAACGAGTAAAAGGGCTTAATCGGTAAAAATACCTAATAGTCACAAGTACATGTTAGAGTGAGAATTTGATGTTGCCATAGAAGAGAAAAGTGATCAGCATGTTGTAAAACATAAGAATAAGGAATAAAGTTTAATCCCGAGCCTAGGGGCAAAATGTAAATATGCAAAAGTTTAGGGGCAAAATTGTAATTTTTCCAAAATTTGAGTTAAGGATTAATTTGATAATGTGAGTATTAAATGAGCTAAATGTGTTATTTTAGATCAAGAAAGACGTGGAATCGACCTCAATCGAGGAAAAGAAAAGATTGTGGACTAAATTGCAAAATCTTTGTATTTTGGTACCAAGGTAAGTTCATGTGTAAATAATGTAGCATAATTGTTATTTTTAAGTTATTGATATTAATTATGTGTTATGCTGAATTTCATTATGAAATGTATGCTTTGTGGTTAATTTCAAATAATATGTAAATTATGTGAGCTACTTGTTAAATATAATTGTTACCGAGTATTGATTTCGGCATTCTACGGAAGACGGCAAGGATAAGTGTTCAAGAAAAATCCCGTTTGAACCTTAGGAATAGATTAGGATACAAGTGACATGTCACTAGGATGGTTGAGCATCCGAACTCGTTGAGTTGAGTCCGAGTTCACTTATGGATGCGAATGTCCGAACTCGTTGAGTTGAGTCCGAGTTCGTGAGATGTAACTAGGCATCCGAACTCGTTGAGTTAGTCCGAGTTCACTTATGGATGCGAACGCCCGAGCTCGTTGAGTTGAGTCCGAGTTCGCTTATGGGCGGGTTACATGATTGCTTGATTGAATATGTGGCACTTATATGCAAATTATCCAAGTATCCGAATTATATTCCGATGTGTTCAACGGGTAAAGTTCTACTCAATGGAGGATATTTGAGATGTAAAGAGAAGTATTGGTGAGTGATGTGAAATGGTTATTTTGGACAGGTATGTATTTAACCCTCGGGTTGGTATTGATACAACCACTATAAGGTAATAAGATGATGAGGAATGATGTTAGAAATGTGATATGTGTTTTAGTGATGTATGCTAATCTTGATTGTATAACTGTTTGTTATGTTACTTATTATTTGCATATGAACTTACTAAGAATTTATGCTTACTCCCTCATTCTTACTCATTGTAGTTTGGACAAGCCAGCTCAGGAGTCGGATAGGTCGAAGGCTCAGTCACACTATCCGGAAGACTTTTGGTAAATGGCTTGTAAATTTAAGTATGGCATGTATAGCAATATACTATTTTGTGAAAATGATCTTATGTATGGTTGTGGACTGGTTGAGGAAATGCTTGATAATGATAAATTATGAAAATGGTTAGTGTAGATTATGTTTGATGTTAAGGAAAACTATTAAGATACTTAGTGCATAAAAACTCATAAAAAGGATGAAATTTGCCATAAACAGAATACTGCAGCAACACTGACGAGAGTTTGAAAATTTACTAAAAATCATAGCAATTGAATTTGGTGATGGAATACATATCAAATTGAATCTTATTATTTCTAGTTTCACATGAAACAAATGAAACAGGTAAAGAAATTATATGTTAGAAGATATTTGAATTTTAGTGAAACAGGGTCATAGCAGTTTTGAATCCCCTGTTCCAACTTTAGAAATTCATCATAAATTATAAAGATATAATTAGGTGGTATATTTTATATCCTCAGAATCCTTATTGAGTCTAGTTTTAGTAGAAACAAATCTCATAGTTATATGAATTTTTACAGAGATAAATGTGGTTCGTAGTAAACAGAGGTCAGACCAGTCGAGTCCTGAAACAGGGGTAACTTTAACTAATAAACTGTACTAATTGGCCCAACCAAAAATTCTAGAAAAATATTAGTAGATAGGTATATGAGTCTAGATTCAGGGAAAATTTACGGATCTTGATTTCGAGTTTCCTAACTTGAGATATGATTTTTCTTGTGACTGTGACGCAAGTAGCTTAAAAGCTGTGAATGTAGAAACAATAATCCAAAGTTCTAAAATGTTAAACTAAGCTTAGTAACACCTCATACTCGACTCCCG